>NW_028120792.1:0-593399 GCF_965178545.1 Coloeus monedula | reverse complement strand
CGCCCTTTCCATGGAGGAATTTCCCCAATATCCACCCTGAGCCTCCCCTGGCCCAGCCTGAGGCCGTTCCCTCTCCTCCTGTCCCTGTTCCCTGGGAGCAGAGCCCGACCCCCCCGGCTGCCCCCTCCTGTCAGGGGCTTGTGCAGAGCCACAAGGTCCCGCCTGAGCCTCCTTTGCTGCAGGCTGTGCCCCTTTCCCAGCTCTCTCAGGAACTCTCCAGCCCCTTGCCAGCTCCGTTCCCTTGCCTGGACTGGCTCCAGCCCCTCCGTGTCCCTCTTGTCCCAGAGGTGCTGCCAGCACTGCAGGTGCCCCAGCAGTGCCAGCACAGGGACGGGCCCAGCGCGCCCGGGCATGTGCAGTGGGGTGGGGTGGGGGGGGCCCAGAGCGCCCGCGCATGCGCAGTGGGGAGGGGGGGGGGCCAGCGCGCCCGCGCATGCGCAGTGGGGGGTGGGGGGGGCCCAGAGCGCCCGCGCATGCGCAGTGGGTGGGGGGGGGGCCCCCCCGGCCGGCGCACCGCGCATGCGCAGTGGGTGGGGGGGGACGGCAGGCGCGCCCGCGCATGCGCAGTGGGGGGTGGGGGGGGGGGGGGGCAGCTCTCCCGCGCATGTGCAGTGGGGTGGGGGGGGGGCCCAGAGCGCCCGCGCATGCGCAGTGGGCTGGGGGGGGCCAGAGCGCCCGCGCATGCGCAGTGGGGGGTGGGGGGGGGGGGGGGCCCAGCCGGCCGGCGCATGCGCAGTGGGGGGTGTGGGGGGGGGGGGGGGGGGGGGGGGGCAACAGCCTGCCGGCGCATGCGCAGTGGGGGTGGGGGGGGCCCAGCGTAACGGCGCATGCGCAGTGGGGGTGGGGGGGGCCGGCAGGCGCACCGCGCATGCGCAGTGGGGGTGGGGGGGCCAGCGCGCCCGCGCATGCGCAGTGGGTGGGGGGGGCGGGGGGGGCCCCGGCCGGCGCAGCGCGCATGCGCAGTGGGTGGGGGGGACGGCAGGCGCGCCCGCGCATGCGCAGTGGGGGGTGGGGGGGGGGGGGGGCCCAGAGCGCCCGCGCATGCGCAGTGTGTGGGGGGGGGGCGGGGGGGGCCCCGGCCGGCGCACCGCGCATGCGCAGTGGGGTGGGGGATCGGCCAGGGCGCCCGCGCATGCGCAGTGGGTGTTGGGGGGGTCGTCCAGCTCTCCCGCGCATGCGCAGTGGGGAGGGGGCCCGGCCAGCTCGCCCGCGCATGCGCAGTGGGGGTGGGGGGGGCCCTGCGTGCCGGCGCATGCGCAGTGGGCGTGGGGGGGGCCGGCAGGCGCCCGCGCATGCGCAGTGGGGGTGGGGGCAGCCGTTCAGCTCTCCCGCGCATGCGCAGTGGGGGGGGGGGGGGGGGGGGGGGGGGCCAGCCTGCCGGCGCATGCGCAGTGGGTGGGGGGGACGGCAGGCGCGCCCGCGCATGCGCAGTGGGGTGGGGGCCCGGCCTGGGTGTGCCTTTTGTTCTGGTCCTCCGTGGGGCTGCCTTGAGAGCGGAATCAAGGTTGGAAAAGACCTCGGAGATCACTGAGTGCAACCAGCACCAGCACGGCCACCGCATGTGCAGTGGGGTGGGGGGGGGGGGGCCCAGAGCGCCCGCGCATGCGCAGTGGGGAGGGGGGGCCCAGCGCGCCCGCGCATGCGCAGTGGGGTGTGGGGGGGGGGGGGGCCTAGCCTGCCGGCGCATGCGCAGTGGGGAGGGGGGGGGGGGGGCCAGCGCGCCCGCGCATGCGCAGTGGGGGGTGGGGGGGGCCCAGAGCGCCCGCGCATGCGCAGTGGGTGGGGGGGGCCGGGGGGCCCCCGGCCGGCGCACCGCGCATGCGCAGTGGGGGGTGGGGGGGGGGGGGCAGCTCTCCCGCGCATGTGCAGTGGGGTGGGGGGGGCCCAGAGCGCCCGCGCATGCGCAGTGGGCTGGGGGGGGCCAGCGCGCCCGCGCATGCGCAGTGGGGGGTGGGGGGGGGGGGGCCCAGCCGGCCGGCGCATGCGCAGTGGGGGGTGTGGGGGGGGGGGGGGGGGCAACAGCCTGCCGGCGCATGCGCAGTGGGGGTGGGGGGGGCCCAGCGTAACGGCGCATGCGCAGTGGGGGTGGGGGGGGCCGGCAGGCGCACCGCGCATGCGCAGTGGGGGTGGGGGGGGCCGTCCAGCTCTCCTGCGCATGCGCAGTGGGGTGGGGGCCCGGCCAGGGCGCCCGCGCATGCGCAGTGGGGAGGGGGGGGGGGGGGGGCCAGCGCGCCCGCGCATGCGCAGTGGGGGGTGGGCGGGGCCCAGAGCGCCCGCGCATGCGCAGTGGGTGGGGGGGGGACGGCAGGCGCGCCCGCGCATGCGCAGTGGGAGGTGGGGGGGGGGGGCCCAGCTCTCCCGCGCATGCGCAGTGGGGAGGGGGCCCGGCCAGCTCGCCCGCGCATGCGCAGTGGGAGGTGGGGGGGGGGGGGGCCCAGCTCTCCCGCGCATGTGCAGTGGGGTGGGGGGGGCCCAGAGCGCCCGCGCATGCGCAGTGGGCTGGGGGGGGCCAGCGCGCCCGCGCATGCGCAGTGGGGGGTGGGGGGGGGGGGGGCCCAGCCGGCCGGCGCATGCGCAGTGGGGGGTGGGGGGGGGGGGGGGGGGGGGGAAACAGCCTGCCGGCGCATGCGCAGTGGGGGTGGGGGGGGCCCAGCGTAACGGCGCATGCGCAGTGGGGGTGGGGGGGGTCGGCAGGCGCACCGCGCATGCGCAGTGGGGGTGGGGGGGCCGGCAGGCGCCCGCGCATGCGCAGTAGGGGTAGGGGGGGCCTAGGCTGCCGGCGCATGCGCAGTGGGTGGGGGGGGCGGCGGGGGGCCCCGGCCGGCGCACCGCGCATGCGCAGTGGGTGGGGGGGACGCCAGGCGCGCCCGCGCATGCGCAGTGGGAGGTGGGGGGGAGGGGGGGGCCAGAGCGCCCGCGCATGCGCAGTGGGGAGGGGGCTGGCCAGCGCGCCCGCGCATGCGCAGTGGGGAGGGGGGGGGGGGGGGGGGGCCCAGCCGGCCGGCGCATGCGCAGTGGGGGGTGTGTGTGGGGGGGGGGGGGGGGGGGGCAACAGCCTGCCGGCGCATGCGCAGTGGGGGTGGGGGGGGCCCAGCGTAACGGCGCATGCGCAGTGGGGGTGGGGGGGGCCGGCAGGCGCACCGCGCATGCGCAGTGGGGGTGGGGGGGCCGGCAGGCGCCCGCGCATGCGCAGTAGGGGTAGGGGGGGCCTAGCCTGCCGGCGCATGCGCAGTGGGTGGGGGGGGCGGCGGGGGGCCCCGGCCGGCGCACCGCGCATGCGCAGTGGGTGGGGGGGACGCCAGGCGCGCCCGCGCATGCGCAGTGGGAGGTGGGGGGGGGGGGGGGGGGGGGCCAGAGCGCCCGCGCATGCGCAGTGGGGAGGGGGCTGGCCAGCGCGCCCGCGCATGCGCAGTGGGGAGGGGGGGGGCCCAGCGTGCCGGCGCATGCGCAGTGGGGGTGTGGGGGGCCGGCAGGCGCCCGCGCATGCGCAGTAGGGGTGGGGGGGCCGTCCAGCTCTCCCGCGCATGTGCAGTGGGGTGGGGGCCCGGCCAGGGCGCCCGCGCATGCGCAGTGGGTGGGGGGGACAGGCCCAGCGCGCCCGCGCATGCGCATTAGGGGGTGGGGGGGGCAACAGCCTGCCGGCGCATGCGCAGTGGGGGTGGGGGGGGCCCAGCGTAACGGCGCATGCGCAGTGGGGGTGGGGGGGGCCGGCAGGCGCACCGCGCATGCGCAGTGGGGTGGGGGGGACGGCAGGCGCGCCCGCGCATGCGCAGTGGGGGGTGGGGGGGGTCGTCCAGCTCTGCCGCGCATGCGCAGTGGGGAGGGGGGGGGGGCCAGCGCGCCCGCGCATGCGCAGTGGGGGGTGGGGGGGGCCCAGAGCGCCCGCGCATGCGCAGTGGGTGGGGGGGGGGGGCGGGCGGCCCCGGCCGGCGCACCGCGCATGCGCAATGGGTGGGGGGGGGACGGCAGGCGCGCCCGCGCATGCGCAGTGGGAGGTGGGGGGGGGGGGGGCCCAGCTCTCCCGCGCATGTGCAGTGGGGTGGGGGGGGGCCCAGAGCGCCCGCGCATGCGCAGTGGGGGGGGGGGGGGGGGGTCAACAGCCTGCCGGCGCATGCGCAGTGGGGGTGGGGGGGGCCCAGCGTAACGGCGCATGCGCAGTGGGGGTGGGGGGGGCCGGCAGGCGCACCGCGCATGCGCAGTGGGGGTGGGGGGGGCCGTCCAGCTCTCCCGCGCATGCGCAGTGGGGTGGGGGCCCGGCCCGCGCGCCCGCGCATGCGCAGTGGGTGTTGGGGGGGGTCGTCCAGCTCTCCCGCGCATGCGCAGTGGGGTGGGGGCCCGGCCAGCGCGCCCGCGCATGCGCAGTGGGGGTGGGCGGGGCCCAGAGCGCCCGCGCATGCGCAGTGGGGGTGGGGGGGGACGGCAGGCGCGCCCGCGCATGTGCAGTGGGGTGGGTGGGGGGGGGGGGGGGGCCCCCCCCAGCCTGCCGGCGCATGCGCAGTGGGTGGGGGGGACGGCAGGCGCGCCCGCGCATGCGCAGTGGGGAGGGGGGGGGGGGCCAGCGCGCCCGCGCATGCGCAGTGGGGGGTGAGGGGGGCCCAGAGCGCCCGCGCATGCGCAGTGGGCGGGGGGGGGGGGGCCCCCGGCCGGCGCACCGCGCATGCGCAGTGGGGGGTGGGGGGGGGGGGGGGGCAGCTCTCCCGCGCATGTGCAGTGGGGTGGGGGGGGCCCAGAGCGCCCGCGCATGCGCAGTGGGCTGGGGGGGGCCAGCGCGCCCGCGCATGCGCAGTGGGGTGTGTGGGGGGGGGGGGCCTAGCCTGCCGGCGCATGCGCAGTGGGTGGGGGGGGCGGGGGGGGCCCCGGCCGGCGCACCGCGCATGCGCAGTGGGTGGGGGGGGACGACAGGCGCGCCCGCGCATGCGCAGTGGGAGTTGGGGGGGGGGGGGGGGGCCCAGAGCGCCCGCGCATGCGCAAGGGGGGTGGGGGGGGCGGGGGGGGCCCCGGCCGGCGCACCGCGCATGCGCAGTGGGTGGCGGGGGGCGGGGGGGGCCCCGGCCGGCGCACCGCGCATGCGCAGTGGGTGGGGGGGGACGGCAGGCGCGCCCGCGCATGCGCAGTGGGGGGTGGGGGGGGGGGGGGCAGCTCTCCCGCGCATGTGCAGTGGGGTGGGGGGGGGGCCCAGAGCGCCCGCGCATGCGCAGTGGGGGGTGGGGGGGGGGGGGGGCCCAGCCGGCCGGCGCATGCGCAGTGGGGGTGGGGGGGGCCCAGCGTAACGGCGCATGCGCAGTGGGGGTGGGGGGGGCCGGCAGGCGCACCGCGCATGCGCAGTGGGGGTGGGGGGGCCGTCCAGCTCTCCCGCGCATGCGCAGTGGGGTGGGGGCCCGGCCCGCGCGCCCGCGCATGCGCAGTGGGGGTGGGGGGGCCGGCAGGCGCCCGCGCATGCGCAGTAGGGGTGGGGGGGGCCGTCCAGCTCTCCCGCGCATGCGCAGTGGGGTGGGGGCCCGGCCAGGGCGCCCGTGCATGCGCAGTGGGATGGGGGGCCCAGCCTGGGTGTGCCTTTTGTTCTGGTCCTCCGTGGGGCTGCCTTGAGAGCGGAATCAAGGTTGGAAAAGACCTCGGAGATCACTGAGTGCAACCAGCACCAGCACGGCCACCGCTGACCACGTCCATGCCATGCCACAGCCACAGGTGTTGGAGCACTCCCAGGGGTGGGCACTCCAAACCTCCCTGGGCAGCTGTGCCAAGGCCTGAGCGCCCTTTCCATGGAGGAATTTCCCCAATATCCACCCTGAGCCTCCCCTGGCCCAGCCTGAGGCCGTTCCCTCTCCTCCTGTCCCTGTTCCCTGGGAGCAGAGCCCGACCCCCCCGGCTGCCCCCTCCTGTCAGGGGCTTGTGCAGAGCCACAAGGTCCCGCCTGAGCCTCCTTTGCTGCAGGCTGTGCCCCTTTCCCAGCTCTCTCAGGAACTCTCCAGCCCCTTGCCAGCTCCGTTCCCTTGCCTGGACTGGCTCCAGCCCCTCCGTGTCCCTCTTGTCCCAGAGGTGCTGCCAGCACTGCAGGTGCCCCAGCAGTGCCAGCACAGGGACGGGCCCAGCGCGCCCGGGCATGTGCAGTGGGGTGGGGGGGGGGGGCCCAGAGCGCCCGCGCATGCGCAGTGGGGAGGGGGGGGGGCCAGCGCGCCCGCGCATGCGCAGTGGGGTGTGGGGGGGGCCCAGAGCGCCCGCGCATGCGCAGTGGGTGGGGGGGGGGGGGGGGGCCCCGGCCGGCGCACCGCGCATGCGCAGTGGGTGGGGGGGGACGGCAGGCGCGCCCGCGCATGCGCAGTGGGGGGTGGGGGGGGGGGGGGCAGCTCTCCCGCGCATGTGCAGTGGGGTGGGGGGGGGGCCCAGAGCGCCCGCGCATGCGCAGTGGGCTGGGGGGGGGCCAGCGCGCCCGCGCATGCGCAGTGGGGGGTGGGGGGGGGGGGGGCCCAGCCGGCCGGCGCATGCGCAGTGGGGGTGGGGGGGGCCCAGCGTAACGGCGCATGCGCAGTGGGGGTGGGGGGGGCCGGCAGGCGCACCGCGCATGCGCAGTGGGGGTGGGGGGGCCGGCAGGCGCACCGCGCATGCGCAGTGGGGTGGGGGCCCGGCCCGCGCGCCCGCGCATGCGCAGTGGGGGTGGGGGGGCCGGCAGGCGCCCGCGCATGCGCAGTAGGGGTGGGGGGGGCCGTCCAGCTCTCCCGCGCATGCGCAGTGGGGTGGGGGCCCGGCCAGGGCGCCCGTGCATGCGCAGTGGGATGGGGGGCCCAGCCTGGGTGTGCCTTTTGTTCTGGTCCTCCGTGGGGCTGCCTTGAGAGCGGAATCAAGGTTGGAAAAGACCTCGGAGATCACTGAGTGCAACCAGCACCAGCACGGCCACCGCTGACCACGTCCATGCCATGCCACAGCCACAGGTGTTGGAGCACTCCCAGGGGTGGGCACTCCAAACCTCCCTGGGCAGCTGTGCCAAGGCCTGAGCGCCCTTTCCATGGAGGAATTTCCCCAATATCCACCCTGAGCCTCCCCTGGCCCAGCCTGAGGCCGTTCCCTCTCCTCCTGTCCCTGTTCCCTGGGAGCAGAGCCCGACCCCCCCGGCTGCCCCCTCCTGTCAGGGGCTTGTGCAGAGCCACAAGGTCCCGCCTGAGCCTCCTTTGCTGCAGGCTGTGCCCCTTTCCCAGCTCTCTCAGGAACTCTCCAGCCCCTTGCCAGCTCCGTTCCCTTGCCTGGACTGGCTCCAGCCCCTCCGTGTCCCTCTTGTCCCAGAGGTGCTGCCAGCACTGCAGGTGCCCCAGCAGTGCCAGCACAGGGACGGGCCCAGCGTGCCCGGGCATGTGCAGTGGAGTGGGGGGGGGGGCCCAGAGCGCCCGCGCATGCGCAGTGGGGAGGGGGGGGCCAGCGCGCCCGCGCATGCGCAGTGGGGGGTGGGGGGGGCCCTAGCCTGCAGGCGCATGCGCAGTGGGTGGGGGGGGGGGGGGGGGGGGGCCCGGCCGGCGCACCGCGCATGCGCAGTGGGTGGGGGGGACGGCAGGCGCGCCCGCGCATGCGCAGTGGGAGGTGGGGGGGGGGGGGGGGGGCCCAGAGCGCCCGCGCATGCGCAGTGGGTAGGGGGCTGGCCAGCGGGCCCGCGCATGCGCAGTGGGGATGGGGGGGTCCCCACCGTGTCGCCGCATGCGCAGTGGGGAGGGGGGGGCCGGCAGGCGCACCGCGCATGCGCAGTGGGTGGGGGGGACGGCAGGCGCGCCCGCGCATGCGCAGTAGGGGTGGGGGGGGGGCCCAGAGCGCCCGCGCATGCGCAGTGGGGGGAGGGGGGGGTAGGGCCAGCGCGCCCGCGCATGCGCAGTGGGAGGGGGGGGCCCGGCCTGGGGGTGCCTTTTGTGCTGCTCCTCCGTGGGGCTGCCTTGAGAGCGGAATCAAGGTTGGAAAAGACCTCGGAGATCACTGAATGCAACCAGCACCCTCACCGCCACCGCTGACCACGTCCGTCCATGCCACAGCCACAGGTGTTGGAGCACTCCCAGGGGTGGGCACTCCAAACCTCCCTGGGCAGCTGTGCCAAGGCCTGAGCGCCCTTTCCATGGAGGAATTTCCCCAATATCCACCCTGAGCCTCCACTGGCCCAGCCTGAGGCCGTTCCCTCTCCTCCTGTCCCTGTTCCCTGGGAGCAGAGCCCGACCCCCCCGGCTGCCCCCTCCTGTCAGGGACTTGTGCAGAGCCACAAGGTCCCGCCTGAGCCTCCTTTGCTCCGGGCTGTGCCCCTTTCCCAGCTCTCTCAGGAACTCTCCAGCCCCTTCCCAGCTCCGTTCCCTTGCCTGGACTCTGGTTAGGGTTAGAGTTAGGGACTCGGTTTAGGGTTAGTGTTAGGGGTTAGGGTTATGCCTAGGGTTAGGATTGAGAAAACCACAAAGCCAGGAGACCCAGGCACACTAACGGTGTAAAAGACCTACCAAGGTGACAGCAGCATATCCAAAACCTTGCTCCCTCTTCGTCATTCTGCTCAGAACTCGCCACAGCCTAAGGCCCAGTTTCTGGCTTGAGCTAGGGTTAGGGTTAGGGTTAGGCTTACGCCTAGGGTTAGGGTTGAGGAAACCACAAAGCCAGGAGCTCCAGGCGTACTCACCATGCAAAAGACATACCATGGTGACCGCAGCACATCCGAAACCTTCCTCCCTCTTCGTCATTCTGCTCAGAACTCGCCACAACCCTCTGCTGGATTTCTGGCTCAAGGTAGGGGTTGGGTCAGGGTTACGCCTAGGGTTAGGGTTCGGGTTGAGAAAACCACAAAGCCAGGAGCTCCAGGGATAGTCAGCATGCAAAAGGCATACCAAGGTGAGGAGGACACAGCCCAAGCCTTGCTCCCTCTTTGTCATTCTGCTCAGAACTTGCCACAACCCTCTGCCGGATTTCTGGCTCAAGGTAGGGTTAGGGATAGGGTTACGCCTTGGGTTAGGGTTAGGGTTACGCCTAGGGTTAAGGTTGAGAAAACCACAAAGCCAAGAGCTCCAGAGACACTGATCATGCAAAAGGCAGGCCAAGTTAAGCCTGGCACATCCAAAACCTTGCTCCCTCTTCTTCTTTCTGCAAGGGTTAGGGTTAGGGTTAGGGGCTCGGGTGAGGGTTAGGGGTTAGGGTTAGGGTTATGCCTAGGGTTAGGATTGAGAAAACCACAAAGCCAGGGGACCCAGGCACACTAACCATGCAAAAGGCCGGTCAAGTTAAGCACAGCACATCAAAACCCTGCTCCCTCTTCCTCTTTCTGCTCGGAACTCCCCACAGACCGATGCCCGATTACTGGCTCAATCTACGGTTAGAGTTAGGTTTAGGCGTTCTCCTAGGGTTAGGCTTGAGAAAACCACAAAGCCAGGAGCTCCAGGGATACTCAGCATGCAAAAGGCATACCAAGGTGAGGAGGACACCGCCCAAACCTTGCTCCCTCTTCGTCATTCTGCTCAGAACTTGCCACAACACTCTGCCGGATTTCTGGCTCAAGGTAGGGTTAGGGATAGGGTTAGGCCTTGGGTTAGGGCAAGGGTTACGCCTAGGGTTAAGGTTGAGAAAACCACAAAGCCAGGGGACCCAGGGACACTAACCATGCAAAAGGCCGGTCAAGTTAAGCACAGCACATCAAAACCTTGCTCCCTCTTTCTCTTTCTGCTCGGAACTCACCACAGCCTAAGGCCCAGTTTCTGGCTTGAGCTAGGGTTAGGGTTTGGTTTAGGGTTAGGGTTAGGGTTAGGCTTACGCCTAGGGTTAGGGTTGAGGAAACCACAAAGCCAGGAGCTCCAGGCGTACTCACCATGCAAAAGACATACCATGGTGACCGCAGCACATCCGAAACCTTGCTCCCTCTTCCTCTTTCTGCTCAGAACTCGCCACAACCCTCTGCCGGATTTCTGGCTCAAGGTAGGGTTAGGGTTAGGGTTATGCCTAGGGTTTGGGTTGAGAAAACCACAAAGCCAGGAGCTCCAGGGACACTGATCATGCGAAAGGCAGGACAAGTTACACACAGCACATCCAAAACCTTGCTCCCTCTTCTTCTTTCTGCAAGGGTTAGGGTTAGAGTTAGGGGCTCGGTTTAGGGTTAGTGTTAGGGGTTAGGGTTCGTGTTATGCCTAGGGTTAGGATTGAGAAAACCACAAAGCCAGGAGACCCAGGCACACTAACCGTGTAAAAGACCTACCAAGGTGACAGCAGCATATCCAAAACCTTGCTCCCTCTTCGTCATTCTGCTCAGAACTCGCCACAGCCTAAGGCCCAGTTTCTGGCTTGAGCTAGGGTTAGGGTTAGGGTTAGGGTTAGGCTTACGCCTAGGGTTAGGGTTGAGGAAACCACAAAGCCAGGAGCTCCCGGCGTACTCACCATGCAAAAGACATACCATGGTGACCACAGCACATCCGAAACCTTGCTCCCTCTTCCTCTTTCTGCTCAGAACTCGCCACAACCCTCTGCTGGATTTCTGGCTCAAGGTAGGGTTAGGGTTAGGGTTATGCCTAGGGTTTGGGTTGAGAAAACCACAAAGCCAGGAGCTCCAGGGACACTGATCATGCGAAAGGCAGGACAAGTTACACACAGCACATTCAAAACCTTGCTCCCTCTTCTTCTTTCTGCAAGGGTTAGGGTTAGAGTTAGGGGCTCGGTTTAGGGTTAGTGTTAGGGGTTAGGGTTCGTGTTATGCCTAGGGTTAGGATTGAGAAAACCACAAAGCCAGGAGACCCAGGCACACTAACCGTGTAAAAGACCTACCAAGGTGACAGCAGCATATCCAAAACCTTGCTCCCTCTTCGTCATTCTGCTCAGAACTCGCCACAGCCTAAGGCCCAGTTTCTGGCTTGAGCTAGGGTTAGGGTTAGGGTTAGGGTTAGGCTTACGCCTAGGGTTAGGGTTGAGGAAACCACAAAGCCAGGAGCTCCAGGCGTACTCACCATGCAAAAGACATACCATGGTGACCGCAGCACATCCGAAACCTTGCTCCCTCTTCCTCTTTCTGCTCAGAACTCGCCACAACCCTCTGCCGGATTTCTGGCACAAGGTAGGGTTAGGGTTAGGGTTATGCCTAGGGTTTGGGTTGAGAAAACCACAAAGCCAGGAGCTCCAGGGACACTGATCATGCGAAAGGCAGGACAAGTTACGCACAGCACATCCAAAACCTTGCTCCCTCTTCTTCTTTCTGCAAGGGTTAGGGTTAGAGTTAGGGGCTCGGTTTAGTAGGGTTAGTGTTAGGGGTTAGGGTTCGTGTTATGCCTAGGGTTAGGATTGAGAAAACCACAAAGCCAGGAGACCCAGGCACACTAACCGTGTAAAAGACCTACCAAGGTGACAGCAGCATATCCAAAACCTTGCTCCCTCTTCGTCATTCTGCTCAGAACTCGCCACAGCCTAAGGCCCAGTTTCTGGCTTGAGCTAGGGTTAGGGTTTGGTTTAGGGTTAGGGTTAGGGTTAGGCTTACGCCTAGGGTTAGGGTTGAGGAAACCACAAAGCCAGGAGCTCCCGGCGTACTCACCATGCAAAAGACATACCATGGTGACCACAGCAAATCCGAAACCTTGCTCCCTCTTCCTCTTTCTGCTCAGAAGTCGCCACAACCCTCTGCTGGATTTCTGGCTCAAGGTAGGGTTAGGGTTAGGGTTATGCCTAGGGTTTGGGTTGAGAAAACCACAAAGCCAGGAGCTCCAGGGACACTGATCATGCGAAAGGCAGGACAAGTTACGCACGGCACATCCAAAACCTTGCTCCCTCTTCTTCTTTCTGCAAGGGTAAGGGTTAGGGTTAGGGGCTCGGGTTTGGGTTAGGCTTGGGGGTTAGGGTTCGGGTTATGCCTGGGGTTAGGATTGAGAAAACCACAAAGCCAGGAAACCCAGGGACACTAACCATGTAAAAGGCAGGCCAGCTTAAGCATGGCATATCAAAACCTTCCTCCCTCTTCCTCTTTCTGCGCGGAACTCACCATAGCCCGATGACCGATTAGTGGCTCAATCTACGGTTAGGGTTAGGGTTAGGCGTTCTCCTAGGGTTAGGCTTGAGAAAACCACAAAGCCAGGAGCTCCAGGGATACTCAGCATGTAAAAGGCATACCAAGGTGAGGAGGACACCGCCCAAACCTTGCTCCCTCTTTGTCATTCTGCTCAGAACTTGCCACAACACTCTGCCGGATTTCTGGCTCAAGGTAGGGTTAGGGATAGGGTTAGGCCTTGGGTTAGGGTAAGGGTTACTCCTAGGGTTAAGGTTGAGAAAACCACAAAGCCAGGGGACCCAGGGACACTAACCATGCAAAAGGCCGGTCAAGTTAAGCACAGCACATCAAAACCTTGCTCCCTCTTTCTCTTTCTGCTCGGAACTCACCACAGCCTAAGGCCCAGTTTCTGGCTTGAGCTAGGGTTAGGGTTTGGTTTAGGGTTAGGGTTAGGGTTAGGCTTACGCCTAGGGTTAGGGTTGAGGAAACCACAAAGCCAGGAGCTCCCGGCGTACTCACCATGCAAAAGACATACCATGGTGACCACAGCACATCCGAAACCTTGCTCCCTCTTCCTCTTTCTGCTCAGAACTCGCCACAACCCTCTGCCGGATTTCTGGCTCAAGGTAGGGTTAGGGTTATGCCTAGGGTTTGGGTTGAGAAAACCACAAAGCCAGGAGCTCCAGGGACACTGATCATGCGAAAGGCAGGACAAGTTACACACAGCACATCCAAAACCTTGCTCCCTCTTCTTCTTTCTGCAAGGGTTAGGGTTAGAGTTAGGGGCTCGGTTTAGGGTTAGTGTTAGGGGTTAGGGTTCGTGTTATGCCTAGGGTTAGGATTGAGAAAACCACAAAGCCAGGAGACCCAGGCACACTAACCGTGTAAAAGACCTACCAAGGTGACAGCAGCATATCCAAAACCTTGCTCCCTCTTCGTCATTCTGCTCAGAACTCGCCACAGCCTAAGGCCCAGTTTCTGGCTTGAGCTAGGGTTAGGGTTAGGGTTAGGGTTAGGCTTACGCCTAGGGTTAGGGTTGAGGAAACCACAAAGCCAGGAGCTCCAGGCGTACTCACCATGCAAAAGACATACCATGGTGACCGCAGCACATCCGAAACCTTGCTCCCTCTTCCTCTTTCTGCTCAGAACTCGCCACAACCCTCTGCCGGATTTCTGGCACAAGGTAGGGTTAGGGTTAGGGTTATGCCTAGGGTTTGGGTTGAGAAAACCACAAAGCCAGGAGCTCCAGGGACACTGATCATGCGAAAGGCAGGACAAGTTACGCACAGCGCATCCAAAACCTTGCTCCCTCTTCTTCTTTCTGCAAGGGTTAGGGTTAGAGTTAGGGGCTCGGTTTAGTAGGGTTAGTGTTAGGGGTTAGGGTTCGTGTTATGCCTAGGGTTAGGATTGAGAAAACCACAAAGCCAGGAGACCCAGGCACACTAACCGTGTAAAAGACCTACCAAGGTGACAGCAGCATATCCAAAACCTTGCTCCCTCTTCGTCATTCTGCTCAGAACTCGCCACAGCCTAAGGCCCAGTTTCTGGCTTGAGCTAGGGTTAGGGTTTGGTTTAGGGTTAGGGTTAGGGTTAGGCTTACGCCTAGGGTTAGGGTTGAGGAAACCACAAAGCCAGGAGCTCCCGGCGTACTCACCATGCAAAAGACATACCATGGTGACCACAGCACATCCGAAACCTTGCTCCCTCTTCCTCTTTCTGCTCAGAACTCGCCACAACCCTCTGCTGGATTTCTGGCTCAAGGTAGGGTTAGGGTTAGGGTTATGCCTAGGGTTAGGGTTCAGAAAACCACAAAGCCAGGAGCTCCAGGGACACTGATCATGCGAAAGGCAGGACAAGTTACGCACGGCACATCCAAAACCTTGCTCCCTCTTCTTCTTTCTGCAAGGGTAAGGGTTAGGGTTAGGGGCTCGGGTTTGGGTTAGGCTTAGGGGTTAGGGTTTGTGTTATGCCTGGGGTTAGGATTGAGAAAACCACAAAGCCAGGAAACCCAGGGACACTAACCATGTAAAAGGCAGGCCAGCTTAAGCATGGCATATCAAAACCTTCCTCCCTCTTCCTCTTTCTGCGCGGAACTCACCATAGCCCGATGACCGATTAGTGGCTCAATCTACGGTTAGGGTTAGGGTTAGGCGTTTTCCTAGGGTTAGGCTTGAGAAAACCACAAAGCCAGGAGCTCCAGGGATACTCAGCATGTAAAAGGCATACCAAGGTGAGGAGGACACCGCCCAAACCTTGCTCCCTCTTTGTCATTCTGCTCAGAATTGCCACAACCCTCTGCCGGATTTCTGGCTCAAGGTAGGGTTAGGGATAGGGTTAGGCCTTGGGTTAGGGTTAGGGTTATGCCTAGGGTTTGGGTTCAGAAAACCACAAAGCCAGGAGCTCCAGGGACACTGATCATGCGAAAGGCAGGACAAGTTAGGCACGGCACATCCAAAACCTTGCTCCCTCTTCTTCTTTCTGCAAGGGTTAGGGTTAGAGTTAGGGGCTCGGTTTAGGGTTAGTGTTAGGGGTTAGGTTTAGGGTTATGCCTAGGGTTAGGATTGAGAAAACCACAAAGCCAGGAGACTCAGGGACACTAACCGTGTAAAAGACCTACCAAGGTGACAGCAGCATATCCAAAACCTTGCTCCCTCTTCGTCATTCTGCTCAGAACTCGCCACAGCCTAAGGCCCAGTTTCTGGCTTGAGCTAGGGTTAGGGTTAGGGTTAGGGTTAGGGTTAGGGTTAGGGTTAGGCTTACGCCTAGGGTTAGGGTTGAGGAAACCACAAAGCCAGGAGCTCCAGGCGTACTCACCATGCAAAAGACATACCATGGTGACCGCAGCACATCCGAAACCTTGCTCCCTCTTCCTCTTTCTGCTCAGAACTCGCCACAACCCTCTGCTGGATTTCTGGCTCAAGGTAGGGTTAGGGTTAGGGTTATGCCTAGGGTTTGGGTTGAGAAAACCACAAAGCCAGGAGCTCCAGGGACACTGATCATGCGAAAGGCAGGACACGTTACGCACGGCACATCCAAAACCTTGCTCCCTCTTCTTCTTTCTGCAAGGGTAAGGGTTAGGGTTAGGGGCTCGGGTTTGGGTTAGGCTTAGGGGTTAGGGTTAGGGTTATGCCTGGGGTTAGGATTGAGAAAACCACAAAGCCAGGAAACCCAGGGACACTAACCATGTAAAAGGCAGGCCAGCTTAAGCATGGCATATCAAAACCTTCCTCCCTCTTCCTCTTTCTGCGCGGAACTCACCATAGCCCGATGACCGATTAGTGGCTCAATCTACGGTTAGGGTTAGGGTTAGGCGTTTTCCTAGGGTTAGGCTTGAGAAAACCACAAAGCCAGGAGCTCCAGGGATACTCAGCATGTAAAAGGCATACCAAGGTGAGGAGGACACAGCCCAAACCTTGCTCCCTCTTTGTCATTCTGCTCAGAATTGCCACAACCCTCTGCCGGATTTCTGGCTCAAGGTAGGGTTAGGGATAGGGTTAGGCCTTGGGTTAGGGTTAGGGTTATGCCTAGGGTTTGGGTTCAGAAAACCACAAAGCCAGGAGCTCCAGGGACACTGATCATGCGAAAGGCAGGACAAGTTAGGCACGGCACATCCAAAACCTTGCTCCCTCTTCTTCTTTCTGCAAGGGTTAGGGTTAGAGTTAGGGGCTCGGTTTAGGGTTAGTGTTAGGGGTTAGGTTTAGGGTTATGCCTAGGGTTAGGATTGAGAAAACCACAAAGCCAGGAGACTCAGGGACACTAACCGTGTAAAAGACCTACCAAGGTGACAGCAGCATATCCAAAACCTTGCTCCCTCTTCGTCATTCTGCTCAGAACTCGCCACAGCCTAAGGCCCAGTTTCTGGCTTGAGCTAGGGTTAGGGTTAGGGTTAGGGTTAGGGTTAGGGTTAGGCTTACGCCTAGGGTTAGGGTTGAGGAAACCACAAAGCCAGGAGCTCCCGGCGTACTCACCATGCAAAAGACATACCATGGGGACCACAGCACATCCGAAACCTTGCTCCCTCTTCCTCTTTCTGCTCAGAACTCGCCACAACCCTCTGCCGGATTTCTGGCTCAAGGTAGGGTTAGGGTTATGCCTAGGGTTAGGGTTCACAAAACCACAAAGCCAGGAGCTCCAGGGACACTGATCATGCGAAAGGCAGGACACGTTACGCACGGCACATCCAAAACCTTGCTCCCTCTTCTTCTTTCTGCAAGGGTTAGGGTTAGGGTTAGGGGCTCGGGTTTGGGTTAGGCTTAGGGGTTAGGGTTTGTGTTATGCCTGGGGTTAGGATTGAGAAAACCACAAAGCCAGGAAACCCAGGGACACTAACCATGTAAAAGGCAGGCCAGCTTAAGCATGGCATATCAAAACCTTCCTCCCTCTTCCTCTTTCTGCGCGGAACTCACCATAGCCCGATGACCGATTAGTGGCTCAATCTACGGTTAGGGTTAGGGTTAGGCGTTCTCCTAGGGTTAGGCTTGAGAAAACCACAAAGCCAGGAGCTCCAGGGATACTCAGCATGCAAAAGGCATACCAAGGTGAGGAGGACACAGCCCAAACCTTGCTCCCTCTTTGTCATTCTGCTCAGAATTGCCACAACCCTCTGCCGGATTTCTGGCTCAAGGTAGGGTTAGGGATAGGGTTAGGCCTTGGGTTAGGGTTAGGGTTACTCCTAGGGTTAAGGTTGAGAAAACCACAAAGCCAGGAGCTCCAGGGACACTGATCATGCGAAAGGCAGGCCAAGTTAAGCACGGCACACCCAAAACCTTGCTCCCTCTTCTTCTTTCTGCAAGGGTAAGGGTTAGGGTTAGGGGCTCGGTATAGGGTTAGGGTTAGGGGTTAGGGTTCGTGTTATGCCTAGGGTTAGGATTGAGAAAACCACAAAGCCAGGAGATCCAGGCACACTAACCGTGTAAAAGACCTACCAAGGTGACAGCAGCATATCCAAAACCTTGCTCCCTCTTCGTCATTCTGCTCAGAACTCGCCACAGCCTAAGGCCCAGTTTCTGGTTTGAGCTAGGGTTAGGGTTTGGTTTAGGGTAAGGGTTGGGGTTAGGCTTACGCCTAGGGTTAGGGTTGAGGAAACCACAAAGCCAGGAGCTCCCGGCGTACTCACCATGCAAAAGACATACCATGGTGACCACAGCACATCCAAAACCTTGCTCCCTCTTCCTCTTTCTGCTCAGAACTCGCCACAACCCTCTGCCGGATTTCTGGCTCAAGGTAGGGTTAGGGTTAAGGTTACGCCTAGGGTTTGGGTTGAGAAAACCACAAAGCCAGGAGCTCCAGGGACACTGATCATGCGAAAGGCAGGCCAAGTTAAGCACAGCACATCCTAAACCTTGCTCCCTCTTCTTTCTGCAAGGGTTAGGGTTAGGGTTAGGGGCTCGGGTTAGGGTTAGGATTAGGGGTTAGGGTTATGCCTAGGGTTAGGATTGAGAAAACCACAAAGCCAGGAGACCCAGGCACACTAACCATGCAAAAGACCTACCAAGGTGACAGCAGCATATCCAAAACCTTGCTCCCTCTTCGTCATTCTGCTCAGAACTCGCCACAGCCTAAGGCCCAGTTTCTGGCTTGAGCTAGGGTTAGGGTTTGGTTTAGGGTTAGGGTTAGGGTTAGGCTTACGCCTAGGGTTAGAGTTGAGGAAACCACAAAGCCAGGAGCTCCCGGCGTACTCACCATGCAAAAGACATACCATGGTGACCGCAGCACATCCAAAACCTTGCTCCCTCTTCCTCTTTCTGCTCAGAACTCGCCACAACCCTCTGCTGGATTTCTGGCTCAAGGTAGGGTTAGGGTTAGGGTTATGCCTAGGGTTTGGGTTGAGAAAACCACAAAGCCAGGAGCTCCAGGGACACTGATCATGCGAAAGGCAGGACAAGTTAGGCACGGCACATCCAAAACCTTGCTCCCTCTTCTTCTTTCTGCAAGGGTTAGGGTTAGAGTTAGGGGCTCGGTTTAGGGTTAGTGTTAGGGGTTAGGGTTATGCCTAGGGTTAGGATTGAGAAAACCACAAAGCCAGGAGACTCAGGGACACTAACCGTGTAAAAGACCTACCAAGGTGACAGCAGCATATCCAAAACCTTGCTCCCTCTTCGTCATTCTGCTCAGAACTCGCCACAGCCTAAGGCCCAGTTTCTGGCTTGAGCTAGGGTTAGGGTTAGGGTTAGGGTTAGGCTTACGCCTAGGGTTAGGGTTGAGGAAACCACAAAGCCAGGAGCTCCCGGCGTACTCACCATGCAAAAGACATACCATGGTGACCACAGCACATCCGAAACCTTGCTCCCTCTTCCTCTTTCTGCTCAGAACTCGCCACAACCCTCTGCCGGATTTCTGGCTCAAGGTAGGGTTAGGGTTAAGGTTACGCCTAGGGTTTGGGTTGAGAAAACCACAAAGCCAGGAGCTCCAGGGACACTGATCATGCGAAAGGCAGGCCAAGTTAAGCACAGCACATCCTAAACCTTGCTCCCTCTTCTTTCTGCAAGGGTTAGGGTTAGGGTTAGGGGCTCGGGTTAGGGTTAGGATTAGGGGTTAGGGTTATGCCTAGGGTTAGGATTGAGAAAACCACAAAGCCAGGAGACCCAGGCACACTAACCATGCAAAAGACCTACCAAGGTGACAGCAGCATATCCAAAACCTTGCTCCCTCTTCGTCATTCTGCTCAGAACTCGCCACAGCCTAAGGCCCAGTTTCTGGCTTGAGCTAGGGTTAGGGTTTGGTTTAGGGTTAGGGTTAGGGTTAGGCTTACGCCTAGGGTTAGAGTTGAGGAAACCACAAAGCCAGGAGCTCCCGGCGTACTCACCATGCAAAAGACATACCATGGTGACCGCAGCACATCCAAAACCTTGCTCCCTCTTCCTCTTTCTGCTCAGAACTCGCCACAACCCTCTGCTGGATTTCTGGCTCAAGGTAGGGTTAGGGTTAGGGTTATGCCTAGGGTTTGGGTTGAGAAAACCACAAAGCCAGGAGCTCCAGGGACACTGATCATGCGAAAGGCAGGACAAGTTAGGCACGGCACATCCAAAACCTTGCTCCCTCTTCTTCTTTCTGCAAGGGTTAGGGTTAGAGTTAGGGGCTCGGTTTAGGGTTAGTGTTAGGGGTTAGGGTTATGCCTAGGGTTAGGATTGAGAAAACCACAAAGCCAGGAGACTCAGGGACACTAACCGTGTAAAAGACCTACCAAGGTGACAGCAGCATATCCAAAACCTTGCTCCCTCTTCGTCATTCTGCTCAGAACTCGCCACAGCCTAAGGCCCAGTTTCTGGCTTGAGCTAGGGTTAGGGTTAGGGTTAGGGTTAGGCTTACGCCTAGGGTTAGGGTTGAGGAAACCACAAAGCCAGGAGCTCCCGGCGTACTCACCATGCAAAAGACATACCATGGTGACCACAGCACATCCGAAACCTTGCTCCCTCTTCCTCTTTCTGCTCAGAACTCGCCACAACCCTCTGCCGGATTTCTGGCTCAAGGTAGGGTTAGGGTTATGCCTAGGGTTAGGGTTCACAAAACCACAAAGCCAGGAGCTCCAGGGACACTGATCATGCGAAAGGCAGGACACGTTACGCACGGCACATCCAAAACCTTGCTCCCTCTTCTTCTTTCTGCAAGGGTTAGGGTTAGGGTTAGGGGCTCGGGTTTGGGTTAGGCTTAGGGGTTAGGGTTTGTGTTATGCCTGGGGTTAGGATTGAGAAAACCACAAAGCCAGGAAACCCAGGGACACTAACCATGTAAAAGGCAGGCCAGCTTAAGCATGGCATATCAAAACCTTCCTCCCTCTTCCTCTTTCTGCGCGGAACTCACCATAGCCCGATGACCGATTAGTGGCTCAATCTACGGTTAGGGTTAGGGTTAGGCGTTCTCCTAGGGTTAGGCTTGAGAAAACCACAAAGCCAGGAGCTCCAGGGATACTCAGCATGCAAAAGGCATACCAAGGTGAGGAGGACACAGCCCAAACCTTGCTCCCTCTTTGTCATTCTGCTCAGAATTGCCACAACCCTCTGCCGGATTTCTGGCTCAAGGTAGGGTTAGGGATAGGGTTAGGCCTTGGGTTAGGGTTAGGGTTACTCCTAGGGTTAAGGTTGAGAAAACCACAAAGCCAGGAGCTCCAGGGACACTGATCATGCGAAAGGCAGGCCAAGTTAAGCATGGCACACCCAAAACCTTGCTCCCTCTTCTTCTTTCTGCAAGGGTAAGGGTTAGGGTTAGGGTTAGGGTTAGGGTTAGGGTTAGGGTTAGGGTTAGGGTTAGGGTTAGGGTTAGGGTTAGGGTTAGGGGCTCGGTATAGGGTTAGTGTTAGGGGTTAGGGTTCGTGTTATGCCTAGGGTTAGGATTGAGAAAACCACAAAGCCAGGAGATCCAGGCACACTAACCGTGTAAAAGACCTACCAAGGTGACAGCAGCATATCCAAAACCTTGCTCCCTCTTCGTCATTCTGCTCAGAACTCGCCACAGCCTAAGGCCCAGTTTCTGGCTTGAGCTAGGGTTAGGGTTTGGTTTAGGGTAAGGGTTGGGGTTAGGCTTACGCCTAGGGTTAGGCTTGAGGAAACCACAAAGCCAGGAGCTCCCGGCGTACTCACCATGCAAAAGACATACCATGGTGACCGCAGCACATCCAAAACCTTGCTCCCTCTTCCTCTTTCTGCTCAGAACTCGCCACAACCCTCTGCCGGATTTCTGGCTCAAGGTAGGGTTAGGGTTAAGGTTACGCCTAGGGTTTGGGTTGAGAAAACCACAAAGCCAGGAGCTCCAGGGACACTGATCATGCGAAAGGCAGGCCAAGTTAAGCACAGCACATCCTAAACCTTGCTCCCTCTTCTTTCTGCAAGGGTTAGGGTTAGGGTTAGGGGCTCGGGTTAGGGTTAGGATTAGGGGTTAGGGTTATGCCTAGGGTTAGGATTGAGAAAACCACAAAGCCAGGAGACCCAGGCACACTAACCATGCAAAAGACCTACCAAGGTGACAGCAGCATATCCAAAACCTTGCTCCCTCTTCGTCATTCTGCTCAGAACTCGCCACAGCCTAAGGCCCAGTTTCTGGCTTGAGCTAGGGTTAGGGTTTGGTTTAGGGTTAGGGTTAGGGTTAGGCTTACGCCTAGGGTTAGAGTTGAGGAAACCACAAAGCCAGGAGCTCCCGGCGTACTCACCATGCAAAAGACATACCATGGTGACCGCAGCACATCCAAAACCTTGCTCCCTCTTCCTCTTTCTGCTCAGAACTCGCCACAACCCTCTGCTGGATTTCTGGCTCAAGGTAGGGTTAGGGTTAGGGTTATGCCTAGGGTTTGGGTTGAGAAAAAAACAAAGCCAGGAGCTCCAGGGACACTGATCATGCGAAAGGCAGGACACGTTACGCACGGCACATCCAAAACCTTGCTCCCTCTTCTTCTTTCTGCAAGGGTAAGGGTTAGGGTTAGGGGCTCGGGTTTGGGTTAGGCTTAGGGGTTAGGGTTTGTGTTATGCCTGGGGTTAGGATTGAGAAAACCACAAAGCCAGGAAACCCAGGGACACTAACCATGTAAAAGGCAGGCCAGCTTAAGCATGGCATATCAAAACCTTCCTCCCTCTTCCTCTTTCTGCGCGGAACTCACCATAGCCCGATGACCGATTAGTGGCTCAATCTACGGTTAGGGTTAGGGTTAGGCGTTCTCCTAGGGTTAGGCTTGAGAAAACCACAAAGCCAGGAGCTCCAGGGATACTCAGCATGCAAAAGGCATACCAAGGTGAGGAGGACACAGCCCAAACCTTGCTCCCTCTTTGTCATTCTGCTCAGAATTGCCACAACCCTCTGCCGGATTTCTGGCTCAAGGTAGGGTTAGGGATAGGGTTAGGCCTTGGGTTAGGGTTAGGGTTACTCCTAGGGTTAAGGTTGAGAAAACCACAAAGCCAGGAGCTCCAGGGACACTGATCATGCGAAAGGCAGGCCAAGTTAAGCACGGCACACCCAAAACCTTGCTCCCTCTTCTTCTTTCTGCAAGGGTAAGGGTTAGGGTTAGGGGCTCGGTATAGGGTTAGGGTTAGGGGTTAGGGTTCGTGTTATGCCTAGGGTTAGGATTGAGAAAACCACAAAGCCAGGAGATCCAGGCACACTAACCGTGTAAAAGACCTACCAAGGTGACAGCAGCATATCCAAAACCTTGCTCCCTCTTCGTCATTCTGCTCAGAACTCGCCACAGCCTAAGGCCCAGTTTCTGGCTTGAGCTAGGGTTAGGGTTTGGTTTAGGGTTAGGGTTAGGCTTACGCCTAGGGTTAGGGTTGAGGAAACCACAAAGCCAGGAGCTCCCGGCGTACTCACCATGCAAAAGACATACCATGGTGACCGCAGCACATCCAAAACCTTGCTCCCTCTTCCTCTTTCTGCTCAGAACTCGCCACAACCCTCTGCCGGATTTCTGGCTCAAGGTAGGGTTAGGGTTATGCCTAGGGTTTGGGTTGAGAAAACCACAAAGCCAGGAGCTCCAGGGATACTCCCCATGCAAAAGGCAGGCCAAGTTGAGTGTAGCACATCCAAATCCTTGCTCCCTCTTCGTCATTCTGCTCGGAACTCCCCACAGCCCAATGCCCGATTTCTGCCTCAGTCTACGGTTAGGCTTAGGGCTAGGGTTAGGGTTATGCCTAGGGTTAGGGTTCAGAAAACCACAAAGCCAGGAGCTCCAGGGATACTCCCCATGCAAAAGGCAGGCCAAGTTGAGCGTAGCACATCCAAATCCTTGCTCCCTCTTTGTCATTCTGCTCAGAACTCACCACAGCCCAATGCCCGATTACTGCCTCAGTCTAGGGTTAAGCTTAGGGCTAGGGTTAGGGTTATGCCTAGGGTTAGGGTTCAGAAAACCACAAAGCCAGGAGCTCCAGGGATACTCACCATGCAAAAGGCAGGCCAAGTTGAGCGTAGCACATCCAAATCCTTGCTCCCTCTACGTCATTCTGCTCGGAACTCACCACAGCCCAATGCCCGATTACTGGCTCAGTCTAGGGTTAGGCTTAGGGCTAGGGTTAGGGTTATGCCTAGGGTTAGGGTTCACAAAACCACAAAGCCAGGAGCTCCAGGGATACTCACCATGCAAAAGGCAGGCCAAGTTGAGCGTAGCACATCCAAATCCCCGCTCCCTCTTCGTCATTCTGCTCGGAACTCACCACAGCCCAATGCCCGATTTCTGCCTCAGTCTAGGGTTAGGCTTAGGGCTAGGGTTAGGGTTATGCCTAGGGTTAGGGTTATGCCTAGGGTTAGGGTTCACAAAACCACAAAGCCAGGAGCTCCAGGGATACTCACCATGCAAAAGGCAGGCCAAGTTGAGCGTAGCACATCCAAATCCCCTCTCCCTCTTCGTCATTCTGCTCGGAACTCACCACAGCCCAATGCCCGATTACTGGCTCAGTCTAGGGTTAGGCTTAGGGCTAGGGTTAGGGTTATGCCTAGGGTTAGGGTTCACAAAACCACAAAGCCAGGAGCTCCAGGGATACTCACCATGCAAAAGGCAGGCCAAGTTGAGTGTAGCACATCCAAATCCTTGCTCCCTCTTCTTCATTCTGCTCGGAACTCACCACGGCCCAATGCCCAATATCTGCCTTAGTCTAGGGTTAGGCTTAGGGCTAGGGTTAGGGTTATGCCTAGGGTTAGGGTTCACAAAACCACAAAGCCAGGAGCTCCAGGGATACTCACCATGCAAAAGGCAGGCCAAGTTGAGCGTAGCACATCCAAATCCCCTCTCCCTCTTCGTCATTCTGCTCGGAACTCACCACAGCCCAATGCCCGATTACTGCCTCAGTCTAGGGTTAGGCTTAGGGCTAGGGTTAGGGTTATGCCTAGGGTTAGGGTTCACAAAACCACAAAGCCAGGAGCTCCAGGGATACTCACCATGCAAAAGGCAGGCCAAGTTGAGCGTAGCACATCCAAATCCCCTCTCCCTCTTCGTCATTCTGCTCGGAACTCACCACAGCCCAATGCCCGATTACTGGCTCAGTCTAGGGTTAGGCTTAGGGCTAGGGTTAGGGTTATGCCTAGGGTTAGGGTTCACAAAACCACAAAGCCAGGAGCTCCAGGGATACTCACCATGCAAAAGGTAGGCCAAGTTGAGCGTAGCACATCCAAATCCTTGCTCCCTCTTTGTCATTCTGCTCAGAACTTCCCACAGCCCAATGCCAGATTACTGGCTCAGTCTAGGGTTAGGCTTAGGGCTAGGGTTAGGGTTATGCCTAGGGTTAGGGTTCACAAAACTACAAAGCCAGGAGCTCCAGGGACACTGATCATGCGAAAGGCAGGCCAAGTTAAGCACGGCACATCCAAAACCTTGCTCCCTCTTCTTCTTTCTGCAAGGGTTAGGGTTAGGGGCTCGGGTTAGTGTTAGGGGTTAGGGTTAGGGGTAGGGTTGGGGTTAGGGTTTTGACTAGGGTTAGGATTGAGAAAACGACAAAGCCAGGGGACCCACGCACACTAAGCATGCAAAAGGCAGGCCAAGTTGAGCGTAGCACATCCAAATCCCCTCTCCCTCTTCGTCATTCTGCTCGGAACTCACCACAGCCCAATGCCCAATTTCTGCCTCAGTCTAGGGTTAGGCTTAGGGCTAGGGTTAGGGTTATGCCTAGGGTTAGGGTTATGCCTAGGGTTAGGGTTCACAAAACCACAAAGCCAGGAGCTCCAGGGATACTCACCATGCAAAAGGCAGGCCAAGTTGAGCGTAGCACATCCAAATCCCCTCTCCCTCTTCGTCATTCTGCTCGGAACTTCCCACAGCCCAATGCCAGATTACTGGCTCAGTCTAGGGTTAGGCTTAGGGCTAGGGTTAGGGTTATGCCTAGGGTTAGGGTTCACAAAACCACAAAGCCAGGAGCTCCAGGGATACTCACCATGCAAAAGGCAGGCCAAGTTGAGTGTAGCACATCCAAATCCCCTCTCCCTCTTCGTCATTCTGCTCGGAACTCACCACAGCCCAATGCCCGATTTCTGCCTCAGTCTAGGGTTAGGCTTAGGGCTAGGGTTAGGGTTATGCCTAGGGTTAGGGTTCAAAAAACCACAAAGCCAGGAGCTCCAGGGATACTCACCATGCAAAAGGCAGGCCAAGTTGAGCGTAGCACATCCAAATCCCCTCTCCCTCTTCGTCATTCTGCTCGGAACTCACCACAGCCCAATGCCAGATTACTGGCTCAGTCTAGGGTTAGGCTTAGGGCTAGGGTTAGGGTTATGCCTAGGGTTAGGGTTCACAAAACCACAAAGCCAGGAGCTCCAGGGATACTCACCATGCAAAAGGCAGGCCAAGTTGAGCGTAGCACATCCAAATCCTTGCTCCCTCTTCGTCATTCTGCTCGGAACTCCCCACAGCCCAATGCCCGATTTCTGCCTCAGTCTAGGGTTAGGCTTAGGGCTAGGGTTAGGGTTATGCCTAGGGTTAGGGTTCAGAAAACCACAAAGCCAGGAGCTCCAGGGATACTCACCATGCAAAAGGCAGGCCAAGTTGAGCGTAGCACATCCAAATCCCCTCTCCCTCTTCGTCATTCTGCTCGGAACTTCCCACAGCCCAATGCCCGATTTCTGCCTCAGTCTACGGTTAAGCTTAGGGCTAGGGTTAGGGTTATGCCTAGGGTTAGGGTTCAGAAAACCACAAAGCCAGGAGCTCCAGAGATACTCCCCATGCAAAAGGCAGGCCAAGTTGAGCGTAGCACATCCAAATCCCCTCTCCCTCTTCGTCATTCTGCTCGGAACTCACCACAGCCCAATGCCCGATTTCTGCCTCAGTCTAGGGTTAGGCTTAGGGCTAGGATTAGGGTTATGCTTAGGGTTAGGGTTCAGAAAACCACAAAGCCAGGAGCTCCAGGGGTACTCACCATGCAAAAGGCAGGCCAAGTTGAGCGTAGCACATCCAAATCCCCTCTCCCTCTTCGTCATTCTGCTCGGAACTCCCCACAGCCCAATGCCCGATTTCTGCCTCAGTCTAGGGTTCGGCTTAGGGCTAGGGTTAGGGTTATGCCTAGGGTTAGGGTTCACAAAACCACAAAGCCAGGAGCTCCAGGGACACTCCCCATGCAAAAGGCAGGCCAAGTTGAGCATAGCACATCCAAATCCTTGCTCCCTCTTCATCATTCTGCTCGGAACTCACCACAGCCCCATGCCCGATTTCTGCCTCAGTCTAGGGTTAGGTTTAGGGCTAGGGTTAGGGTTATGCCTAGGGTTAGGGTTCACAAAACCACAAAGCCAGGAGCTCCAGGGATACTCACCATGCAAAAGGCAGGCCAAGTTGAGCGTAGCACATCCAAATCCTTGCTCCCTCTTCATCATTCTGCTCGGAACTCCCCACAGCCCAATGCCCGATTTCTGCCTCAGTCTACGGTTAGGCTTAGGGCTAGGGTTAGGGTTATGCCTAGGGTTAGGGTTCACAAAACCACAAAGCCAGGAGCTCCAGGGATACTCCCCATGCAAAAGGCAGGCCAAGTTGAGCGTAGCACATCCAAATCCCCTCTCCCTCTTCGTCATTCTGCTCGGAACTCACCACAGCCCAATGCCCGATTTCTGCCTCAGTCTAGGGTTAGGCTTAGGGCTAGGGTTAGGGTTATGCCTAGGGTTAGGGTTATGCCTAGGGTTAGGGTTCACAAAACCACAAAGCCAGGAGCTCCAGGGATACTCCCCATGCAAAAGGCAGGCCAAGTTGAGCGTAGCACATCCAAATCCCCTCTCCCTCTTCGTCATTCTGCTCGGAACTCACCACAGCCCAATGCCCGATTACTGCCTCAGTCTAGGGTTAGGCTTAGGGCTAGGGTTAGGGTTATGCCTAGGGTTAGGGTTCACAAAACCACAAAGCCAGGAGCTCCAGGGATACTCACCATGCAAAAGGCAGGCCAAGTTGAGCGTAGCACATCCAAATCCCCTCTCCCTCTTCGTCATTCTGCTTGGAACTCACCACAGCCCAATGCCCGATTTCTGCCTCAGTCTAGGGTTAGGCTTAGGGCTAGGGTTAGGGTTATGCCTAGGGTTAGGGTTCACAAAACCACAAAGCCAGGAGCTCCAGGGATACTCACCATGCAAAAGGCAGGCCAAGTTGAGCGTAGCACATCCAAATCCCCTCTCCCTCTTCGTCATTCTGCTCGGAACTCACCACAGCCCAATGCCCGATTTCTGCCTCAGTCTAGGGTTAGGCTTAGGGCTAGGGTTAGGGTTATGCCTAGGGTTAGGGTTCACAAAACCACAAAGCCAGGAGCTCCAGGGATACTCACCATGCAAAAGGCAGGCCAAGTTGAGCGTAGCACATCCAAATCCTTGCTCCCTCTTTGTCATTCTGCTCGGAACACACCACAGCCCCATGCCCGATTTCTGCCTCAGTCTAGGGTTAGGCTTAGGGCTAGGGTTAGGGTTATGCCTAGGGTTAGGGTTCACAAAACCACAAAGCCAGGAGCTCCAGGGATACTCCCCATGCAAAAGGCAGGCCAAGTTGAGCGCAGCCAATCCAAATCCTTGCTCCCTCTTCGTCATTCTGCTCGGAACTCCCCACAGCCCAATGCCCGATTTCTGCCTCAGTCTAGGGTTAGGCTTAGGGCTAGGGTTAGGGTTATGCCTAGGGTTAGGGTTCAGAAAACAACAAAGCCAGGAGCTCCAGGGATACTCACCATGCAAAAGGCAGGCCAAGTTGAGCGTAGCACATCCAAATCCCCTCTCCCTCTTCGTCATTCTGCTCGGAACTTCCCACAGCCCAATGCCCGATTTCTGCCTCAGTCTACGGTTAAGCTTAGGGCTAGGGTTAGGGTTATGCCTAGGGTTAGGGTTCACAAAACCACAAAGCCAGGAGCTCCAGGGATACTCCCCATGCAAAAGGCAGGCCAAGTTGAGCGTAGCACATCCAAATCCCCTCTCCCTCTTCGTCATTCTGCTCGGAACTCACCACAGCCCAATGCCCGATTTCTGCCTCAGTCTAGGGTTAGGCTTAGGGCTAGGAGTAGGGTTATGCCTAGGGTTAGGGTTATGCCTAGGGTTAGGGTTCACAAAACCACAAAGCCAGGAGCTCCTGGGATACTCACCATGCAAAAGGCAGGCCAAGTTGAGCGTAGCACATCCAAATCCCCTCTCCCTCTTCGTCATTCTGCTCGGAACTCACCACAGCCCAATGCCCGATTACTGCCTCAGTCTAGGGTTAGGCTTAGGGCTAGGGTTAGGGTTATGCCTAGGGTTAGGGTTCACAAAACCACAAAGCCAGGAGCTCCAGGGATACTCACCATGCAAAAGGCAGGCCAAGTTGAGCGTAGCACATCCAAATCCCCTCTCCCTCTTCGTCATTCTGCTCGGAACTCACCACAGCCCAATGCCCGATTTCTGCCTCAGTCTAGGGTTAGGCTTAGGGCTAGGGTTAGGGTTATGCCTAGGGTTAGGGTTCACAAAACCACAAAGCCAGGAGCTCCAGGGATACTCCCCATGCAAAAGGCAGGCCAAGTTGAGCGTAGCACATCCAAATCCCCTCTCCCTCTTCGTCATTCTGCTCGGAACTCACCACAGCCCAATGCCCGATTTCTGCCTCAGTCTAGGGTTAGGCTTAGGGCTAGGGTTAGGGTTATGCCTAGGGTTAGGGTTCACAAAACCACAAAGCCAGGAGCTCCAGGGATACTCACCATGCAAAAGGCAGGCCAAGTTGAGCGTAGCACATCCAAATCCTTGCTCCCTCTTTGTCATTCTGCTCGGAACACACCACAGCCCCATGCCCGATTTCTGCCTCAGTCTAGGGTTAGGCTTAGGGCTAGGGTTAGGGTTATGCCTAGGGTTAGGGTTCACAAAACCACAAAGCCAGGAGCTCCAGGGATACTCCCCATGCAAAAGGCAGGCCAAGTTGAGCGCAGCCAATCCAAATCCTTGCTCCCTCTTCGTCATTCTGCTCGGAACTCCCCACAGCCCAATGCCTGATTTCTGCCTCAGTCTAGGGTTAGGCTTAGGGCTAGGGTTAGGGTTATGCCTAGGGTTAGGGTTCAGAAAACAACAAAGCCAGGAGCTCCAGGGATACTCACCATGCAAAAGGCAGGCCAAGTTGAGCGTAGCACATCCAAATCCCCTCTCCCTCTTCGTCATTCTGCTCGGAACTCACCACAGCCCAATGCCCGATTACTGGCTCAGTCTAGGGTTAGGCTTAGGGCTAGGGTTAGGGTTATGCCTAGGGTTAGGGTTCACAAAACCACAAAGCCAGGAGCTCCAGGGATACTCCCCATGCAAAAGGCAGGCCAAGTTGAGCGTAGCACATCCAAATCCCCTCTCCCTCTTCGTCATTCTGCTCGGAACTCACCACAGCCCAATGCCCGATTTCTGCCTCAGTCTAGGGTTAGGCTTAGGGCTAGGATTAGGGTTATGCTTAGGGTTAGGGTTCAGAAAACCACAAAGCCAGGAGCTCCAGGGGTACTCACCATGCAAAAGGCAGGCCAAGTTGAGCGTAGCACATCCAAATCCCCTCTCCCTCTTTGTCATTCTGCTCGGAACTCCCCACAGCCCAATGCCCGATTTCTGCCTCAGTCTCGGGTTCGGCTTAGGGCTCGGGTTAGGGTTATGCCTAGGGTTAGGGTTCACAAAACCACAAAGCCAGGAGCTCCAGGGATACTCCCCATGCAAAAGGCAGGCCAAGTTGAGCATAGCACATCCAAATCCTTGCTCCCTCTTCATCATTCTGCTCGGAACTCACCACAGCCCCATGCCCGATTTCTGCCTCAGTCTAGGGTTAGGTTTAGGGCTAGGGTTAGGGTTATGCCTAGGGTTAGGGTTCACAAAACCACAAAGCCAGGAGCTCCAGGGATACTCCCCATGCAAAAGGCAGGCCAAGTTGAGCGTAGCACATCCAAATCCTTGCTCCCTCTTCGTCATTCTGCTCGGAACTCCCCACAGCCCAATGCCCGATTTCTGCCTCAGTCTACGGTTAGGCTTAGGGCTAGGGTTAGGGTTATGCCTAGGGTTAGGGTTCAGAAAGCCACAAAGCCAGGAGCTCCAGGGATACTCCCCATGCAAAAGGCAGGCCAAGTTGAGCGTAGCACATCCAAATCCTTGCTCCCTCTTCGTCATTCTGCTCGGAACTCACCACAGCCCAATGCCCGATTACTGCCTCAGTCTAGGGTTAAGCTTAGGGCTAGGGTTAGGGTTATGGCTAGGGTTAGGGTTCAGAAAACCACAAAGCCAGGAGCTCCAGGGATACTCACCATGCAAAAGGCAGGCCAAGTTGAGCGTAGCACATCCAAATCCTTGCTCCCTCTACGTCATTCTGCTCGGAACTCACCACAGCCCAATGCACGATTACTGGCTCAGTCTAGGGTTAGGCTTAGGGCTAGGGTTAGGGTTATGCCTAGGGTTATGGTTCACAAAACCACAAAGCCAGGAGCTCCAGGGATACTCACCATGCAAAAGGCAGGCCAAGTTGAGCGTAGCACATCCAAATCCCCGCTCCCTCTTCGTCATTCTGCTCGGAACTCACCACAGCCCAATGCCCGATTTCTGCCTCAGTCTAGGGTTAGGCTTAGGGCTAGGGTTAGGGTTATGCCTAGGGTTAGGGTTATGCCTAGGGTTAGGGTTCACAAAACCACAAAGCCAGGAGCTCCAGGGATACTCACCATGCAAAAGGCAGGCCAAGTTGAGCGTAGCACATCCAAATCCCCTCTCCCTCTTCGTCATTCTGCTCGGAACTCACCACAGCCCAATGCCCGATTACTGGCTCAGTCTAGGGTTAGGCTTAGGGCTAGGGTTAGGGTTATGCCTAGGGTTAGGGTTCACAAAACCACAAAGCCAGGAGCTCCAGGGATACTCACCATGCAAAAGGCAGGCCAAGTTGAGCGTAGCACATCCAAATCCTTGCTCCCTCTTCGTCATTCTGCTCGGAACTCACCACAGCCCAATGCCCGATTACTGCCTCAGTCTAGGGTTAGGCTTAGGGCTAGGGTTAGGGTTATGCCTAGGGTTAGGGTTCAGAAAACCACAAAGCCAGGAGCTCCAGGGATACTCACCATGCAAAAGGCAGGCCAAGTTGAGCGTAGCACATCCAAATCCCCTCTCCCTCTTCGTCATTCTGCTCGGAACTTCCCACAGCCCAATGCCAGATTACTGGCTCAGTCTAGGGTTAGGCTTAGGGCTAGGGTTAGGGTTATGCCTAGGGTTAGGGTTCACAAAACCACAAAGCCAGGAGCTCCAGGGATACTCCCCATGCAAAAGGCAGGCCAAGTTGAGCGTAGCACATCCAAAACCTTGCTCCCTCTTTGTCATTCTGCTCAGAACTTCCCACAGCCCAATGCCAGATTACTGGCTCAGTCTAGGGTTAGGCTTAGGGCTAGGGTTAGGGTTATGCCTAGGGTTAGGGTTCAGAAAACCACAAAGCCAGGAGCTCCAGGGACACTGATCATGCGAAAGGCAGGCCAAGTTAAGCACGGCACATCCAAAACCTTACTCCCTCTTCTTCTTTCTGCAAGGGTTAGGGTTAGGGGCTCGGGTTAGTGTTAGGGGTTAGGGTTAGGGGTAGGGTTAGGGTTAGGGTTTTGACTAGGGTTAGGGTTCACAAAACAACAAAGCCAGGGGACCCAGGCACACTAAGCATGCAAAAGGCAGGCCAAGTTGAGCGTAGCACATCCAAATCCCCTCTCCCTCTTCGTCATTCTGCTCGGAACTCACCACAGCCCAATGCCCGATTTCTGCCTCAGTCTAGGGTTAGGCTTAGGGCTAGGGTTAGGGTTATGCCTAGGGTTAGGGTTCAGAAAACCACAAAGCCAGGAGCTCCAGGGATACTCACCATGCAAAAGGCAGGCCAAGTTGAGTGTAGCACATCCAAATCCTTGCTCCCTCTTCTTCATTCTGCTCGGAACTCACCACGGCCCAATGCCCGATATCTGCCTCAGTCTAGGGTTAGGCTTAGGGCTAGGGTTAGGGTTATGCCTAGGGTTAGGGTTCACAAAACCACAAAGCCAGGAGCTCCAGGGATACTCCCCATGCAAAAGGCAGGCCAAGTTGAGCGTAGCACATCCAAATCCTTGCTCCCTCTTTGTCATTATGCTCGGAACTCACCACAGCCCAATGCCCGATTACTGGCTCAGTCTAGGGTTAGGCTTAGGGCTAGGGTTAGGGTTATGCCTAGGGTTAGGGTTCAGAAAACCACAAAGCCAGGAGCTCCTGGGATACTCACCATGCAAAAGGCAGGCCAAGTTGAGCGTAGCACATCCAAATCCTTGCTCCCTCTTCTTCATTCTGCTCGGAACTCACCACAGCCCAATGCCCGATTACTGGCTCAGTCTATGGTTAGGCTTAGGGCTAGGGTTAGGGTTATGCCTAGGGTTAGGGTTCAGAAAACCACAAAGCCAGGAGCTCCAGGGATACTCACCATGCAAAAGGCAGGCCAAGTTGAGCGTAGCACATCCAAATCCTTGCTCCCTCTTTGTCATTATGCTCGGAACTCACCACAGCCCAATGCCCGATTACTGCCTCAGTCTAGGGTTAGGCTTAGGGCTAGGGTTAGGGTTATGCCTAGGGTTAGGGTTCAGAAAACCACAAAGCCAGGAGCTCCAGGGATACTCCCCATGCAAAAGGCAGGCCAAGTTGAGCGTAGCACATCCAAATCCCCTCTCCCTCTTCGTCATTCTGCTCGGAACTCACCACAGCCCAATGCCCGATTACTGCCTCAGTCTAGGGTTAGGCTTAGGGCTAGGGTTAGGGTTATGCCTAGGGTTAGGGTTCACAAAACCACAAAGCCAGGAGCTCCAGGGATACTCACCATGCAAAAGGCAGGCCAAGTTGAGCGTAGCACATCCAAATCCCCTCTCCCTCTTCGTCATTCTGCTCGGAACTCACCACAGCCCAATGCCCGATTACTGCCTCAGTCTAGGGTTAGGCTTAGGGCTAGGGTTAGGGTTATGCCTAGGGTTAGGGTTCACAAAACCACAAAGCCAGGAGCTCCAGGGATACTCCCCATGCAAAAGGCAGGCCAAGTTGAGCGTAGCACATCCAAATCCTTGCTCCCTCTTCTTCATTCTGCTCAGAACTTCCCACAGCCCAATGCCAGATTACTGGCTCAGTCTAGGGTTGGGCTTAGGGCTAGGGTTAGGGTTATGCCTAGGGTTAGGGTTCACAAAACCACAAAGCCAGGAGCTCCAGGGACACTGATCATGCGAAAGGCAGGCCAAGTTAAGCACGGCACATCCAAAACCTTGCTCCCTCTTCTTCTTTCTGCAAGGGTTAGGGTTAGGGGCTCGGGTTAGTGTTAGGGGTTAGGGTTAGGGGTAGGGTTAGGGTTAGGGTTTTGACTAGGGTTAGGATTGAGAAAACGACAAAGCCAGGGGACCCACGCACACTAAGCATGCAAAAGGCAGGCCAAGTTGAGCGTAGCACATCCAAATCCCCTCTCCCTCTTCGTCATTCTGCTCGGAACTCACCACAGCCCAATGCCCGATTACTGCCTCAGTCTAGGGTTAGGCTTAGGGCTAGGGTTAGGGTTATGCCTAGGGTTAGGGTTCACAAAACCACAAAGCCAGGAGCTCCAGGGATACTCACCATGCAAAAGGCAGGCCAAGTTGAGTGTAGCACATCCAAATCCTTGCTCCCTCTTCTTCATTCTGCTCGGAACTCACCACAGCCCAATGCCCGATATCTGCCTCAGTCTAGGGTTAGGCTTAGGGCTAGGGTTAGGGTTATGCCTAGGGTTATGGTTCACAAAACCACAAAGCCAGGAGCTCCAGGGATACTCACCATGCAAAAGGCAGGCCAAGTTGAGCGTAGCACATCCAAATCCCCGCTCCCTCTTCGTCATTCTGCTCGGAACTCACCACAGCCCAATGCCCGATTTCTGCCTCAGTCTAGGGTTAGGCTTAGGGCTAGGGTTAGGGTTATGCCTAGGGTTAGGGTTATGCCTAGGGTTAGGGTTCACAAAACCACAAAGCCAGGAGCTCCAGGGATACTCACCATGCAAAAGGCAGGCCAAGTTGAGCGTAGCACATCCAAATCCCCTCTCCCTCTTCGTCATTCTGCTCGGAACTCACCACAGCCCAATGCCCGATTACTGCCTCAGTCTAGGGTTAGGCTTAGGGCTAGGGTTAGGGTTATGCCTAGGGTTAGGGTTCACAAAACCACAAAGCCAGGAGCTCCAGGGATACTCACCATGCAAAAGGCAGGCCAAGTTGAGCGTAGCACATCCAAATCCTTGCTCCCTCTTCTTCATTCTGCTCGGAACTTCCCACAGCCCAATGCCAGATTACTGGCTCAGTCTAGGGTTGGGCTTAGGGCTAGGGTTAGGGTTATGCCTAGGGTTAGGGTTCACAAAACCACAAAGCCAGGAGCTCCAGGGACACTGATCATGCGAAAGGCAGGCCAAGTTAAGCACGGCACATCCAAAACCTTGCTCCCTCTTCTTCTTTCTGCAAGGGTTAGGGTTAGGGGCTCGGGTTAGTGTTAGGGGTTAGGGTTAGGGGTAGGGTTAGGGTTAGGGTTTTGACTAGGGTTAGGATTGAGAAAACGACAAAGCCAGGGGACCCACGCACACTAAGCATGCAAAAGGCAGGCCAAGTTGAGCGTAGCACATCCAAATCCCCTCTCCCTCTTCGTCATTCTGCTCGGAACTCACCACAGCCCAATGCCCGATTACTGCCTCAGTCTAGGGTTAGGCTTAGGGCTAGGGTTAGGGTTATGCCTAGGGTTAGGGTTCACAAAACCACAAAGCCAGGAGCTCCAGGGATACTCACCATGCAAAAGGCAGGCCAAGTTGAGTGTAGCACATCCAAATCCTTGCTCCCTCTTCTTCATTCTGCTCGGAACTCACCACAGCCCAATGCCCGATATCTGCCTCAGTCTAGGGTTAGGCTTAGGGCTAGGGTTAGGGTTATGCCTAGGGTTATGGTTCACAAAACCACAAAGCCAGGAGCTCCAGGGATACTCACCATGCAAAAGGCAGGCCAAGTTGAGCGTAGCACATCCAAATCCTTGCTCCCTCTTCGTCATTCTGCTCGGAACTCACCACAGCCCAATGCCCGATTTCTGCCTCAGTCTAGGGTTAGGCTTAGGGCTAGGGTTAGGGTTATGCCTAGGGTTAGGGTTATGCCTAGGGTTAGGGTTCAGAAAACCACAAAGCCAGGAGCTCCAGGGATACTCACCATGCAAAAGGCAGGCCAAGTTGAGCGTAGCACATCCAAATCCTTGCTCCCTCTTCGTCATTATGCTCGGAACTCACCACAGCCCAATGCCCGATTACTGCCTCAGTCTAGGGTTAGGCTTAGGGCTAGGGTTAGGGTTATGCCTAGGGTTAGGGTTCAGAAAACCACAAAGCCAGGAGCTCCAGGGATACTCACCATGCAAAAGGCAGGCCAAGTTGAGCGTAGCACATCCAAATCCCCTCTCCCTCTTCGTCATTCTGCTCGGAACTCACCACAGCCCAATGCCCGATTACTGCCTCAGTCTAGGGTTAGGCTTAGGGCTAGGGTTAGGGTTATGCCTAGGGTTAGGGTTCACAAAACCACAAAGCCAGGAGCTCCAGGGATACTCACCATGCAAAAGGCAGGCCAAGTTGAGCGTAGCACATCCAAATCCCCTCTCCCTCTTTGTCATTCTGCTCGGAACTCACCACAGCCCAATGCCCGATTACTGCCTCAGTCTAGGGTTAGGCTTAGGGCTAGGGTTAGGGTTATGCCTAGGGTTAGGGTTCACAAAACCACAAAGCCAGGAGCTCCAGGGATACTCCCCATGCAAAAGGCAGGCCAAGTTGAGCGTAGCACATCCAAATCCTTGCTCCCTCTTTGTCATTCTGCTCAGAACTTCCCACAGCCCAATGCCAGATTACTGGCTCAGTCTAGGGTTAGGCTTAGGGCTAGGGTTAGGGTTATGCCTAGGGTTAGGGTTCACAAAACCACAAAGCCAGGAGCTCCAGGGACACTGATCATGCGAAAGGCAGGCCAAGTTAAGCACGGCACATCCAAAACCTTGCTCCCTCTTCTTCTTTCTGCAAGGGTTAGGGTTAGGGGCTCGGGTTAGTGTTAGGGGTTAGGGTTAGGGGTAGGGTTAGGGTTAGGGTTTTGACTAGGGTTAGGATTGAGAAAACGACAAAGCCAGGGGACCCACGCACACTAAGCATGCGAAAGGCAGGCCAAGTTGAGCGTAGCACATCCAAATCCCCTCTCCCTCTTCGTCATTCTGCTCGGAACTCACCACAGCCCAATGCCCGATTACTGCCTCAGTCTACGGTTAGGCTTAGGGCTAGGGTTAGGGTTATGCCTAGGGTTAGGGTTCAGAAAACCACAAAGCCAGGAGCTCCAGGGATACTCACCATGCAAAAGGCAGGCCAAGTTGAGCGTAGCACATCCAAATCCCCTCTCCCTCTTCTTCATTCTGCTCGGAACTCACCACAGCCCAATGCCCGATATCTGCCTCAGTCTAGGGTTAGGCTTAGGGCTAGGGTTAGGGTTATGCCTAGGGTTAGGGTTCACAAAACCACAAAGCCAGGAGCTCCAGGGATACTCACCATGCAAAAGGCAGGCCAAGTTGAGCGTAGCACATCCAAATCCCCTCTCCCTCTTCGTCATTCTGCTCGGAACTCCCCACAGCCCAATGCCCGATTACTGCCTCAGTCTAGGGTTAGGCTTAGGGCTAGGGTTAGGGTTATGCCTAGGGTTAGGGTTCACAAAACCACAAAGCCAGGAGCTCCAGGGATACTCCCCATGCAAAAGGCAGGCCAAGTTGAGCGTAGCACATCCAAATCCTTGCTCCCTCTTCGTCATTCTGCTCGGAACTCCCCACAGCCCCATGCCCGATTTCTGCCTCAGTCTAGGGTTAGGCTTAGGGCTAGGGTTAGGGTTATGCCTAGGGTTAGGGTTCACAAAACCACAAAGCCAGGAGCTCCAGGGACACTGATCATGCGAAAGGCAGGCCAAGTTAAGCACGGCACATCCAAAACCTTGCTCCCTCTTCTTCTTTCTGCAAGGGTTAGGGTTAGGGGCTCGGGTTAGTGTTAGGGGTTAGGGTTAGGGGTAGGGTTAGGGTTAGGGTTTTGACTAGGGTTAGGATTGAGAAAACGACAAAGCCAGGGGACCCAGGCACACTAAGCATGCAAAAGGCAGGCCAAGTTGAGCGTAGCACATCCAAATCCCCTCTCCCTTTTCGTCATTCTGCTCGGAACTCACCACAGCCCAATGCCCGATTTCTGCCTCAGTCTAGGGTTAGGCTTAGGGCTAGGGTTAGGGTTATGCCTAGGGTTAGGGTTCAGAAAACCACAAAGCCAGGAGCTCCAGGGATACTCACCATGCAAAAGGCAGGCCAAGTTGAGCGTAGCACATCCAAATCATTGCTCCCTCTTTGTCATTCTGCTCGGAACTCACCACAGCCCCATGCTCGATTTCTGCCTCAGTCTAGGGTTAGGCTTAGGGCTAGGGTTAGGGTTATGCCTAGGGTTAGGGTTCAGAAAACCACAAAGCCAGGAGCTCCAGGGATACTCCCCATGCAAAAGGCAGGCCAAGTTGAGCGCAGCCAATCCAAATCCTTGCTCCCTCTTCGTCATTCTGCTCGGAACTCCCCACAGCCCAATGCCCGATTTCTGCCTCAGTCTAGGGTTAGGCTTAGGGCTAGGGTTAGGGTTATGCCTAGGGTTAGGGTTCAGAAAACCACAAAGCCAGGAGCTCCAGGGATACTCCCCATGCAAAAGGCAGGCCAAGTTGAGCGCAGCCAATCCAAATCCTTGCTCCCTCTTCGTCATTCTGCTCGGAACTCCCCACAGCCCAATGCCCGATTTCTGCCTCAGTCTAGGGTTAGGCTTAGGGCTAGGGTTAGGGTTATGCCTAGGGTTAGGGTTCACAAAACCACAAAGCCAGGAGCTCCAGGGATACTCACCATGCAAAAGGCAGGCCAAGTTGAGCGTAGCACATCCAAATCCCCTCTCCCTCTTTGTCATTCTCCTCGGAACTCCCCACAGCCCAATGCCCGATTACTGGCTCAGTCTAGGGTTAGGCTTAGGGCTAGGGTTAGGGTTATGCCTAGGGTTAGGGTTCACAAAACCACAAAGCCAGGAGCTCCAGGGATACTCCCCATGCAAAAGGCAGGCCAAGTTGAGCGTAGCACATCCAAATCCTTGCTCCCTCTTTGTCATTCTGCTCAGAACTTCCCACAGCCCAATGCCAGATTACTGGCTCAGTCTAGGGTTAGGCTTAGGGCTAGGGTTAGGGTTATGCCTAGGGTTAGGGTTCACAAAACCACAAAGCCAGGAGCTCCAGGGACACTGATCATGCGAAAGGCAGGCCAAGTTAAGCACGGCACATCCAAAACCTTGCTCCCTCTTCTTCTTTCTGCAAGGGTTAGGGTTAGGGGCTCGGGTTAGTGTTAGGGGTTAGGGTTAGGGGTAGGGTTAGGGTTAGGGTTTTGACTAGGGTTAGGATTGAGAAAACCACAAAGCCAGGGGACCCACGCACACTAAGCATGCAAAAGGCAGGCCAAGTTGAGCGTAGCACATCCAAATCCCCTCTCCCTCTTCATCATTCTGCTCGGAACTCACCACAGCCCAATGCCCGATTACTGCCTCAGTCTACGGTTAGGCTTAGGGCTAGGGTTAGGGTTATGCCTAGGGTTAGGGTTCACAAAACCACAAAGCCAGGAGCTCCAGGGATACTCACCATGCAAAAGGCAGGCCAAGTTGAGCGTAGCACATCCAAATCCCCTCTCCCTCTTCGTCATTCTGCTCGGAACTCCCCACAGCCCAATGCCCGATTTCTGCCTCAGTCTAGGGTTCGGCTTAGGGCTCGGGTTAGGGTTATGCCTAGGGTTAGGGTTCACAAAACCACAAAGCCAGGAGCTCCAGGGATACTCCCCATGCAAAAGGCAGGCCAAGTTGAGCATAGCACATCCAAATCCTTGCTCCCTCTTCATCATTCTGCTCGGAACTCACCACAGCCCCATGCCCGATTTCTGCCTCAGTCTAGGGTTAGGTTTAGGGCTAGGGTTAGGGTTATGCCTAGGGTTAGGGTTCAGAAAACCACAAAGCCAGGAGCTCCAGGGATACTCCCCATGCAAAAGGCAGGCCAAGTTGAGCGCAGCCAATCCAAATCCTTGCTCCCTCTTCGTCATTCTGCTCGGAACTCCCCACAGCCCAATGCCCGATTTCTGCCTCAGTCTACGGTTAGGCTTAGGGCTAGGGTTAGGGTTATGCCTAGGGTTAGGGTTCAGAAAGCCACAAAGCCAGGAGCTCCAGGGATACTCCCCATGCAAAAGGCAGGCCAAGTTGAGCGTAGCACATCCAAATCCTTGCTCCCTCTTTGTCATTCTGCTCAGAACTTCCCACAGCCCAATGCCAGATTACTGCCTCAGTCTAGGGTTAGGCTTAGGGCTAGGGTTAGGGTTATGCCTAGGGTTAGGGTTCACAAAACCACAAAGCCAGGAGCTCCAGGGACACTGATCATGCGAAAGGCAGGGCAAGTTAAGCACGGCACATCCAAAACCTTGCTCCCTCTTCTTCTTTCTGCAAGGGTTAGGGTTAGGGGCTCGGGTTAGTGTTAGGGGTTAGGGTTAGGGGTAGGGTTAGGGTTAGGGTTTTGACTAGGGTTAGGATTGAGAAAACGACAAAGCCAGGGGACCCAGGCACACTAAGCATGCAAAAGGCAGGCCAAGTTGAGCGTAGCACATCCAAATCCCCTCTCCCTCTTCGTCATTCTGCTCGGAACTCACCACAGCCCAATGCCCGATTTCTGCCTCAGTCTAGGGTTAGGCTTAGGGCTAGGGTTAGGGTTATGCCTAGGGTTAGGGTTCACAAAACCACAAAGCCAGGAGCTCCAGGGATACTCACCATGCAAAAGGTAGGCCAAGTTGAGCGTAGCACATCCAAATCCCCTCTCCCTCTTTGTCATTCTCCTCGGAACTCCCCACAGCCCAATGCCCGATTTCTGCCTCAGTCTACGGTCAGGCTTAGGGCTAGGGTTAGGGTTATGCCTAGGGTTAGGGTTCAGAAAACCACAAAGCCAGGAGCTCCAGGGGTACTCACCATGCAAAAGGCAGGCCAAGTTGAGCGTAGCACATCCAAATCCTTGCTCCCTCTTTGTCATTCTGCTCAGAACTTCCCACAGCCCAATGCCAGATTACTGGCTCAGTCTAGGGTTAGGCTTAGGGCTAGGGTTAGGGTTATGCCTAGGGTTAGGGTTCACAAAACTACAAAGCCAGGAGCTCCAGGGACACTGATCATGCGAAAGGCAGGCCAAGTTAAGCACGGCACATCCAAAACCTTGCTCCCTCTTCTTCTTTCTGCAAGGGTTAGGGTTAGGGGCTCGGGTTAGTGTTAGGGGTTAGGGTTAGGGGTAGGGTTGGGGTTAGGGTTTTGACTAGGGTTAGGATTGAGAAAACGACAAAGCCAGGGGACCCACGCACACTAAGCATGCAAAAGGCAGGCCAAGTTGAGCGTAGCACATCCAAATCCCCTCTCCCTCTTCGTCATTCTGCTCGGAACTCACCACAGCCCAATGCCCAATTTCTGCCTCAGTCTAGGGTTAGGCTTAGGGCTAGGGTTAGGGTTATGCCTAGGGTTAGGGTTATGCCTAGGGTTAGGGTTCACAAAACCACAAAGCCAGGAGCTCCAGGGATACTCACCATGCAAAAGGCAGGCCAAGTTGAGCGTAGCACATCCAAATCCCCTCTCCCTCTTCGTCATTCTGCTCGGAACTTCCCACAGCCCAATGCCAGATTACTGGCTCAGTCTAGGGTTAGGCTTAGGGCTAGGGTTAGGGTTATGCCTAGGGTTAGGGTTCACAAAACCACAAAGCCAGGAGCTCCAGGGATACTCACCATGCAAAAGGCAGGCCAAGTTGAGTGTAGCACATCCAAATCCCCTCTCCCTCTTCGTCATTCTGCTCGGAACTCACCACAGCCCAATGCCCGATTTCTGCCTCAGTCTAGGGTTAGGCTTAGGGCTAGGGTTAGGGTTATGCCTAGGGTTAGGGTTCAAAAAACCACAAAGCCAGGAGCTCCAGGGATACTCACCATGCAAAAGGCAGGCCAAGTTGAGCGTAGCACATCCAAATCCCCTCTCCCTCTTCGTCATTCTGCTCGGAACTCACCACAGCCCAATGCCAGATTACTGGCTCAGTCTAGGGTTAGGCTTAGGGCTAGGGTTAGGGTTATGCCTAGGGTTAGGGTTCACAAAACCACAAAGCCAGGAGCTCCAGGGATACTCACCATGCAAAAGGCAGGCCAAGTTGAGCGTAGCACATCCAAATCCTTGCTCCCTCTTCGTCATTCTGCTCGGAACTCCCCACAGCCCAATGCCCGATTTCTGCCTCAGTCTAGGGTTAGGCTTAGGGCTAGGGTTAGGGTTATGCCTAGGGTTAGGGTTCAGAAAACCACAAAGCCAGGAGCTCCAGGGATACTCACCATGCAAAAGGCAGGCCAAGTTGAGCGTAGCACATCCAAATCCCCTCTCCCTCTTCGTCATTCTGCTCGGAACTTCCCACAGCCCAATGCCCGATTTCTGCCTCAGTCTACGGTTAAGCTTAGGGCTAGGGTTAGGGTTATGCCTAGGGTTAGGGTTCAGAAAACCACAAAGCCAGGAGCTCCAGAGATACTCCCCATGCAAAAGGCAGGCCAAGTTGAGCGTAGCACATCCAAATCCCCTCTCCCTCTTCGTCATTCTGCTCGGAACTCACCACAGCCCAATGCCCGATTTCTGCCTCAGTCTAGGGTTAGGCTTAGGGCTAGGATTAGGGTTATGCTTAGGGTTAGGGTTCAGAAAACCACAAAGCCAGGAGCTCCAGGGGTACTCACCATGCAAAAGGCAGGCCAAGTTGAGCGTAGCACATCCAAATCCCCTCTCCCTCTTCGTCATTCTGCTCGGAACTCCCCACAGCCCAATGCCCGATTTCTGCCTCAGTCTAGGGTTCGGCTTAGGGCTAGGGTTAGGGTTATGCCTAGGGTTAGGGTTCACAAAACCACAAAGCCAGGAGCTCCAGGGACACTCCCCATGCAAAAGGCAGGCCAAGTTGAGCATAGCACATCCAAATCCTTGCTCCCTCTTCATCATTCTGCTCGGAACTCACCACAGCCCCATGCCCGATTTCTGCCTCAGTCTAGGGTTAGGTTTAGGGCTAGGGTTAGGGTTATGCCTAGGGTTAGGGTTCACAAAACCACAAAGCCAGGAGCTCCAGGGATACTCACCATGCAAAAGGCAGGCCAAGTTGAGCGTAGCACATCCAAATCCTTGCTCCCTCTTCATCATTCTGCTCGGAACTCCCCACAGCCCAATGCCCGATTTCTGCCTCAGTCTACGGTTAGGCTTAGGGCTAGGGTTAGGGTTATGCCTAGGGTTAGGGTTCACAAAACCACAAAGCCAGGAGCTCCAGGGATACTCCCCATGCAAAAGGCAGGCCAAGTTGAGCGTAGCACATCCAAATCCCCTCTCCCTCTTCGTCATTCTGCTCGGAACTCACCACAGCCCAATGCCCGATTTCTGCCTCAGTCTAGGGTTAGGCTTAGGGCTAGGGTTAGGGTTATGCCTAGGGTTAGGGTTATGCCTAGGGTTAGGGTTCACAAAACCACAAAGCCAGGAGCTCCAGGGATACTCCCCATGCAAAAGGCAGGCCAAGTTGAGCGTAGCACATCCAAATCCCCTCTCCCTCTTCGTCATTCTGCTCGGAACTCACCACAGCCCAATGCCCGATTACTGCCTCAGTCTAGGGTTAGGCTTAGGGCTAGGGTTAGGGTTATGCCTAGGGTTAGGGTTCACAAAACCACAAAGCCAGGAGCTCCAGGGATACTCACCATGCAAAAGGCAGGCCAAGTTGAGCGTAGCACATCCAAATCCCCTCTCCCTCTTCGTCATTCTGCTTGGAACTCACCACAGCCCAATGCCCGATTTCTGCCTCAGTCTAGGGTTAGGCTTAGGGCTAGGGTTAGGGTTATGCCTAGGGTTAGGGTTCACAAAACCACAAAGCCAGGAGCTCCAGGGATACTCACCATGCAAAAGGCAGGCCAAGTTGAGCGTAGCACATCCAAATCCCCTCTCCCTCTTCGTCATTCTGCTCGGAACTCACCACAGCCCAATGCCCGATTTCTGCCTCAGTCTAGGGTTAGGCTTAGGGCTAGGGTTAGGGTTATGCCTAGGGTTAGGGTTCACAAAACCACAAAGCCAGGAGCTCCAGGGATACTCACCATGCAAAAGGCAGGCCAAGTTGAGCGTAGCACATCCAAATCCTTGCTCCCTCTTTGTCATTCTGCTCGGAACACACCACAGCCCCATGCCCGATTTCTGCCTCAGTCTAGGGTTAGGCTTAGGGCTAGGGTTAGGGTTATGCCTAGGGTTAGGGTTCACAAAACCACAAAGCCAGGAGCTCCAGGGATACTCCCCATGCAAAAGGCAGGCCAAGTTGAGCGCAGCCAATCCAAATCCTTGCTCCCTCTTCGTCATTCTGCTCGGAACTCCCCACAGCCCAATGCCCGATTTCTGCCTCAGTCTAGGGTTAGGCTTAGGGCTAGGGTTAGGGTTATGCCTAGGGTTAGGGTTCAGAAAACAACAAAGCCAGGAGCTCCAGGGATACTCACCATGCAAAAGGCAGGCCAAGTTGAGCGTAGCACATCCAAATCCCCTCTCCCTCTTCGTCATTCTGCTCGGAACTTCCCACAGCCCAATGCCCGATTTCTGCCTCAGTCTACGGTTAAGCTTAGGGCTAGGGTTAGGGTTATGCCTAGGGTTAGGGTTCACAAAACCACAAAGCCAGGAGCTCCAGGGATACTCCCCATGCAAAAGGCAGGCCAAGTTGAGCGTAGCACATCCAAATCCCCTCTCCCTCTTCGTCATTCTGCTCGGAACTCACCACAGCCCAATGCCCGATTTCTGCCTCAGTCTAGGGTTAGGCTTAGGGCTAGGAGTAGGGTTATGCCTAGGGTTAGGGTTATGCCTAGGGTTAGGGTTCACAAAACCACAAAGCCAGGAGCTCCTGGGATACTCACCATGCAAAAGGCAGGCCAAGTTGAGCGTAGCACATCCAAATCCCCTCTCCCTCTTCGTCATTCTGCTCGGAACTCACCACAGCCCAATGCCCGATTACTGCCTCAGTCTAGGGTTAGGCTTAGGGCTAGGGTTAGGGTTATGCCTAGGGTTAGGGTTCACAAAACCACAAAGCCAGGAGCTCCAGGGATACTCACCATGCAAAAGGCAGGCCAAGTTGAGCGTAGCACATCCAAATCCCCTCTCCCTCTTCGTCATTCTGCTCGGAACTCACCACAGCCCAATGCCCGATTTCTGCCTCAGTCTAGGGTTAGGCTTAGGGCTAGGGTTAGGGTTATGCCTAGGGTTAGGGTTCACAAAACCACAAAGCCAGGAGCTCCAGGGATACTCCCCATGCAAAAGGCAGGCCAAGTTGAGCGTAGCACATCCAAATCCCCTCTCCCTCTTCGTCATTCTGCTCGGAACTCACCACAGCCCAATGCCCGATTTCTGCCTCAGTCTAGGGTTAGGCTTAGGGCTAGGGTTAGGGTTATGCCTAGGGTTAGGGTTCACAAAACCACAAAGCCAGGAGCTCCAGGGATACTCACCATGCAAAAGGCAGGCCAAGTTGAGCGTAGCACATCCAAATCCTTGCTCCCTCTTTGTCATTCTGCTCGGAACACACCACAGCCCCATGCCCGATTTCTGCCTCAGTCTAGGGTTAGGCTTAGGGCTAGGGTTAGGGTTATGCCTAGGGTTAGGGTTCACAAAACCACAAAGCCAGGAGCTCCAGGGATACTCCCCATGCAAAAGGCAGGCCAAGTTGAGCGCAGCCAATCCAAATCCTTGCTCCCTCTTCGTCATTCTGCTCGGAACTCCCCACAGCCCAATGCCTGATTTCTGCCTCAGTCTAGGGTTAGGCTTAGGGCTAGGGTTAGGGTTATGCCTAGGGTTAGGGTTCAGAAAACAACAAAGCCAGGAGCTCCAGGGATACTCACCATGCAAAAGGCAGGCCAAGTTGAGCGTAGCACATCCAAATCCCCTCTCCCTCTTCGTCATTCTGCTCGGAACTCACCACAGCCCAATGCCCGATTACTGGCTCAGTCTAGGGTTAGGCTTAGGGCTAGGGTTAGGGTTATGCCTAGGGTTAGGGTTCACAAAACCACAAAGCCAGGAGCTCCAGGGATACTCCCCATGCAAAAGGCAGGCCAAGTTGAGCGTAGCACATCCAAATCCCCTCTCCCTCTTCGTCATTCTGCTCGGAACTCACCACAGCCCAATGCCCGATTTCTGCCTCAGTCTAGGGTTAGGCTTAGGGCTAGGATTAGGGTTATGCTTAGGGTTAGGGTTCAGAAAACCACAAAGCCAGGAGCTCCAGGGGTACTCACCATGCAAAAGGCAGGCCAAGTTGAGCGTAGCACATCCAAATCCCCTCTCCCTCTTTGTCATTCTGCTCGGAACTCCCCACAGCCCAATGCCCGATTTCTGCCTCAGTCTCGGGTTCGGCTTAGGGCTCGGGTTAGGGTTATGCCTAGGGTTAGGGTTCACAAAACCACAAAGCCAGGAGCTCCAGGGATACTCCCCATGCAAAAGGCAGGCCAAGTTGAGCATAGCACATCCAAATCCTTGCTCCCTCTTCATCATTCTGCTCGGAACTCACCACAGCCCCATGCCCGATTTCTGCCTCAGTCTAGGGTTAGGTTTAGGGCTAGGGTTAGGGTTATGCCTAGGGTTAGGGTTCACAAAACCACAAAGCCAGGAGCTCCAGGGATACTCCCCATGCAAAAGGCAGGCCAAGTTGAGCGTAGCACATCCAAATCCTTGCTCCCTCTTCGTCATTCTGCTCGGAACTCCCCACAGCCCAATGCCCGATTTCTGCCTCAGTCTACGGTTAGGCTTAGGGCTAGGGTTAGGGTTATGCCTAGGGTTAGGGTTCAGAAAGCCACAAAGCCAGGAGCTCCAGGGATACTCCCCATGCAAAAGGCAGGCCAAGTTGAGCGTAGCACATCCAAATCCTTGCTCCCTCTTCGTCATTCTGCTCGGAACTCACCACAGCCCAATGCCCGATTACTGCCTCAGTCTAGGGTTAAGCTTAGGGCTAGGGTTAGGGTTATGCCTAGGGTTAGGGTTCAGAAAACCACAAAGCCAGGAGCTCCAGGGATACTCACCATGCAAAAGGCAGGCCAAGTTGAGCGTAGCACATCCAAATCCTTGCTCCCTCTACGTCATTCTGCTCGGAACTCACCACAGCCCAATGCACGATTACTGGCTCAGTCTAGGGTTAGGCTTAGGGCTAGGGTTAGGGTTATGCCTAGGGTTATGGTTCACAAAACCACAAAGCCAGGAGCTCCAGGGATACTCACCATGCAAAAGGCAGGCCAAGTTGAGCGTAGCACATCCAAATCCCCGCTCCCTCTTCGTCATTCTGCTCGGAACTCACCACAGCCCAATGCCCGATTTCTGCCTCAGTCTAGGGTTAGGCTTAGGGCTAGGGTTAGGGTTATGCCTAGGGTTAGGGTTATGCCTAGGGTTAGGGTTCACAAAACCACAAAGCCAGGAGCTCCAGGGATACTCACCATGCAAAAGGCAGGCCAAGTTGAGCGTAGCACATCCAAATCCCCTCTCCCTCTTCGTCATTCTGCTCGGAACTCACCACAGCCCAATGCCCGATTACTGGCTCAGTCTAGGGTTAGGCTTAGGGCTAGGGTTAGGGTTATGCCTAGGGTTAGGGTTCACAAAACCACAAAGCCAGGAGCTCCAGGGATACTCACCATGCAAAAGGCAGGCCAAGTTGAGCGTAGCACATCCAAATCCTTGCTCCCTCTTCGTCATTCTGCTCGGAACTCACCACAGCCCAATGCCCGATTACTGCCTCAGTCTAGGGTTAGGCTTAGGGCTAGGGTTAGGGTTATGCCTAGGGTTAGGGTTCAGAAAACCACAAAGCCAGGAGCTCCAGGGATACTCACCATGCAAAAGGCAGGCCAAGTTGAGCGTAGCACATCCAAATCCCCTCTCCCTCTTCGTCATTCTGCTCGGAACTTCCCACAGCCCAATGCCAGATTACTGGCTCAGTCTAGGGTTAGGCTTAGGGCTAGGGTTAGGGTTATGCCTAGGGTTAGGGTTCACAAAACCACAAAGCCAGGAGCTCCAGGGATACTCCCCATGCAAAAGGCAGGCCAAGTTGAGCGTAGCACATCCAAATCCTTGCTCCCTCTTTGTCATTCTGCTCAGAACTTCCCACAGCCCAATGCCAGATTACTGGCTCAGTCTAGGGTTAGGCTTAGGGCTAGGGTTAGGGTTATGCCTAGGGTTAGGGTTCAGAAAACCACAAAGCCAGGAGCTCCAGGGACACTGATCATGCGAAAGGCAGGCCAAGTTAAGCACGGCACATCCAAAACCTTACTCCCTCTTCTTCTTTCTGCAAGGGTTAGGGTTAGGGGCTCGGGTTAGTGTTAGGGGTTAGGGTTAGGGGTAGGGTTAGGGTTAGGGTTTTGACTAGGGTTAGGGTTCACAAAACAACAAAGCCAGGGGACCCAGGCACACTAAGCATGCAAAAGGCAGGCCAAGTTGAGCGTAGCACATCCAAATCCCCTCTCCCTCTTCGTCATTCTGCTCGGAACTCACCACAGCCCAATGCCCGATTTCTGCCTCAGTCTAGGGTTAGGCTTAGGGCTAGGGTTAGGGTTATGCCTAGGGTTAGGGTTCAGAAAACCACAAAGCCAGGAGCTCCAGGGATACTCACCATGCAAAAGGCAGGCCAAGTTGAGTGTAGCACATCCAAATCCTTGCTCCCTCTTCTTCATTCTGCTCGGAACTCACCACGGCCCAATGCCCGATATCTGCCTCAGTCTAGGGTTAGGCTTAGGGCTAGGGTTAGGGTTATGCCTAGGGTTAGGGTTCACAAAACCACAAAGCCAGGAGCTCCAGGGATACTCCCCATGCAAAAGGCAGGCCAAGTTGAGCGTAGCACATCCAAATCCTTGCTCCCTCTTTGTCATTATGCTCGGAACTCACCACAGCCCAATGCCCGATTACTGGCTCAGTCTAGGGTTAGGCTTAGGGCTAGGGTTAGGGTTATGCCTAGGGTTAGGGTTCAGAAAACCACAAAGCCAGGAGCTCCTGGGATACTCACCATGCAAAAGGCAGGCCAAGTTGAGCGTAGCACATCCAAATCCTTGCTCCCTCTTCTTCATTCTGCTCGGAACTCACCACAGCCCAATGCCCGATTACTGGCTCAGTCTATGGTTAGGCTTAGGGCTAGGGTTAGGGTTATGCCTAGGGTTAGGGTTCAGAAAACCACAAAGCCAGGAGCTCCAGGGATACTCACCATGCAAAAGGCAGGCCAAGTTGAGCGTAGCACATCCAAATCCTTGCTCCCTCTTTGTCATTATGCTCGGAACTCACCACAGCCCAATGCCCGATTACTGCCTCAGTCTAGGGTTAGGCTTAGGGCTAGGGTTAGGGTTATGCCTAGGGTTAGGGTTCAGAAAACCACAAAGCCAGGAGCTCCAGGGATACTCCCCATGCAAAAGGCAGGCCAAGTTGAGCGTAGCACATCCAAATCCCCTCTCCCTCTTCGTCATTCTGCTCGGAACTCACCACAGCCCAATGCCCGATTACTGCCTCAGTCTAGGGTTAGGCTTAGGGCTAGGGTTAGGGTTATGCCTAGGGTTAGGGTTCACAAAACCACAAAGCCAGGAGCTCCAGGGATACTCACCATGCAAAAGGCAGGCCAAGTTGAGCGTAGCACATCCAAATCCCCTCTCCCTCTTCGTCATTCTGCTCGGAACTCACCACAGCCCAATGCCCGATTACTGCCTCAGTCTAGGGTTAGGCTTAGGGCTAGGGTTAGGGTTATGCCTAGGGTTAGGGTTCACAAAACCACAAAGCCAGGAGCTCCAGGGATACTCCCCATGCAAAAGGCAGGCCAAGTTGAGCGTAGCACATCCAAATCCTTGCTCCCTCTTCTTCATTCTGCTCAGAACTTCCCACAGCCCAATGCCAGATTACTGGCTCAGTCTAGGGTTGGGCTTAGGGCTAGGGTTAGGGTTATGCCTAGGGTTAGGGTTCACAAAACCACAAAGCCAGGAGCTCCAGGGACACTGATCATGCGAAAGGCAGGCCAAGTTAAGCACGGCACATCCAAAACCTTGCTCCCTCTTCTTCTTTCTGCAAGGGTTAGGGTTAGGGGCTCGGGTTAGTGTTAGGGGTTAGGGTTAGGGGTAGGGTTAGGGTTAGGGTTTTGACTAGGGTTAGGATTGAGAAAACGACAAAGCCAGGGGACCCACGCACACTAAGCATGCAAAAGGCAGGCCAAGTTGAGCGTAGCACATCCAAATCCCCTCTCCCTCTTCGTCATTCTGCTCGGAACTCACCACAGCCCAATGCCCGATTACTGCCTCAGTCTAGGGTTAGGCTTAGGGCTAGGGTTAGGGTTATGCCTAGGGTTAGGGTTCACAAAACCACAAAGCCAGGAGCTCCAGGGATACTCACCATGCAAAAGGCAGGCCAAGTTGAGTGTAGCACATCCAAATCCTTGCTCCCTCTTCTTCATTCTGCTCGGAACTCACCACAGCCCAATGCCCGATATCTGCCTCAGTCTAGGGTTAGGCTTAGGGCTAGGGTTAGGGTTATGCCTAGGGTTATGGTTCACAAAACCACAAAGCCAGGAGCTCCAGGGATACTCACCATGCAAAAGGCAGGCCAAGTTGAGCGTAGCACATCCAAATCCCCGCTCCCTCTTCGTCATTCTGCTCGGAACTCACCACAGCCCAATGCCCGATTTCTGCCTCAGTCTAGGGTTAGGCTTAGGGCTAGGGTTAGGGTTATGCCTAGGGTTAGGGTTATGCCTAGGGTTAGGGTTCACAAAACCACAAAGCCAGGAGCTCCAGGGATACTCACCATGCAAAAGGCAGGCCAAGTTGAGCGTAGCACATCCAAATCCCCTCTCCCTCTTCGTCATTCTGCTCGGAACTCACCACAGCCCAATGCCCGATTACTGCCTCAGTCTAGGGTTAGGCTTAGGGCTAGGGTTAGGGTTATGCCTAGGGTTAGGGTTCACAAAACCACAAAGCCAGGAGCTCCAGGGATACTCACCATGCAAAAGGCAGGCCAAGTTGAGCGTAGCACATCCAAATCCTTGCTCCCTCTTCTTCATTCTGCTCGGAACTTCCCACAGCCCAATGCCAGATTACTGGCTCAGTCTAGGGTTGGGCTTAGGGCTAGGGTTAGGGTTATGCCTAGGGTTAGGGTTCACAAAACCACAAAGCCAGGAGCTCCAGGGACACTGATCATGCGAAAGGCAGGCCAAGTTAAGCACGGCACATCCAAAACCTTGCTCCCTCTTCTTCTTTCTGCAAGGGTTAGGGTTAGGGGCTCGGGTTAGTGTTAGGGGTTAGGGTTAGGGGTAGGGTTAGGGTTAGGGTTTTGACTAGGGTTAGGATTGAGAAAACGACAAAGCCAGGGGACCCACGCACACTAAGCATGCAAAAGGCAGGCCAAGTTGAGCGTAGCACATCCAAATCCCCTCTCCCTCTTCGTCATTCTGCTCGGAACTCACCACAGCCCAATGCCCGATTACTGCCTCAGTCTAGGGTTAGGCTTAGGGCTAGGGTTAGGGTTATGCCTAGGGTTAGGGTTCACAAAACCACAAAGCCAGGAGCTCCAGGGATACTCACCATGCAAAAGGCAGGCCAAGTTGAGTGTAGCACATCCAAATCCTTGCTCCCTCTTCTTCATTCTGCTCGGAACTCACCACAGCCCAATGCCCGATATCTGCCTCAGTCTAGGGTTAGGCTTAGGGCTAGGGTTAGGGTTATGCCTAGGGTTATGGTTCACAAAACCACAAAGCCAGGAGCTCCAGGGATACTCACCATGCAAAAGGCAGGCCAAGTTGAGCGTAGCACATCCAAATCCTTGCTCCCTCTTCGTCATTCTGCTCGGAACTCACCACAGCCCAATGCCCGATTTCTGCCTCAGTCTAGGGTTAGGCTTAGGGCTAGGGTTAGGGTTATGCCTAGGGTTAGGGTTATGCCTAGGGTTAGGGTTCAGAAAACCACAAAGCCAGGAGCTCCAGGGATACTCACCATGCAAAAGGCAGGCCAAGTTGAGCGTAGCACATCCAAATCCTTGCTCCCTCTTCGTCATTATGCTCGGAACTCACCACAGCCCAATGCCCGATTACTGCCTCAGTCTAGGGTTAGGCTTAGGGCTAGGGTTAGGGTTATGCCTAGGGTTAGGGTTCAGAAAACCACAAAGCCAGGAGCTCCAGGGATACTCACCATGCAAAAGGCAGGCCAAGTTGAGCGTAGCACATCCAAATCCCCTCTCCCTCTTCGTCATTCTGCTCGGAACTCACCACAGCCCAATGCCCGATTACTGCCTCAGTCTAGGGTTAGGCTTAGGGCTAGGGTTAGGGTTATGCCTAGGGTTAGGGTTCACAAAACCACAAAGCCAGGAGCTCCAGGGATACTCACCATGCAAAAGGCAGGCCAAGTTGAGCGTAGCACATCCAAATCCCCTCTCCCTCTTTGTCATTCTGCTCGGAACTCACCACAGCCCAATGCCCGATTACTGCCTCAGTCTAGGGTTAGGCTTAGGGCTAGGGTTAGGGTTATGCCTAGGGTTAGGGTTCACAAAACCACAAAGCCAGGAGCTCCAGGGATACTCCCCATGCAAAAGGCAGGCCAAGTTGAGCGTAGCACATCCAAATCCTTGCTCCCTCTTTGTCATTCTGCTCAGAACTTCCCACAGCCCAATGCCAGATTACTGGCTCAGTCTAGGGTTAGGCTTAGGGCTAGGGTTAGGGTTATGCCTAGGGTTAGGGTTCACAAAACCACAAAGCCAGGAGCTCCAGGGACACTGATCATGCGAAAGGCAGGCCAAGTTAAGCACGGCACATCCAAAACCTTGCTCCCTCTTCTTCTTTCTGCAAGGGTTAGGGTTAGGGGCTCGGGTTAGTGTTAGGGGTTAGGGTTAGGGGTAGGGTTAGGGTTAGGGTTTTGACTAGGGTTAGGATTGAGAAAACGACAAAGCCAGGGGACCCACGCACACTAAGCATGCGAAAGGCAGGCCAAGTTGAGCGTAGCACATCCAAATCCCCTCTCCCTCTTCGTCATTCTGCTCGGAACTCACCACAGCCCAATGCCCGATTACTGCCTCAGTCTACGGTTAGGCTTAGGGCTAGGGTTAGGGTTATGCCTAGGGTTAGGGTTCAGAAAACCACAAAGCCAGGAGCTCCAGGGATACTCACCATGCAAAAGGCAGGCCAAGTTGAGCGTAGCACATCCAAATCCCCTCTCCCTCTTCTTCATTCTGCTCGGAACTCACCACAGCCCAATGCCCGATATCTGCCTCAGTCTAGGGTTAGGCTTAGGGCTAGGGTTAGGGTTATGCCTAGGGTTAGGGTTCACAAAACCACAAAGCCAGGAGCTCCAGGGATACTCACCATGCAAAAGGCAGGCCAAGTTGAGCGTAGCACATCCAAATCCCCTCTCCCTCTTCGTCATTCTGCTCGGAACTCCCCACAGCCCAATGCCCGATTACTGCCTCAGTCTAGGGTTAGGCTTAGGGCTAGGGTTAGGGTTATGCCTAGGGTTAGGGTTCACAAAACCACAAAGCCAGGAGCTCCAGGGATACTCCCCATGCAAAAGGCAGGCCAAGTTGAGCGTAGCACATCCAAATCCTTGCTCCCTCTTCGTCATTCTGCTCGGAACTCCCCACAGCCCCATGCCCGATTTCTGCCTCAGTCTAGGGTTAGGCTTAGGGCTAGGGTTAGGGTTATGCCTAGGGTTAGGGTTCACAAAACCACAAAGCCAGGAGCTCCAGGGACACTGATCATGCGAAAGGCAGGCCAAGTTAAGCACGGCACATCCAAAACCTTGCTCCCTCTTCTTCTTTCTGCAAGGGTTAGGGTTAGGGGCTCGGGTTAGTGTTAGGGGTTAGGGTTAGGGGTAGGGTTAGGGTTAGGGTTTTGACTAGGGTTAGGATTGAGAAAACGACAAAGCCAGGGGACCCAGGCACACTAAGCATGCAAAAGGCAGGCCAAGTTGAGCGTAGCACATCCAAATCCCCTCTCCCTTTTCGTCATTCTGCTCGGAACTCACCACAGCCCAATGCCCGATTTCTGCCTCAGTCTAGGGTTAGGCTTAGGGCTAGGGTTAGGGTTATGCCTAGGGTTAGGGTTCAGAAAACCACAAAGCCAGGAGCTCCAGGGATACTCACCATGCAAAAGGCAGGCCAAGTTGAGCGTAGCACATCCAAATCATTGCTCCCTCTTTGTCATTCTGCTCGGAACTCACCACAGCCCCATGCTCGATTTCTGCCTCAGTCTAGGGTTAGGCTTAGGGCTAGGGTTAGGGTTATGCCTAGGGTTAGGGTTCAGAAAACCACAAAGCCAGGAGCTCCAGGGATACTCCCCATGCAAAAGGCAGGCCAAGTTGAGCGCAGCCAATCCAAATCCTTGCTCCCTCTTCGTCATTCTGCTCGGAACTCACCACAGCCCAATGCCCGATTTCTGCCTCAGTCTAGGGTTAGGCTTAGGGCTAGGGTTAGGGTTATGCCTAGGGTTAGGGTTCAGAAAACCACAAAGCCAGGAGCTCCAGGGATACTCCCCATGCAAAAGGCAGGCCAAGTTGAGCGCAGCCAATCCAAATCCTTGCTCCCTCTTCGTCATTCTGCTCGGAACTCCCCACAGCCCAATGCCCGATTTCTGCCTCAGTCTAGGGTTAGGCTTAGGGCTAGGGTTAGGGTTATGCCTAGGGTTAGGGTTCACAAAACCACAAAGCCAGGAGCTCCAGGGATACTCACCATGCAAAAGGCAGGCCAAGTTGAGCGTAGCACATCCAAATCCCCTCTCCCTCTTTGTCATTCTCCTCGGAACTCCCCACAGCCCAATGCCCGATTACTGGCTCAGTCTAGGGTTAGGCTTAGGGCTAGGGTTAGGGTTATGCCTAGGGTTAGGGTTCACAAAACCACAAAGCCAGGAGCTCCAGGGATACTCCCCATGCAAAAGGCAGGCCAAGTTGAGCGTAGCACATCCAAATCCTTGCTCCCTCTTTGTCATTCTGCTCAGAACTTCCCACAGCCCAATGCCAGATTACTGGCTCAGTCTAGGGTTAGGCTTAGGGCTAGGGTTAGGGTTATGCCTAGGGTTAGGGTTCACAAAACCACAAAGCCAGGAGCTCCAGGGACACTGATCATGCGAAAGGCAGGCCAAGTTAAGCACGGCACATCCAAAACCTTGCTCCCTCTTCTTCTTTCTGCAAGGGTTAGGGTTAGGGGCTCGGGTTAGTGTTAGGGGTTAGGGTTAGGGGTAGGGTTAGGGTTAGGGTTTTGACTAGGGTTAGGATTGAGAAAACCACAAAGCCAGGGGACCCACGCACACTAAGCATGCAAAAGGCAGGCCAAGTTGAGCGTAGCACATCCAAATCCCCTCTCCCTCTTCATCATTCTGCTCGGAACTCACCACAGCCCAATGCCCGATTACTGCCTCAGTCTACGGTTAGGCTTAGGGCTAGGGTTAGGGTTATGCCTAGGGTTAGGGTTCACAAAACCACAAAGCCAGGAGCTCCAGGGATACTCACCATGCAAAAGGCAGGCCAAGTTGAGCGTAGCACATCCAAATCCCCTCTCCCTCTTCGTCATTCTGCTCGGAACTCCCCACAGCCCAATGCCCGATTTCTGCCTCAGTCTAGGGTTCGGCTTAGGGCTCGGGTTAGGGTTATGCCTAGGGTTAGGGTTCACAAAACCACAAAGCCAGGAGCTCCAGGGATACTCCCCATGCAAAAGGCAGGCCAAGTTGAGCATAGCACATCCAAATCCTTGCTCCCTCTTCATCATTCTGCTCGGAACTCACCACAGCCCCATGCCCGATTTCTGCCTCAGTCTAGGGTTAGGTTTAGGGCTAGGGTTAGGGTTATGCCTAGGGTTAGGGTTCAGAAAACCACAAAGCCAGGAGCTCCAGGGATACTCCCCATGCAAAAGGCAGGCCAAGTTGAGCGCAGCCAATCCAAATCCTTGCTCCCTCTTCGTCATTCTGCTCGGAACTCCCCACAGCCCAATGCCCGATTTCTGCCTCAGTCTACGGTTAGGCTTAGGGCTAGGGTTAGGGTTATGCCTAGGGTTAGGGTTCAGAAAGCCACAAAGCCAGGAGCTCCAGGGATACTCCCCATGCAAAAGGCAGGCCAAGTTGAGCGTAGCACATCCAAATCCTTGCTCCCTCTTTGTCATTCTGCTCGGAACTCACCACAGCCCAATGCCCGATTACTGCCTCAGTCTAGGGTTAAGCTTAGGGCTAGGGTTAGGGTTATGGCTAGGGTTAGGGTTCAGAAAACCACAAAGCCAGGAGCTCCAGGGATACTCACCATGCAAAAGGCAGGCCAAGTTGAGCGTAGCACATCCAAATCCTTGCTCCCTCTACGTCATTCTGCTCGGAACTCACCACAGCCCAATGCACGATTACTGGCTCAGTCTAGGGTTAGGCTTAGGGCTAGGGTTAGGGTTATGCCTAGGGTTATGGTTCACAAAACCACAAAGCCAGGAGCTCCAGGGATACTCACCATGCAAAAGGCAGGCCAAGTTGAGCGTAGCACATCCAAATCCCCGCTCCCTCTTCGTCATTCTGCTCGGAACTCACCACAGCCCAATGCCCGATTTCTGCCTCAGTCTAGGGTTAGGCTTAGGGCTAGGGTTAGGCTTAGGGCTAGGGTTAGGGTTATGCCTAGGGTTAGGGTTCACAAAACCACAAAGCCAGGAGCTCCAGGGATACTCACCATGCAAAAGGCAGGCCAAGTTGAGCGTAGCACATCCAAATCCCCTCTCCCTCTTCGTCATTCTGCTCGGAACTCACCACAGCCCAATGCCCGATTACTGGCTCAGTCTAGGGTTAGGCTTAGGGCTAGGGTTAGGGTTATGCCTAGGGTTAGGGTTCAGAAAACCACAAAGCCAGGAGCTCCAGGGATACTCCCCATGCAAAAGGCAGGCCAAGTTGAGCGTAGCACATCCAAATCCTTGCTCCCTCTTCGTCATTCTGCTCGGAACTCACCACAGCCCAATGCCCGATTACTGCCTCAGTCTAGGGTTAGGCTTAGGGCTAGGGTTAGGGTTATGCCTAGGGTTAGGGTTCACAAAACCACAAAGCCAGGAGCTCCAGGGATACTCACCATGCAAAAGGCAGGCCAAGTTGAGCGTAGCACATCCAAATCCTTGCTCCCTCTTTGTCATTCTGCTCAGAACTTCCCACAGCCCAATGCCAGATTACTGGCTCAGTCTAGGGTTAGGCTTAGGGTTAGGGTTAGGGTTATGCCTAGGGTTAGGGTTCACAAAACCACAAAGCCAGGAGCTCCAGGGACACTGATCATGCGAAAGGCAGGCCAAGTTAAGCACGGCACATCCAAAACCTTGCTCCCTCTTCTTCTTTCTGCAAGGGTTAGGGTTAGGGGCTCGGGTTAGTGTTAGGGGTTAGGGTTAGGGGTAGGGTTAGGGTTAGGGTTTTGACTAGGGTTAGGATTGAGAAAACGACAAAGCCAGGGGACCCAGGCACACTAAGCATGCAAAAGGCAGGCCAAGTTGAGCGTAGCACATCCAAATCCCCTCTCCCTCTTCGTCATTCTGCTCGGAACTCACCACAGCCCAATGCCCGATTTCTGCCTCAGTCTAGGGTTAGGCTTAGGGCTAGGGTTAGGGTTATGCCTAGGGTTAGGGTTCAGAAAACCACAAAGCCAGGAGCTCCAGGGATACTCACCATGCAAAAGGCAGGCCAAGTTGAGTGTAGCACATCCAAATCCTTGCTCCCTCTTCTTCATTCTGCTCGGAACTCACCACGGCCCAATGCCCGATATCTGCCTCAGTCTAGGGTTAGGCTTAGGGCTAGGGTTAGGGTTATGCCTAGGGTTAGGGTTCACAAAACCACAAAGCCAGGAGCTCCAGGGATACTCCCCATGCAAAAGGCAGGCCAAGTTGAGCGTAGCACATCCAAATCCTTGCTCCCTCTTTGTCATTATGCTCGGAACTCACCACAGCCCAATGCCCGATTACTGCCTCAGTCTAGGGTTAGGCTTAGGGCTAGGGTTAGGGTTATGCCTAGGGTTAGGGTTCAGAAAACCACAAAGCCAGGAGCTCCTGGGATACTCACCATGCAAAAGGCAGGCCAAGTTGAGCGTAGCACATCCAAATCCTTGCTCCCTCTTCTTCATTCTGCTCGGAACTCACCACAGCCCAATGCCCGATTACTGGCTCAGTCTATGGTTAGGCTTAGGGCTAGGGTTAGGGTTATGCCTAGGGTTAGGGTTCAGAAAACCACAAAGCCAGGAGCTCCAGGGATACTCACCATGCAAAAGGCAGGCCAAGTTGAGCGTAGCACATCCAAATCCCCTCTCCCTCTTCGTCATTCTGCTCGGAACTCACCACAGCCCAATGCCCGATTACTGCCTCAGTCTAGGGTTAGGCTTAGGGCTAGGGTTAGGGTTATGCCTAGGGTTAGGGTTCACAAAACCACAAAGCCAGGAGCTCCAGGGATACTCACCATGCAAAAGGCAGGCCAAGTTGAGCGTAGCACATCCAAATCCCCTCTCCCTCTTCGTCATTCTGCTCGGAACTCACCACAGCCCAATGCCCGATTACTGCCTCAGTCTAGGGTTAGGCTTAGGGCTAGGGTTAGGGTTATGCCTAGGGTTAGGGTTCACAAAACCACAAAGCCAGGAGCTCCTGGGATACTCACCATGCAAAAGGCAGGCCAAGTTGAGCGTAGCACATCCAAATCCTTGCTCCCTCTTTGTCATTCTGCTCAGAACTTCCCACAGCCCAATGCCAGATTACTGGCTCAGTCTAGGGTTGGGCTTAGGGCTAGGGTTAGGGTTATGCCTAGGGTTAGGGTTCACAAAACCACAAAGCCAGGAGCTCCAGGGACACTGATCATGCGAAATGCAGGCCAAGTTAAGCACGGCACATCCAAAACCTTGCTCCCTCTTCTTCTTTCTGCAAGGGTTAGGGTTAGGGGCTCGGGTTAGTGTTAGGGGTTAGGGTTAGGGGTAGGGTTAGGGTTAGGGTTTTGACTAGGGTTAGGATTGAGAAAACGACAAAGCCAGGGGACCCACGCACACTAAGCATGCAAAAGGCAGGCCAAGTTGAGCGTAGCACATCCAAATCCCCTCTCCCTCTTCGTCATTCTGCTCGGAACTCACCACAGCCCAATGCCCGATTACTGCCTCAGTCTAGGGTTAGGCTTAGGGCTAGGGTTAGGGTTATGCCTAGGGTTAGGGTTCACAAAACCACAAAGCCAGGAGCTCCAGGGATACTCACCATGCAAAAGGCAGGCCAAGTTGAGTGTAGCACATCCAAATCCTTGCTCCCTCTTCTTCATTCTGCTCGGAACTCACCACAGCCCAATGCCCGATTACTGCCTCAGTCTAGGGTTAGGCTTAGGGCTAGGGTTAGGGTTATGCCTAGGGTTATGGTTCACAAAACCACAAAGCCAGGAGCTCCAGGGATACTCACCATGCAAAAGGCAGGCCAAGTTGAGCGTAGCACATCCAAATCCCCGCTCCCTCTTCGTCATTCTGCTCGGAACTCACCACAGCCCAATGCCCGATTTCTGCCTCAGTCTAGGGTTAGGCTTAGGGCTAGGGTTAGGGTTATGCCTAGGGTTAGGGTTATGCCTAGGGTTAGGGTTCACAAAACCACAAAGCCAGGAGCTCCAGGGATACTCACCATGCAAAAGGCAGGCCAAGTTGAGCGTAGCACATCCAAATCCCCTCTCCCTCTTCGTCATTCTGCTCGGAACTCACCACAGCCCAATGCCCGATTTCTGCCTCAGTCTAGGGTTAGGCTTAGGGCTAGGGTTAGGGTTATGCCTAGGGTTAGGGTTATGCCTAGGGTTAGGGTTCACAAAACCACAAAGCCAGGAGCTCCAGGGATACTCACCATGCAAAAGGCAGGCCAAGTTGAGCGTAGCACATCCAAATCCCCTCTCCCTCTTCGTCATTCTGCTCGGAACTCACCACAGCCCAATGCCCGATTACTGCCTCAGTCTAGGGTTAGGCTTAGGGCTAGGGTTAGGGTTATGCCTAGGGTTAGGGTTCACAAAACCACAAAGCCAGGAGCTCCAGGGATACTCACCATGCAAAAGGCAGGCCAAGTTGAGCGTAGCACATCCAAATCCCCTCTCCCTCTTCGTCATTCTGCTCGGAACTCACCACAGCCCAATGCCCGATTTCTGCCTCAGTCTAGGGTTAGGCTTAGGGCTAGGGTTAGGGTTATGCCTAGGGTTAGGGTTCACAAAACAACAAAGCCAGGAGCTCCAGGGATACTCACCATGCAAAAGGCAGGCCAAGTTGAGCGTAGCACATCCAAATCCCCTCTCCCTCTTCGTCATTCTGCTCGGAACTCCCCACAGCCCAATGCCCGATTTCTGCCTCAGTCTAGGGTTCGGCTTAGGGCTCGGGTTAGGGTTATGCCTAGGGTTAGGGTTCACAAAACCACAAAGCCAGGAGCTCCAGGGATACTCCCCATGCAAAAGGCAGGCCAAGTTGAGCGCAGCCAATCCAAATCCTTGCTCCCTCTTCGTCATTCTGCTCGGAACTCCCCACAGCCCAATGCCCGATTTCTGCCTCAGTCTACGGTTAGGCTTAGGGCTAGGGTTAGGGTTATGCCTAGGGTTAGGGTTCAGAAAGCCACAAAGCCAGGAGCTCCAGGGATACTCCCCATGCAAAAGGCAGGCCAAGTTGAGCGTAGCACATCCAAATCCTTGCTCCCTCTTTGTCATTCTGCTCGGAACTCACCACAGCCCAATGCCCGATTACTGCCTCAGTCTAGGGTTAAGCTTAGGGCTAGGGTTAGGGTTATGGCTAGGGTTAGGGTTCAGAAAACCACAAAGCCAGGAGCTCCAGGGATACTCACCATGCAAAAGGCAGGCCAAGTTGAGCGTAGCACATCCAAATCCCCGCTCCCTCTTCGTCATTCTGCTCGGAACTCACCACAGCCCAATGCCCGATTTCTGCCTCAGTCTAGGGTTAGGCTTAGGGCTAGGGTTAGGCTTAGGGCTAGGGTTAGGGTTATGCCTAGGGTTAGGGTTCACAAAACCACAAAGCCAGGAGCTCCAGGGATACTCACCATGCAAAAGGCAGGCCAAGTTGAGCGTAGCACATCCAAATCCCCTCTCCCTCTTCGTCATTCTGCTCGGAACTCACCACAGCCCAATGCCCGATTACTGGCTCAGTCTAGGGTTAGGCTTAGGGCTAGGGTTAGGGTTATGCCTAGGGTTAGGGTTCACAAAACCACAAAGCCAGGAGCTCCAGGGATACTCACCATGCAAAAGGCAGGCCAAGTTGAGCGTAGCACATCCAAATCCTTGCTCCCTCTTCGTCATTCTGCTCGGAACTCACCACAGCCCAATGCCCGATTACTGCCTCAGTCTAGGGTTAGGCTTAGGGCTAGGGTTAGGGTTATGCCTAGGGTTAGGGTTCACAAAACCACAAAGCCAGGAGCTCCAGGGATACTCCCCATGCAAAAGGCAGGCCAAGTTGAGCGTAGCACATCCAAATCCTTGCTCCCTCTTTGTCATTCTGCTCAGAACTTCCCACAGCCCAATGCCAGATTACTGGCTCAGTCTAGGGTTAGGCTTAGGGTTAGGGTTAGGGTTATGCCTAGGGTTAGGGTTCAGAAAACCACAAAGCCAGGAGCTCCAGGGACACTGATCATGCGAAAGGCAGGCCAAGTTAAGCACGGCACATCCAAAACCTTGCTCCCTCTTCTTCTTTCTGCAAGGGTTAGGGTTAGGGGCTCGGGTTAGTGTTAGGGGTTAGGGTTAGGGGTAGGGTTAGGGTTAGGGTTTTGACTAGGGTTAGGATTGAGAAAACGACAAAGCCAGGGGACCCAGGCACACTAAGCATGCAAAAGGCAGGCCAAGTTGAGCGTAGCACATCCAAATCCCCTCTCCCTCTTCGTCATTCTGCTCGGAACTCACCACAGCCCAATGCCCGATTTCTGCCTCAGTCTAGGGTTAGGCTTAGGGCTAGGGTTAGGGTTATGCCTAGGGTTAGGGTTCAGAAAACCACAAAGCCAGGAGCTCCAGGGATACTCACCATGCAAAAGGCAGGCCAAGTTGAGCGTAGCACATCCAAATCCTTGCTCCCTCTTCTTCATTCTGCTCGGAACTCACCACGGCCCAATGCCCGATATCTGCCTCAGTCTAGGGTTAGGCTTAGGGCTAGGGTTAGGGTTATGCCTAGGGTTAGGGTTCACAAAACCACAAAGCCAGGAGCTCCAGGGATACTCCCCATGCAAAAGGCAGGCCAAGTTGAGCGTAGCACATCCAAATCCTTGCTCCCTCTTTGTCATTATGCTCGGAACTCACCACAGCCCAATGCCCGATTACTGCCTCAGTCTAGGGTTAGGCTTAGGGCTAGGGTTAGGGTTATGCCTAGGGTTAGGGTTCAGAAAACCACAAAGCCAGGAGCTCTTGGGATACTCACCATGCAAAAGGCAGGCCAAGTTGAGCGTAGCACATCCAAATCCTTGCTCCCTCTTCTTCATTCTGCTCGGAACTCACCACAGCCCAATGCCCGATTACTGGCTCAGTCTATGGTTAGGCTTAGGGCTAGGGTTAGGGTTATGCCTAGGGTTAGGGTTCAGAAAACCACAAAGCCAGGAGCTCCAGGGATACTCACCATGCAAAAGGCAGGCCAAGTTGAGCGTAGCACATCCAAATCCCCTCTCCCTCTTCGTCATTCTGCTCGGAACTCACCACAGCCCAATGCCCGATTACTGCCTCAGTCTAGGGTTAGGCTTAGGGCTAGGGTTAGGGTTATGCCTAGGGTTAGGGTTCACAAAACCACAAAGCCAGGAGCTCCAGGGATACTCACCATGCAAAAGGCAGGCCAAGTTGAGCGTAGCACATCCAAATCCCCTCTCCCTCTTCGTCATTCTGCTCGGAACTCACCACAGCCCAATGCCCGATTACTGCCTCAGTCTAGGGTTAGGCTTAGGGCTAGGGTTAGGGTTATGCCTAGGGTTAGGGTTCACAAAACCACAAAGCCAGGAGCTCCTGGGATACTCACCATGCAAAAGGCAGGCCAAGTTGAGCGTAGCACATCCAAATCCTTGCTCCCTCTTTGTCATTCTGCTCAGAACTTCCCACAGCCCAATGCCAGATTACTGGCTCAGTCTAGGGTTGGGCTTAGGGCTAGGGTTAGGGTTATGCCTAGGGTTAGGGTTCACAAAACCACAAAGCCAGGAGCTCCAGGGACACTGATCATGCGAAAGGCAGGCCAAGTTAAGCACGGCACATCCAAAACCTTGCTCCCTCTTCTTCTTTCTGCAAGGGTTAGGGTTAGGGGCTCGGGTTAGTGTTAGGGGTTAGGGTTAGGGGTAGGGTTAGGGTTAGGGTTTTGACTAGGGTTAGGATTGAGAAAACGACAAAGCCAGGGGACCCACGCACACTAAGCATGCAAAAGGCAGGCCAAGTTGAGCGTAGCACATCCAAATCCCCTCTCCCTCTTCGTCATTCTGCTCGGAACTCACCACAGCCCAATGCCCGATTACTGCCTCAGTCTAGGGTTAGGCTTAGGGCTAGGGTTAGGGTTATGCCTAGGGTTAGGGTTCACAAAACCACAAAGCCAGGAGCTCCAGGGATACTCACCATGCAAAAGGCAGGCCAAGTTGAGTGTAGCACATCCAAATCCTTGCTCCCTCTTCTTCATTCTGCTCGGAACTCACCACAGCCCAATGCCCGATTACTGCCTCAGTCTAGGGTTAGGCTTAGGGCTAGGGTTAGGGTTATGCCTAGGGTTATGGTTCACAAAACCACAAAGCCAGGAGCTCCAGGGATACTCACCATGCAAAAGGCAGGCCAAGTTGAGCGTAGCACATCCAAATCCCCGCTCCCTCTTCGTCATTCTGCTCGGAACTCACCACAGCCCAATGCCCGATTTCTGCCTCAGTCTAGGGTTAGGCTTAGGGCTAGGGTTAGGGTTATGCCTAGGGTTAGGGTTATGCCTAGGGTTAGGGTTCACAAAACCACAAAGCCAGGAGCTCCAGGGATACTCACCATGCAAAAGGCAGGCCAAGTTGAGCGTAGCACATCCAAATCCCCTCTCCCTCTTCGTCATTCTGCTCGGAACTCACCACAGCCCAATGCCCGATTACTGGCTCAGTCTAGGGTTAGGCTTAGGGCTAGGGTTAGGGTTATGCCTAGGGTTAGGGTTCACAAAACCACAAAGCCAGGAGCTCCAGGGATACTCACCATGCAAAAGGCAGGCCAAGTTGAGCGTAGCACATCCAAATCCTTGCTCCCTCTTCGTCATTCTGCTCGGAACTCACCACAGCCCAATGCCCGATTACTGCCTCAGTCTAGGGTTAGGCTTAGCGCTAGGGTTAGGGTTATGCCTAGGGTTAGGGTTCACAAAACCACAAAGCCAGGAGCTCCAGGGATACTCACCATGCAAAAGGCAGGCCAAGTTGAGCGTAGCACATCCAAATCCCCTCTCCCTCTTCGTCATTCTGCTCGGAACTTCCCACAGCCCAATGCCAGATTACTGGCTCAGTCTAGGGTTAGGCTTAGGGCTAGGGTTAGGGTTATGCCTAGGGTTAGGGTTCAGAAAACCACAAAGCCAGGAGCTCCAGGGATACTCCCCATGCAAAAGGCAGGCCCAGTTGAGCGTAGCACATCCAAATCCTTGCTCCCTCTTTGTCATTCTGCTCAGAACTTCCCACAGCCCAATGCCAGATTACTGGCTCAGTCTAGGGTTAGGCTTAGGGCTAGGGTTAGGGTTATGCCTAGGGTTAGGGTTCACAAAACCACAAAGCCAGGAGCTCCAGGGACACTGATCATGCGAAAGGCAGGCCAAGTTAAGCACGGCACATCCAAAACCTTGCTCCCTCTTCTTCTTTCTGCAAGGGTTAGGGTTAGGGGCTCGGGTTAGTGTTAGGGGTTAGGGTTAGGGGTAGGGTTAGGGTTAGGGTTTTGACTAGGGTTAGGATTGAGAAAACGACAAAGCCAGGGGACCCAGGCACACTAAGCATGCAAAAGGCAGGCCAAGTTGAGCGTAGCACATCCAAATCCCCTCTCCCTCTTCGTCATTCTGCTCGGAACTCACCACAGCCCAATGCCCGATTTCTGCCTCAGTCTAGGGTTAGGCTTAGGGCTAGGGTTAGGGTTATGCCTAGGGTTAGGGTTCACAAAACCACAAAGCCAGGAGCTCCAGGGATACTCACCATGCAAAAGGCAGGCCAAGTTGAGTGTAGCACATCCAAATCCTTGCTCCCTCTTCTTCATTCTGCTCGGAACTCACCACGGCCCAATGCCCGATATCTGCCTCAGTCTAGGGTTAGGCTTAGGGCTAGGGTTAGGGTTATGCCTAGGGTTAGGGTTCACAAAACCACAAAGCCAGGAACTCCAGGGATACTCCCCATGCAAAAGGCAGGCCAAGTTGAGCGTAGCACATCCAAATCCCCTCTCCCTCTTCGTCATTCTGCTCGGAACTCACCACAGCCCAATGCCCGATTACTGGCTCAGTCTATGGTTAGGCTTAGGGCTAGGGTTAGGGTTATGCCTAGGGTTAGGGTTCACAAAACCACAAAGCCAGGAGCTCCAGGGATACTCACCATGCAAAAGGCAGGCCAAGTTGAGCGTAGCACATCCAAATCCCCTCTCCCTCTTCGTCATTCTGCTCGGAACTCACCACAGCCCAATGCCCGATTACTGCCTCAGTCTAGGGTTAGGCTTAGGGCTAGGGTTAGGGTTATGCCTAGGGTTAGGGTTCACAAAACCACAAAGCCAGGAGCTCCAGGGATACTCCCCATGCAAAAGGCAGGCCAAGTTGAGCGTAGCACATCCAAATCCTTGCTCCCTCTTTGTCATTCTGCTCAGAACTTCCCACAGCCCAATGCCAGATTACTGGCTCAGTCTAGGGTTAGGCTTAGGGCTAGGGTTAGGGTTATGCCTAGGGTTAGGGTTCACAAAACCACAAAGCCAGGAGCTCCAGGGACACTGATCATGCGAAAGGCAGGCCAAGTTAAGCACGGCACATCCAAAACCTTGCTCCCTCTTCTTCTTTCTGCAAGGGTTAGGGTTAGGGGCTCGGGTTAGTGTTAGGGGTTAGGGTTAGGGGTAGGGTTAGGGTTAGGGTTTTGACTAGGGTTAGGATTGAGAAAACGACAAAGCCAGGGGACCCACGCACACTAAGCATGCAAAAGGCAGGCCAAGTTGAGCGTAGCACATCCAAATCCCCTCTCCCTCTTCGTCATTCTGCTCGGAACTCACCACAGCCCAATGCCCGATTTCTGCCTCAGTCTAGGGTTAGGCTTAGGGCTAGGGTTAGGGTTATGCCTAGGGTTAGGGTTCACAAAACCACAAAGCCAGGAGCTCCAGGGATACTCCCCATGCAAAAGGCAGGCCAAGTTGAGCGTAGCACATCCAAATCCCCTCTCCCTCTTCGTCATTCTGCTCGGAACTCACCACAGCCCAATGCCCGATTACTGCCTCAGTCTAGGGTTAGGCTTAGGGCTAGGGTTAGGGTTATGCCTAGGGTTAGGGTTCACAAAACCACAAAGCCAGGAGCTCCAGGGATACTCACCATGCAAAAGGCAGGCCAAGTTGAGCGTAGCACATCCAAATCCCCTCTCCCTCTTCGTCATTCTGCTCGGAACTCACCACAGCCCAATGCCCGATTACTGCCTCAGTCTAGGGTTAGGCTTAGGGCTAGGGTTAGGGTTATGCCTAGGGTTAGGGTTCACAAAACCACAAAGCCAGGAGCTCCAGGGATACTCACCATGCAAAAGGCAGGCCAAGTTGAGTGTAGCACATCCAAATCCTTGCTCCCTCTTCTTCATTCTGCTCGGAACTCACCACGGCCCAATGCCCGATATCTGCCTCAGTCTAGGGTTAGGCTTAGGGCTAGGGTTAGGGTTATGCCTAGGGTTAGGGTTCACAAAACCACAAAGCCAGGAGCTCCAGGGATACTCCCCATGCAAAAGGCAGGCCAAGTTGAGCGTAGCACATCCAAATCCTTGCTCCCTCTTTGTCATTATGCTCGGAACTCACCACAGCCCAATGCCCGATTACTGCCTCAGTCTAGGGTTAGGCTTAGGGCTAGGGTTAGGGTTATGCCTAGGGTTAGGGTTCAGAAAACCACAAAGCCAGGAGCTCCTGGGATACTCACCATGCAAAAGGCAGGCCAAGTTGAGCGTAGCACATCCAAATCCTTGCTCCCTCTTCTTCATTCTGCTCGGAACTCACCACAGCCCAATGCCCGATTACTGGCTCAGTCTATGGTTAGGCTTAGGGCTAGGGTTAGGGTTATGCCTAGGGTTAGGGTTCAGAAAACCACAAAGCCAGGAGCTCCAGGGATACTCACCATGCAAAAGGCAGGCCAAGTTGAGCGTAGCACATCCAAATCCCCTCTCCCTCTTCGTCATTCTGCTCGGAACTCACCACAGCCCAATGCCCGATTACTGCCTCAGTCTAGGGTTAGGCTTAGGGCTAGGGTTAGGGTTATGCCTAGGGTTAGGGTTCACAAAACCACAAAGCCAGGAGCTCCAGGGATACTCACCATGCAAAAGGCAGGCCAAGTTGAGCGTAGCACATCCAAATCCCCTCTCCCTCTTCGTCATTCTGCTCGGAACTCACCACAGCCCAATGCCCGATTACTGCCTCAGTCTAGGGTTAGGCTTAGGGCTAGGGTTAGGGTTATGCCTAGGGTTAGGGTTCACAAAACCACAAAGCCAGGAGCTCCTGGGATACTCACCATGCAAAAGGCAGGCCAAGTTGAGCGTAGCACATCCAAATCCTTGCTCCCTCTTTGTCATTCTGCTCAGAACTTCCCACAGCCCAATGCCAGATTACTGGCTCAGTCTAGGGTTGGGCTTAGGGCTAGGGTTAGGGTTATGCCTAGGGTTAGGGTTCAGAAAACCACAAAGCCAGGAGCTCCAGGGACACTGATCATGCGAAATGCAGGCCAAGTTAAGCACGGCACATCCAAAACCTTGCTCCCTCTTCTTCTTTCTGCAAGGGTTAGGGTTAGGGGCTCGGGTTAGTGTTAGGGGTTAGGGTTAGGGGTAGGGTTAGGGTTAGGGTTTTGACTAGGGTTAGGATTGAGAAAACGACAAAGCCAGGGGACCCACGCACACTAAGCATGCAAAAGGCAGGCCAAGTTGAGCGTAGCACATCCAAATCCCCTCTCCCTCTTCGTCATTCTGCTCGGAACTCACCACAGCCCAATGCCCGATTACTGCCTCAGTCTAGGGTTAGGCTTAGGGCTAGGGTTAGGGTTATGCCTAGGGTTAGGGTTCACAAAACCACAAAGCCAGGAGCTCCAGGGATACTCACCATGCAAAAGGCAGGCCAAGTTGAGTGTAGCACATCCAAATCCTTGCTCCCTCTTCTTCATTCTGCTCGGAACTCACCACAGCCCAATGCCCGATTACTGCCTCAGTCTAGGGTTAGGCTTAGGGCTAGGGTTAGGGTTATGCCTAGGGTTATGGTTCACAAAACCACAAAGCCAGGAGCTCCAGGGATACTCACCATGCAAAAGGCAGGCCAAGTTGAGCGTAGCACATCCAAATCCCCGCTCCCTCTTCGTCATTCTGCTCGGAACTCACCACAGCCCAATGCCCGATTTCTGCCTCAGTCTAGGGTTAGGCTTAGGGCTAGGGTTAGGGTTATGCCTAGGGTTAGGGTTATGCCTAGGGTTAGGGTTCACAAAACCACAAAGCCAGGAGCTCCAGGGATACTCACCATGCAAAAGGCAGGCCAAGTTGAGCGTAGCACATCCAAATCCCCTCTCCCTCTTCGTCATTCTGCTCGGAACTCACCACAGCCCAATGCCCGATTTCTGCCTCAGTCTAGGGTTAGGCTTAGGGCTAGGGTTAGGGTTATGCCTAGGGTTAGGGTTATGCCTAGGGTTAGGGTTCACAAAACCACAAAGCCAGGAGCTCCAGGGATACTCACCATGCAAAAGGCAGGCCAAGTTGAGCGTAGCACATCCAAATCCCCTCTCCCTCTTCGTCATTCTGCTCGGAACTCACCACAGCCCAATGCCCGATTACTGCCTCAGTCTAGGGTTAGGCTTAGGGCTAGGGTTAGGGTTATGCCTAGGGTTAGGGTTCACAAAACCACAAAGCCAGGAGCTCCAGGGATACTCACCATGCAAAAGGCAGGCCAAGTTGAGCGTAGCACATCCAAATCCCCTCTCCCTCTTCGTCATTCTGCTCGGAACTCACCACAGCCCAATGCCCGATTTCTGCCTCAGTCTAGGGTTAGGCTTAGGGCTAGGGTTAGGGTTATGCCTAGGGTTAGGGTTCACAAAACAACAAAGCCAGGAGCTCCAGGGATACTCACCATGCAAAAGGCAGGCCAAGTTGAGCGTAGCACATCCAAATCCCCTCTCCCTCTTCGTCATTCTGCTCGGAACTCCCCACAGCCCAATGCCCGATTTCTGCCTCAGTCTAGGGTTAGGCTTAGGGCTCGGGTTAGGGTTATGCCTAGGGTTAGGGTTCACAAAACCACAAAGCCAGGAGCTCCAGGGATACTCCCCATGCAAAAGGCAGGCCAAGTTGAGCGCAGCCAATCCAAATCCTTGCTCCCTCTTCGTCATTCTGCTCGGAACTCCCCACAGCCCAATGCCCGATTTCTGCCTCAGTCTACGGTTAGGCTTAGGGCTAGGGTTAGGGTTATGCCTAGGGTTAGGGTTCAGAAAGCCACAAAGCCAGGAGCTCCAGGGATACTCCCCATGCAAAAGGCAGGCCAAGTTGAGCGTAGCACATCCAAATCCTTGCTCCCTCTTTGTCATTCTGCTCGGAACTCACCACAGCCCAATGCCCGATTACTGCCTCAGTCTAGGGTTAAGCTTAGGGCTAGGGTTAGGGTTATGGCTAGGGTTAGGGTTCAGAAAACCACAAAGCCAGGAGCTCCAGGGATACTCACCATGCAAAAGGCAGGCCAAGTTGAGCGTAGCACATCCAAATCCTTGCTCCCTCTACGTCATTCTGCTCGGAACTCACCACAGCCCAATGCACGATTACTGGCTCAGTCTAGGGTTAGGCTTAGGGCTAGGGTTAGGGTTATGCCTAGGGTTATGGTTCACAAAACCACAAAGCCAGGAGCTCCAGGGATACTCACCATGCAAAAGGCAGGCCAAGTTGAGCGTAGCACATCCAAATCCCCGCTCCCTCTTCGTCATTCTGCTCGGAACTCACCACAGCCCAATGCCCGATTTCTGCCTCAGTCTAGGGTTAGGCTTAGGGCTAGGGTTAGGCTTAGGGCTAGGGTTAGGGTTATGCCTAGGGTTAGGGTTCACAAAACCACAAAGCCAGGAGCTCCAGGGATACTCACCATGCAAAAGGCAGGCCAAGTTGAGCGTAGCACATCCAAATCCCCTCTCCCTCTTCGTCATTCTGCTCGGAACTCACCACAGCCCATGCCCGATTACTGGCTCAGTCTAGGGTTAGGCTTAGGGCTAGGGTTAGGGTTATGCCTAGGGTTAGGGTTCACAAAACCACAAAGCCAGGAGCTCCAGGGATACTCACCATGCAAAAGGCAGGCCAAGTTGAGCGTAGCACATCCAAATCCTTGCTCCCTCTTCGTCATTCTGCTCGGAACTCACCACAGCCCAATGCCCGATTACTGCCTCAGTCTAGGGTTAGGCTTAGGGCTAGGGTTAGGGTTATGCCTAGGGTTAGGGTTCACAAAACCACAAAGCCAGGAGCTCCAGGGATACTCCCCATGCAAAAGGCAGGCCAAGTTGAGCGTAGCACATCCAAATCCTTGCTCCCTCTTTGTCATTCTGCTCAGAACTTCCCACAGCCCAATGCCAGATTACTGGCTCAGTCTAGGGTTAGGCTTAGGGTTAGGGTTAGGGTTATGCCTAGGGTTAGGGTTCAGAAAACCACAAAGCCAGGAGCTCCAGGGACACTGATCATGCGAAAGGCAGGCCAAGTTAAGCACGGCACATCCAAAACCTTGCTCCCTCTTCTTCTTTCTGCAAGGGTTAGGGTTAGGGGCTCGGGTTAGTGTTAGGGGTTAGGGTTAGGGGTAGGGTTAGGGTTAGGGTTTTGACTAGGGTTAGGATTGAGAAAACGACAAAGCCAGGGGACCCAGGCACACTAAGCATGCAAAAGGCAGGCCAAGTTGAGCGTAGCACATCCAAATCCCCTCTCCCTCTTCGTCATTCTGCTCGGAACTCACCACAGCCCAATGCCCGATTTCTGCCTCAGTCTAGGGTTAGGCTTAGGGCTAGGGTTAGGGTTATGCCTAGGGTTAGGGTTCAGAAAACCACAAAGCCAGGAGCTCCAGGGATACTCACCATGCAAAAGGCAGGCCAAGTTGAGTGTAGCACATCCAAATCCTTGCTCCCTCTTCTTCATTCTGCTCGGAACTCACCACGGCCCAATGCCCGATATCTGCCTCAGTCTAGGGTTAGGCTTAGGGCTAGGGTTAGGGTTATGCCTAGGGTTAGGGTTCACAAAACCACAAAGCCAGGAGCTCCAGGGATACTCCCCATGCAAAAGGCAGGCCAAGTTGAGCGTAGCACATCCAAATCCTTGCTCCCTCTTTGTCATTATGCTCGGAACTCACCACAGCCCAATGCCCGATTACTGCCTCAGTCTAGGGTTAGGCTTAGGGCTAGGGTTAGGGTTATGCCTAGGGTTAGGGTTCAGAAAACCACAAAGCCAGGAGCTCCAGGGATACTCACCATGCAAAAGGCAGGCCAAGTTGAGCGTAGCACATCCAAATCCTTGCTCCCTCTTCTTCATTCTGCTCGGAACTCACCACAGCCCAATGCCCGATTACTGGCTCAGTCTATGGTTAGGCTTAGGGCTAGGGTTAGGGTTATGCCTAGGGTTAGGGTTCAGAAAACCACAAAGCCAGGAGCTCCAGGGATACTCACCATGCAAAAGGCAGGCCAAGTTGAGCGTAGCACATCCAAATCCCCTCTCCCTCTTCGTCATTCTGCTCGGAACTCACCACAGCCCAATGCCCGATTACTGCCTCAGTCTAGGGTTAGGCTTAGGGCTAGGGTTAGGGTTATGCCTAGGGTTAGGGTTCACAAAACCACAAAGCCAGGAGCTCCAGGGATACTCACCATGCAAAAGGCAGGCCAAGTTGAGCGTAGCACATCCAAATCCCCTCTCCCTCTTCGTCATTCTGCTCGGAACTCACCACAGCCCAATGCCCGATTTCTGCCTCAGTCTAGGGTTAGGCTTAGGGCTAGGGTTAGGGTTATGCCTAGGGTTAGGGTTCACAAAACCACAAAGCCAGGAGCTCCTGGGATACTCACCATGCAAAAGGCAGGCCAAGTTGAGCGTAGCACATCCAAATCCTTGCTCCCTCTTTGTCATTCTGCTCAGAACTTCCCACAGCCCAATGCCAGATTACTGGCTCAGTCTAGGGTTGGGCTTAGGGCTAGGGTTAGGGTTATGCCTAGGGTTAGGGTTCACAAAACCACAAAGCCAGGAGCTCCAGGGACACTGATCATGCGAAAGGCAGGCCAAGTTAAGCACGGCACATCCAAAACCTTGCTCCCTCTTCTTCTTTCTGCAAGGGTTAGGGTTAGGGGCTCGGGTTAGTGTTAGGGGTTAGGGTTAGGGGTAGGGTTAGGGTTAGGGTTTTGACTAGGGTTAGGATTGAGAAAACGACAAAGCCAGGGGACCCACGCACACTAAGCATGCAAAAGGCAGGCCAAGTTGAGCGTAGCACATCCAAATCCCCTCTCCCTCTTCGTCATTCTGCTCGGAACTCACCACAGCCCAATGCCCGATTACTGCCTCAGTCTAGGGTTAGGCTTAGGGCTAGGGTTAGGGTTATGCCTAGGGTTAGGGTTCACAAAACCACAAAGCCAGGAGCTCCAGGGATACTCACCATGCAAAAGGCAGGCCAAGTTGAGTGTAGCACATCCAAATCCTTGCTCCCTCTTCTTCATTCTGCTCGGAACTCACCACAGCCCAATGCCCGATTACTGCCTCAGTCTAGGGTTAGGCTTAGGGCTAGGGTTAGGGTTATGCCTAGGGTTATGGTTCACAAAACCACAAAGCCAGGAGCTCCAGGGATACTCACCATGCAAAAGGCAGGCCAAGTTGAGCGTAGCACATCCAAATCCCCGCTCCCTCTTCGTCATTCTGCTCGGAACTCACCACAGCCCAATGCCCGATTTCTGCCTCAGTCTAGGGTTAGGCTTAGGGCTAGGGTTAGGGTTATGCCTAGGGTTAGGGTTATGCCTAGGGTTAGGGTTCACAAAACCACAAAGCCAGGAGCTCCAGGGATACTCACCATGCAAAAGGCAGGCCAAGTTGAGCGTAGCACATCCAAATCCCCTCTCCCTCTTCGTCATTCTGCTCGGAACTCACCACAGCCCAATGCCCGATTACTGGCTCAGTCTAGGGTTAGGCTTAGGGCTAGGGTTAGGGTTATGCCTAGGGTTAGGGTTCACAAAACCACAAAGCCAGGAGCTCCAGGGATACTCACCATGCAAAAGGCAGGCCAAGTTGAGCGTAGCACATCCAAATCCTTGCTCCCTCTTCGTCATTCTGCTCGGAACTCACCACAGCCCAATGCCCGATTACTGCCTCAGTCTAGGGTTAGGCTTAGCGCTAGGGTTAGGGTTATGCCTAGGGTTAGGGTTCACAAAACCACAAAGCCAGGAGCTCCAGGGATACTCACCATGCAAAAGGCAGGCCAAGTTGAGCGTAGCACATCCAAATCCCCTCTCCCTCTTCGTCATTCTGCTCGGAACTTCCCACAGCCCAATGCCAGATTACTGGCTCAGTCTAGGGTTAGGCTTAGGGCTAGGGTTAGGGTTATGCCTAGGGTTAGGGTTCAGAAAACCACAAAGCCAGGAGCTCCAGGGATACTCCCCATGCAAAAGGCAGGCCCAGTTGAGCGTAGCACATCCAAATCCTTGCTCCCTCTTTGTCATTCTGCTCAGAACTTCCCACAGCCCAATGCCAGATTACTGGCTCAGTCTAGGGTTAGGCTTAGGGCTAGGGTTAGGGTTATGCCTAGGGTTAGGGTTCACAAAACCACAAAGCCAGGAGCTCCAGGGACACTGATCATGCGAAAGGCAGGCCAAGTTAAGCACGGCACATCCAAAACCTTGCTCCCTCTTCTTCTTTCTGCAAGGGTTAGGGTTAGGGGCTCGGGTTAGTGTTAGGGGTTAGGGTTAGGGGTAGGGTTAGGGTTAGGGTTTTGACTAGGGTTAGGATTGAGAAAACGACAAAGCCAGGGGACCCAGGCACACTAAGCATGCAAAAGGCAGGCCAAGTTGAGCGTAGCACATCCAAATCCCCTCTTCCTCTTCGTCATTCTGCTCGGAACTCACCACAGCCCAATGCCCGATTTCTGCCTCAGTCTAGGGTTAGGCTTAGGGCTAGGGTTAGGGTTATGCCTAGGGTTAGGGTTCACAAAACCACAAAGCCAGGAGCTCCAGGGATACTCACCATGCAAAAGGCAGGCCAAGTTGAGTGTAGCACATCCAAATCCTTGCTCCCTCTTCTTCATTCTGCTCGGAACTCACCACGGCCCAATGCCCGATATCTGCCTCAGTCTAGGGTTAGGCTTAGGGCTAGGGTTAGGGTTATGCCTAGGGTTAGGGTTCACAAAACCACAAAGCCAGGAACTCCAGGGATACTCCCCATGCAAAAGGCAGGCCAAGTTGAGCGTAGCACATCCAAATCCCCTCTCCCTCTTCGTCATTCTGCTCGGAACTCACCACAGCCCAATGCCCGATTACTGGCTCAGTCTATGGTTAGGCTTAGGGCTAGGGTTAGGGTTATGCCTAGGGTTAGGGTTCACAAAACCACAAAGCCAGGAGCTCCAGGGATACTCACCATGCAAAAGGCAGGCCAAGTTGAGCGTAGCACATCCAAATCCCCTCTCCCTCTTCGTCATTCTGCTCGGAACTCACCACAGCCCAATGCCCGATTACTGCCTCAGTCTAGGGTTAGGCTTAGGGCTAGGGTTTGGGTTATGCCTAGGGTTAGGGTTCACAAAACCACAAAGCCAGGAGCTCCAGGGATACTCCCCATGCAAAAGGCAGGCCAAGTTGAGCGTAGCACATCCAAATCCTTGCTCCCTCTTTGTCATTCTGCTCAGAACTTCCCACAGCCCAATGCCAGATTACTGGCTCAGTCTAGGGTTAGGCTTAGGGCTAGGGTTAGGGTTATGCCTAGGGTTAGGGTTCACAAAACCACAAAGCCAGGAGCTCCAGGGACACTGATCATGCGAAAGGCAGGCCAAGTTAAGCACGGCACATCCAAAACCTTGCTCCCTCTTCTTCTTTCTGCAAGGGTTAGGGTTAGGGGCTCGGATTAGTGTTAGGGGTTAGGGTTAGGGGTAGGGTTAGGGTTAGGGTTTTGACTAGGGTTAGGATTGAGAAAACGACAAAGCCAGGGGACCCACGCACACTAAGCATGCAAAAGGCAGGCCAAGTTGAGCGTAGCACATCCAAATCCCCTCTCCCTCTTCGTCATTCTGCTCGGAACTCACCACAGCCCAATGCCCGATTTCTGCCTCAGTCTAGGGTTAGGCTTAGGGCTAGGGTTAGGGTTATGCCTAGGGTTAGGGTTCACAAAACCACAAAGCCAGGAGCTCCAGGGATACTCCCCATGCAAAAGGCAGGCCAAGTTGAGCGTAGCACATCCAAATCCCCTCTCCCTCTTCGTCATTCTGCTCGGAACTCACCACAGCCCAATGCCCGATTACTGCCTCAGTCTAGGGTTAGGCTTAGGGCTAGGGTTAGGGTTATGCCTAGGGTTAGGGTTCACAAAACCACAAAGCCAGGAGCTCCAGGGATACTCACCATGCAAAAGGCAGGCCAAGTTGAGCGTAGCACATCCAAATCCCCTCTCCCTCTTCGTCATTCTGCTCGGAACTCACCACAGCCCAATGCCCGATTACTGCCTCAGTCTAGGGTTAGGCTTAGGGCTAGGGTTAGGGTTATGCCTAGGGTTAGGGTTCACAAAACCACAAAGCCAGGAGCTCCAGGGATACTCACCATGCAAAAGGCAGGCCAAGTTGAGCGTAGCACATCCAAATCCCCTCTCCCTCTTCGTCATTCTGCTCGGAACTCACCACAGCCCAATGCCCGATTTCTGCCTCAGTCTAGGGTTAGGCTTAGGGCTAGGGTTAGGGTTATGCCTAGGGTTAGGGTTCACAAAACCACAAAGCCAGGAGCTCCAGGGATACTCACCATGCAAAAGGCAGGCCAAGTTGAGCGTAGCACATCCAAATCCTTGCTCCCTCTTTGTCATTCTGCTCGGAACTCCCCACAGCCCAATGCCCGATTACTGCCTCAGTCTAGGGTTAGGCTTAGGGCTAGGGTTAGGGTTATGCCTAGGGTTAGGGTTCACAAAACCACAAAGCCAGGAGCTCCAGGGATACTCCCCATGCAAAAGGCAGGCCAAGTTGAGCGTAGCACATCCAAATCCTTGCTCCCTCTTTGTCATTCTGCTCAGAACTTCCCACAGCCCAATGCCAGATTACTGGCTCAGTCTAGGGTTAGGCTTAGGGCTAGGGTTAGGGTTATGCCTAGGGTTAGGGTTCACAAAACCACAAAGCCAGGAGCTCCAGGGACACTGATCATGCGAAAGGCAGGCCAAGTTAAGCACGGCACATCCAAAACCTTGCTCCCTCTTCTTCTTTCTGCAAGGGTTAGGGTTAGGGGCTCGGGTTAGTGTTAGGGGTTAGGGTTAGGGGTAGGGTTAGGGTTAGGGTTTTGACTAGGGTTAGGATTGAGAAAACCACAAAGCCAGGGGACCCACGCACACTAAGCATGCAAAAGGCAGGCCAAGTTGAGCGTAGCACATCCAAATCCCCTCTCCCTCTTCGTCATTCTGCTCGGAACTCACCACAGCCCAATGCCCGATTACTGCCTCAGTCTAGGGTTAGGCTTAGGGCTAGGGTTAGGGTTATGCCTAGGGTTAGGGTTATGCCTAGGGTTAGGGTTCACAAAACCACAAAGCCAGGAGCTCCAGGGATACTCCCCATGCAAAAGGCAGGCCAAGTTGAGCGTAGCACATCCAAATCCCCTCTCCCTCTTCGTCATTCTGCTCGGAACTCACCACAGCCCAATGCCTGATTACTGGCTCAGTCTAGGGTTAGGCTTAGGGCTAGGGTTAGGGTTATGCCTAGGGTTAGGGTTCACAAAACCACAAAGCCAGGAGCTCCAGGGATACTCACCATGCAAAAGGCAGGCCAAGTTGAGCGTAGCACATCCAAATCCTTGCTCCCTCTTCGTCATTCTGCTCGGAACTCACCACAGCCCAATGCCCGATTACTGCCTCAGTCTAGGGTTAGGCTTAGCGCTAGGGTTAGGGTTATGCCTAGGGTTAGGGTTCACAAAACCACAAAGCCAGGAGCTCCAGGGATACTCCCCATGCAAAAGGCAGGCCAAGTTGAGCGTAGCACATCCAAATCCCCTCTCCCTCTTCGTCATTCTGCTCGGAACTTCCCACAGCCCAATGCCAGATTACTGGCTCAGTCTAGGGTTAGGCTTAGGGCTAGGGTTAGGGTTATGCCTAGGGTTAGGGTTCACAAAACCACAAAGCCAGGAGCTCCAGGGATACTCCCCATGCAAAAGGCAGGCCCAGTTGAGCGTAGCACATCCAAATCCTTGCTCCCTCTTTGTCATTCTGCTCAGAACTTCCCACAGCCCAATGCCAGATTACTGGCTCAGTCTAGGGTTAGGCTTAGGGCTAGGGTTAGGGTTATGCCTAGGGTTAGGGTTCACAAAACCACAAAGCCAGGAGCTCCAGGGACACTGATCATGCGAAAGGCAGGCCAAGTTAAGCACGGCACATCCAAAACCTTGCTCCCTCTTCTTCTTTCTGCAAGGGTTAGGGTTAGGGGCTCGGGTTAGTGTTAGGGGTTAGGGTTAGGGGTAGGGTTAGGGTTAGGGTTTTGACTAGGGTTAGGATTGAGAAAACGACAAAGCCAGGGGACCCAGGCACACTAAGCATGCAAAAGGCAGGCCAAGTTGAGCGTAGCACATCCAAATCCCCTCTCCCTCTTCGTCATTCTGCTCGGAACTCACCACAGCCCAATGCCCGATTTCTGCCTCAGTCTAGGGTTAGGCTTAGGGCTAGGGTTAGGGTTATGCCTAGGGTTAGGGTTCAGAAAACCACAAAGCCAGGAGCTCCAGGGATACTCACCATGCAAAAGGCAGGCCAAGTTGAGTGTAGCACATCCAAATCCTTGCTCCCTCTTCTTCATTCTGCTCGGAACTCACCACGGCCCAATGCCCGATATCTGCCTCAGTCTAGGGTTAGGCTTAGGGCTAGGGTTAGGGTTATGCCTAGGGTTAGGGTTCACAAAACCACAAAGCCAGGAACTCCAGGGATACTCCCCATGCAAAAGGCAGGCCAAGTTGAGCGTAGCACATCCAAATCCTTGCTCCCTCTTCGTCATTCTGCTCGGAACTCACCACAGCCCAATGCCCGATTACTGCCTCAGTCTAGGGTTAGGCTTAGGGCTAGGGTTAGGGTTATGCCTAGGGTTAGGGTTCACAAAACCACAAAGCCAGGAGCTCCTGGGATACTCACCATGCAAAAGGCAGGCCAAGTTGAGCGTAGCACATCCAAATCCTTGCTCCCTCTTCTTCATTCTGCTCGGAACTCACCACAGCCCAATGCCCGATTACTGGCTCAGTCTATGGTTAGGCTTAGGGCTAGGGTTAGGGTTATGCCTAGGGTTAGGGTTCTTAAAACCACAAAGCCAGGAGCTCCAGGGATACTCACCATGCAAAAGGCAGGCCAAGTTGAGCGTAGCACATCCAAATCCTTGCTCCCTCTTCGTCATTATGCTCGGAACTCACCACAGCCCAATGCCCGATTACTGCCTCAGTCTAGGGTTAGGCTTAGGGCTAGGGTTAGGGTTATGCCTAGGGTTAGGGTTCAGAAAACCACAAAGCCAGGAGCTCCAGGGATACTCACCATGCAAAAGGCAGGCCAAGTTGAGCGTAGCACATCCAAATCCCCTCTCCCTCTTCGTCATTCTGCTCGGAACTCACCACAGCCCAATGCCCGATTACTGCCTCAGTCTAGGGTTAGGCTTAGGGCTAGGGTTAGGGTTATGCCTAGGGTTAGGGTTCACAAAACCACAAAGCCAGGAGCTCCAGGGATACTCACCATGCAAAAGGCAGGCCAAGTTGAGCGTAGCACATCCAAATCCCCTCTCCCTCTTCGTCATTCTGCTCGGAACTCACCACAGCCCAATGCCCGATTACTGCCTCAGTCTAGGGTTAGGCTTAGGGCTAGGGTTAGGGTTATGCCTAGGGTTAGGGTTCACAAAACCACAAAGCCAGGAGCTCCAGGGATACTCCCCATGCAAAAGGCAGGCCAAGTTGAGCGTAGCACATCCAAATCCTTGCTCCCTCTTTGTCATTCTGCTCAGAACTTCCCACAGCCCAATGCCAGATTACTGGCTCAGTCTAGGGTTAGGCTTAGGGCTAGGGTTAGGGTTATGCCTAGGGTTAGGGTTCACAAAACCACAAAGCCAGGAGCTCCAGGGACACTGATCATGCGAAAGGCAGGCCAAGTTAAGCACGGCACATCCAAAACCTTGCTCCCTCTTCTTCTTTCTGCAAGGGTTAGGGTTAGGGGCTCGGGTTAGTGTTAGGGGTTAGGGTTAGGGGTAGGGTTAGGGTTAGGGTTTTGACTAGGGTTAGGATTGAGAAAACGACAAAGCCAGGGGACCCAGGCACACTAAGCATGCAAAAGGCAGGCCAAGTTGAGCGTAGCACATCCAAATCCCCTCTCCCTCTTCGTCATTCTGCTCGGAACTCACCACAGCCCAATGCCCGATTACTGCCTCAGTCTAGGGTTAGGCTTAGGGCTAGGGTTAGGGTTATGCCTAGGGTTAGGGTTCAGAAAACCACAAAGCCAGGAGCTCCAGGGATACTCCCCATGCAAAAGGCAGGCCAAGTTGAGCGTAGCACATCCAAATCCCCTCTCCCTCTTCTTCATTCTGCTCGGAACTCACCACAGCCCAATGCCCGATATCTGCCTCAGTCTAGGGTTAGGCTTAGGGCTAGGGTTAGGGTTATGCCTAGGGTTAGGGTTCACAAAACCACAAAGCCAGGAGCTCCAGGGATACTCACCATGCAAAAGGCAGGCCAAGTTGAGCGTAGCACATCCAAATCCCCTCTCCCTCTTCGTCATTCTGCTCGGAACTCCCCACAGCCCAATGCCCGATTTCTGCCTCAGTCTAGGGTTCGGCTTAGGGCTAGGGTTAGGGTTATGCCTAGGGTTAGGGTTCACAAAACCACAAAGCCAGGAGCTCCAGGGATACTCCCCATGCAAAAGGCAGGCCAAGTTGAGCGTAGCACATCCAAATCCTTGCTCCCTCTTCATCATTCTGCTCGGAACTCACCACAGCCCCATGCCCGATTTCTGCCTCAGTCTAGGGTTAGGCTTAGGGCTAGGGTTAGGGTTATGCCTAGGGTTAGGGTTCAGAAAACCACAAAGCCAGGAGCTCCAGGGATACTCCCCATGCAAAAGGCAGGCCAAGTTGAGCGTAGCACATCCAAATCCTTGCTCCCTCTTCGTCATTCTGCTCGGAACTCCCCACAGCCCCATGCCCGATTTCTGCCTCAGTCTAGGGTTAGGCTTAGGGCTAGGGTTAGGGTTATGCCTAGGGTTAGGGTTCACAAAACCACAAAGCCAGGAGCTCCAGGGACACTGATCATGCGAAAGGCAGGGCAAGTTAAGCACGGCACATCCAAAACCTTGCTCCATCTTCTTCTTTTTTCAAGGGTTAGGGTTAGGGGCTCGGGTTAGTGTTAGGGGTTAGGGTTAGGGGTAGGGTTAGGGTTAGGGTTTTGACTAGGGTTAGGATTGAGAAAACGACAAAGCCAGGGGACCCAGGCACACTAAGCATGCAAAAGGCAGGCCAAGTTGAGTGTAGCACATCCAAATCCCCTCTCCCTCTTCGTCATTCTGCTCGGAATTCACCACAGCCCAATGCCCGATTACTGCCTCAGTCTAGGGTTAGGCTTAGCGCTAGGGTTAGGGTTATGCCTAGGGTTAGGGTTCAGAAAACCACAAAGCCAGGAGCTCCAGGGATACTCCCCATGCAAAAGGCAGGCCAAGTTGAGCGTAGCACATCCAAATCCTTGCTCCCTCTTTGTCATTCTGCTCGGAACTCACCACAGCCCAATGCCCGATTTCTGCCTCAGTCTAGGGTTAGGCTTAGGGCTAGGGTTAGGGTTATGCCTAGGGTTAGGGTTCACAAAACCACAAAGCCAGGAGCTCCAGGGATACTCCCCATGCAAAAGGCAGGCCAAGTTGAGCGTAGCACATCCAAATCCCCTCTCCCTCTTCGTCATTCTGCTCGGAACTCCCCACAGCCCAATGCCCGATTACTGGCTCAGTCTAGGGTTAGGCTTAGGGCTAGGGTTAGGGTTATGCCTAGGGTTAGGGTTCACAAAACCACAAAGCCAGGAGCTCCAGGGATACTCACCATGCATAAGGCAGGCCAAGTTGAGTGTAGCACATCCAAATCCTTGCTCCCTCTTCTTCATTCTGCTCGGAACTCACCACGGCCCAATGCCCAATATCTGCCTCAGTCTAGGGTTAGGCTTAGGGCTAGGGTTAGGGTTATGCCTAGGGTTATGGTTCACAAAACCACAAAGCCAGGAGCTCCAGGGATACTCACCATGCAAAAGGCAGGCCAAGTTGAGCGTAGCACATCCAAATCCCCTCTCCCTCTTCGTCATTCTGCTCGGAACTCACCACAGCCCAATGCCCGATTACTGCCTCAGTCTAGGGTTAGGCTTAGGGCTAGGGTTAGGGTTATGCCTAGGGTTAGGGTTCACAAAACCACAAAGCCAGGAGCTCCAGGGATACTCACCATGCAAAAGGCAGGCCAAGTTGAGCGTAGCACATCCAAATCCCCTCTCCCTCTTTGTCATTCTCCTCGGAACTCCCCACAGCCCAATGCCCGATTACTGGCTCAGTCTAGGGTTAGGCTTAGGGCTAGGGTTAGGGTTATGCCTAGGGTAAGGGTTCACAAAACCACAAAGCCAGGAGCTCCAGGGATACTCCCCATGCAAAAGGCAGGCCAAGTTGAGCGTAGCACATCCAAATCCTTGCTCCCTCTTTGTCATTCTGCTCAGAACTTCCCACAGCCCAATGCCAGATTACTGGCTCAGTCTAGGGTTAGGCTTAGGGCTAGGGTTAGGGTTATGCATAGGGTTTGGGTTCACAAAACCACAAAGCCAGGAGCTCCAGGGACACTGATCATGCGAAAGGCAGGCCAAGTTAAGCACGGCACATCCAAAACCTTGCTCCCTCTTCTTCTTTCTGCAAGGGTTAGGGTTAGGGGCTCGGGTTAGTGTTAGGGGTTAGGGTTAGGGGTAGGGTTAGGGTTAGGGTTTTGACTAGGGTTAGGATTGAGAAAACCACAAAGCCAGGGGACCCAGGCACACTAAGCATGCAAAAGGCAGGCCAAGTTGAGCGTAGCACATCCTAATCCCCTCTCCCTCTTCATCATTCTGCTCGGAACTCACCACAGCCCAATGCCCGATTTCTGCCTCAGTCTAGGGTTAGGCTTAGGGCTAGGGTTAGGGTTATGCCTAGGGTTAGGGTTCAGAAAACCACAAAGCCAGGAGCTCCAGGGATACTCACCATGCAAAAGGCAGGCCAAGTTGAGCGTAGCACATCCAAATCCTTGCTCCCTCTTTGTCATTATGCTTGGAACTCACCACAGCCCAATGCCCGATTACTGCCTCAGTCTAGGGTTAGGCTTAGGGCTAGGGTTAGGGTTATGCCTAGGGTTAGGGTTCAGAAAACCACAAAGCCAGGAGCTCCAGGGATACTCACCATGCAAAAGGCAGGCCCAGTTGAGCGTAGCACATCCAAATCCCCTCTCCCTCTTCGTCATTCTGCTCGGAACTCACCACAGCCCAATGCCCGATTACTGCCTCAGTCTAGGGTTAGGCTTAGGGCTAGGGTTAGGGTTATGCCTAGGGTTAGGGTTCACAAAACAACAAAGCCAGGAGCTCCAGGGATACTCACCATGCAAAAGGCAGGCCAAGTTGAGCGTAGCACATCCAAATCCCCTCTCCCTCTTCGTCATTCTGCTCGGAACTCACCACAGCCCAATGCCCGATTACTGCCTCAGTCTAGGGTTAGGCTTAGGGCTAGGGTTAGGGTTATGCCTAGGGTTAGGGTTCACAAAACAACAAAGCCAGGAGCTCCAGGGATACTCACCATGCAAAAGGCAGGCCAAGTTGAGCGTAGCACATCCAAATCCCCTCTCCCTCTTCGTCATTCTGCTCGGAACTCCCCACAGCCCAATGCCCGATTTCTGCCTCAGTCTAGGGTTAGGCTTAGGGCTCGGGTTAGGGTTATGCCTAGGGTTAGGGTTCACAAAACCACAAAGCCAGGAGCTCCAGGGATACTCCCCATGCAAAAGGCAGGCCAAGTTGAGCGTAGCACATCCAAATCCTTGCTCCCTCTTTGTCATTCTGCTCGGAACTTCCCACAGCCCAATGCCAGATTACTGGCTCAGTCTAGGGTTAGGCTTAGGGCTAGGGTTAGGGTTATGCCTAGGGTTAGGGTTCACAAAACCACAAAGCCAGGAGCTCCAGGGACACTGATCATGCGAAATGCAGGCCAAGTTAAGCACGGCACATCCAAAACCTTGCTCCCTCTTCTTCTTTCTGCAAGGGTTAGGGTTAGGGGCTCGGGTTAGTGTTAGGGGTTAGGGTTAGGGGTAGGGTTAGGGTTAGGGTTTTGACTAGGGTTAGGATTGAGAAAACGACAAAGCCAGGGGACCCAGGCACACTAAGCATGCAAAAGGCAGGCCAAGTTGAGCGTAGCACATCCAAATCCCCTCTCCCTCTTCGTCATTCTGCTCGGAATTCACCACAGCCCAATGCCCGATTTCTGCCTCAGTCTAGGGTTAGGCTTAGGGCTAGGGTTAGGGTTATGCCTAGGGTTAGGGTTCACAAAACCACAAAGCCAGGAGCTCCAGGGATACTCACCATGCAAAAGGCAGGCCAAGTTGAGTGTAGCACATCCAAATCCTTGCTCCCTCTTCTTCATTCTGCTCGGAACTCACCACGGCCCAATGCCCGATATCTGCCTCAGTCTAGGGTTAGGCTTAGGGCTAGGGTTAGGGTTATGCCTAGGGTTAGGGTTCACAAAACCACAAAGCCAGGAGCTCCAGGGATACTCCCCATGCAAAAGGCAGGCCAAGTTGAGTGTAGCACATCCAAATCCCCTCTCCCTCTTCGTCATTCTGCTCGGAACTCACCACAGCCCAATGCCCGATTTCTGCCTCAGTCTAGGGTTAGGCTTAGGGCTAGGGTTAGGGTTATGCCTAGGGTTAGGGTTCAGAAAACCACAAAGCCAGGAGCTCCAGGGATACTCACCATGCAAAAGGCAGGCCAAGTTGAGCGTAGCACATCCAAATCATTGCTCCCTCTTTGTCATTCTGCTCGGAACTCACCACAGCCCCATGCTCGATTTCTGCCTCAGTCTAGGGTTAGGCTTAGGGCTAGGGTTAGGGTTATGCCTAGGGTTAGGGTTCAGAAAACCACAAAGCCAGGAGCTCCAGGGATACTCCCCATGCAAAAGGCAGGCCAAGTTGAGCGTAGCACATCCAAATCCTTGCTCCCTCTTCGTCATTCTGCTCGGAACTCACCACAGCCCAATGCCCGATTTCTGCCTCAGTCTAGGGTTAGGCTTAGGGCTAGGGTTAGGGTTATGCCTAGGGTTAGGGTTCAGAAAACCACAAAGCCAGGAGCTCCAGGGATACTCCCCATGCAAAAGGCAGGCCAAGTTGAGCGCAGCCAATCCAAATCCTTGCTCCCTCTTCGTCATTCTGCTCGGAACTCCCCACAGCCCAATGCCCGATTTCTGCCTCAGTCTAGGGTTAGGCTTAGGGCTAGGGTTAGGGTTATGCCTAGGGTTAGGGTTCAGAAAACCACAAAGCCAGGAGCTCCAGGGATACTCCCCATGCAAAAGGCAGGCCAAGTTGAGCATAGCACATCCAAATCCTTGCTCCCTCTTCATCATTCTGCTCGGAACTCACCACAGCCCCATGCCCGATTTCTGCCTCAGTCTAGGGTTAGGTTTAGGGCTAGGGTTAGGGTTATGCCTAGGGTTAGGGTTCAGAAAACCACAAAGCCAGGAGCTCCAGGGATACTCACCATGCAAAAGGCAGGCCAAGTTGAGCGTAGCACATCCAAATCCTTGCTCCCTCTTCGTCATTCTGCTCGGAACTCCCCACAGCCCAATGCCCGATTTCTGCCTCAGTCTACGGTTAGGCTTAGGGCTAGGGTTAGGGTTATGCCTAGGGTTAGGGTTCAGAAAGCCACAAAGCCAGGAGCTCCAGGGATACTCCCCATGCAAAAGGCAGGCCAAGTTGAGCGTAGCACATCCAAATCCTTGCTCCCTCTTTGTCATTCTGCTCGGAACTCACCACAGCCCAATGCCCGATTACTGCCTCAGTCTAGGGTTAAGCTTAGGGCTAGGGTTAGGGTTATGGCTAGGGTTAGGGTTCAGAAAACCACAAAGCCAGGAGCTCCAGGGATACTCACCATGCAAAAGGCAGGCCAAGTTGAGCGTAGCACATCCAAATCCTTGCTCCCTCTACGTCATTCTGCTCGGAACTCACCACAGCCCAATGCACGATTACTGGCTCAGTCTAGGGTTAGGCTTAGGGCTAGGGTTAGGGTTATGCCTAGGGTTATGGTTCACAAAACCACAAAGCCAGGAGCTCCAGGGATACTCACCATGCAAAAGGCAGGCCAAGTTGAGCGTAGCACGTCCAAATCCCCTCTCCCTCTTCGTCATTCTGCTCGGAACTCACCACAGCCCAATGCCCGATTTCTGCCTCAGTCTAGGGTTAGGCTTAGGGCTAGGGTTAGGGTTATGCCTAGGGTTAGGGTTATGCCTAGGGTTAGGGTTCACAAAACCACAAAGCCAGGAGCTCCAGGGATACTCACCATGCAAAAGGCAGGCCAAGTTGAGCGTAGCACATCCAAATCCCCTCTCCCTCTTCGTCATTCTGCTCGGAACTCACCACAGCCCAATGCCCGATTACTGGCTCAGTCTAGGGTTAGGCTAAGGGCTAGGGTTAGGGTTATGCCTAGGGTTAGGGTTCACAAAACCACAAAGCCAGGAGCTCCAGGGATACTCACCATGCAAAAGGCAGGCCAAGTTGAGCGTAGCACATCCAAATCCTTGCTCCCTCTTCGTCATTCTGCTCGGAACTCACCACAGCCCAATGCCCGATTACTGCCTCAGTCTAGGGTTAGGCTTAGGGCTAGGGTTAGGGTTATGCCTAGGGTTAGGGTTCACAAAACCACAAAGCCAGGAGCTCCAGGGATACTCACCATGCAAAAGGCAGGCCAAGTTGAGCGTAGCACATCCAAATCCCCTCTCCCTCTTCGTCATTCTGCTCGGAACTTCCCACAGCCCAATGCCAGATTACTGGCTCAGTCTAGGGTTAGGCTTAGGGCTAGGGTTAGGGTTATGCCTAGGGTTAGGGTTCACAAAACCACAAAGCCAGGAGCTCCAGGGATACTCCCCATGCAAAAGGCAGGCCAAGTTGAGCGTAGCACATCCAAATCCTTGCTCCCTCTTTGTCATTCTGCTCAGAACTTCCCACAGCCCAATGCCAGATTACTGGCTCAGTCTAGGGTTAGGCTTAGGGCTAGGGTTAGGGTTATGCCTAGGGTTAGGGTTCACAAAACCACAAAGCCAGGAGCTCCAGGGACACTGATCATGCGAAAGGCAGGCCAAGTTAAGCACGGCACATCCAAAACCTTGCTCCCTCTTCTTCTTTCTGCAAGGGTTAGGGTTAGGGGCTCGGGTTAGTGTTAGGGGTTAGGGTTAGGGGTAGGGTTAGGGTTAGGGTTTTGACTAGGGTTAGGGTTCACAAAACCACAAAGCCAGGGGACCCAGGCACACTAAGCATGCAAAAGGCAGGCCAAGTTGAGCGTAGCACATCCAAATCCCCTCTCCCTCTTCGTCATTCTGCTCGGAACTCACCACAGCCCAATGCCCGATTTCTGCCTCAGTCTAGGGTTAGGCTTAGGGCTAGGGTTAGGGTTATGCCTAGGGTTAGGGTTCACAAAACCACAAAGCCAGGAGCTCCAGGGATACTCCCCATGCAAAAGGCAGGCCAAGTTGAGCGTAGCACATCCAAATCCCCTCTCCCTCTTCATCATTCTGCTCGGAACTCACCACAGCCCAATGCCCGATTTCTGCCTCAGTCTAGGGTTAGGCTTAGGGCTAGGGTTAGGGTTATGCCTAGGGTTAGGGTTCAGAAAACCACAAAGCCAGGAGCTCCAGGGATACTCACCATGCAAAAGGCAGGCCAAGTTGAGCGTAGCACATCCAAATCCTTGCTCCCTCTTCTTCATTCTGCTCGGAACTCACCACAGCCCAATGCCCGATTACTGGCTCAGTCTAGGGTTAGGCTTAGGGCTAGGGTTAGGGTTATGCCTAGGGTTAGGGTTCAGAAAACCACAAAGCCAGGAGCTCCAGGGATACTCACCATGCAAAAGGCAGGCCCAGTTGAGCGTAGCACATCCAAATCCCCTCTCCCTCTTCGTCATTCTGCTCGGAACTCACCACAGCCCAATGCCCAATTACTGCCTCAGTCTAGGGTTAGGCTTAGGGCTAGGGTTAGGGTTATGCCTAGGGTTAGGGTTCACAAAACCACAAAGCCAGGAGCTCCAGGGATACTCACCATGCAAAAGGCAGGCCAAGTTGAGCGTAGCACATCCAAATCCCCTCTCCCTCTTCGTCATTCTGCTCGGAACTCACCACAGCCCAATGCCCGATTACTGCCTCAGTCTAGGGTTAGGCTTAGGGCTAGGGTTAGGGTTATGCCTAGGGTTAGGGTTCACAAAACCACAAAGCCAGGAGCTCCAGGGATACTCACCATGCAAAAGGCAGGCCAAGTTGAGCGTAGCACATCCAAATCCCCTCTCCCTCTTTGTCATTCTCCTCGGAACTCCCCACAGCCCAATGCCAGATTACTGCCTCAGTCTAGGGTTAGGCTTAGGGCTAGGGTTAGGGTTATGCCTAGGGTTAGGGTTCAGAAAACCACAAAGCCAGGAGCTCCAGGGATACTCCCCATGCAAAAGGCAGGCCAAGTTGAGCGTAGCACATCCAAATCCTTCCTCCCTCTTTGTCATTCTGCTCAGAACTTCCCACAGCCCAATGCCAGATTACTGCCTCAGTCTAGGGTTAGGCTTAGGGCTAGGGTTAGGGTTATGCCTAGGGTTAGGGTTCACAAAACCACAAAGCCAGGAGCTCCAGGGACACTGATCATGCGAAAGGCAGGCCAAGTTAAGCACGGCACATCCAAAACCTTGCTCCCTCTTCTTCTTTCTGCAAGGGTTAGGGTTAGGGGCTCGGGTTAGTGTTAGGGGTTAGGGTTAGGGGTAGGGTTAGGGTTAGGGTTTTGACTAGGGTTAGGATTGAGAAAACGACAAAGCCAGGGGACCCACGCACACTAAGCATGCAAAAGGCAGGCCAAGTTGAGCGTAGCACATCCAAATCCCCTCTCCCTCTTCGTCATTCTGCTCGGAACTCACCACAGCCCAATGCCCGATTACTGCCTCAGTCTAGGGTTAGGCTTAGGGCTAGGGTTAGGGTTATGCCTAGGGTTAGGGTTCAGAAAACCACAAAGCCAGGAGCTCCAGGGATACTCACCATGCAAAAGGCAGGCCAAGTTGAGTGTAGCACATCCAAATCCTTGCTCCCTCTTCTTCATTCTGCTCGGAACTCACCACGGCCCAATGCCCGATATCTGCCTCAGTCTAGGGTTAGGCTTAGGGCTAGGGTTAGGGTTATGCCTAGGGTTAGGGTTCACAAAACCACAAAGCCAGGAGCTCCAGGGATACTCCCCATGCAAAAGGCAGGCCAAGTTGAGCGTAGCACATCCAAATCCCCTCTCCCTCTTCGTCATTCTGCTCGGAACTCACCACAGCCCAATGCCCGATTACTGCCTCAGTCTAGGGTTAGGCTTAGGGCTAGGGTTAGGGTTATGCCTAGGGTTAGGGTTCAGAAAACCACAAAGCCAGGAGCTCCAGGGATACTCACCATGCAAAAGGCAGGCCAAGTTGAGCGTAGCACATCCAAATCATTGCTCCCTCTTTGTCATTCTGCTCGGAACTCCCCACAGCCCAATGCCCGATTTCTGCCTCAGTCTAGGGTTAGGCTTAGGGCTAGGGTTAGGGTTATGCCTAGGGTTAGGGTTCAGAAAACCACAAAGCCAGGAGCTCCAGGGATACTCCCCATGCAAAAGGCAGGCCAAGTTGAGCGCAGCCAATCCAAATCCTTGCTCCCTCTTCGTCATTCTGCTCGGAACTCCCCACAGCCCAATGCCCGATTTCTGCCTCAGTCTAGGGTTAGGCTTAGGGCTAGGGTTAGGGTTATGCCTAGGGTTAGGGTTCAGAAAACCACAAAGCCAGGAGCTCCAGGGATACTCCCCATGCAAAAGGCAGGCCAAGTTGAGCGTAGCACATCCAAATCCTTGCTCCCTCTTTGTCATTCTGCTCAGAACTTCCGACAGCCCAATGCCAGATTACTGGCTCAGTCTAGGGTTAGGCTTAGGGCTAGGGTTAGGGTTATGCCTAGGGTTAGGGTTCACAAAACCACAAAGCCAGGAGCTCCAGGGACACTGATCATGCGAAAGGCAGGCCAAGTTAAGCACGGCACATCCAAAACCTTGCTCCCTCTTCTTCTTTCTGCAAGGGTTAGGGTTAGGGGCTCGGGTTAGTGTTAGGGGTTAGGGTTAGGGGTAGGGTTAGGGTTAGGGTTATGCCTAGGGTTAGGATTGAGAAAACGACAAAGCCAGGGGACCCAGGCACACTAAGCATGCAAAAGGCAGGCCAAGTTGAGCGTAGCACATCCAAATCCCCTCTCCCTCTTCGTCATTCTGCTCGGAATTCACCACAGCCCAATGCCCGATTTCTGCCTCAGTCTAGGGTTAGGCTTAGGGCTAGGGTTAGGGTTATGCCTAGGGTTAGGGTTCAGAAAACCACAAAGCCAGGAGCTCCAGGGATACTCACCATGCAAAAGGCAGGCCAAGTTGAGTGTAGCACATCCAAATCCTTGCTCCCTCTTCTTCATTCTGCTCGGAACTCACCACGGCCCAATGCCCGATATCTGCCTCAGTCTAGGGTTAGGCTTAGGGCTAGGGTTAGGGTTATGCCTAGGGTTAGGGTTCACAAAACCACAAAGCCAGGAGCTCCAGGGATACTCACCATGCAAAAGGCAGGCCAAGTTGAGCGTAGCACATCCAAATCCCCTCTCCCTCTTCGTCATTCTGCTCGGAACTCACCACAGCCCAATGCCCGATTACTGCCTCAGTCTAGGGTTAGGCTTAGGGCTAGGGTTAGGGTTATGCCTAGGGTTAGGGTTCACAAAACCACAAAGCCAGGAGCTCCAGGGATACTCACCATGCAAAAGGCAGGCCAAGTTGAGCGTAGCACATCCAAATCCTTGCTCCCTCTTTGTCATTCTGCTCGGAACTCACCACAGCCCCATGCCCGATTTCTGCCTCAGTCTAGGGTTAGGCTTAGGGCTAGGGTTAGGGTTATGCCTAGGGTTAGGGTTCAGAAAACCACAAAGCCAGGAGCTCCAGGGATACTCACCATGCAAAAGGCAGGCCAAGTTGAGCGTAGCACATCCAAATCCTTGCTCCCTCTTCGTCATTATGCTCGGAACTCACCACAGCCCAATGCCCGATTACTGCCTCAGTCTAGGGTTAGGCTTAGGGCTAGGGTTAGGGTTATGCCTAGGGTTAGGGTTCAGAAAACCACAAAGCCAGGAGCTCCAGGGATACTCACCATGCAAAAGGCAGGCCAAGTTGAGCGTAGCACATCCAAATCCCCTCTCCCTCTTCGTCATTCTGCTCGGAACTCACCACAGCCCAATGCCCGATTACTGCCTCAGTCTAGGGTTAGGCTTAGGGCTAGGGTTAGGGTTATGCCTAGGGTTAGGGTTCACAAAACCACAAAGCCAGGAGCTCCAGGGATACTCACCATGCAAAAGGCAGGCCAAGTTGAGCGTAGCACATCCAAATCCCCTCTCCCTCTTCGTCATTCTGCTCGGAACTCACCACAGCCCAATGCCCGATTACTGGCTCAGTCTAGGGTTAGGCTTAGGGCTAGGGTTAGGGTTATGCCTAGGGTTAGGGTTCACAAAACCACAAAGCCAGGAGCTCCAGGGATACTCACCATGCAAAAGGCAGGCCAAGTTGAGCGTAGCACATCCAAATCCCCTCTCCCTCTTTGTCATTCTCCTCGGAACTCCCCACAGCCCAATGCCCGATTACTGGCTCAGTCTAGGGTTAGGCTTAGGGCTAGGGTTAGGGTTATGCCTAGGGTTAGGGTTCAGAAAACCACAAAGCCAGGAGCTCCAGGGATACTCCCCATGCAAAAGGCAGGCCAAGTTGAGCGTAGCACATCCAAATCCCCTCTCCCTCTTTGTCATTCTGCTCAGAACTTCCCACAGCCCAATGCCAGATTACTGGCTCAGTCTAGGGTTAGGCTTAGGGCTAGGGTTAGGGTTATGCCTAGGGTTAGGGTTCACAAAACCACAAAGCCAGGAGCTCCAGGGACACTGATCATGCGAAAGGCAGGCCAAGTTAAGCACGGCACATCCAAAACCTTGCTCCCTCTTCTTCTTTCTGCAAGGGTTAGGGTTAGGGGCTCGGGTTAGTGTTAGGGGTTAGGGTTAGGGGTAGGGTTAGGGTTAGGGTTTTGACTAGGGTTAGGATTGAGAAAACCACAAAGCCAGGGGACCCAGGCACACTAAGCATGCAAAAGGCAGGCCAAGTTGAGCGTAGCACATCCAAATCCCCTCTCCCTCTTCATCATTCTGCTCGGAACTCACCACAGCCCAATGCCCGATTTCTGCCTCAGTCTAGGGTTAGGCTTAGGGCTAGGGTTAGGGTTATGCCTAGGGTTAGGGTTCACAAAACCACAAAGCCAGGAGCTCCAGGGATACTCACCATGCAAAAGGCAGGCCAAGTTGAGCGTAGCACATCCAAATCCTTGCTCCCTCTTTGTCATTATGCTTGGAACTCACCACAGCCCAATGCCCGATTACTGCCTCAGTCTAGGGTTAGGCTTAGGGCTAGGGTTAGGGTTATGCCTAGGGTTAGGGTTCAGAAAACCACAAAGCCAGGAGCTCCAGGGATACTCACCATGCAAAAGGCAGGCCCAGTTGAGCGTAGCACATCCATATCCCCTCTCCCTCTTCGTCATTCTGCTCGGAACTCACCACAGCCCAATGCCCGATTACTGCCTCAGTCTAGGGTTAGGCTTAGGGCTAGGGTTAGGGTTATGCCTAGGGTTAGGGTTCACAAAACCACAAAGCCAGGAGCTCCAGGGATACTCCCCATGCAAAAGGCAGGCCAAGTTGAGCGTAGCACATCCAAATCCCCTCTCCCTCTTCGTCATTCTGCTCGGAACTCACCACAGCCCAATGCCCGATTACTGCCTCAGTCTAGGGTTAGGCTTAGGGCTAGGGTTAGGGTTATGCCTAGGGTTAGGGTTCAGAAAACCACAAAGCCAGGAGCTCCAGGGATACTCCCCATGCAAAAGGCAGGCCAAGTTGAGCGTAGCACATCCAAATCCTTGCTCCCTCTTTGTCATTCTGCTCAGAACTTCCCACAGCCCAATGCCAGATTACTGGCTCAGTCTAGGGTTAGGCTTAGGGCTAGGGTTAGGGTTATGCCTAGGGTTAGGGTTCACAAAACCACAAAGCCAGGAGCTCCAGGGACACTGATCATGCGAAAGGCAGGCCAAGTTAAGCACGGCACATCCAAAACCTTGCTCCCTCTTCTTCTTTCTGCAAGGGTTAGGGTTAGGGGCTCGGGTTAGTGTTAGGGGTTAGGGTTAGGGGTAGGGTTAGGGTTAGGGTTTTGACTAGGGTTAGGATTGAGAAAACGACAAAGCCAGGGGACCCAGGCACACTAAGCATGCAAAAGGCAGGCCAAGTTGAGCGTAGCACATCCAAATCCCCTCTCCCTCTTCGTCATTCTGCTCGGAATTCACCACAGCCCAATGCCCGATTTCTGCCTCAGTCTAGGGTTAGGCTTAGGGCTAGGGTTAGGGTTATGCCTAGGGTTAGGGTTCAGAAAACCACAAAGCCAGGAGCTCCAGGGATACTCACCATGCAAAAGGCAGGCCAAGTTGAGTGTAGCACATCCAAATCCTTGCTCCCTCTTCTTCATTCTGCTCGGAACTCACCACGGCCCAATGCCCGATATCTGCCTCAGTCTAGGGTTAGGCTTAGGGCTAGGGTTAGGGTTATGCCTAGGGTTAGGGTTCACAAAACCACAAAGCCAGGAGCTTCAGGGATACTCACCATGCAAAAGGCAGGCCAAGTTGAGCGTAGCACATCCAAATCCCCTCTCCCTCTTCGTCATTCTGCTCGGAACTCACCACAGCCCAATGCCCGATTTCTGCCTCAGTCTAGGGTTAGGCTTAGGGCTAGGGTTAGGGTTATGCCTAGGGTTAGGGTTCACAAAACCACAAAGCCAGGAGCTCCAGGGATACTCACCATGCAAAAGGCAGGCCAAGTTGAGCGTAGCACATCCAAATCATTGCTCCCTCTTTGTCATTCTGCTCGGAACTCACCACAGCCCCATGCTCGATTTCTGCCTCAGTCTAGGGTTAGGCTTAGGGCTAGGGTTAGGGTTATGCCTAGGGTTAGGGTTCAGAAAACCACAAAGCCAGGAGCTCCAGGGATACTCCCCATGCAAAAGGCAGGCCAAGTTGAGCGCAGCCAATCCAAATCCTTGCTCCCTCTTCGTCATTCTGCTCGGAACTCCCCACAGCCCAATGCCCGATTTCTGCCTCAGTCTAGGGTTAGGCTTAGGGCTAGGGTTAGGGTTATGCCTAGGGTTAGGGTTCAGAAAACCACAAAGCCAGGAGCTCCAGGGATACTCCCCATGCAAAAGGCAGGCCAAGTTGAGCGCAGCCAATCCAAATCCTTGCTCCCTCTTCGTCATTCTGCTCGGAACTCCCCACAGCCCAATGCCCGATTTCTGCCTCAGTCTAGGGTTAGGCTTAGGGCTAGGGTTAGGGTTATGCCTAGGGTTAGGGTTCAGAAAACCACAAAGCCAGGAGCTCCAGGGATACTCCCCATGCAAAAGGCAGGCCAAGTTGAGCGTAGCACATCCAAATCCTTGCTCCCTCTTTGTCATTCTGCTCAGAACTTCCGACAGCCCAATGCCAGATTACTGGCTCAGTCTAGGGTTAGGCTTAGGGCTAGGGTTAGGGTTATGCCTAGGGTTAGGGTTCACAAAACCACAAAGCCAGGAGCTCCAGGGACACTGATCATGCGAAAGGCAGGCCAAGTTAAGCACGGCACATCCAAAACCTTGCTCCCTCTTCTTCTTTCTGCAAGGGTTAGGGTTAGGGGCTCGGGTTAGTGTTAGGGGTTAGGGTTAGGGGTAGGGTTAGGGTTAGGGTTATGCCTAGGGTTAGGATTGAGAAAACGACAAAGCCAGGGGACCCAGGCACACTAAGCATGCAAAAGGCAGGCCAAGTTGAGCGTAGCACATCCAAATCCCCTCTCCCTCTTCGTCATTCTGCTCGGAATTCACCACAGCCCAATGCCCGATTTCTGCCTCAGTCTAGGGTTAGGCTTAGAGCTAGGGTTAGGGTTATGCCTAGGGTTAGGGTTCAGAAAACCACAAAGCCAGGAGCTCCAGGGATACTCACCATGCAAAAGGCAGGCCAAGTTGAGTGTAGCACATCCAAATCCTTGCTCCCTCTTCTTCATTCTGCTCGGAACTCACCACGGCCCAATGCCCGATATCTGCCTCAGTCTAGGGTTAGGCGTAGGGCTAGGGTTAGGGTTATGCCTAGGGTTAGGGTTCACAAAACCACAAAGCCAGGAGCTCCAGGGATACTCACCATGCAAAAGGCAGGCCAAGTTGAGCGTAGCACATCCAAATCCCCTCTCCCTCTTCGTCATTCTGCTCGGAACTCACCACAGCCCAATGCCCGATTTCTGCCTCAGTCTAGGGTTAGGCTTAGGGCTAGGGTTAGGGTTATGCCTAGGGTTAGGGTTCACAAAACCACAAAGCCAGGAGCTCCAGGGATACTCACCATGCAAAAGGCAGGCCAAGTTGAGCGTAGCACATCCAAATCCTTGCTCCCTCTTTGTCATTCTGCTCGGAACTCACCACAGCCCCATGCCCGATTTCTGCCTCAGTCTAGGGTTAGGCTTAGGGCTAGGGTTAGGGTTATGCCTAGGGTTAGGGTTCAGAAAACCACAAAGCCAGGAGCTCCAGGGATACTCCCCATGCAAAAGGCAGGCCAAGTTGAGCGCAGCCAATCCAAATCCTTGCTCCCTCTTTGTCATTCTGCTCAGAACTTCCCACAGCCCAATGCCAGATTACTGGCTCAGTCTAGGGTTAGGCTTAGGGCTAGGGTTAGGGTTATGCCTAGGGTTTGGGTTCACAAAACCACAAAGCCAGGAGCTCCAGGGACACTGATCATGCGAAAGGCAGGCCAAGTTAAGCACGGCACATCCAAAACCTTGCTCCCTCTTCTTCTTTCTGCAAGGGTTAGGGTTAGGGGCTCGGGTTAGTGTTAGGGGTTAGGGTTAGGGGTAGGGTTAGGGTTAGCGTTTTGACTAGGGTTAGGATTGAGAAAACCACAAAGCCAGGGGACCCAGGCACACTAAGCATGCAAAAGGCAGGCCAAGTTGAGCGTAGCACATCCAAATCCCCTCTCCCTCTTCGTCATTCTGCTCGGAATTCACCACAGCCCAATGCCCGATTTCTGCCTCAGTCTAGGGTTAGGCTTAGGGCTAGGGTTAGGGTTATGCCTAGGGTTAGGGTTCACAAAACCACAAAGCCAGGAGCTCCAGGGATACTCACCATGCAAAAGGCAGGCCAAGTTGAGTGTAGCACATCCAAATCCTTGCTCCCTCTTCTTCATTCTGCTCGGAACTCACCACGGCCCAATGCCCGATATCTGCCTCAGTCTAGGGTTAGGCTTAGGGCTAGGGTTAGGGTTATGCCTAGGGTTAGGGTTCACAAAACCACAAAGCCAGGAGCTCCAGGGATACTCACCATGCAAAAGGCAGGCCAAGTTGAGCGTAGCACATCCAAATCCCCTCTCCCTCTTCGTCATTCTGCTCGGAACTCACCACAGCCCAATGCCCGATTTCTGCCTCAGTCTAGGGTTAGGCTTAGGGCTAGGGTTAGGGTTATGCCTAGGGTTAGGGTTCACAAAACCACAAAGCCAGGAGCTCCAGGGATGCTCACCATGCAAAAGGCAGGCCAAGTTGAGCGTAGCACATCCAAATCATTGCTCCCTCTTTGTCATTCTGCTCGGAACTCACCACAGCCCCATGCTCGATTTCTGCCTCAGTCTAGGGTTAGGCTTAGGGCTAGGGTTAGGGTTATGCCTAGGGTTAGGCTTCACAAAACCACAAAGCCAGGAGCTCCAGGGATACTCCCCATGCAAAAGGCAGGCCAAGTTGAGCGTAGCACATCCAAATCCCCTCTCCCTCTTCGTCATTCTGCTCGGAACTCACCACAGCCCAATGCCCGATTTCTGCCTCAGTCTAGGGTTAGGCTTAGGGCTAGGGTTAGGGTTATGCCTAGGGTTAGGGTTCACAAAACCACAAAGCCAGGAGCTCCAGGGATACTCACCATGCAAAAGGCAGGCCAAGTTGAGCGTAGCACATCCAAATCCTTGCTCCCTCTTTGTCATTCTGCTCGGAACTCACCACAGCCCCATGCCCGATTTCTGCCTCAGTCTAGGGTTAGGCTTAGGGCTAGGGTTAGGGTTATGCCTAGGGTTAGGGTTCAGAAAACCACAAAGCCAGGAGCTCCAGGGATACTCCCCATGCAAAAGGCAGGCCAAGTTGAGCGCAGCCAATCCAAATCCTTGCTCCCTCTTCGTCATTCTGCTCGGAACTCCCCACAGCCCAATGCCCGATTTCTGCCTCAGTCTAGGGTTAGGCTTAGGGCTAGGGTTAGGGTTATGCCTAGGGTTAGGGTTCACAAAACCACAAAGCCAGGAGCTCCAGGGATACTCACCATGCAAAAGGCAGGCCCAGTTGAGCGTAGCACATCCAAATCCCCTCTCCCTCTTTGTCATTCTGCTCGGAATTCACCACAGCCCAATGCCCGATTTCTGCCTCAGTCTAGGGTTAGGCTTAGGGCTAGGGTTAGGGTTATGCCTAGGGTTAGGGTTCACAAAACCACAAAGCCAGGAGCTCCAGGGATACTCACCATGCAAAAGGCAGGCCAAGTTGAGCGTAGCACATCCAAATCCCCTCTCCCTCTTTGTCATTCTGCTCGGAATTCACCACAGCCCAATGCCCGATTTCTGCCTCAGTCTAGGGTTAGGCTTAGGGCTAGGGTTAGGGTTATGCCTAGGGTTAGGGTTCACAAAACCACAAAGCCAGGAGCTCCAGGGATACTCACCATGCAAAAGGCAGGCCAAGTTGAGCGTAGCACATCCAAATCATTGCTCCCTCTTTGTCATTCTGCTCGGAACTCACCACAGCCCCATGCTCGATTTCTGCCTCAGTCTAGGGTTAGGCTTAGGGCTAGGGTTAGGGTTATGCCTAGGGTTAGGGTTCACAAAACCACAAAGCCAGGAGCTCCAGGGATACTCCCCATGCAAAAGGCAGGCCAAGTTGAGCTCAGCCAATCCAAATCCTTGCTCCCTCTTCGTCATTCTGCTCGGAACTCCCCACAGCCCAATGCCCGATTTCTGCCTCAGTCTAGGGTTAGGCTTAGGGCTAGGGTTAGGGTTATGCCTAGGGTTAGGGTTCAGAAAACCACAAAGCCAGGAGCTCCAGGGATACTCCCCATGCAAAAGGCAGGCCAAGTTGAGCGCAGCCAATCCAAATCCTTGCTCCCTCTTCGTCATTCTGCTCGGAACTCCCCACAGCCCAATGCCCGATTACTGCCTCAGTCTAGGGTTAGGCTTAGGGCTAGGGTTAGGGTTATGCCTAGGGTTAGGGTTCAGAAAACCACAAAGCCAGGAGCTCCAGGGATACTCCCCATGCAAAAGGCAGGCCAAGTTGAGCGTAGCACATCCAAATCCTTGCTCCCTCTTTGTCATTCTGCTCAGAACTCCCCACAGCCCAATGCCAGATTACTGGCTCAGTCTAGGGTTAGGCTTAGGGCTAGGGTTAGGGTTATGCCTAGGGTTAGGGTTCACAAAACCACAAAGCCAGGAGCTCCAGGGACACTGATCATGCGAAAGGCAGGCCAAGTTAAGCACGGCACATCCAAAACCTTGCTCCCTCTTCTTCTTTCTGCAAGGGTTAGGGTTAGGGGCTCGGGTTAGTGTTAGGGGTTAGGGTTAGGGGTAGGGTTAGGGTTAGGGTTATGCCTAGGGTTAGGATTGAGAAAACGACAAAGCCAGGGGACCCAGGCACACTAAGCATGCAAAAGGCAGGCCAAGTTGAGCGTAGCACATCCAAATCCCCTCTCCCTCTTCGTCATTCTGCTCGGAATTCACCACAGCCCAATGCCCGATTTCTGCCTCAGTCTAGGGTTAGGCTTAGGGCTAGGGTTAGGGTTATGCCTAGGGTTAGGGTTCAGAAAACCACAAAGCCAGGAGCTCCAGGGATACTCCCCATGCAAAAGGCAGGCCAAGTTGAGTGTAGCACATCCAAATCCTTGCTCCCTCTACGTCATTCTGCTCGGAACTCACCACGGCCCAATGCCCGATTTCTGCCTCAGTCTAGGGTTAGGCTTAGGGCTAGGGTTAGGGTTATGCCTAGGGTTAGGGTTCACAAAACCACAAAGCCAGGAGCTCCAGGGATACTCACCATGCAAAAGGCAGGCCAAGTTGAGTGTAGCACATCCAAATCCCCTCTCCCTCTTCGTCATTCTGCTCGGAACTCACCACAGCCCAATGCCCGATTTCTGCCTCAGTCTAGGGTTAGGCTTAGGGCTAGGGTTAGGGTTATGCCTAGGGTTAGGGTTCACAAAACCACAAAGCCAGGAGCTCCAGGGATACTCACCATGCAAAAGGCAGGCCAAGTTGAGCGTAGCACATCCAAATCCTTGCTCCCTCTTTGTCATTCTGCTCGGAACTCACCACAGCCCCATGCCCGATTTCTGCCTCAGTCTAGGGTTAGGCTTAGGGCTAGGGTTAGGGTTATGCCTAGGGTTAGGGTTCAGAAAACCACAAAGCCAGGAGCTCCAGGGATACTCACCATGCAAAAGGCAGGCCAAGTTGAGCGTAGCACATCCAAATCCCATCTCCCTCTTCGTCATTCTGCTCGGAACTTCCCACAGCCCAATGCCAGATTACTGGCTCAGTCTAGGGTTAGGCTTAGGGCTAGGGTTAGGGTTATGCCTAGGGTTAGGGTTCACAAAACCCCAAAGCCAGGAGCTCCAGGGATACTCACCATGCAAAAGGCAGGCCAAGTTGAGCGTAGCACATCCAAATCCCCTCTCCCTCTTTGTCATTCTGCTCGGAACTCCCCACAGCCCAATGCCCGATTACTGGCTCAGTCTAGGGTTAGGCTTAGGGCTAGGGTTAGGGTTATGCCTAGGGTTAGGGTTCAGAAAACCACAAAGCCAGGAGCTCCAGGGATACTCCCCATGCAAAAGGCAGGCCAAGTTGAGCGTAGCACATCCAAATCCCCTCTCCCTCTTCTTCATTCTGCTCGGAACTCACCACAGCCCAATGCCCGATTACTGGCTCAGTCTATGGTTAGGCTTAGGGCTAGGGTTAGGGTTATGCCTAGGGTTAGGGTTCAGAAAACCACAAAGCCAGGAGCTCCAGGGATACTCACCATGCAAAAGGCAGGCCAAGTTGAGCGTAGCACATCCAAATCCTTGCTCCCTCTTTGTCATTATGCTTGGAACTCACCACAGCCCAATGCCCGATTACTGCCTCAGTCTAGGGTTAGGCTTAGGGCTAGGGTTAGGGTTATGCCTAGGGTTAGGGTTCACAAAACCACAAAGCCAGGAGCTCCAGGGATACTCACCATGCAAAAGGCAGGCCAAGTTGAGCGTAGCACATCCAAATCCCCTCTCCCTCTTCGTCATTCTGCTCGGAACTCACCACAGCCCAATGCCCGATTACTGCCTCAGTCTAGGGTTAGGCTTAGGGCTAGGGTTAGGGTTATGCCTAGGGTTAGGGTTCACAAAACCACAAAGCCAGGAGCTCCAGGGATACTCCCCATGCAAAAGGCAGGCCAAGTTGAGCGTAGCACATCCAAATCCCCTCTCCCTCTTTGTCATTCTCCTCGGAACTCCCCACAGCCCAATGCCCGATTACTGCCTCAGTCTAGGGTTAGGCTTAGGGCTAGGGTTAGGGTTATGCCTAGGGTTAGGGTTCAGAAAACCACAAAGCCAGGAGCTCCAGGGATACTCCCCATGCAAAAGGCAGGCCAAGTTGAGCGTAGCACATCCAAATCCTTGCTCCCTCTTTGTCATTCTGCTCAGAACTCCCCACAGCCCAATGCCAGATTACTGGCTCAGTCTAAGGTTAGGCTTAGGGCTAGGGTTAGGGTTATGCCTAGGGTTAGGGTTCACAAAACCACAAAGCCAGGAGCTCCAGGGACACTGATCATGCGAAAGGCAGGCCAAGTTAAGCACGGCACATCCAAAACCTTGCTCCCTCTTCTTCTTTCTGCAAGGGTTAGGGTTAGGGGCTCGGGTTAGTGTTAGGGGTTAGGGTTAGGGGTAGGGTTAGGGTTAGGGTTATGCCTAGGGTTAGGATTGAGAAAACGACAAAGCCAGGGGACCCAGGCACACTAAGCATGCAAAAGGCAGGCCAAGTTGAGCGTAGCACATCCAAATCCCCTCTCCCTCTTCGTCATTCTGCTCGGAATTCACCACAGCCCAATGCCCGATTTCTGCCTCAGTCTAGGGTTAGGCTTAGGGCTAGGGTTAGGGTTATGCCTAGGGTTAGGGTTCAGAAAACCACAAAGCCAGGAGCTCCAGGGATACTCACCATGCAAAAGGCAGGCCAAGTTGAGTGTAGCACATCCAAATCCTTGCTCCCTCTTCTTCATTCTGCTCGGAACTCACCACGGCCCAATGCCCGATTTCTGCCTCAGTCTAGGGTTAGGCTTAGGGCTAGGGTTAGGGTTATGCCTAGGGTTAGGGTTCACAAAACCACAAAGCCAGGAGCTCCAGGGATACTCACCATGCAAAAGGCAGGCCAAGTTGAGTGTAGCACATCCAAATCCCCTCTCCCTCTTCGTCATTCTGCTCGGAACTCACCACAGCCCAATGCCCGATTTCTGCCTCAGTCTAGGGTTAGGCTTAGGGCTAGGGTTAGGGTTATGCCTAGGGTTAGGGTTCACAAAACCACAAAGCCAGGAGCTCCAGGGATACTCACCATGCAAAAGGCAGGCCAAGTTGAGCGTAGCACATCCAAATCATTGCTCCCTCTTTGTCATTCTGCTCGGAACTCACCACAGCCCCATGCCCGATTTCTGCCTCAGTCTAGGGTTAGGCTTAGGGCTAGGGTTAGGGTTATGCCTAGGGTTAGGGTTCAGAAAACCACAAAGCCAGGAGCTCCAGGGATACTCCCCATGCAAAAGGCAGGCCAAGTTGAGCGCAGCCAATCCAAATCCTTGCTCCCTCTTCGTCATTCTGCTCGGAACTCACCACAGCCCAATGCCCGATTTCTGCCTCAGTCTAGGGTTAGGCTTAGGGCTAGGGTTAGGGTTATGCCTAGGGTTAGGGTTCACAAAACCACAAAGCCAGGAGCTCCAGGGATACTCCCCATGCAAAAGGCAGGCCAAGTTGAGCGTAGCACATCCAAATCCTTGCTCCCTCTTCGTCATTCTGCTCGGAACTCACCACAGCCCAATGCCCGATTACTGGCTCAGTCTAGGGCTAGGCTTAGGGCTAGGGTTAGGGTTATGCCTAGGGTTAGGGTTCAGAAAACCACAAAGCCAGGAGCTCCAGGGATACTCCTCATGCAAAAGGCAGGCCAAGTTGAGCGCAGCCAATCCAAATCCTTGCTCCCTCTTCGTCATTCTGCTCGGAACTCACCACAGCCCAATGCCCGATTTCTGCCTCAGTCTAGGGTTAGGCTTAGGGCTAGGGTTAAGGTTATGCCTAGGGTTAGGGTTCAGAAAACCACAAAGCCAGGAGCTCCAGGGATACTCACCATGCAAAAGGCAGGCCAAGTTGAGCGTAGCACATCCAAATCCCCTCTCCCTCTTCGTCATTCTGCTCGGAACTCCCCACAGCCCAATGCCCGATTTCTGCCTCAGTCTACGGTTAAGCTTAGGGCTAGGGTTAGGGTTATGCCTAGGGTTAGGGTTCAGAAAACCACAAAGCCAGGAGCTCCAGGGATACTCCCCATGCAAAAGGCAGGCCAAGTTGAGCGTAGCACATCCAAATCCCCTCTCCCTCTTCGTCATTCTGCTCGGAACTCCCCACAGCCCAATGCCCGATTTCTGCCTCAGTCTAGGGTTCGGCTTAGGGCTAGGGTTAGGGTTATGCCTAGGGTTAGGGTTCACAAAACCACAAAGCCAGGAGCTCCAGGGATACTCCCCATGCAAAAGGCAGGCCAAGTTGAGCGTAGCACATCCAAATCCCCTCTCCCTCTTCATCATTCTGCTCGGAACTCACCACAGCCCCATGCCCGATTTCTGCCTCAGTCTAGGGTTAGGTTTAGGGCTAGGGTTAGGGTTATGCCTAGGGTTAGGGTTCAGAAAACCACAAAGCCAGGAGCTCCAGGGATACTCCCCATGCAAAAGGCAGGCCAAGTTGAGCGTAGCACATCCAAATCCTTGCTCCCTCTTCGTCATTCTGCTCGGAACTCACCACAGCCCAATGCCCGATTTCTGCCTCAGTCTAGGGTTAGGCTTAGGGCTAGGGTTAGGGTTATGCCTAGGGTTAGGGTTCACAAAACCACAAAGCCAGGAGCTCCAGGGACACTGATCATGCGAAAGGCAGGCCAAGTTAAGCACGGCACATCCAAAACCTTGCTCCCTCTTCTTCTTTCTGCAAGGGTTAGGGTTAGGGGCTCGGGTTAGTGTTAGGGGTTAGGGTTAGGGGTAGGGTTAGGGTTAGGGTTTTGACTAGGGTTAGGATTGAGAAAACGACAAAGCCAGGGGACCCAGGCACACTAAGCATGCAAAAGGCAGGCCAAGTTGAGCGTAGCACATCCAAATCCCCTCTCCCTCTTCGTCATTCTGCTCGGAATTCACCACAGCCCAATGCCCGATTTCTGCCTCAGTCTAGGGTTAGGCTTAGGGCTAGGGTTAGGGTTATGCCTAGGGTTAGGGTTCACAAAACCACAAAGCCAGGAGCTCCAGGGATACTCCCCATGCAAAAGGCAGGCCAAGTTGAGCGTAGCACATCCAAATCCTTGCTCCCTCTTCGTCATTCTGCTCGGAACTCACCACAGCCCAATGCCCGATTACGGCCTCAGTCTAGGGTTAGGCTTAGGGCTAGGGTTAGGGTTATGCCTAGGGTTAGGGTTCAGAAAACCACAAAGCCAGGAGCTCCAGGGATACTCACCATGCAAAAGGCAGGCCAAGTTGAGCGTAGCACATCCAAATCTCCTCTCCCTCTTTGTCATTCTGCTCGGAACTCACCACAGCCCAATGCCCGATTTCTGCCTCAGTCTAGGGTTAGGCTTAGGGCTAGGGTTAGGGTTATGCCTAGGGTTAGGGTTCACAAAACCACAAAGCCAGGAGCTCCAGGGATACTCACCATGCAAAAGGCAGGCCAAGTTGAGCGTAGCACATCCAAATCCTTGCTCCCTCTTTGTCATTCTGCTCGGAACTCACCACAGCCCCATGCCCGATTTCTGCCTCAGTCTAGGGTTAGGCTTAGGGCTAGGGTTAGGGTTATGCCTAGGGTTAGGGTTCACAAAACCACAAAGCCAGGAGCTCCAGGGATACTCCCCATGCAAAAGGCAGGCCAAGTTGAGCGCAGCCAATCCAAATCCTTGCTCCCTCTTCGTCATTCTGCTCGGAACTCCCCACAGCCCAATGCCCGATTTCTGCCTCAGTCTAGGGTTAGGCTTAGGGCTAGGGTTAGGGTTATGCCTAGGGTTAGGGTTCACAAAACCACAAAGCCAGGAGCTCCAGGGACACTGATCATGCGAAAGGCAGGCCAAGTTAAGCACGGCACATCCAAAACCTTGCTCCCTCTTCTTCTTTCTGCAAGGGTTAGGGTTAGGGGCTCGGGTTAGGGTTAGGGGTTAGGGTTAGGGGTAGGGTTAGGGTTAGGGTTTTGACTAGGGTTAGGGTTCACAAAACCACAAAGCCAGGGGACCCAGGCACACTAAGCATGCAAAAGGCAGGCCAAGTTGAGCGTAGCACATCCAAATCCCCTCTCCCTCTTCGTCATTCTGCTCGGAACTCACCACAGCCCAATGCCCGATTACTGCCTCAGTCTAGGGTTAGGCTTAGGGCTAGGGTTAGGGTTATGCCTAGGGTTAGGGTTCACAAAACCACAAAGCCAGGAGCTCCAGGGATACTCACCATGCAAAAGGCAGGCCAAGTTGAGCGCAGCCAATCCAAATCCTTGCTCCCTCTTCGTCATTCTGCTCGGAACTCCCCACAGCCCAATGCCCGATTTCTGCCTCAGTCTAGGGTTCGGCTTGGGGCTAGGGTTAGGGTTATGCCTAGGGTTAGGGTTCACAAAACCACAAAGCCAGGAGCTCCAGGGATACTCACCATGCAAAAGGCAGGCCAAGTTGAGCGCAGCCAATCCAAATCCCCTCTCCCTCTTCGTCATTCTGCTCGGAACTCCCCACAGCCCAATGCCCGATTTCTGCCTCAGTCTAGGGTTCGGCTTGGGGCTAGGGTTAGGGTTATGCCTAGGGTTAGGGTTCAGAAAACCACAAAGCCAGGAGCTCCAGGGATACTCCCCATGCAAAAGGCAGGCCAAGTTGAGCGTAGCACATCCAAATCCCCTCTCCCTCTTTGTCATTCTGCTCGGAACTCCCCACAGCCCAATGCCCGATTTCTGCCTCAGTCTAGGGTTCGGCTTAGGGCTAGGGTTAGGGTTATGCCTAGGGTTAGGGTTCACAAAACCACAAAGCCAGGAGCTCCAGAGATACTCCCCATGCAAAAGGCAGGCCAAGTTGAGCGTAGCACATCCAAATCCTTGCTCCCTCTTTGTCATTCTGCTCGGAACTCACCACAGCCCAATGCCCGATTACTGCCTCAGTCTAGGGTTAAGCTTAGGGCTAGGGTTAGGGTTATGCCTAGGGTTAGGGTTCAGAAAACCACAAAGCCAGGAGCTCCAGGGATACTCACCATGCAAAAGGCAGGCCAAGTTGAGCGTAGCACATCCAAATCCTTGCTCCCTCTACGTCATTCTGCTCGGAACTCACCACAGCCCAATGCCCGATTACTGCCTCAGTCTAGGGTTAGGCTTAGGGCTAGGGTTAGGGTTATGCCTAGGGTTAGGGTTCACAAAACCACAAAGCCAGGAGCTCCAGGGATACTCACCATGCAAAAGGCAGGCCAAGTTGAGCGTAGCACATCCAAATCCCCTCTCCCTCTTCGTCATTCTGCTCGGAACTCACCACAGCCCAATGCCCGATTTCTGCCTCAGTCTAGGGTTAGGCTTAGGGCTAGGGTTAGGGTTATGCCTAGGGTTAGGGTTCACAAAACCACAAAGCCAGGAGCTCCAGGGATACTCCCCATGCAAAAGGCAGGCCAAGTTGAGCGTAGCACATCCAAATCCTTGCTCCCTCTTTGTCATTCTGCTCGGAACTCACCACAGCCCCATGCCCGATTTCTGCCTCAGTCTAGGGTTAGGCTTAGGGCTAGGGTTAGGGTTATGCCTAGGGTTAGGGTTCAGAAAACCACAAAGCCAGGAGCTCCAGGGATACTCCCCATGCAAAAGGCAGGCCAAGTTGAGCGTAGCACATCCAAATCCTTGCTCCCTCTTCGTCATTCTGCTCGGAACTCCCCACAGCCCAATGCACGATTTCTGCCTCAGTCTAGGGTTAGGCTTAGGGCTAGGGTTAGGGTTATGCCTAGGGTTAGGGTTCACAAAACCACAAAGCCAGGAGCTCCAGGGACACTGATCATGCGAAAGGCAGGCCAAGTTAAGCACGGCACATCCAAAACCTTGCTCCCTCTTCTTCTTTCTGCAAGGGTTAGGGTTAGGGGCTCGGGTTAGTGTTAGGGGTTAGGGTTAGGGGTAGGGTTAGGGTTAGGGTTTTGACTAGGGTTAGGGTTCACAAAACCACAAAGCCAGGGGACCCAGGCACACTAAGCATGCAAAAGGCAGGCCAAGTTGAGCGTAGCACATCCAAATCCCCTCTCCCTCTTCGTCATTCTGCTCGGAACTCACCACAGCCCAATGCCCGATTTCTGCCTCAGTCTAGGGTTAGGCTTAAGGCTAGGGTTAGGGTAATGCCTAGGGTTAGGGTTATGCCTAGGGTTAGGGTTCAGAAAACCACAAAGCCAGGAGCTCCAGGGATACTCACCATGCAAAAGGCAGGCCAAGTTGAGCGTAGCACATCCAAATCCCCTCTCCCTCTTCGTCATTCTGCTCGGAACTCCCCACAGCCCAATGCCCGATTTCTGCCTCAGTCTAGGGTTAGGCTTAGGGCTAGGGTTAGGGTTATGCCTAGGGTTAGGGTTCACAAAACCACAAAGCCAGGAGCTCCAGGGATACTCACCATGCAAAAGGCAGGCCAAGTTGAGCGTAGCACATCCAAATCCCCTCTCCCTCTTCGTCATTCTGCTCGGAACTCACCACAGCCCAATGCCCGATTTCTGCCTCAGTCTAGGGTTAGGCTTAGGGCTAGGATTAGGGTTATGCTTAGGGTTAGGGTTCAGAAAACCACAAAGCCAGGAGCTCCAGGGATACTCACCATGCAAAAGGCAGGCCAAGTTGAGCGTAGCACATCCAAATCCCCTCTCCCTCTTCGTCATTCTGCTCGGAACTCCCCACAGCCCAATGCCCGATTTCTGCCTCAGTCTAGGGTTCGGCTTGGGGCTAGGGTTAGGGTTATGCCTAGGGTTAGGGTTCACAAAACCACAAAGCCAGGAGCTCCAGGGATACTCCCCATGCAAAAGGCAGGCCAAGTTGAGCGTAGCACATCCAAATCCCCTCTCCCTCTTCCTCATTCTGCTCGGAACTCACCACAGCCCCATGCTCGATTTCTGCCTCAGTCTAGGGTTAGGCTTAGGGCTAGGGTTAGGGTTATGCCTAGGGTTAGGGTTCAGAAAACCACAAAGCCAGGAGCTCCAGGGATACTCCCCATGCAAAAGGCAGGCCAAGTTGAGCGTAGCACATCCAAATCCTTGCTCCCTCTTCGTCATTCTGCTCGGAACTCCCCACAGCCCAATGCCCGATTACTGCCTCAGTCTAGGGTTAGGCTTAGGGCTAGGGTTAGGGTTATGCCTAGGGTTAGGGTTCACAAAACCACAAAGCCAGGAGCTCCAGGGACACTGATCATGCGAAAGGCAGGACAAGTTAAGCACGGCACATCCAAAACCTTGCTCCCTCTTCTTCTTTCTGCAAGGGTTAGGGTTAGGGGCTCGGGTTAGTGTTAGGGGTTAGGGTTAGGGGTAGGGTTAGGGTTAGGGTTTTGACTAGGGTTAGGATTGAGAAAACGACAAAGCCAGGGGACCCAGGCACACTAAGCATGCAAAAGGCAGGCCAAGTTGAGCGTAGCACATCCAAATCCCCTCTCCCTCTTCGTCATTCTGCTCGGAATTCACCACAGCCCAATGCCCGATTTCTGCCTCAGTCTAGGGTTAGGCTTAGGGCTAGGGTTAGGGTTATGCCTAGGGTTAGGGTTCAGAAAACCACAAAGCCAGGAGCTCCAGGGATACTCCCCATGCAAAAGGCAGGCCAAGTTGAGCGTAGCACATCCAAATCCCCTCTCCCTCTTCGTCATTCTGCTCGGAACTCACCACAGCCCAATGCCCGATTTCTGCCTCAGTCTAGGGTTAGGCTTAGGGCTAGGGTTAGGGTTATGCCTAGGGTTAGGGTTCAGAAAACCACAAAGCCAGGAGCTCCAGGGATACTCACCATGCAAAAGGCAGGCCAAGTTGAGCGTAGCACATCCAAATCCCCTCTCCCTCTTCGTCATTCTGCTCGGAACTCCCCACAGCCCAATGCCCGATTTCTGCCTCAGTCTAGGGTTCGGCTTGGGGCTAGGGTTAGGGTTATGCCTAGGGTTAGGGTTCACAAAACCACAAAGCCAGGAGCTCCAGGGATACTCCCCATGCAAAAGGCAGGCCAAGTTGAGCGTAGCACATCCAAATCCCCTCTCCCTCTTCCTCATTCTGCTCGGAACTCACCACAGCCCCATGCTCGATTTCTGCCTCAGTCTAGGGTTAGGCTTAGGGCTAGGGTTAGGGTTATGCCTAGGGTTAGGGTTCAGAAAACCACAAAGCCAGGAGCTCCAGGGATACTCCCCATGCAAAAGGCAGGCCAAGTTGAGCGTAGCACATCCAAATCCTTGCTCCCTCTTCGTCATTCTGCTCGGAACTCCCCACAGCCCAATGCCCGATTACTGCCTCAGTCTAGGGTTAGGCTTAGGGCTAGGGTTAGGGTTATGCCTAGGGTTAGGGTTCACAAAACCACAAAGCCAGGAGCTCCAGGGACACTGATCATGCGAAAGGCAGGACAAGTTAAGCACGGCACATCCAAAACCTTGCTCCCTCTTCTTCTTTCTGCAAGGGTTAGGGTTAGGGGCTCGGGTTAGTGTTAGGGGTTAGGGTTAGGGGTAGGGTTAGGGTTAGGGTTTTGACTAGGGTTAGGATTGAGAAAACGACAAAGCCAGGGGACCCAGGCACACTAAGCATGCAAAAGGCAGGCCAAGTTGAGCGTAGCACATCCAAATCCCCTCTCCCTCTTCGTCATTCTGCTCGGAATTCACCACAGCCCAATGCCCGATTTCTGCCTCAGTCTAGGGTTAGGCTTAGGGCTAGGGTTAGGGTTATGCCTAGGGTTAGGGTTCAGAAAACCACAAAGCCAGGAGCTCCAGGGATACTCCCCATGCAAAAGGCAGGCCAAGTTGAGCGTAGCACATCCAAATCCCCTCTCCCTCTTCGTCATTCTGCTCGGAACTCACCACAGCCCAATGCCCGATTTCTGCCTCAGTCTAGGGTTAGGCTTAGGGCTAGGGTTAGGGTTATGCCTAGGGTTAGGGTTCAGAAAACCACAAAGCCAGGAGCTCCAGGGATACTCCCCATGCAAAAGGCAGGCCTAGTTGAGCGTAGCACATCCAAATCCCCTCTCCCTCTTTGTCATTCTGCTCGGAACTCACCACAGCCCAATGCCCGATTTCTGCCTCAGTCTAGGGTTCGGCTTAGGGCTAGGGTTAGGGTTATGCCTAGGGTTAGGGTTCACAAAACCACAAAGCCAGGAGCTCCAGAGATACTCCCCATGCAAAAGGCAGGCCAAGTTGAGCGTAGCACATCCAAATCCTTGCTCCCTCTTCGTCATTCTGCTCGGAACTCCCCACAGCCCAATGCCCGATTACTGCCTCAGTCTAGGGTTAGGCTTAGGGCTAGGGTTAGGGTTATGCCTAGGGTTAGGGTTCACAAAACCACAAAGCCAGGAGCTCCAGGGACACTGATCATGCGAAAGGCAGGCCAAGTTAAGCACGGCACATCCAAAACCTTGCTCCCTCTTCTTCTTTCTGCAAGGGTTAGGGTTAGGGGCTCGGGTTAGTGTTAGGGGTTAGGGTTAGGGGTAGGGTTAGGGTTAGGGTTTTGACTAGGGTTAGGATTGAGAAAACGACAAAGCCAGGGGACCCAGGCACACTAAGCATGCAAAAGGCAGGCCAAGTTGAGCATAGCACATCCAAATCCCCTCTCCCTCTTCGTCATTCTGCTCGGAATTCACCACAGCCCAATGCCCGATTTCTGCCTCAGTCTAGGGTTAGGCTTAGGGCTAGGGTTAGGGTTATGCCTAGGGTTAGGGTTCAGAAAACCACAAAGCCAGGAGCTCCAGGGATACTCCCCATGCAAAAGGCAGGCCAAGTTGAGCGTAGCACATCCAAATCCCCTCTCCCTCTTCGTCATTCTGCTCGGAACTCACCACAGCCCAATGTCCGATTTCTGCCTCAGTCTAGGGTTAGGCTTAGGGCTAGGGTTAGGGTTATGCCTAGGGTTAGGGTTCAGAAAACCACAAAGCCAGGAGCTCCAGGGATACTCACCATGCAAAAGGCAGGCCTAGGTGAGCGTAGCACATCCAAATCCCCTCTCCCTCTTTGTCATTCTGCTCGGAACTCACCACAGCCCAATGCCCGATTTCTGCCTCAGTCTAGGGTTCGGCTTAGGGCTAGGGTTAGGGTTATGCCTAGGGTTAGGGTTCACAAAACCACAAAGCCAGGAGCTCCAGAGATACTCCCCATGCAAAAGGCAGGCCAAGTTGAGCGTAGCACATCCAAATCCTTGCTCCCTCTTCGTCATTCTGCTCGCAACTCACCACAGCCCAATGCCCGATTTCTGCCTCAGTCTAGGGTTAGGTTTAGGGCTAGGGTTAGGGTTATGCCTAGGGTTAGGGTTCACAAAACCACAAAGCCAGGAGCTCCAGGGATACTCCCCATGCAAAAGGCAGGCCAAGTTGAGTGTAGCACATCCAAATCCTTGCTCCCTCTTCGTCATTCTGCTCGGAACTCCCCACAGCCCAATGCCCGATTTCTGCCTCAGTCTAGGGTTAGGCTTAGGGCTAGGGTTAGGGTTATGCCTAGGGTTAGGGTTCAGAAAACCACAAAGCCAGGAGCTCCAGGGATACTCCCCATGCAAAAGGCAGGCCAAGTTGAGCGTAGCACATCCAAATCCTTGCTCCCTCTTTGTCATTCTGCTCGGAACTCACCACAGCCCAATGCCCGATTACTGCCTCAGTCTAGGGTTAAGCTTAGGGCTAGGGTTAGGGTTATGCCTAGGGTTAGGGTTCAGAAAACCACAAAGCCAGGAGCTCCAGGGATACTCACCATGCAAAAGGCAGGCCAAGTTGAGCGTAGCACATCCAAATCCTTGCTCCCTCTACGTCATTCTGCTCGGAACTCACCACAGCCCAATGCCCGATTACTGCCTCAGTCTAGGGTTAGGCTTAGGGCTAGGGTTAGGGTTATGCCTAGGGTTAGGGTTCACAAAACCACAAAGCCAGGAGCTCCAGGGATACTCCCCATGCAAAAGGCAGGCCAAGTTGAGCGTAGCACATCCAAATCCTTGCTCCCACTTCTTCATTCTGCTCGGAACTCCCCACAGCCCAATGCCCGATTACTGGCTCAGTCTAGGGTTAGGCTTAGGGCTAGGGTTAGGGTTATGCCTAGGGTTAGGGTTCAGAAAACCACAAAGCCAGGAGCTCCAGGGATACTCCCCATGCAAAAGGCAGGCCAAGTTGAGCGTAGCACATCCAAATCCCCTCTCCCTCTTCTTCATTCTGCTCGGAACTCACCACAGCCCAATGCCCGATTACTGGCTCAGTCTAGGGTTAGGCTTAGGGCTAGGGTTAGGGTTATGCCTAGGGTTAGGGTTCAGAAAACCACAAAGCCAGGAGCTCCAGGGATACTCACCATGCAAAAGGCAGGCCAAGTTGAGCGTAGCACATCCAAATCCTTGCTCCCTCTTTGTCATTATGCTTGGAACTCACCACAGCCCAATGCCCGATTACTGCCTCAGTCTAGGGTTAGGCTTAGGGCTAGGGTTAGGGTTATGCCTAGGGTTAGGGTTCAGAAAACCACAAAGCCAGGAGCTCCAGGGATACTCACCATGCAAAAGGCAGGCCCAGTTGAGCGTAGCACATCCAAATCCCCTCTCCCTCTTCGTCATTCTGCTCGGAACTCACCACAGCCCAATGCCCGATTACTGCCTCAGTCTAGGGTTAGGCTTAGGGCTAGGGTTAGGGTTATGCCTAGGGTTAGGGTTCACAAAACCACAAAGCCAGGAGCTCCAGGGATACTCACCATGCAAAAGGCAGGCCAAGTTGAGCGTAGCACATCCAAATCCCCTCTCCCTCTTCGTCATTCTGCTCGGAACTCACCACAGCCCAATGCCCGATTACTGCCTCAGTCTAGGGTTAGGCTTAGGGCTAGGGTTAGGGTTATGCCTAGGGTTAGGGTTCACAAAACCACAAAGACAGGAGCTCCAGGGATACTCACCATGCAAAAGGCAGGCCAAGTTGAGCGTAGCACATCCAAATCCCCTCTCCCTCTTTGTCATTCTCCTCGGAACTCCCCACAGCCCAATGCCCGATTACTGGCTCAGTCTAGGGTTAGGCTTAGGGCTAGGGTTAGGGTTATGCCTAGGGTTAGGGTTCAGAAAACCACAAAGCCAGGAGCTCCAGGGATACTCCCCATGCAAAAGGCAGGCCAAGTTGAGCGTAGCACATCCAAATCCTTGCTCCCTCTTTGTCATTCTGCTCGGAACTTCCCACAGCCCAATGCCATATTACTGGCTCAGTCTAGGGTTAGGCTTAGGGCTAGGGTTAGGGTTATGCCTAGGGTTAGGGTTCACAAAACCACAAAGCCAGGAGCTCCAGGGATACTCACCATGCAAAAGGCAGGCCAAGTTGAGTGTAGCACATCCAAATCCTTGCTCCCTCTTCTTCATTCTGCTCGGAACTCACCACGGCCCAATGCCCGATATCTGCCTCAGTCTAGGGTTAGGCTTAGGGCTAGGGTTAGGGTTATGCCTAGGGTTAGGGTTCAGAAAACCACAAAGCCAGGAGCTCCAGGGATACTCACCATGCAAAAGGCAGGCCAAGTTGAGCGTAGCACATCCAAATCCCCTCTCCCTCTTCGTCATTCTGCTCGGAACTCACCACAGCCCAATGCCCGATTTCTGCCTCAGTCTAGGGTTAGGCTTAGGGCTAGGGTTAGGGTTATGCCTAGGGTTAGGGTTCAGAAAACCACAAAGCCAGGAGCTCCAGGGATACTCCCCATGCAAAAGGCAGGCCAAGTTGAGCGCAGCCAATCGAAATCCTTGCTCCCTCTTCGTCATTCTGCTCGGAACTCCCCACAGCCCAATGCCCGATTACTGCCTCAGTCTAGGGTTAGGCTTAGGGCTAGGGTTAGGGTTATGCCTAGGGTTAGGGTTCACAAAACCACAAAGCCAGGAGCTCCAGGGACACTGATCATGCGAAAGGCAGGACAAGTTAAGCACGGCACATCCAAAACCTTGCTCCCTCTTCTTCTTTCTGCAAGGGTTAGGGTTAGGGGCTCGGGTTAGTGTTAGGGGTTAGGGTTAGGGGTAGGGTTAGGGTTAGGGTTTTGACTAGGGTTAGGATTGAGAAAACGACAAAGCCAGGGGACCCAGGCACACTAAGCATGCAAAAGGCAGGCCAAGTTGAGCGTAGCACATCCAAATCCCCTCTCCGTCTTCGTCATTCTGCTCGGAATTCACCACAGCCCAATGCCCGATTTCTGCCTCAGTCTAGGGTTAGGCTTAGGGCTAGGGTTAGGGTTATGCCTAGGGTTAGGGTTCAGAAAACCACAAAGCCAGGAGCTCCAGGGATACTCCCCATGCAAAAGGCAGGCCAAGTTGAGCGTAGCACATCCAAATCCCCTCTCCCTCTTCGTCATTCTGCTCGGAACTCACCACAGCCCAATGCCCGATTTCTGCCTCAGTCTAGGGTTAGGCTTAGGGCTAGGGTTAGGGTTATGCCTAGGGTTAGGGTTCAGAAAACCACAAAGCCAGGAGCTCCAGGGATACTCCCCATGCAAAAGGCAGGCCTAGTTGAGCGTAGCACATCCAAATCCCCTCTCCCTCTTTGTCATTCTGCTCGGAACTCACCACAGCCCAATGCCCGATTTCTGCCTCAGTCTAGGGTTCGGCTTAGGGCTAGGGTTAGGGTTATGCCTAGGGTTAGGGTTCACAAAACCACAAAGCCAGGAGCTCCAGAGATACTCCCCATGCAAAAGGCAGGCCAAGTTGAGCGTAGCACATCCAAATCCTTGCTCCCTCTTCGTCATTCTGCTCGGAACTCCCCACAGCCCAATGCCCGATTACTGCCTCAGTCTAGGGTTAGGCTTAGGGCTAGGGTTAGGGTTATGCCTAGGGTTAGGGTTCACAAAACCACAAAGCCAGGAGCTCCAGGGACACTGATCATGCGAAAGGCAGGCCAAGTTAAGCACGGCACATCCAAAACCTTGCTCCCTCTTCTTCTTTCTGCAAGGGTTAGGGTTAGGGGCTCGGGTTAGTGTTAGGGGTTAGGGTTAGGGGTAGGGTTAGGGTTAGGGTTTTGACTAGGGTTAGGATTGAGAAAACGACAAAGCCAGGGGACCCAGGCACACTAAGCATGCAAAAGGCAGGCCAAGTTGAGCATGGCACATCCAAATCCCCTCTCCCTCTTCGTCATTCTGCTCGGAATTCACCACAGCCCAATGCCCGATTTCTGCCTCAGTCTAGGGTTAGGCTTAGGGCTAGGGTTAGGGTTATGCCTAGGGTTAGGGTTCAGAAAACCACAAAGCCAGGAGCTCCAGGGATACTCCCCATGCAAAAGGCAGGCCAAGTTGAGCGTAGCACATCCAAATCCCCTCTCCCTCTTCGTCATTCTGCTCGGAACTCACCACAGCCCAATGCCCGATTTCTGCCTCAGTCTAGGGTTAGGCTTAGGGCTAGGGTTAGGGTTATGCCTAGGGTTAGGGTTCAGAAAACCACAAAGCCAGGAGCTCCAGGGATACTCCCCATGCAAAAGGCAGGCCTAGTTGAGCGTAGCACATCCAAATCCCCTCTCCCTCTTTGTCATTCTGCTCGGAACTCACCACAGCCCAATGCCCGATTTCTGCCTCAGTCTAGGGTTCGGCTTAGGGCTAGGGTTAGGGTTATGCCTAGGGTTAGGGTTCACAAAACCACAAAGCCAGGAGCTCCAGAGATACTCCCCATGCAAAAGGCAGGCCAAGTTGAGCGTAGCACATCCAAATCCTTGCTCCCTCTTCGTCATTCTGCTCGCAACTCACCACAGCCCAATGCCCGATTTCTGCCTCAGTCTAGGGTTAGGTTTAGGGCTAGGGTTAGGGTTATGCCTAGGGTTAGGGTTCAGAAAACCACAAAGCCAGGAGCTCCAGGGATACTCCCCATGCAAAAGGCAGGCCAAGTTGAGTGTAGCACATCCAAATCCTTGCTCCCTCTTCGTCATTCTGCTCGGAACTCCCCACAGCCCAATGCCCGATTTCTGCCTCAGTCTAGGGTTAGGCTTAGGGCTAGGGTTAGGGTTATGCCTAGGGTTAGGGTTCAGAAAACCACAAAGCCAGGAGCTCCAGGGATACTCACCATGCAAAAGGCAGGCCAAGTTGAGCGTAGCACATCCAAATCCTTGCTCCCTCTACGTCATTCTGCTCGGAACTCACCACAGCCCAATGCCCGATTACTGCCTCAGTCTAGGGTTAGGCTTAGGGCTAGGGTTAGGGTTATGCCTAGGGTTAGGGTTCACAAAACCACAAAGCCAGGAGCTCCAGGGATACCATGCAAAAGGCAGGCCAAGTTGAGCGTAGCACATCCAAATCCTTGCTCCCTCTTTGTCATTATGCTTGGAACTCACCACAGCCCAATGCCCGATTACTGCCTCAGTCTAGGGTTAGGCTTAGGGCTAGGGTTAGGGTTATGCCTAGGGTTAGGGTTCAGAAAACCACAAAGCCAGGAGCTCCAGGGATACTCACCATGCAAAAGGCAGGCCCAGTTGAGCGTAGCACATCCAAATCCCCTCTCCCTCTTCGTCATTCTGCTCGGAACTCACCACAGCCCAATGCCCGATTACTGCCTCAGTCTAGGGTTAGGCTTAGGGCTAGGGTTAGGGTTATGCCTAGGGTTAGGGTTCACAAAACCATAAAGCCAGGAGCTCCAGGGATACTCACCATGCAAAAGGCAGGCCAAGTTGAGCGTAGCACATCCAAATCCCCTCTCCCTCTTCGTCATTCTGCTCGGAACTCACCACAGCCCAATGCCCGATTACTGCCTCAGTCTAGGGTTAGGCTTAGGGCTAGGGTTAGGGTTATGCCTAGGGTTAGGGTTCACAAAACCACAAAGCCAGGAGCTCCAGGGATACTCACCATGCAAAAGGCAGGCCAAGTTGAGCGTAGCACATCCAAATCCCCTCTCCCTCTTTGTCATTCTCCTCGGAACTCCCCACAGCCCAATGCCCGATTACTGGCTCAGTCTAGGGTTAGGCTTAGGGCTAGGGTTAGGGTTATGCCTAGGGTTAGGGTTCAGAAAACCACAAAGCCAGGAGCTCCAGGGATACTCCCCATGCAAAAGGCAGGCCAAGTTGAGCGTAGCACATCCAAATCCTTGCTCCCTCTTTGTCATTCTGCTCGGAACTTCCCACAGCCCAATGCCATATTACTGGCTCAGTCTAGGGTTAGGCTTAGGGCTAGGGTTAGGGTTATGCCTAGGGTTAGGGTTCACAAAACCACAAAGCCAGGAGCTCCAGGGATACTCACCATGCAAAAGGCAGGCCAAGTTGAGCGTAGCACATCCAAATCCCCTCTCCCTCTTCGTCATTCTGCTCGGAACTCACCACAGCCCAATGCCCGATTTCTGCCTCAGTCTAGGGTTAGGCTTAGGGCTAGGGTTAGGGTTATGCCTAGGGTTAGGGTTCACAAAACCACAAAGCCAGGAGCTCCAGGGATACTCACCATGCAAAAGGCAGGCCAAGTTGAGCGTAGCACATCCAAATCATTGCTCCCTCTTTGTCATTCTGCTCGGAACTCACCACAGCCCCATGCTCGATTTCTGCCTCAGTCTAGGGTTAGGCTTAGGGCTAGGGTTAGGGTTATGCCTAGGGTTAGGGTTCAGAAAACCACAAAGCCAGGAGCTCCAGGGATACTCCCCATGCAAAAGGCAGGCCAAGTTGAGCGCAGCCAATCGAAATCCTTGCTCCCTCTTCGTCATTCTGCTCGGAACTCACCACAGCCCAATGCCCGATTTCTGCCTCAGTCTAGGGTTAGGCTTAGGGCTAGGGTTAGGGTTATGCCTAGGGTTAGGGTTCAGAAAACCACAAAGCCAGGAGCTCCAGGGATACTCCCCATGCAAAAGGCAGGCCAAGTTGAGCGCAGCCAATCCAAATCCTTGCTCCCTCTTCGTCATTCTGCTCGGAACTCACCACAGCCCAATGCCCGATTTCTGCCTCAGTCTAGGGTTAGGCTTAGGGCTAGGGTTAGGGTTATGCCTAGGGTTAGGGTTCACAAAACCACAAAGCCAGGAGCTCCAGGGATACTCCCCATGCAAAAGGCAGGCCAAGTTGAGCGTAGCACATCCAAATCCTTGCTCCCTCTTTGTCATTCTGCTCAGAACTTCAACCAGCCCAATGCCAGATTACTGGCTCAGTCTAGGGTTAGGCTTAGGGCTAGGGTTAGGGTTATGCCTAGGGTTAGGGTTCACAAAACCACAAAGCCAGGAGCTCCAGGGACACTGATCATGCGAAAGGCAGGCCAAGTTAAGCACGGCACATCCAAAACCTTGCTCCCTCTTCTTCTTTCTGCAAGGGTTAGGGTTAGGGGCTCGGGTTAGGGTTAGGGGTTAGGGTTAGGGGTAGGGTTAGGGTTAGGGTTTTGACTAGGGTTAGGGTTCACAAAACCACAAAGCCAGGAGCTCCAGGGATACTCACCATGCAAAAGGCAGGCCAAGTTGAGCGTAGCACATCCAAATCCCCTCTCCCTCTTCGTCATTCTGCTCGGAACTCACCACAGCCCAATGCCCGATTTCTGCCTCAGTCTAGGGTTAGGCTTAGGGCTAGGGTTAGGGTTATGCCTAGGGTTAGGGTTCACAAAACCACAAAGCCAGGAGCTCCAGGGATACTCCCCATGCAAAAGGCAGGCCAAGTTGAGCGTAGCACATCCAAATCCTTGCTCCCTCTTTGTCATTCTGCTCGGAACTCACCACAGCCCCATGCCCGATTTCTGCCTCAGTCTAGGGTTAGGCTTAGGGCTAGGGTTAGGGTTATGCCTAGGGTTAGCGTTCACAAAACCACAAAGCCAGGAGCTCCAGGGATACTCCCCATGCAAAAGGCAGGCCAAGTTGAGCGCAGCCAATCCAAATCCTTGCTCCCTCTTCGTCATTCTGCTCGGAACTCCCCACAGCCCAATGCCCGATTTCTGCCTCAGTCTAGGGTTAGGCTTAGGGCTAGGGTTAGGGTTATGCCTAGGGTTAGGGTTCACAAAACCACAAAGCCAGGAGCTCCAGGGACACTGATCATGCGAAAGGCAGGCCAAGTTAAGCACGGCACATCCAAAACCTTGCTCCCTCTTCTTCTTTCTGCAAGGGTTAGGGTTAGGGGCTCGGGTTAGTGTTAGGGGTTAGGGTTAGGGGTAGGGTTACGGTTAGGGTTTTGACTAGGGTTAGGGTTCACAAAACCACAAAGCCAGGGGACCCAGGCACACTAAGCATGCAAAAGGCAGGCCAAGTTGAGCGTAGCACATCCAAATCCCCTCTCCCTCTTCGTCATTCTCCTCGGAACTCCCCACAGCCCAATGCCCGATTACTGGCTCAGTCTAGGGTTAGGCTTAGGGCTAGGGTTAGGGTTATGCCTAGGGTTAGGGTTCAGAAAACCACAAAGCCAGGAGCTCCAGGGATACTCACCATGCAAAAGGCAGGCCAAGTTGAGCGTAGCACATCCAAATCCCCTCTCCCTCTTTGTCATTCTCCTCGGAACTCCCCACAGCCCAATGCCCGATTACTGGCTCAGTCTAGGGTTAGGCTTAGGGCTAGGGTTAGGGTTATGCCTAGGGTTAGGGTTCAGAAAACCACAAAGCCAGGAGCTCCAGGGATACTCCCCATGCAAAAGGCAGGCCAAGTTGAGCGTAGCACATCCAAATCCTTGCTCCCTCTTTGTCATTCTGCTCGGAACTTCCCACAGCCCAATGCCATATTACTGGCTCAGTCTAGGGTTAGGCTTAGGGCTAGGGTTAGGGTTATGCCTAGGGTTAGGGTTCACAAAACCACAAAGCCAGGAGCTCCAGGGATACTCACCATGCAAAAGGCAGGCCAAGTTGAGCGTAGCACATCCAAATCCCCTCTCCCTCTTCGTCATTCTGCTCGGAACTCACCACAGCCCAATGCCCGATTTCTGCCTCAGTCTAGGGTTAGGCTTAGGGCTAGGGTTAGGGTTATGCCTAGGGTTAGGGTTCACAAAACCACAAAGCCAGGAGCTCCAGGGATACTCACCATGCAAAAGGCAGGCCAAGTTGAGCGTAGCACATCCAAATCATTGCTCCCTCTTTGTCATTCTGCTCGGAACTCACCACAGCCCCATGCTCGATTTCTGCCTCAGTCTAGGGTTAGGCTTAGGGCTAGGGTTAGGGTTATGCCTAGGGTTAGGGTTCAGAAAACCACAAAGCCAGGAGCTCCAGGGATACTCCCCATGCAAAAGGCAGGCCAAGTTGAGCGCAGCCAATCGAAATCCTTGCTCCCTCTTCGTCATTCTGCTCGGAACTCACCACAGCCCAATGCCCGATTTCTGCCTCAGTCTAGGGTTAGGCTTAGGGCTAGGGTTAGGGTTATGCCTAGGGTTAGGGTTCAGAAAACCACAAAGCCAGGAGCTCCAGGGATACTCCCCATGCAAAAGGCAGGCCAAGTTGAGCGCAGCCAATCCAAATCCTTGCTCCCTCTTCGTCATTCTGCTCGGAACTCACCACAGCCCAATGCCCGATTTCTGCCTCAGTCTAGGGTTAGGTTTAGGGCTAGGGTTAGGGTTATGCCTAGGGTTAGGGTTCACAAAACCACAAAGCCAGGAGCTCCAGGGATACTCCCCATGCAAAAGGCAGGCCAAGTTGAGCGTAGCACATCCAAATCCTTGCTCCCTCTTTGTCATTCTGCTCAGAACTTCAACCAGCCCAATGCCAGATTACTGGCTCAGTCTAGGGTTAGGCTTAGGGCTAGGGTTAGGGTTATGCCTAGGGTTAGGGTTCACAAAACCACAAAGCCAGGAGCTCCAGGGACACTGATCATGCGAAAGGCAGGCCAAGTTAAGCACGGCACATCCAAAACCTTGCTCCCTCTTCTTCTTTCTGCAAGGGTTAGGGTTAGGGGCTCGGGTTAGGGTTAGGGGTTAGGGTTAGGGGTAGGGTTAGGGTTAGGGTTTTGACTAGGGTTAGGGTTCACAAAACCACAAAGCCAGGAGCTCCAGGGATACTCACCATGCAAAAGGCAGGCCAAGTTGAGCGTAGCACATCCAAATCCCCTCTCCCTCTTCGTCATTCTGCTCGGAACTCACCACAGCCCAATGCCCGATTTCTGCCTCAGTCTAGGGTTAGGCTTAGGGCTAGGGTTAGGGTTATGCCTAGGGTTAGGGTTCACAAAACCACAAAGCCAGGAGCTCCAGGGATACTCCCCATGCAAAAGGCAGGCCAAGTTGAGCGTAGCACATCCAAATCCTTGCTCCCTCTTTGTCATTCTGCTCGGAACTCACCACAGCCCCATGCCCGATTTCTGCCTCAGTCTAGGGTTAGGCTTAGGGCTAGGGTTAGGGTTATGCCTAGGGTTAGCGTTCACAAAACCACAAAGCCAGGAGCTCCAGGGATACTCCCCATGCAAAAGGCAGGCCAAGTTGAGCGCAGCCAATCCAAATCCTTGCTCCCTCTTCGTCATTCTGCTCGGAACTCCCCACAGCCCAATGCCCGATTTCTGCCTCAGTCTAGGGTTAGGCTTAGGGCTAGGGTTAGGGTTATGCCTAGGGTTAGGGTTCACAAAACCACAAAGCCAGGAGCTCCAGGGACACTGATCATGCGAAAGGCAGGCCAAGTTAAGCACGGCACATCCAAAACCTTGCTCCCTCTTCTTCTTTCTGCAAGGGTTAGGGTTAGGGGCTCGGGTTAGTGTTAGGGGTTAGGGTTAGGGGTAGGGTTACGGTTAGGGTTTTGACTAGGGTTAGGGTTCACAAAACCACAAAGCCAGGGGACCCAGGCACACTAAGCATGCAAAAGGCAGGCCAAGTTGAGCGTAGCACATCCAAATCCCCTCTCCCTCTTCGTCATTCTGCTCGGAACTCACCACAGCCCAATGCCCGATTACTGGCTCAGTCTAGGGTTAGGCTTAAGGCTAGGGTTAGGGTAATGCCTAGGGTTAGGGTTATGCCTAGGGTTAGGGTTCAGAAAACCACAAAGCCAGGAGCTCCTGGGATACTCACCATGCAAAAGGCAGGCCAAGTTGAGCGTAGCACATCCAAATCCCCTCTCCCTCTTCGTCATTCTGCTCGGAACTCCCCACAGCCCAATGCCCGATTACTGCCTCAGTCTAGGGTTAGGCTTAGGGCTAGGGTTAGGGTTATGCCTAGGGTTAGGGTTCACAAAACCACAAAGCCAGGAGCTCCAGGGATACTCACCATGCAAAAGGCAGGCCAAGTTGAGCGTAGCACATCCAAATCCCCTCTCCCTCTTTGTCATTCTGCTCGGAACTCACCACAGCCCAATGCCCGATTACTGGCTCAGTCTAGGGTTAGGCTTAGGGCTAGGGTTAGGGTTATGCCTAGGGTTAGGGTTCAGAAAACCACAAAGCCAGGAGCTCCAGGGACACTGATCATGCGAAAGGCAGGACAAGTTGAGCGTAGCACATCCAAATCCTTGCTCCCTCTTCGTCATTCTGCTCGGAACTCCCCACAGCCCAATGCCCGATTACTGCCTCAGTCTAGGGTTAGGCTTAGGGCTAGGGTTAGGGTTATGCCTAGGGTTAGGGTTCAGAAAACCACAAAGCCAGGAGCTCCAGGGACACTGATCATGCGAAAGGCAGGACAAGTTAAGCACGGCACATCCAAAACCTTGCTCCCTCTTCTTCTTTCTGCAAGGGTTAGGGTTAGGGGCTCGGGTTAGTGTTAGGGGTTAGGGTTAGGGGTAGGGTTAGGGTTAGGGTTTTGACTAGGGTTAGGATTGAGAAAACGACAAAGCCAGGGGACCCAGGCACACTAAGCATGCAAAAGGCAGGCCAAGTTGAGCGTAGCACATCCAAATCCCCTCTCCCTCTTCGTCATTCTGCTCGGAATTCACCACAGCCCAATGCCCGATTTCTGCCTCAGTCTAGGGTTAGGCTTAGGGCTAGGGTTAGGGTTATGCCTAGGGTTAGGGTTCAGAAAACCACAAAGCCAGGAGCTCCAGGGATACTCCCCATGCAAAAGGCAGGCCAAGTTGAGCGTAGCACATCCAAATCCCCTCTCCCTCTTCGTCATTCTGCTCGGAACTCACCACAGCCCAATGCCCGATTTCTGCCTCAGTCTAGGGTTAGGCTTAGGGCTAGGGTTAGGGTTATGCCTAGGGTTAGGGTTCAGAAAACCACAAAGCCAGGAGCTCCAGGGATACTCCCCATGCAAAAGGCAGGCCAAGTTGAGCGTAGCACATCCAAATCCCCTCTCCCTCTTTGTCATTCTGCTCGGAACTCACCACAGCCCAATGCCCGATTTCTGCCTCAGTCTAGGGTTCGGCTTAGGGCTAGGGTTAGGGTTATGCCTAGGGTTAGGGTTCACAAAACCACAAAGCCAGGAGCTCCAGAGATACTCCCCATGCAAAAGGCAGGCCAAGTTGAGCGTAGCACATCCAAATCCTTGCTCCCTCTTCGTCATTCTGCTCGGAACTCCCCACAGCCCAATGCCCGATTACTGCCTCAGTCTAGGGTTAGGCTTAGGGCTAGGGTTAGGGTTATGCCTAGGGTTAGGGTTCACAAAACCACAAAGCCAGGAGCTCCAGGGACACTGATCATGCGAAAGGCAGGCCAAGTTAAGCACGGCACATCCAAAACCTTGCTCCCTCTTCTTCTTTCTGCAAGGGTTAGGGTTAGGGGCTCGGGTTAGTGTTAGGGGTTAGGGTTAGGGGTAGGGTTAGGGTTAGGGTTTTGACTAGGGTTAGGATTGAGAAAACGACAAAGCCAGGGGACCCAGGCACACTAAGCATGCAAAAGGCAGGCCAAGTTGAGCATAGCACATCCAAATCCCCTCTCCCTCTTCGTCATTCTGCTCGGAATTCACCACAGCCCAATGCCCGATTTCTGCCTCAGTCTAGGGTTAGGCTTAGGGCTAGGGTTAGGGTTATGCCTAGGGTTAGGGTTCAGAAAACCACAAAGCCAGGAGCTCCAGGGATACTCACCATGCAAAAGGCAGGCCAAGTTGAGCGTAGCACATCCAAATCCCCTCTCCCTCTTCGTCATTCTGCTCGGAACTCACCACAGCCCAATGCCCGATTTCTGCCTCAGTCTAGGGTTAGGCTTAGGGCTAGGGTTAGGGTTATGCCTAGGGTTAGGGTTCAGAAAACCACAAAGCCAGGAGCTCCAGGGATACTCCCCATGCAAAAGGCAGGCCTAGTTGAGCGTAGCACATCCAAATCCCCTCTCCCTCTTTGTCATTCTGCTCGGAACTCACCACAGCCCAATGCCCGATTTCTGCCTCAGTCTAGGGTTCGGCTTAGGGCTAGGGTTAGGGTTATGCCTAGGGTTAGGGTTCACAAAACCACAAAGCCAGGAGCTCCAGAGATACTCCCCATGCAAAAGGCAGGCCAAGTTGAGCGTAGCACATCCAAATCCTTGCTCCCTCTTCGTCATTCTGCTCGCAACTCACCACAGCCCAATGCCCGATTTCTGCCTCAGTCTAGGGTTAGGTTTAGGGCTAGGGTTAGGGTTATGCCTAGGGTTAGGGTTCACAAAACCACAAAGCCAGGAGCTCCAGGGATACTCCCCATGCAAAAGGCAGGCCAAGTTGAGTGTAGCACATCCAAATCCTTGCTCCCTCTTCGTCATTCTGCTCGGAACTCCCCACAGCCCAATGCCCGATTTCTGCCTCAGTCTAGGGTTAGGCTTAGGGCTAGGGTTAGGGTTATGCCTAGGGTTAGGGTTCACAAAACCACAAAGCCAGGAGCTCCAGGGATACTCCCCATGCAAAAGGCAGGCCAAGTTGAGCGTAGCACATCCAAATCCTTGCTCCCTCTTTGTCATTCTGCTCGGAACTCACCACAGCCCAATGCCCGATTACTGCCTCAGTCTAGGGTTAAGCTTAGGGCTAGGGTTAGGGTTATGCCTAGGGTTAGGGTTCAGAAAACCACAAAGCCAGGAGCTCCAGGGATACTCACCATGCAAAAGGCAGGCCAAGTTGAGCGTAGCACATCCAAATCCTTGCTCCCTCTACGTCATTCTGCTCGGAACTCACCACAGCCCAATGCCCGATTACTGCCTCAGTCTAGGGTTAGGCTTAGGGCTAGGGTTAGGGTTATGCCTAGGGTTAGGGTTCACAAAACCACAAAGCCAGGAGCTCCAGGGATACCATGCAAAAGGCAGGCCAAGTTGAGCGTAGCACATCCAAATCCTTGCTCCCTCTTCTTCATTCTGCTCGGAACTCCCCACAGCCCAATGCCCGATTACTGCCTCAGTCTAGGGTTAGGCTTAGGGCTAGGGTTAGGGTTATGCCTAGGGTTAGGGTTCAGAAAACCACAAAGCCAGGAGCTCCAGGGATACTCCCCATGCAAAAGGCAGGCCAAGTTGAGCGTAGCACATCCAAATCCCCTCTCCCTCTTCTTCATTCTGCTCGGAACTCACCACAGCCCAATGCCCGATTACTGGCTCAGTCTAGGGTTAGGCTTAGGGCTAGGGTTAGGGTTATGCCTAGGGTTAGGGTTCAGAAAACCACAAAGCCAGGAGCTCCAGGGATACTCACCATGCAAAAGGCAGGCCAAGTTGAGCGTAGCACATCCAAATCCTTGCTCCCTCTTTGTCATTATGCTTGGAACTCACCACAGCCCAATGCCCGATTACTGCCTCAGTCTAGGGTTAGGCTTAGGGCTAGGGTTAGGGTTATGCCTAGGGTTAGGGTTCAGAAAACCACAAAGCCAGGAGCTCCAGGGATACTCACCATGCAAAAGGCAGGCCCAGTTGAGCGTAGCACATCCAAATCCCCTCTCCCTCTTCGTCATTCTGCTCGGAACTCACCACAGCCCAATGCCCGATTACTGCCTCAGTCTAGGGTTAGGCTTAGGGCTACGGTTAGGGTTATGCCTAGGGTTAGGGTTCACAAAACCACAAAGCCAGGAGCTCCAGGGATACTCACCATGCAAAAGGCAGGCCAAGTTGAGCGTAGCACATCCAAATCCCCTCTCCCTCTTCGTCATTCTGCTCGGAACTCACCACAGCCCAATGCCCGATTACTGCCTCAGTCTAGGGTTAGGCTTAGGGCTAGGGTTAGGGTTATGCCTAGGGTTAGGGTTCACAAAACCACAAAGCCAGGAGCTCCAGGGATACTCACCATGCAAAAGGCAGGCCAAGTTGAGCGTAGCACATCCAAATCCCCTCTCCCTCTTTGTCATTCTCCTCGGAACTCCCCACAGCCCAATGCCCGATTACTGGCTCAGTCTAGGGTTAGGCTTAGGGCTAGGGTTAGGGTTATGCCTAGGGTTAGGGTTCAGAAAACCACAAAGCCAGGAGCTCCAGGGATACTCCCCATGCAAAAGGCAGGCCAAGTTGAGCGTAGCACATCCAAATCCTTGCTCCCTCTTTGTCATTCTGCTCGGAACTTCCCACAGCCCAATGCCATATTACTGGCTCAGTCTAGGGTTAGGCTTAGGGCTAGGGTTAGGGTTATGCCTAGGGTTAGGGTTCACAAAACCACAAAGCCAGGAGCTCCAGGGATACTCACCATGCAAAAGGCAGGCCAAGTTGAGCGTAGCACATCCAAATCCCCTCTCCCTCTTTGTCATTCTCCTCGGAACTCCCCACAGCCCAATGCCCGATATCTGCCTCAGTCTAGGGTTAGGCTTAGGGCTAGGGTTAGGGTTATGCCTAGGGTTAGGGTTCACAAAACCACAAAGCCAGGAGCTCCAGGGATACTCACCATGCAAAAGGCAGGCCAAGTTGAGCGTAGCACATCCAAATCCCCTCTCCCTCTTCGTCATTCTGCTCGGAACTCACCACAGCCCAATGCCCGATTTCTGCCTCAGTCTAGGGTTAGGCTTAGGGCTAGGGTTAGGGTTATGCCTAGGGTTAGGGTTCACAAAACCACAAAGCCAGGAGCTCCAGGGATACTCACCATGCAAAAGGCAGGCCAAGTTGAGCGTAGCACATCCAAATCATTGCTCCCTCTTTGTCATTCTGCTCGGAACTCACCACAGCCCCATGCTCGATTTCTGCCTCAGTCTAGGGTTAGGCTTAGGGCTAGGGTTAGGGTTATGCCTAGGGTTAGGGTTCAGAAAACCACAAAGCCAGGAGCTCCAGGGATACTCCCCATGCAAAAGGCAGGCCAAGTTGAGCGCAGCCAATCGAAATCCTTGCTCCCTCTTCGTCATTCTGCTCGGAACTCCCCACAGCCCAATGCCCGATTTCTGCCTCAGTCTAGGGTTAGGCTTAGGGCTAGGGTTAGGGTTATGCCTAGGGTTAGGGTTCAGAAAACCACAAAGCCAGGAGCTCCAGGGATACTCCCCATGCAAAAGGCAGGCCAAGTTGAGCGTAGCACATCCAAATCCCCTCTCCCTCTTCGTCATTCTGCTCGGAACTCCCCACAGCCCAATGCCCGATTACTGCCTCAGTCTAGGGTTAGGCTTAGGGCTAGGGTTAGGGTTATGCCTAGGGTTAGGGTTCAGAAAACCACAAAGCCAGGAGCTCCAGGGACACTGATCATGCGAAAGGCAGGACAAGTTAAGCACGGCACATCCAAAACCTTGCTCCCTCTTCTTCTTTCTGCAAGGGTTAGGGTTAGGGGCTCGGGTTAGTGTTAGGGGTTAGGGTTAGGGGTAGGGTTAGGGTTAGGGTTTTGACTAGGGTTAGGATTGAGAAAACGACAAAGCCAGGGGACCCAGGCACACTAAGCATGCAAAAGGCAGGCCAAGTTGAGCGTAGCACATCCAAATCCCCTCTCCCTCTTCGTCATTCTGCTCGGAATTCACCACAGCCCAATGCCCGATTACTGCCTCAGTCTAGGGTTAGGTTTAGGGCTAGGGTTAGGGTTATGCCTAGGGTTAGGGATCAGAAAACCACAAAGCCAGGAGCTCCAGGGATACTCCCCATGCAAAAGGCAGGCCTAGTTGTGCGTAGCACATCCAAATCCCCTCTCCCTCTTTGTCATTCTGCTCGGAACTCACCACAGCCCAATGCCCGATTTCTGCCTCAGTCTAGGGTTCGGCTTAGGGCTAGGGTTAGGGTTATGCCTAGGGTTAGGGTTCACAAAACCACAAAGCCAGGAGCTCCAGAGATACTCCCCATGCAAAAGGCAGGCCAAGTTGAGCGTAGCACATCCAAATCCTTGCTCCCTCTTCGTCATTCTGCTCGGAACTCCCCACAGCCCAATGCCCGATTTCTGCCTCAGTCTAGGGTTAGGTTTAGGGCTAGGGTTAGGGTTATGCCTAGGGTTAGGGTTCACAAAACCACAAAGCCAGGAGCTCCAGGGATACCATGCAAAAGGCAGGCCAAGTTGAGCGTAGCACATCCAAATCCTTGCTCCCTCTTCTTCATTCTGCTCGGAACTCCCCACAGCCCAATGCCCGATTACTGGCTCAGTCTAGGGTTAGGCTTAGGGCTAGGGTTAGGGTTATGCCTAGGGTTAGGGTTCAGAAAACCACAAAGCCAGGAGCTCCAGGGATACTCCCCATGCAAAAGGCAGGCCAAGTTGAGCGTAGCACATCCAAATCCCCTCTCCCTCTTCTTCATTCTGCTCGGAACTCACCACAGCCCAATGCCCGATTACTGGCTCAGTCTAGGGTTAGGCTTAGGGCTAGGGTTAGGGTTATGCCTAGGGTTAGGGTTCAGAAAACCACAAAGCCAGGAGCTCCAGGGATACTCACCATGCAAAAGGCAGGCCAAGTTGAGCGTAGCACATCCAAATCCTTGCTCCCTCTTTGTCATTATGCTTGGAACTCACCACAGCCCAATGCCCGATTACTGCCTCAGTCTAGGGTTAGGCTTAGGGCTAGGGTTAGGGTTATGCCTAGGGTTAGGGTTCAGAAAACCACAAAGCCAGGAGCTCCAGGGATACTCACCATGCAAAAGGCAGGCCCAGTTGAGCGTAGCACATCCAAATCCCCTCTCCCTCTTCGTCATTCTGCTCGGAACTCACCACAGCCCAATGCCCGATTACTGCCTCAGTCTAGGGTTAGGCTTAGGGCTAGGGTTAGGGTTATGCCTAGGGTTAGGGTTCACAAAACCACAAAGCCAGGAGCTCCAGGGATACTCACCATGCAAAAGGCAGGCCAAGTTGAGCGTAGCACATCCAAATCCCCTCTCCCTCTTCGTCATTCTGCTCGGAACTCACCACAGCCCAATGCCCGATTACTGCCTCAGTCTAGGGTTAGGCTTAGGGCTAGGGTTAGGGTTATGCCTAGGGTTAGGGTTCAGAAAACCACAAAGCCAGGAGCTCCAGGGATACTCACCATGCAAAAGGCAGGCCAAGTTGAGCGTAGCACATCCAAATCCCCTCTCCCTCTTTGTCATTCTCCTCGGAACTCCCCACAGCCCAATGCCCGATTACTGCCTCAGTCTAGGGTTAGGCTTAGGGCTAGGGTTAGGGTTATGCCTAGGGTTAGGGTTCAGAAAACCACAAAGCCAGGAGCTCCAGGGATACTCACCATGCAAAAGGCAGGCCAAGTTGAGTGTAGCACATCCAAATCCTTGCTCCCTCTTCTTCATTCTGCTCGGAACTCACCACGGCCCAATGCCCGATATCTGCCTCAGTCTAGGGTTAGGCTTAGGGCTAGGGTTAGGGTTATGCCTAGGGTTAGGGTTCACAAAACCACAAAGCCAGGAGCTCCAGGGATACTCACCATGCAAAAGGCAGGCCAAGTTGAGCGTAGCACATCCAAATCCCCTCTCCCTCTTCGTCATTCTGCTCGGAACTCACCACAGCCCAATGCCCGATTTCTGCCTCAGTCTAGGGTTAGGCTTAGGGCTAGGGTTAGGGTTATGCCTAGGGTTAGGGTTCACAAAACCACAAAGCCAGGAGCTCCAGGGATACTCACCATGCAAAAGGCAGGCCAAGTTGAGCGTAGCACATCCAAATCATTGCTCCCTCTTTGTCATTCTGCTCGGAACTCACCACAGCCCCATGCTCGATTTCTGCCTCAGTCTAGGGTTAGGCTTAGGGCTAGGGTTAGGGTTATGCCTAGGGTTAGGGTTCAGAAAACCACAAAGCCAGGAGCTCCAGGGATACTCCCCATGCAAAAGGCAGGCCAAGTTGAGCGCAGCCAATCGAAATCCTTGCTCCCTCTTCGTCATTCTGCTCGGAACTCCCCACAGCCCAATGCCCGATTTCTGCCTCAGTCTAGGGTTAGGCTTAGGGCTAGGGTTAGGGTTATGCCTAGGGTTAGGGTTCAGAAAACCACAAAGCCAGGAGCTCCAGGGATACTCCCCATGCAAAAGGCAGGCCAAGTTGAGCGCAGCCAATCGAAATCCTTGCTCCCTCTTCGTCATTCTGCTCGGAACTCCCCACAGCCCAATGCCCGATTACTGCCTCAGTCTAGGGTTAGGCTTAGGGCTAGGGTTAGGGTTATGCCTAGGGTTAGGGTTCAGAAAACCACAAAGCCAGGAGCTCCAGGGACACTGATCATGCGAAAGGCAGGACAAGTTAAGCACGGCACATCCAAAACCTTGCTCCCTCTTCTTCTTTCTGCAAGGGTTAGGGTTAGGGGCTCGGGTTAGTGTTAGGGGTTAGGGTTAGGGGTAGGGTTAGGGTTAGGGTTTTGACTAGGGTTAGGATTGAGAAAACGACAAAGCCAGGGGACCCAGGCACACTAAGCATGCAAAAGGCAGGCCAAGTTGAGCGTAGCACATCCAAATCCCCTCTCCCTCTTCGTCATTCTGCTCGGAATTCACCACAGCCCAATGCCCGATTTCTGCCTCAGTCTAGGGTTAGGCTTAGGGCTAGGGTTAGGGTTATGCCTAGGGTTAGGGTTCAGAAAACCACAAAGCCAGGAGCTCCAGGGATACTCCCCATGCAAAAGGCAGGCCAAGTTGAGCGTAGCACATCCAAATCCCCTCTCCCTCTTCGTCATTCTGCTCGGAACTCACCACAGCCCAATGCCCGATTACTGCCTCAGTCTAGGGTTAGGCTTAGGGCTAGGGTTAGGGTTATGCCTAGGGTTAGGGTTCAGAAAACCACAAAGCCAGGAGCTCCAGGGATACTCCCCATGCAAAAGGCAGGCCAAGTTGAGCGTAGCACATCCAAATCCCCTCTCCCTCTTCGTCATTCTGCTCGGAACTCACCACAGCCCAATGCCCGATTTCTGCCTCAGTCTAGGGTTAGGCTTAGGGCTAGGGTTAGGGTTATGCCTAGGGTTAGGGTTCACAAAACCACAAAGCCAGGAGCTCCAGGGATACTCACCATGCAAAAGGCAGGCCAAGTTGAGCGTAGCACATCCAAATCCCCTCTCCCTCTTTGTCATTCTCCTCGGAACTCCCCACAGCCCAATGCCCGATTACTGGCTCAGTCTAGGGTTAGGCTTAGGGCTAGGGTTAGGGTTATGCCTAGGGTTAGGGTTCAGAAAACCACAAAGCCAGGAGCTCCAGGGATACTCCCCATGCAAAAGGCAGGCCAAGTTGAGCGTAGCACATCCAAATCCTTGCTCCCTCTTTGTCATTCTGCTCGGAACTTCCCACAGCCCAATGCCATATTACTGGCTCAGTCTAGGGTTAGGCTTAGGGCTAGGGTTAGGGTTATGCCTAGGGTTAGGGTTCACAAAACCACAAAGCCAGGAGCTCCAGGGATACTCACCATGCAAAAGGCAGGCCAAGTTGAGCGTAGCACATCCAAATCCCCTCTCCCTCTTCGTCATTCTGCTCGGAACTCACCACAGCCCAATGCCCGATATCTGCCTCAGTCTAGGGTTAGGCTTAGGGCTAGGGTTAGGGTTATGCCTAGGGTTAGGGTTCAGAAAACCACAAAGCCAGGAGCTCCAGGGATACTCACCATGCAAAAGGCAGGCCAAGTTGAGCGTAGCACATCCAAATCCCCTCTCCCTCTTCGTCATTCTGCTCGGAACTCACCACAGCCCAATGCCCGATTTCTGCCTCAGTCTAGGGTTAGGCTTAGGGCTAGGGTTAGGGTTATGCCTAGGGTTAGGGTTCACAAAACCACAAAGCCAGGAGCTCCAGGGATACTCACCATGCAAAAGGCAGGCCAAGTTGAGCGTAGCACATCCAAATCATTGCTCCCTCTTTGTCATTCTGCTCGGAACTCACCACAGCCCCATGCTCGATTTCTGCCTCAGTCTAGGGTTAGGCTTAGGGCTAGGGTTAGGGTTATGCCTAGGGTTAGGGTTCACAAAACCACAAAGCCAGGAGCTCCAGGGATACTCCCCATGCAAAAGGCAGGCCAAGTTGAGCGCAGCCAATCGAAATCCTTGCTCCCTCTTCGTCATTCTGCTCGGAACTCCCCACAGCCCAATGCCCGATTTCTGCCTCAGTCTAGGGTTAGGCTTAGGGCTAGGGTTAGGGTTATGCCTAGGGTTAGGGTTCAGAAAACCACAAAGCCAGGAGCTCCAGGGATACTCCCCATGCAAAAGGCAGGCCAAGTTGAGCGCAGCCAATCCAAATCCTTGCTCCCTCTTCGTCATTCTGCTCGGAACTCCCCACAGCCCAATGCCCGATTTCTGCCTCAGTCTAGGGTTCGGCTTAGGGCTAGGGTTAGGGTTATGCCTAGGGTTAGGGTTCACAAAACCACAAAGCCAGGAGCTCCAGAGATACTCCCCATGCAAAAGGCAGGCCAAGTTGAGCGTAGCACATCCAAATCCTTGCTCCCTCTTTGTCATTCTGCTCAGAACTTCAACCAGCCCAATGCCAGATTACTGGCTCAGTCTAGGGTTAGGCTTAGGGCTAGGGTTAGGGTTATGCCTAGGGTTAGGGTTCACAAAACCACAAAGCCAGGAGCTCCAGGGATACTCACCATGCAAAAGGCAGGCCAAGTTGAGCGTAGCACATCCAAATCATTGCTCCCTCTTTGTCATTCTGCTCGGAACTCACCACAGCCCCATGCCCGATTTCTGCCTCAGTCTAGGGTTAGGCTTAGGGCTAGGGTTAGGGTTATGCCTAGGGTTAGGGTTCAGAAAACCACAAAGCCAGGAGCTCCAGGGATACTCCCCATGCAAAAGGCAGGCCAAGTTGAGCGCAGCCAATCCAAATCCTTGCTCCCTCTTCCTCATTCTGCTCGGAACTCCCCACAGCCCAATGCCCGATTTCTGCCTCAGTCTAGGGTTAGGCTTAGGGCTAGGGTTAGGGTTATGCCTAGGGTTAGGGTTCAGAAAACCACAAAGCCAGGAGCTCCAGGGATACTCACCATGCAAAAGGCAGGCCAAGTTGAGCGTAGCACATCCAAATCCCCTCTCCCTCTTCGTCATTCTGCTCGGAACTCACCACAGCCCAATGCCCGATTACTGCCTCAGTCTAGGGTTAGGCTTAGGGCTAGGGTTAGGGTTATGCCTAGGGTTAGGGTTCACAAAACCACAAAGCCAGGAGCTCCAGGGATACTCACCATGCAAAAGGCAGGCCAAGTTGAGCGTAGCACATCCAAATCCCCTCTCCCTCTTCGTCATTCTGCTCGGAACTCACCACAGCCCTATGCCCGATTTCTGCCTCAGTCTAGGGTTAGGCTTAGGGCTAGGGTTAGGGTTATGCCTAGGGTTAGGGTTCACAAAACCACAAAGCCAGGAGCTCCAGAGATACTCACCATGCAAAAGGCAGGCCAAGTTGAGCGTAGCACATCCAAATCCCCTCTCCCTCTTTGTCATTCTGCTCGGAACTCACCACAGCCCCATGCCCGATTTCTGCCTCAGTCTAGGGTTAGGCTTAGGGCTAGGGTTAGGGTTATGCCTAGGGTTAGGGTTCACAAAACCACAAAGCCAGGAGCTCCAGGGACACTGATCATGCGAAAGGCAGGCCAAGTTAAGCACGGCACATCCAAAACCTTGCTCCCTCTTCTTCTTTCTGCAAGGGTTAGGGTTAGGGGCTCGGGTTAGGGTTAGGGGTTAGGGTTAGGGGTAGGGTTAGGGTTAGGGTTTTGACTAGGGTTAGGGTTCACAAAACCACAAAGCCAGGGGACCCAGGCACACTAAGCATGCAAAAGGCAGGCCAAGTTGAGCGTAGCACATCCAAATCCCCTCTCCCTCTTCGTCATTCTGCTCGGAACTCACCACAGCCCAATGCCCGATTTCTGCCTCAGTCTAGGGTTAGGCTTAAGGCTAGGGTTAGGGTTATGCCTAGGGTTAGGGTTATGCCTAGGGTTAGGGTTCAGAAAACCACAAAGCCAGGAGCTCCAGGGATACTCACCATGCAAAAGGCAGGCCAAGTTGAGCGTAGCACATCCAAATCCCCTCTCCCTCTTCGTCATTCTGCTCGGAACTCACCACAGCCCAATGCCCGATTACTGCCTCAGTCTAGGGTTAGGCTTAGGGCTAGGGTTAGGGTTATGCCTAGGGTTAGGGTTCACAAAACCACAAAGCCAGGAGCTCCAGGGATACTCACCATGCAAAAGGCAGGCCAAGTTGAGCGTAGCACATCCAAATCCCCTCTCCCTCTTCGTCATTCTGCTCGGAACTCACCACAGCCCAATGCCCGATTACTGCCTCAGTCTAGGGTTAGGCTTAGGGCTAGGGTTAGGGTTATGCCTAGGGTTAGGGTTCACAAAACCACAAAGCCAGGAGCTCCAGGGATACTCACCATGCAAAAGGCAGGCCAAGTTGAGCGTAGCACATCCAAATCCCCTCTCCCTCTTTGTCATTCTCCTCGGAACTCCCCACAGCCCAATGCCCGATTACTGGCTCAGTCTAGGGTTAGGCTTATGGCTAGGGTTAGGGTTATGCCTAGGGTTAGGGTTCAGAAAACCACAAAGCCAGGAGCTCCAGGGATACTCACCATGCAAAAGGCAGGCCAAGTTGAGCGTAGCACATCCAAATCCCCTCTCCCTCTTTGTCATTCTGCTCGGAACTCACCACAGCCCAATGCCCGATTTCTGCCTCAGTCTAGGGTTAGGCTTAGGGCTAGGGTTAGGGTTATGCTTAGGGTTAGGGTTCAGAAAACCACAAAGCCAGGAGCTCCAGGGATACTCACCATGCAAAAGGCAGGCCAAGTTGAGCGTAGCACATCCAAATCCCCTCTCCCTCTTCGTCATTCTGCTCGGAACACCCCACAGCCCAATGCTCGATTTCTGCCTCAGTCTAGGGTTCGGCTTGGGGCTAGGGTTAGGGTTATGCCTAGGGTTAGGGTTCAGAAAACCACAAAGCCAGGAGCTCCAGGGATACTCCCCATGCAAAAGGCAGGCCAAGTTGAGCGTAGCACATCCAAATCCCCTCTCCCTCTTTGTCATTCTGCTTGGAACTCCCCACAGCCCAATGCCCGATTTCTGCCTCAGTCTAGGGTTAGGCTTAGGGCTAGGGTTAGGGTTATGCCTAGGGTTAGGGTTCAGAAAACCACAAAGCCAGGAGCTCCAGGGATACTCACCATGCAAAAGGCAGGCCAAGTTGAGCGTAGCACATCCAAATCCCCTCTCCCTCTTCGTCATTCTGCTCGGAACTCACCACAGCCCAATGCCCGATTTCTGCCTCAGTCTAGGGTTAGGCTTAGGGCTAGGGTTAGGGTTATGCCTAGGGTTAGGGTTCACAAAACCACAAAGCCAGGAGCTCCAGGGATACTCACCATGCAAAAGGCAGGCCAAGTTGAGCGTAGCACATCCAAATCCTTGCTCCCTCTTTGTCATTCTGCTCGGAACTCACCACAGCCCCATGCCCGATTTCTGCCTCAGTCTAGGGTTAGGCTTAGGGCTAGGGTTAGGGTTATGCCTAGTGTTAGGGTTCAGAAAACCACAAAGCCAGGAGCTCCAGGGATACTCCCCATGCAAAAGGCAGGCCAAGTTGAGCGCAGCCAATCCAAATCCTTGCTCCCTCTTCGTCATTCTGCTCGGAACTCCCCACAGCCCAATGCCCGATTTCTGCCTCAGTCTAGGGTTAGGCTTAGGGCTAGGGTTAGGGTTATGCCTAGGGTTAGGGTTCACAAAACCACAAAGCCAGGAGCTCCAGGGACACTGATCATGCGAAAGGCAGGCCAAGTTAAGCACGGCACATCCAAAACCTTGCTCCCTCTTCTTCTTTCTGCAAGGGTTAGGGTTAGGGGCTCGGGTTAGTGTTAGGGGTTAGGGTTAGGGGTAGGGTTAGGGTTAGGGTTTTGACTAGGGTTAGGGTTCACAAAACCACAAAGCCAGGGGACCCAGGCACACTAAGCATGCAAAAGGCAGGCCAAGTTGAGCGTAGCACATCCAAATCCCCTCTCCCTCTTCGTCATTCTGCTCGGAACTCACCACAGCCCAATGCCCGATTTCTGCCTCAGTCTAGGGTTAGGCTTAAGGCTAGGGTTAGGGTTATGCCTAGGGTTAGGGTTATGCCTAGGGTTAGGGTTCAGAAAACCACAAAGCCAGGAGCTCCAGGGATACTCCCCATGCAAAAGGCAGGCCAAGTTGAGCGTAGCACATCCAAATCCCCTCTCCCTCTTCGTCATTCTGCTCGGAACTCACCACAGCCCAATGCCCGATTACTGCCTCAGTCTAGGGTTAGGCTTAGGGCTAGGGTTAGGGTTATGCCTAGGGTTAGGGTTCACAAAACCACAAAGCCAGGAGCTCCAGGGATACTCACCATGCAAAAGGCAGGCCAAGTTGAGCGTAGCACATCCAAATCCCCTCTCCCTCTTCGTCATTCTGCTCGGAACTCACCACAGCCCAATGCCCGATTACTGCCTCAGTCTAGGGTTAGGCTTAGGGCTAGGGTTAGGGTTATGCCTAGGGTTAGGGTTCACAAAACCACAAAGCCAGGAGCTCCAGGGATACTCACCATGCAAAAGGCAGGCCAAGTTGAGCGTAGCACATCCAAATCCTTGCTCCCTCTTCGTCATTCTGCTCGGAACTCACCACAGCCCCATGCCCGATTTCTGCCTCAGTCTAGGGTTAGGCTTAGGGCTAGGGTTAGGGTTATGCCTAGGGTTAGGGTTCACAAAACCACAAAGCCAGGAGCTCCAGGGACACTGATCATGCGAAAGGCAGGCCAAGTTAAGCACGGCACATCCAAAACCTTGCTCCCTCTTCTTCTTTCTGCAAGGGTTAGGGTTAGGGGCTCGGGTTAGGGTTAGGGGTTAGGGTTAGGGGTAGGGTTAGGGTTAGGGTTTTGACTAGGGTTAGGGTTCACAAAACCACAAAGCCAGGGGACCCAGGCACACTAAGCATGCAAAAGGCAGGCCAAGTTGAGCGTAGCACATCCAAATCCCCTCTCCCTCTTCGTCATTCTGCTCGGAACTCACCACAGCCCAATGCCCGATTTCTGCCTCAGTCTAGGGTTAGGCTTAAGGCTAGGGTTAGGGTTATGCCTAGGGTTAGGGTTATGCCTAGGGTTAGGGTTCACAAAACCACAAAGCCAGGAGCTCCAGGGATACTCACCATGCAAAAGGCAGGCCAAGTTGAGCGTAGCACATCCAAATCCCCTCTCCCTCTTCGTCATTCTGCTCGGAACTCACCACAGCCCAATGCCCGATTACTGCCTCAGTCTAGGGTTAGGCTTAGGGCTAGGGTTAGGGTTATGCCTAGGGTTAGGGTTCACAAAACCACAAAGCCAGGAGCTCCAGGGATACTCCCCATGCAAAAGGCAGGCCAAGTTGAGCGTAGCACATCCAAATCCTTGCTCCCTCTTCGTCATTCTGCTCGGAACTCACCACAGCCCAATGCCCGATTACTGCCTCAGTCTAGGGTTAGGCTTAGGGCTAGGGTTAGGGTTATGCCTAGGGTTAGGGTTCACAAAACCACAAAGCCAGGAGCTCCAGGGATACTCACCATGCAAAAGGCAGGCCAAGTTGAGCGTAGCACATCCAAATCCCCTCTCCCTCTTCGTCATTCTGCTCGGAACTCACCACAGCCCAATGCCCGATTACTGCCTCAGTCTAGGGTTAGGCTTAGGGCTAGGGTTAGGGTTATGCCTAGGGTTAGGGTTCACAAAACCACAAAGCCAGGAGCTCCAGGGATACTCCCCATGCAAAAGGCAGGCCAAGTTGAGCGTAGCACATCCAAATCCTTGCTCCCTCTTCGTCATTCTGCTCGGAACTCACCACAGCCCAATGCCCGATTACTGCCTCAGTCTAGGGTTAGGCTTACGGCTAGGGTTAGGGTTATGCCTAGGGTTAGGGTTCACAAAACCACAAAGCCAGGAGCTCCAGGGATACTCACCATGCAAAAGGCAGGCCAAGTTGAGCGTAGCACATCCAAATCCCCTCTCCCTCTTTGTCATTCTCCTCGGAACTCCCCACAGCCCAATGCCCGATTACTGCCTCAGTCTAGGGTTAGGCTTAGGGCTAGGGTTAGGGTTATGCCTAGGGTTAGGGTTCAGAAAACCACAAAGCCAGGAGCTCCAGGGATACTCACCATGCAAAAGGCAGGCCAAGTTGAGCGTAGCACATCCAAATCCCCTCTCCCTCTTCGTCATTCTGCTCGGAACTCCCCACAGCCCAATGCCCGATTTCTGCCTCAGTCTAGGGTTCGGCTTGGGGCTAGGGTTAGGGTTATGCCTAGGGTTAGGGTTCAGAAAACCACAAAGCCAGGAGCTCCAGGGATACTCCCCATGCAAAAGGCAGGCCAAGTTGAGCGTAGCACATCCAAATCCCCTCTCCCTCTTTGTCATTCTGCTCGGAACTCCCCACAGCCCAATGCCCGATTTCTGCCTCAGTCTAGGGTTCGGCTTAGGGCTAGGGTTAGGGTTATGCCTAGGGTTAGGGTTCACAAAACCACAAAGCCAGGAGCTCCAGAGATACTCCCCATGCAAAAGGCAGGCCAAGTTGAGCGTAGCACATCCAAATCCTTGCTCCCTCTTTGTCATTCTGCTCGGAACTCACCACAGCCCAATGCCCGATTACGGCCTCAGTCTAGGGTTAAGCTTAGGGCTAGGGTTAGGGTTATGCCTAGGGTTAGGGTTCAGAAAACCACAAAGCCAGGAGCTCCAGGGATACTCCCCATGCAAAAGGCAGGCCAAGTTGAGCGCAGCCAATCGAAATCCTTGCTCCCTCTTCGTCATTCTGCTCGGAACTCCCCACAGCCCAATGCCCGATTTCTGCCTCAGTCTAGGGTTAGGCTTAGGGCTAGGGTTAGGGTTATGCCTAGGGTTAGGGTTATGCCTAGGGTTAGGGTTCAGAAAACCACAAAGCCAGGAGCTCCAGGGATACTCACCATGCAAAAGGCAGGCCAAGTTGAGCGTAGCACATCCAAATCCCCTCTCCCTCTTCGTCATTCTGCTCGGAACTCACCACAGCCCAATGCCCGATTACTGCCTCAGTCTAGGGTTAGGCTTAGGGCTAGGGTTAGGGTTATGCCTAGGGTTAGGGTTCACAAAACCACAAAGCCAGGAGCTCCAGGGATACTCACCATGCAAAAGGCAGGCCAAGTTGAGCGTAGCACATCCAAATCCCCTCTCCCTCTTCGTCATTCTGCTCGGAACTCACCACAGCCCAATGCCCGATTACTGCCTCAGTCTAGGGTTAGGCTTAGGGCTAGGGTTAGGGTTATGCCTAGGGTTAGGGTTCAGAAAACCACAAAGCCAGGAGCTCCAGGGATACTCCCCATGCAAAAGGCAGGCCAAGTTGAGCGTAGCACATCCAAATCCTTGCTCCCTCTTTGTCATTCTGCTCGGAACTCCCCACAGCCCAATGCCCGATTTCTGCCTCAGTCTAGGGTTCGGCTTGGGGCTAGGGTTAGGGTTATGCCTAGGGTTAGGGTTCAGAAAACCACAAAGCCAGGAGCTCCAGGGATACTCCCCATGCAAAAGGCAGGCCAAGTTGAGCGTAGCACATCCAAATCCCCTCTCCCTCTTTGTCATTCTGCTCGGAACTCCCCACAGCCCAATGCCCGATTTCTGCCTCAGTCTAGGGTTCGGCTTAGGGCTAGGGTTAGGGTTATGCCTAGGGTTAGGGTTCACAAAACCACAAAGCCAGGAGCTCCAGAGATTCTCCCCATGCAAAAGGCAGGCCAAGTTGAGCGTAGCACATCCAAATCCTTGCTCCCTCTTTGTCATTCTGCTCGGAACTCACCACAGCCCAATGCCCGATTACTGCCTCAGTCTAGGGTTAAGCTTAGGGCTAGGGTTAGGGTTATGCCTAGGGTTAGGGTTCAGAAAACCACAAAGCCAGGAGCTCCAGGGATACTCACCATGCAAAAGGCAGGCCAAGTTGAGCGTAGCACATCCAAATCCCCTCTCCCTCTTCGTCATTCTGCTCGGAACTCACCACAGCCCAATGCCCGATTTCTGCCTCAGTCTAGGGTTAGGCTTAGGGCTAGGGTTAGGGTTATGCCTAGGGTTAGGGTTCACAAAACCACAAAGCCAGGAGCTCCAGGGATACTCCCCATGCAAAAGGCAGGCCAAGTTGAGCGTAGCACATCCAAATCCTTGCTCCCTCTTTGTCATTCTGCTCGGAACTCACCACAGCCCCATGCCCGATTTCTGCCTCAGTCTAGGGTTAGGCTTAGGGCTAGGGTTAGGGTTATGCCTAGGGTTAGGGTTCAGAAAACCACAAAGCCAGGAGCTCCAGGGATACTCCCCATGCAAAAGGCAGGCCAAGTTGAGCGCAGCCAATCCAAATCCTTGCTCCCTCTTCGTCATTCTGCTCGGAACTCCCCACAGCCCAATGCCCGATTTCTGCCTCAGTCTAGGGTTAGGCTTAGGGCTAGGGTTAGGGTTATGCCTAGGGTTAGGGTTCACAAAACCACAAAGCCAGGAGCTCCAGGGACACTGATCATGCGAAAGGCAGGCCAAGTTAAGCACGGCACATCCAAAACCTTGCTCCCTCTTCTTCTTTCTGCAAGGGTTAGGGTTAGGGGCTCGGGTTAGGGTTAGGGGTTAGGGTTAGGGGTAGGGTTAGGGTTAGGGTTTTGACTAGGGTTAGGGTTCACAAAACCACAAAGCCAGGGGACCCAGGCACACTAAGCATGCAAAAGGCAGGCCAAGTTGAGCGTAGCACATCCAAATCCCCTCTCCCTCTTCGTCATTCTGCTCGGAACTCACCACAGCCCAATGCCCAATTTCTGCCTCGGTCTAGGGTTAGGCTTAAGGCTAGGGTTAGGGTTATGCCTAGGGTTAGGGTTATGCCTAGGGTTAGGGTTCAGAAAACCACAAAGCCAGGAGCTCCAGGGTTACTCACCATGCAAAAGGCAGGCCAAGTTGAGCGTAGCACATCCAAATCCCCTCTCCCTCTTCGTCATTCTGCTCGGAACTCACCACAGCCCAATGCCCGATTACTGCCTCAGTCTAGGGTTAGGCTTAGGGCTAGGGTTAGGGTTATGCCTAGGGTTAGGGTTCACAAAACCACAAAGCCAGGAGCTCCAGGGATACTCACCATGCAAAAGGCAGGCCAAGTTGAGCGTAGCACATCCAAATCCCCTCTCCCTCTTCGTCATTCTGCTCGGAACTCACCACAGCCCAATGCCCGATTACTGCCTCAGTCTAGGGTTAGGCTTAGGGCTAGGGTTAGGGTTATGCCTAGGGTTAGGGTTCACAAAACCACAAAGCCAGGAGCTCCAGGGATACTCACCATGCAAAAGGCAGGCCAAGTTGAGCGTAGCACATCCAAATCCCCTCTCCCTCTTTGTCATTCTCCTCGGAACTCACCACAGCCCAATGCCCGATTACTGGCTCAGTCTAGGGTTAGGCTTAGGGCTAGGGTTAGGGTTATGCCTAGGGTTAGGGTTCACAAAACCACAAAGCCAGGAGCTCCAGGGATACTCACCATGCAAAAGGCAGGCCAAGTTGAGCGTAGCACATCCAAATCCCCTCTCCCTCTTTGTCATTCTGCTCGGAACTCACCACAGCCCAATGCCCGATTTCTGCCTCAGTCTAGGGTTAGGCTTAGGGCTAGGATTAGGGTTATGCTTAGGGTTAGGGTTCAGAAAACCACAAAGCCAGGAGCTCCAGGGATACTCACCATGCAAAAGGCAGGCCAAGTTGAGCGTAGCACATCCAAATCCCCTCTCCCTCTTCGTCATTCTGCTCGGAACTCCCCACAGCCCAATGCCCGATTTCTGCCTCAGTCTAGGGTTCGGCTTGGGGCTAGGGTTAGGGTTATGCCTAGGGTTAGGGTTCACAAAACCACAAAGCCAGGAGCTCCAGGGATACTCCCCATGCAAAAGGCAGGCCAAGTTGAGCGTAGCACATCCAAATCCCCTCTCCCTCTTCCTCATTCTGCTCGGAACTCACCACAGCCCCATGCCCGATTTCTGCCTCAGTCTAGGGTTAGGTTTAGGGCTAGGGTTAGGGTTATGCCTAGGGTTAGGATTCAGAAAACCACAAAGCCAGGAGCTCCAGGGATACTCCCCATGCAAAAGGCAGGCCAAGTTGAGCGTAGCACATCCAAATCCTTGCTCCCTCTTCGTCATTCTGCTCGGAACTCCCCACAGCCCAATGCCCGATTACTGCCTCAGTCTAGGGTTAGGCTTAGGGCTAGGGTTAGGGTTATGCCTAGGGTTAGGGTTCAGAAAACCACAAAGCCAGGAGCTCCAGGGACACTGATCATGCGAAAGGCAGGACAAGTTAAGCACGGCACATCCAAAACCTTGCTCCCTCTTCTTCTTTCTGCAAGGGTTAGGGTTAGGGGCTCGGGTTAGTGTTAGGGGTTAGGGTTAGGGGTAGGGTTAGGGTTAGGGTTTTGACTAGGGTTAGGATTGAGAAAACGACAAAGCCAGGGGACCCAGGCACACTAAGCATGCAAAAGGCAGGCCAAGTTGAGCGTAGCACATCCAAATCCCCTCTCCCTCTTCGTCATTCTGCTCGGAATTCACCACAGCCCAATGCCCGATTTCTGCCTCAGTCTAGGGTTAGGCTTAGGGCTAGGGTTAGGGTTATGCCTAGGGTTAGGGTTCAGAAAACCACAAAGCCAGGAGCTCCAGGGATACTCCCCATGCAAAAGGCAGGCCAAGTTGAGTGTAGCACATCCAAATCCTTGCTCCCTCTTCGTCATTCTGCTCGGAACTCCCCACAGCCCAATGCCCGATTTCTGCCTCAGTCTAGGGTTAGGCTTAGGGCTAGGGTTAGGGTTATGCCTAGGGTTAGGGTTCAGAAAACCACAAAGCCAGGAGCTCCAGGGATACTCCCCATGCAAAAGGCAGGCCAAGTTGAGCGTAGCACATCCAAATCCTTGCTCCCTCTTTGTCATTCTGCTCGGAACTCACCACAGCCCAATGCCCGATTACTGCCTCAGTCTAGGGTTAAGCTTAGGGCTAGGGTTAGGGTTATGCCTAGGGTTAGGGTTCACAAAACCACAAAGCCAGGAGCTCCAGGGATACCATGCAAAAGGCAGGCCAAGTTGAGCGTAGCACATCCAAATCCCCGCTCCCTCTTCTTCATTCTGCTCGGAACTCCCCACAGCCCAATGCCCGATTACTGGCTCAGTCTAGGGTTAGGCTTAGGGCTAGGGTTAGGGTTATGCCTAGGGTTAGGGTTCAGAAAACCGCAAAGCCAGGAGCTCCAGGGATACTCCCCATGCAAAAGGCAGGCCAAGTTGAGCGTAGCACATCCAAATCCCCTCTCCCTCTTCTTCATTCTGCTCGGAACTCACCACAGCCCAATGCCCGATTACTGGCTCAGTCTATGGTTAGGCTTAGGGCTAGGGTTAGGGTTATGCCTAGGGTTAGGGTTCACAAAACCACAAAGCCAGGAGCTCCAGGGATACTCACCATGCAAAAGGCAGGCCAAGTTGAGCGTAGCACATCCAAATCCTTGCTCCCTCTTTGTCATTATGCTTGGAACTCACCACAGCCCAATGCCCGATTACTGCCTCAGTCTAGGGTTAGGCTTAGGGCTAGGGTTAGGGTTATGCCTAGGGTTAGGGTTCACAAAACCACAAAGCCAGGAGCTCCAGGGATACTCACCATGCAAAAGGCAGGCCAAGTTGAGCGTAGCACATCCAAATCCCCTCTCCCTCTTTGTCATTCTGCTCGGAACTCACCACAGCCCAATGCCCGATTTCTGCCTCAGTCTAGGGTTAGGCTTAGGGCTAGGATTAGGGTTATGCTTAGGGTTAGGGTTCAGAAAACCACAAAGCCAGGAGCTCCAGGGATACTCACCATGCAAAAGGCAGGCCAAGTTGAGCGTAGCACATCCAAATCCCCTCTCCCTCTTCGTCATTCTGCTCGGAACTCCCCACAGCCCAATGCCCGATTTCTGCCTCAGTCTAGGGTTCGGCTTGGGGCTAGGGTTAGGGTTATGCCTAGGGTTAGGGTTCACAAAACCACAAAGCCAGGAGCTCCAGGGATACTCCCCATGCAAAAGGCAGGCCAAGTTGAGCGTAGCACATCCAAATCCCCTCTCCCTCTTCCTCATTCTGCTCGGAACTCACCACAGCCCCATGCCCGATTTCTGCCTCAGTCTAGGGTTAGGTTTAGGGCTAGGGTTAGGGTTATGCCTAGGGTTAGGATTCAGAAAACCACAAAGCCAGGAGCTCCAGGGATACTCCCCATGCAAAAGGCAGGCCAAGTTGAGCGTAGCACATCCAAATCCTTGCTCCCTCTTCGTCATTCTGCTCGGAACTCCCCACAGCCCAATGCCCGATTACTGCCTCAGTCTAGGGTTAGGCTTAGGGCTAGGGTTAGGGTTATGCCTAGGGTTAGGGTTCAGAAAACCACAAAGCCAGGAGCTCCAGGGACACTGATCATGCGAAAGGCAGGACAAGTTAAGCACGGCACATCCAAAACCTTGCTCCCTCTTCTTCTTTCTGCAAGGGTTAGGGTTAGGGGCTCGGGTTAGTGTTAGGGGTTAGGGTTAGGGGTAGGGTTAGGGTTAGGGTTTTGACTAGGGTTAGGATTGAGAAAACGACAAAGCCAGGGGACCCAGGCACACTAAGCATGCAAAAGGCAGGCCAAGTTGAGCGTAGCACATCCAAATCCCCTCTCCCTCTTCGTCATTCTGCTCGGAATTCACCACAGCCCAATGCCCGATTTCTGCCTCAGTCTAGGGTTAGGCTTAGGGCTAGGGTTAGGGTTATGCCTAGGGTTAGGGTTCAGAAAACCACAAAGCCAGGAGCTCCAGGGATACTCCCCATGCAAAAGGCAGGCCAAGTTGAGTGTAGCACATCCAAATCCTTGCTCCCTCTTCGTCATTCTGCTCGGAACTCCCCACAGCCCAATGCCCGATTTCTGCCTCAGTCTAGGGTTAGGCTTAGGGCTAGGGTTAGGGTTATGCCTAGGGTTAGGGTTCAGAAAACCACAAAGCCAGGAGCTCCAGGGATACTCCCCATGCAAAAGGCAGGCCAAGTTGAGCGTAGCACATCCAAATCCTTGCTCCCTCTTTGTCATTCTGCTCGGAACTCACCACAGCCCAATGCCCGATTACTGCCTCAGTCTAGGGTTAAGCTTAGGGCTAGGGTTAGGGTTATGCCTAGGGTTAGGGTTCACAAAACCACAAAGCCAGGAGCTCCAGGGATACCATGCAAAAGGCAGGCCAAGTTGAGCGTAGCACATCCAAATCCCCGCTCCCTCTTCTTCATTCTGCTCGGAACTCCCCACAGCCCAATGCCCGATTACTGGCTCAGTCTAGGGTTAGGCTTAGGGCTAGGGTTAGGGTTATGCCTAGGGTTAGGGTTCAGAAAACCGCAAAGCCAGGAGCTCCAGGGATACTCCCCATGCAAAAGGCAGGCCAAGTTGAGCGTAGCACATCCAAATCCCCTCTCCCTCTTCTTCATTCTGCTCGGAACTCACCACAGCCCAATGCCCGATTACTGGCTCAGTCTATGGTTAGGCTTAGGGCTAGGGTTAGGGTTATGCCTAGGGTTAGGGTTCACAAAACCACAAAGCCAGGAGCTCCAGGGATACTCACCATGCAAAAGGCAGGCCAAGTTGAGCGTAGCACATCCAAATCCTTGCTCCCTCTTTGTCATTATGCTTGGAACTCACCACAGCCCAATGCCCGATTACTGCCTCAGTCTAGGGTTAGGCTTAGGGCTAGGGTTAGGGTTATGCCTAGGGTTAGGGTTCACAAAACCACAAAGCCAGGAGCTCCAGGGATACTCACCATGCAAAAGGCAGGCCAAGTTGAGCGTAGCACATCCAAATCCCCTCTCCCTCTTCGTCATTCTGCTCGGAACTCACCACAGCCCAATGCCCGATTACTGCCTCAGTCTAGGGTTAGGCTTAGGGCTAGGGTTAGGGTTATGCCTAGGGTTAGGGTTCACAAAACCACAAAGCCAGGAGCTCCAGGGATACTCACCATGCAAAAGGCAGGCCAAGTTGAGCGTAGCACATCCAAATCCCCTCTCCCTCTTTGTCATTCTCCTCGGAACTCCCCACAGCCCAATGCCCGATTACTGGCTCAGTCTAGGGTTAGGCTTAGGGCTAGGGTTAGGGTTATGCCTAGGGTTAGGGTTCAGAAAACCACAAAGCCAGGAGCTCCAGGGATACTCCCCATGCAAAAGGCAGGCCAAGTTGAGCGTAGCACATCCAAATCCTTGCTCCCTCTTTGTCATTCTGCTCAGAACTTCCCACAGCCCAATGCCAGATTACTGCCTCAGTCTAGGGTTAGGCTTAGGGCTAGGGTTAGGGTTATGCCTAGGGTTAGGGTTCACAAAACCACAAAGCCAGGAGCTCCAGGGACACTGATCATGCGAAAGGCAGGGCAAGTTAAGCACGGCACATCCAAAACCTTGCTCCCTCTTCTTCTTTCTGCAAGGGTTAGGGTTAGGGGCTCGGGTTAGTGTTAGGGGTTAGGGTTAGGGGTAGGGTTAGGGTTAGGGTTTTGACTAGGGTTAGGATTGAGAAAACCACAAAGCCAGGGGACCCAGGCACACTAAGCATGCAAAAGGCAGGCCAAGTTGAGCATAGCACATCCAAATCCCCTCTCCCTCTTCGTCATTCTGCTCGGAATTCACCACAGCCCAATGCCCGATTTCTGTCTCAGTCTAGGGTTAGGCTTAGGGCTAGGGTTAGGGTTATGCCTAGGGTTAGGGTTCACAAAACCACAAAGCCAGGAGCTCCAGGGATACTCACCATGCAAAAGGCAGGCCAAGTTGAGTGTAGCACATCCAAATCCTTGCTCCCTCTTCTTCATTCTGCTCGGAACTCACCACGGCCCAATGCCCGATTTCTGCCTCAGTCTAGGGTTAGGCTTAGGGCTAGGGTTAGGGTTATGCCTAGGGTTAGGGTTCAGAAAACCACAAAGCCAGGAGCTCCAGGGATACTCACCATGCAAAAGGCAGGCCAAGTTGAGCGTAGCACATCCAAATCCCCTCTCCCTCTTCGTCATTCTGCTCGGAACTCACCACAGCCCAATGCCCGATTTCTGCCTCAGTCTAGGGTTAGGCTTAGGGCTAGGGTTAGGGTTATGCCTAGGGTTAGGGTTCACAAAACCACAAAGCCAGGAGCTCCAGGGATACTCACCATGCAAAAGGCAGGCCAAGTTGAGCGTAGCACATCCAAATCATTGCTCCCTCTTTGTCATTCTGCTCGGAACTCACCACAGCCCCATGCTCGATTTCTGCCTCAGTCTAGGGTTAGGCTTAGGGCTAGGGTTAGGGTTATGCCTAGGGTTAGGGTTCAGAAAACCACAAAGCCAGGAGCTCCAGGGATACTCCCCATGCAAAAGGCAGGCCAAGTTGAGCGCAGCCAATCCAAATCCTTGCTCCCTCTTCGTCATTCTGCTCGGAACTCCCCACAGCCCAATGCCCGATTTCTGCCTCAGTCTAGGGTTAGGCTTAGGGCTAGGGTTAGGGTTATGCCTAGGGTTAGGGTTCAGAAAACCACAAAGCCAGGAGCTCCAGGGATACTCCCCATGCAAAAGGCAGGCCAAGTTGAGCGCAGCCAATCCAAATCCTTGCTCCCTCTTCGTCATTCTGCTCGGAACTCCCCACAGCCCAATGCCCGATTTCTGCCTCAGTCTAGGGTTAGGCTTAGGGCTAGGGTTAGGGTTATGCCTAGGGTTAGGGTTCAGAAAACCACAAAGCCAGGAGCTCCAGGGATACTCCCCATGCAAAAGGCAGGCCAAGTTGAGCGTAGCACATCCAAATCCTTGCTCCCTCTTTGTCATTCTGCTCAGAACTTCCCACAGCCCAATGCCAGATTACTGGCTCAGTCTAGGGTTAGGCTTAGGGCTAGGGTTAGGGTTATGCCTAGGGTTAGGGTTCACAAAACCACAAAGCCAGGAGCTCCAGGGACACTGATCATGCGAAAGGCAGGCCAAGTTAAGCACGGCACATCCAAAACCTTGCTCCCTCTTCTTCTTTCTGCAAGGGTTAGGGTTAGGGGCTCGGGTTAGTGTTAGGGGTTAGGGTTAGGGGTAGGGTTAGGGTTAGGGTTATGCCTAGGGTTAGGATTGAGAAAACGACAAAGCCAGGGGACCCAGGCACACTAAGCATGCAAAAGGCAGGCCAAGTTGAGCGTAGCACATCCAAATCCCCTCTCCCTCTTCGTCATTCTGCTCGGAATTCACCACAGCCCAATGCCCGATTTCTGCCTCAGTCTAGGGTTAGGCTTAGGGCTAGGGTTAGGGTTATGCCTAGGGTTAGGGTTCAGAAAACCACAAAGCCAGGAGCTCCAGGGATACTCACCATGCAAAAGGCAGGCCAAGTTGAGTGTAGCACATCCAAATCCTTGCTCCCTCTTCTTCATTCTGCTCGGAACTCACCACGGCCCAATGCCCGATATCTGCCTCAGTCTAGGGTTAGGCTTAGGGCTAGGGTTAGGGTTATGCCTAGGGTTAGGGTTCACAAAACCACAAAGCCAGGAGCTCCAGGGATACTCACCATGCAAAAGGCAGGCCAAGTTGAGTGTAGCACATCCAAATCCCCTCTCCCTCTTCGTCATTCTGCTCGGAACTCACCACAGCCCAATGCCCGATTTCTGCCTCAGTCTAGGGTTAGGCTTAGGGCTAGGGTTAGGGTTATGCCTAGGGTTAGGGTTCACAAAACCACAAAGCCAGGAGCTCCAGGGATACTCACCATGCAAAAGGCAGGCCAAGTTGAGCGTAGCACATCCAAATCATTGCTCCCTCTTCGTCATTCTGCTCGGAACTCACCACAGCCCCATGCCCGATTTCTGCCTCAGTCTAGGGTTAGGCTTAGGGCTAGGGTTAGGGTTATGCCTAGGGTTAGGGTTCAGAAAACCACAAAGCCAGGAGCTCCAGGGATACTCACCATGCAAAAGGCAGGCCAAGTTGAGCGCAGCCAATCCAAATCCTTGCTCCCTCTTCGTCATTCTGCTCGGAACTCACCACAGCCCAATGCCAGATTTCTGCCTCAGTCTAGGGTTAGGCTTAGGGCTAGGGTTAGGGTTATGCCTAGGGTTAGGGTTCAGAAAACCACAAAGCCAGGAGCTCCAGGGATACTCACCATGCAAAAGGCAGGCCAAGTTGAGCGTAGCACATCCAAATCCTTGCTCCCTCTTCGTCATTCTGCTCGGAACTTCCCACAGCCCAATGCCAGATTACTGGCTCAGTCTAGGGTTAGGCTTAGGGCTAGGGTTAGGGTTATGCCTAGGGTTAGGGTTCACAAAACCACAAAGCCAGGAGCTCCAGGGATACCATGCAAAAGGCAGGCCAAGTTGAGCGTAGCACATCCAAATCCTTGCTCCCTCTTCTTCATTCTGCTCGGAACTCCCCACAGCCCAATGCCCGATTACTGGCTCAGTCTAGGGTTAGGCTTAGGGCTAGGGTTAGGGTTATGCCTAGGGTTAGGGTTCAGAAAACCACAAAGCCAGGAGCTCCAGGGATACTCCTCATGCAAAAGGCAGGCCAAGTTGAGCGCAGCCAATCCAAATCCTTGCTCCCTCTTCGTCATTCTGCTCGGAACTCCCCACAGCCCAATGCCCGATTTCTGCCTCAGTCTAGGGTTAGGCTTAGGGCTAGGGTTAAGGTTATGCCTAGGGTTAGGGTTCAGAAAACCACAAAGCCAGGAGCTCCAGGGATACTCACCATGCAAAAGGCAGGCCAAGTTGAGCGTAGCACATCCAAATCCCCTCTCCCTCTTCGTCATTCTGCTCGGAACTCACCACAGCCCAATGCCCGATTACTGCCTCAGTCTAGGGTTAGGCTTAGGGCTAGGGTTAGGGTTATGCCTAGGGTTAGGGTTCAGAAAACCACAAAGCCAGGAGCTCCAGGGATACTCACCGTGCAAAAGGCAGGCCAAGTTGAGCGTAGCACATCCAAATCCCCTCTCCCTCTTTGTCATTCTCCTCGGAACTCCCCACAGCCCAATGCCCGATTACTGGCTCAGTCTAGGGTTAGGCTTAGGGCTAGGGTTAGGGTTATGCCTAGGGTTAGGGTTCACAAAACCACAAAGCCAGGAGCTCCAGGGATACTCCCCATGCAAAAGGCAGGCCAAGTTGAGCGTAGCACATCCAAATCCTTGCTCCCTCTTTGTCATTCTGCTCAGAACTTCCCACAGCCCAATGCCAGATTACTGGCTCAGTCTAGGGTTAGGCTTAGGGCTAGGGTTAGGGTTATGCCTAGGGTTAGGGTTCAGAAAACCACAAAGCCAGGAGCTCCAGGGACACTGATCATGCGAAAGGCAGGGCAAGTTAAGCACGGCACATCCAAAACCTTGCTCCCTCTTCTTCTTTCTGCAAGGGTTAGGGTTAGGGGCTCGGGTTAGTGTTAGGGGTTAGGGTTAGGGGTAGGGTTAGGGTTAGGGTTTTGACTAGGGTTAGGATTGAGAAAACGACAAAGCCAGGGGACCCAGGCACACTAAGCATGCAAAAGGCAGGCCAAGTTGAGCGTAGCACATCCAAATCCCCTCTCCCTCTTCGTCATTCTGCTCGGAATTCACCACAGCCCAATGCCCGATTTCTGCCTCAGTCTAGGGTTAGGCTTAGGGCTAGGGTTAGGGTTATGCCTAGGGTTAGGGTTCACAAAACCACAAAGCCAGGAGCTCCAGGGATACTCACCATGCAAAAGGCAGGCCAAGTTGAGTGTAGCACATCCAAATCCTTGCTCCCTCTTCTTCATTCTGCTCGGAACTCACCACGGCCCAATGCCCGATATCTGCCTCAGTCTAGGGTTAGGCTTAGGGCTAGGGTTAGGGTTATGCCTAGGGTTAGGGTTCACAAAACCACAAAGCCAGGAGCTCCAGGGATACTCCCCATGCAAAAGGCAGGCCAAGTTGAGCGTAGCACATCCAAATCCCCTCTCCCTCTTCGTCATTTTGCTCGGAACTCACCACAGCCCAATGCCCGATTACTGCCTCAGTCTAGGGTTAGGCTTAGGGCTAGGGTTAGGGTTATGCCTAGGGTTAGGGTTCACAAAACCACAAAGCCAGGAGCTCCAGGGATACTCCCCATGCAAAAGGCAGGCCAAGTTGAGCGCAGCCAATCCAAATCCTTGCTCCCTCTTCGTCATTCTGCTCGGAACTCCCCACAGCCCCATGCCCGATTTCTGCCTCAGTCTAGGGTTAGGCTTAGGGCTAGGGTTAGGGTTATGCCTAGGGTTAGGGTTCAGAAAACCACAAAGCCAGGAGCTCCAGGGATACTCCCCATGCAAAAGGCAGGCCAAGTTGAGCGCAGCCAATCCAAATCCTTGCTCCCTCTTCGTCATTCTGCTCGGAACTCCCCACAGCCCAATGCCCGATTTCTGCCTCAGTCTAGGGTTAGGCTTAGGGCTAGGGTTAGGGTTATGCCTAGGGTTAGGGTTCAGAAAACCACAAAGCCAGGAGCTCCAGGGATACTCCCCATGCAAAAGGCAGGCCAAGTTGAGCGTAGCACATCCAAATCCTTGCTCCCTCTTTGTCATTCTGCTCAGAACTTCCCACAGCCCAATGCCAGATTACTGGCTCAGTCTAGGGTTAGGCTTAGGGCTAGGGTTAGGGTTATGCCTAGGGTTAGGGTTCACAAAACCACAAAGCCAGGAGCTCCAGGGACACTGATCATGCGAAAGGCAGGGCAAGTTAAGCACGGCACATCCAAAACCTTGCTCCCTCTTCTTCTTTCTGCAAGGGTTAGGGTTAGGGGCTCGGGTTAGTGTTAGGGGTTAGGGTTAGGGGTAGGGTTAGGGTTAGGGTTATGCCTAGGGTTAGGATTGAGAAAACGACAAAGCCAGGGGACCCAGGCACACTAAGCATGCAAAAGGCAGGCCAAGTTGAGCGTAGCACATCCAAATCCCCTCTCCCTCTTCGTCATTCTGCTCGGAATTCACCACAGCCCAATGCCCGATTTCTGCCTCAGTCTAGGGTTAGGCTTAGGGCTAGGGTTAGGGTTATGCCTAGGGTTAGGGTTCACAAAACCACAAAGCCAGGAGCTCCAGGGATACTCACCATGCAAAAGGCAGGCCAAGTTGAGTGTAGCACATCCAAATCCTTGCTCCCTCTTCTTCATTCTGCTCGGAACTCACCACGGCCCAATGCCCGATATCTGCCTCAGTCTAGGGTTAGGCTTAGGGCTAGGGTTAGGGTTATGCCTAGGGTTAGGGTTCACAAAACCACAAAGCCAGGAGCTCCAGGGATACTCACCATGCAAAAGGCAGGCCAAGTTGAGTGTAGCACATCCAAATCCCCTCTCCCTCTTCGTCATTCTGCTCGGAACTCACCACAGCCCAATGCCCGATTTCTGCCTCAGTCTAGGGTTAGGCTTAGGGCTAGGGTTAGGGTTATGCCTAGGGTTAGGGTTCAGAAAACCACAAAGCCAGGAGCTCCAGGGATACTCACCATGCAAAAGGCAGGCCAAGTTGAGCGTAGCACATCCAAATCATTGCTCCCTCTTTGTCATTCTGCTCGGAACTCACCACAGCCCCATGCCCGATTTCTGCCTCAGTCTAGGGTTAGGCTTAGGGCTAGGGTTAGGGTTATGCCTAGGGTTAGGGTTCAGAAAACCACAAAGCCAGGAGCTCCAGGGATACTCCCCATGCAAAAGGCAGGCCAAGTTGAGCGCAGCCAATCCAAATCCTTGCTCCCTCTTCGTCATTCTGCTCGGAACTCACCACAGCCCAATGCCCGATTTCTGCCTCAGTCTAGGGTTAGGCTTAGGGCTAGGGTTAGGGTTATGCCTAGGGTTAGGGTTCAGAAAACCACAAAGCCAGGAGCTCCAGGGATACTCACCATGCAAAAGGCAGGCCAAGTTGAGCGTAGCACATCCAAATCCCCTCTCCCTCTTCGTCATTCTGCTCGGAACTCCCCACAGCCCAATGCCCGATTACTGCCTCAGTCTAGGGTTAGGCTTAGGGCTAGGGTTAGGGTTATGCCTAGGGTTAGGGTTCACAAAACCACAAAGCCAGGAGCTCCAGGGATACTCACCATGCAAAAGGCAGGCCAAGTTGAGCGTAGCACATCCAAATCCCCTCTCCCTCTTCGTCATTCTGCTCGGAACTCACCACAGCCCAATGCCCGATTACTGCCTCAGTCTAGGGTTAGGCTTAGGGCTAGGGTTAGGGTTATGCCTAGGGTTAGGGTTCACAAAACCACAAAGCCAGGAGCTCCAGGGATACTCACCATGCAAAAGGCAGGCCAAGTTGAGCGTAGCACATCCAAATCCCCTCTCCCTCTTTGTCATTCTCCTCGGAACTCCCCACAGCCCAATGCCCGATTACTGGCTCAGTCTAGGGTTAGGCTTAGGGCTAGGGTTAGGGTTATGCCTAGGGTTAGGGTTCACAAAACCACAAAGCCAGGAGCTCCAGGGATACTCACCATGCAAAAGGCAGGCCAAGTTGAGCGTAGCACATCCAAATCCCCTCTCCCTCTTTGTCATTCTGCTCGGAACTCACCACAGCCCAATGCCCGATTTCTGCCTCAGTCTAGGGTTAGGCTTAGGGCTAGGATTAGGGTTATGCTTAGGGTTAGGGTTCAGAAAACCACAAAGCCAGGAGCTCCAGGGATACTCACCATGCAAAAGGCAGGCCAAGTTGAGCGTAGCACATCCAAATCCCCTCTCCCTCTTCGTCATTCTGCTCGGAACTCCCCACAGCCCAATGCCCGATTTCTGCCTCAGTCTAGGGTTCGGCTTGGGGCTAGGGTTAGGGTTATGCCTAGGGTTAGGGTTCACAAAACCACAAAGCCAGGAGCTCCAGGGATACTCCCCATGCAAAAGGCAGGCCAAGTTGAGCGTAGCACATCCAAATCCCCTCTCCCTCTTCCTCATTCTGCTCGGAACTCACCACAGCCCCATGCCCGATTTCTGCCTCAGTCTAGGGTTAGGTTTAGGGCTAGGGTTAGGGTTATGCCTAGGGTTAGGGTTCAGAAAACCACAAAGCCAGGAGCTCCAGGGATACTCCCCATGCAAAAGGCAGGCCAAGTTGAGCGTAGCACATCCAAATCCTTGCTCCCTCTTCGTCATTCTGCTCGGAACTCCCCACAGCCCAATGCCCGATTACTGCCTCAGTCTAGGGTTAGGCTTAGGGCTAGGGTTAGGGTTATGCCTAGGGTTAGGGTTCAGAAAACCACAAAGCCAGGAGCTCCAGGGACACTGATCATGCGAAAGGCAGGCCAAGTTAAGCACGGCACATCCAAAACCTTGCTCCCTCTTCTTCTTTCTGCAAGGGTTAGGGTTAGGGGCTCGGGTTAGTGTTAGGGGTTAGGGTTAGGGGTAGGGTTAGGGTTAGGGTTTTGACTAGGGTTAGGATTGAGAAAACGACAAAGCCAGGGGACCCAGGCACACTAAGCATGCAAAAGGCAGGCCAAGTTGAGCGTAGCACATCCAAATCCCCTCTCCCTCTTCGTCATTCTGCTCGGAATTCACCACAGCCCAATGCCCGATTTCTGCCTCAGTCTAGGGTTAGGCTTAGGGCTAGGGTTAGGGTTATGCCTAGGGTTAGGGTTCAGAAAACCACAAAGCCAGGAGCTCCAGAGATACTCCCCATGCAAAAGGCAGGCCAAGTTGAGCGTAGCACCTCCAAATCCTTGCTCCCTCTTCGTCATTCTGCTCGGAACTCACCACAGCCCAATGCCCGATTTCTGCCTCAGTCTAGGGTTAGGTTTAGGGCTAGGGTTAGGGTTATGCCTAGGGTTAGGGTTCAGAAAACCACAAAGCCAGGAGCTCCAGGGATACTCCCCATGCAAAAGGCAGGCCAAGTTGAGTGTAGCACATCCAAATCCTTGCTCCCTCTTCGTCATTCTGCTCGGAACTCACCACAGCCCAATGCCCGATTTCTGCCTCAGTCTAGGGTTAGGCTTAGGGCTAGGGTTAGGGTTATGCCTAGGGTTAGGGTTCAGAAAACCACAAAGCCAGGAGCTCCAGGGATACTCCCCATGCAAAAGGCAGGCCAAGTTGAGTGTAGCACATCCAAATCCTTGCTCCCTCTTCGTCATTCTGCTCGGAACTCCCCACAGCCCAATGCCCGATTACTGCCTCAGTCTAGGGTTAGGCTTAGGGCTAGGGTTAGGGTTATGCCTAGGGTTAGGGTTCAGAAAACCACAAAGCCAGGAGCTCCAGGGATACTCCCCATGCAAAAGGCAGGCCAAGTTGAGCGTAGCACATCCAAATCCTTGCTCCCTCTTTGTCATTCTGCTCGGAACTCACCACAGCCCAATGCCCGATTACTGCCTCAGTCTAGGGTTAAGCTTAGGGCTAGGGTTAGGGTTATGCCTAGGGTTAGGGTTCAGAAAACCACAAAGCCAGGAGCTCCAGGGATACTCACCATGCAAAAGGCAGGCCAAGTTGAGCGTAGCACATCCAAATCCTTGCTCCCTCTACGTCATTCTGCTCGGAACTCACCACAGCCCAATGCCCAATTACTGCCTCAGTCTAGGGTTAGGCTTAGGGCTAGGGTTAGGGTTATGCCTAGGGTTAGGGTTCACAAAACCACAAAGCCAGGAGCTCCAGGGATACCATGCAAAAGGCAGGCCAAGTTGAGCGTAGCACATCCAAATCCCCGCTCCCTCTTCTTCATTCTGCTCGGAACTCCCCACAGCCCAATGCCCGATTACTGGCTCAGTCTAGGGTTAGGCTTAGGGCTAGGGTTAGGGTTATGCCTAGGGTTAGGGTTCAGAAAACCACAAAGCCAGGAGCTCCAGGGATACTCCCCATGCAAAAGGCAGGCCAAGTTGAGCGTAGCACATCCAAATCCCCTCTCCCTCTTCTTCATTCTGCTCGGAACTCACCACAGCCCAATGCCCGATTACTGGCTCAGTCTATGGTTAGGCTTAGGGCTAGGGTTAGGGTTATGCCTAGGGTTAGGGTTCAGAAAACCACAAAGCCAGGAGCTCCAGGGATACTCACCATGCAAAAGGCAGGCCAAGTTGAGCGTAGCACATCCAAATCCTTGCTCCCTCTTTGTCATTATGCTTGGAACTCACCACAGCCCAATGCCCGATTACTGCCTCAGTCTAGGGTTAGGCTTAGGGCTAGGGTTAGGGTTATGCCTAGGGTTAGGGTTCACAAAACCACAAAGCCAGGAGCTCCAGGGATACTCACCATGCAAAAGGCAGGCCAAGTTGAGCGTAGCACATCCAAATCCCCTCTCCCTCTTCGTCATTCTGCTCGGAACTCACCACAGCCCAATGCCCGATTACTGCCTCAGTCTAGGGTTAGGCTTAGGGCTAGGGTTAGGGTTATGCCTAGGGTTAGGGTTCAGAAAACCACAAAGCCAGGAGCTCCAGGGATACTCACCATGCAAAAGGCAGGCCAAGTTGAGCGTAGCACATCCAAATCCCCTCTCCCTCTTTGTCATTCTCCTCGGAACTCCCCACAGCCCAATGCCCGATTACTGGCTCAGTCTAGGGTTAGGCTTAGGGCTAGGGTTAGGGTTATGCCTAGGGTTAGGGTTCAGAAAACCACAAAGCCAGGAGCTCCAGGGATACTCCCCATGCAAAAGGCAGGCCAAGTTGAGCGTAGCACATCCAAATCCTTGCTCCCTCTTTGTCATTCTGCTCAGAACTTCCCACAGCCCAATGCCAGATTACTGCCTCAGTCTAGGGTTAGGCTTAGGGCTAGGGTTAGGGTTATGCCTAGGGTTAGGGTTCACAAAACCACAAAGCCAGGAGCTCCAGGGACACTGATCATGCGAAAGGCAGGGCAAGTTAAGCACGGCACATCCAAAACCTTGCTCCCTCTTCTTCTTTCTGCAAGGGTTAGGGTTAGGGGCTCGGGTTAGTGTTAGGGGTTAGGGTTAGGGTTAGGGGTAGGGTTAGGGTTAGGGTTTTGACTAGGGTTAGGATTGAGAAAACGACAAAGCCAGGGGACCCAGGCACACTAAGCATGCAAAAGGCAGGCCAAGTTGAGCATAGCACATCCAAATCCCCTCTCCCTCTTCGTCATTCTGCTCGGAATTCACCACAGCCCAATGCCCGATTTCTGTCTCAGTCTAGGGTTAGGCTTAGGGCTAGGGTTAGGGTTATGCCTAGGGTTAGGGTTCACAAAACCACAAAGCCAGGAGCTCCAGGGATACTCACCATGCAAAAGGCAGGCCAAGTTGAGTGTAGCACATCCAAATCCTTGCTCCCTCTTCTTCATTCTGCTCGGAACTCACCACGGCCCAATGCCCGATATCTGCCTCAGTCTAGGGTTAGGCTTAGGGCTAGGGTTAGGGTTATGCCTAGGGTTAGGGTTCACAAAACCACAAAGCCAGGAGCTCCAGGGATACTCACCATGCAAAAGGCAGGCCAAGTTGAGCGTAGCACATCCAAATCCCCTCTCCCTCTTCGTCATTCTGCTCGGAACTCACCACAGCCCAATGCCCGATTTCTGCCTCAGTCTAGGGTTAGGCTTAGGGCTAGGGTTAGGGTTATGCCTAGGGTTAGGGTTCACAAAACCACAAAGCCAGGAGCTCCAGGGATACTCACCATGCAAAAGGCAGGCCAAGTTGAGCGTAGCACATCCAAATCATTGCTCCCTCTTTGTCATTCTGCTCGGAACTCACCACAGCCCCATGCTCGATTTCTGCCTCAGTCTAGGGTTAGGCTTAGGGCTAGGGTTAGGGTTATGCCTAGGGTTAGGGTTCAGAAAACCACAAAGCCAGGAGCTCCAGGGATACTCCCCATGCAAAAGGCAGGCCAAGTTGAGCGCAGCCAATCCAAATCCTTGCTCCCTCTTCGTCATTCTGCTCGGAACTCCCCACAGCCCAATGCCCGATTTCTGCCTCAGTCTAGGGTTAGGCTTAGGGCTAGGGTTAGGGTTATGCCTAGGGTTAGGGTTCAGAAAACCACAAAGCCAGGAGCTCCAGGGATACTCCCCATGCAAAAGGCAGGCCAAGTTGAGCGCAGCCAATCCAAATCCTTGCTCCCTCTTCGTCATTCTGCTCGGAACTCCCCACAGCCCAATGCCCGATTTCTGCCTCAGTCTAGGGTTAGGCTTAGGGCTAGGGTTAGGGTTATGCCTAGGGTTAGGGTTCAGAAAACCACAAAGCCAGGAGCTCCAGGGATACTCACCATGCAAAAGGCAGGCCAAGTTGAGCGTAGCACATCCAAATCCTTGCTCCCTCTTTGTCATTCTGCTCAGAACTTCCCACAGCCCAATGCCAGATTACTGCCTCAGTCTAGGGTTAGGCTTAGGGCTAGGGTTAGGGTTATGCCTAGGGTTAGGGTTCACAAAACCACAAAGCCAGGAGCTCCAGGGACACTGATCATGCGAAAGGCAGGCCAAGTTAAGCACGGCACATCCAAAACCTTGCTCCCTCTTCTTCTTTCTGCAAGGGTTAGGGTTAGGGGCTCGGGTTAGTGTTAGGGGTTAGGGTTAGGGGTAGGGTTAGGGTTAGGGTTATGCCTAGGGTTAGGATTGAGAAAACGACAAAGCCAGGGGACCCAGGCACACTAAGCATGCAAAAGGCAGGCCAAGTTGAGCGTAGCACATCCAAATCCCCTCTCCCTCTTCGTCATTCTGCTCGGAATTCACCACAGCCCAATGCCCGATTTCTGCCTCAGTCTAGGGTTAGGCTTAGGGCTAGGGTTAGGGTTATGCCTAGGGTTAGGGTTCAGAAAACCACAAAGCCAGGAGCTCCAGGGATACTCACCATGCAAAAGGCAGGCCAAGTTGAGCGCAGCCAATCCAAATCCTTGCTCCCTCTTCTTCATTCTGCTCGGAACTCACCACGGCCCAATGCCCGATATCTGCCTCAGTCTAGGGTTAGGCTTAGGGCTAGGGTTAGGGTTATGCCTAGGGTTAGGGTTCACAAAACCACAAAGCCAGGAGCTCCAGGGATACTCACCATGCAAAAGGCAGGCCAAGTTGAGTGTAGCACATCCAAATCATTGCTCCCTCTTTGTCATTCTGCTCGGAACTCACCACAGCCCCATGCTCGATTTCTGCCTCAGTCTAGGGTTAGGCTTAGGGCTAGGGTTAGGGTTATGCCTAGGGTTAGGGTTCAGAAAACCACAAAGCCAGGAGCTCCAGGGATACTCCCCATGCAAAAGGCAGGCCAAGTTGAGCGCAGCCAATCCAAATCCTTGCTCCCTCTTCGTCATTCTGCTCGGAACTCCCCACAGCCCAATGCCCGATTTCTGCCTCAGTCTAGGGTTAGGCTTAGGGCTAGGGTTAAGGTTATGCCTAGGGTTAGGGTTCAGAAAACCACAAAGCCAGGAGCTCCAGGGATACTCACCATGCAAAAGGCAGGCCAAGTTGAGCGTAGCACATCCAAATCCCCTCTCCCTCTTCGTCATTCTGCTCGGAACTCCCCACAGCCCAATGCCCGATTTCTGCCTCAGTCTACGGTTAAGCTTAGGGCTAGGGTTAGGGTTATGCCTAGGGTTAGGGTTATGCCTAGGGTTAGGGTTCAGAAAACCACAAAGCCAGGAGCTCCAGGGATACTCACCATGCAAAAGGCAGGCCAAGTTGAGCGTAGCACATCCAAATCCCCTCTCCCTCTTTGTCATTCTGCTCGGAACTCACCACAGCCCAATGCCCGATTTCTGCCTCAGTCTAGGGTTAGGCTTAGGGCTAGGGTTAGGGTTATGCCTAGGGTTAGGGTTCACAAAACCACAAAGCCAGGAGCTCCAGAGATACTCCCCATGCAAAAGGCAGGCCAAGTTGAGCGTAGCACATCCAAATCCTTGCTCCCTCTTCGTCATTCTGCTCGGAACTCACCACAGCCCAATGCCCGATTTCTGCCTCAGTCTAGGGTTAGGTTTAGGGCTAGGGTTAGGGTTATGCCTAGGGTTAGGGTTCACAAAACCACAAAGCCAGGAGCTCCAGGGATACTCCCCATGCAAAAGGCAGGCCAAGTTGAGTGTAGCACATCCAAATCCTTGCTCCCTCTTCGTCATTCTGCTCGGAACTCACCACAGCCCAATGCCCGATTTCTGCCTCAGTCTAGGGTTAGGCTAAGGGCTAGGGTTAGGGTTATGCCTAGGGTTAGGGTTCACAAAACCACAAAGCCAGGAGCTCCAGGGATACTCCCCATGCAAAAGGCAGGCCAAGTTGAGCGTAGCACATCCAAATCCTTGCTCCCTCTTTGTCATTCTGCTCGGAACTCACCACAGCCCAATGCCCGATTACTGCCTCAGTCTAGGGTTAAGCTTAGGGCTAGGGTTAGGGTTATGCCTAGGGTTAGGGTTCAGAAAACCACAAAGCCAGGAGCTCCAGGGATACTCCCCATGCAAAAGGCAGGCCAAGTTGAGCGCAGCCAATCCAAATCCTTGCTCCCTCTTCGTCATTCTGCTCGGAACTCCCCACAGCCCAATGCCCGATTTCTGCCTCAGTCTAGGGTTAGGCTTAGGGCTAGGGTTAGGGTTATGCCTAGGGTTAGGGTTCAGAAAACCACAAACCAGGAGCTCCAGGGACACTGATCATGCGAAAGGCAGGCCAAGTTAAGCACGGCACATCCAAAACCTTGCTCCCTCTTCTTCTTTCTGCAAGGGTTAGGGTTAGGGGCTCGGGTTAGGGTTAGGGGTTAGGGTTAGGGGTAGGGTTAGGGTTAGGGTTTTGACTAGGGTTAGGGTTCACAAAACCACAAAGCCAGGGGACCCAGGCACACTAAGCATGCAAAAGGCAGGCCAAGTTGAGCGTAGCACATCCAAATCCCCTCTCCCTCTTCGTCATTCTGCTCGGAACTCACCACAGCCCAATGCCCGATTTCTGCCTCAGTCTAGGGTTAGGCTTAAGGCTAGGGTTAGGGTTATGCCTAGGGTTAGGGTTATGCCTAGGGTTAGGGTTCAGAAAACCACAAAGCCAGGAGCTCCAGGGATACTCACCATGCAAAAGGCAGGCCAAGTTGAGCGTAGCACATCCAAATCCCCTCTCCCTCTTCGTCATTCTGCTCGGAACTCACCACAGCCCAATGCCCGATTACTGCCTCAGTCTAGGGTTAGGCTTAGGGCTAGGGTTAGGGTTATGCCTAGGGTTAGGGTTCACAAAACCACAAAGCCAGGAGCTCCAGGGATACTCACCATGCAAAAGGCAGGCCAAGTTGAGCGTAGCACATCCAAATCCCCTCTCCCTCTTTGTCATTCTCCTCGGAACTCCCCACAGCCCAATGCCCGATTACTGCCTCAGTCTAGGGTTAGGCTTAGGGCTAGGGTTAGGGTTATGCCTAGGGTTAGGGTTCACAAAACCACAAAGCCAGGAGCTCCAGGGATACTCACCATGCAAAAGGCAGGCCAAGTTGAGCGTAGCACATCCAAATCATTGCTCCCTCTTTGTCATTCTGCTCGGAACTCACCACAGCCCCATGCTCGATTTCTGCCTCAGTCTAGGGTTAGGCTTAGGGCTAGGGTTAGGGTTATGCCTAGGGTTAGGGTTCAGAAAACCACAAAGCCAGGAGCTCCAGGGATACTCCCCATGCAAAAGGCAGGCCAAGTTGAGCGCAGCCAATCCAAATCCTTCCTCCCTCTTCGTCATTCTGCTCGGAACTCCCCACAGCCCCATGCCCGATTTCTGCCTCAGTCTAGGGTTAGGCTTAGGGCTAGGGTTAGGGTTATGCCTAGGGTTAGGGTTCACAAAACCACAAAGCCAGGAGCTCCAGGGATACTCCCCATGCAAAAGGCAGGCCAAGTTGAGCGCAGCCAATCCAAATCCTTGCTCCCTCTTTGTCATTCTGCTCGGAACTCCCCACAGCCCAATGCCCGATTTCTGCCTCAGTCTAGGGTTAGGCTTAGGGCTAGGGTTAGGGTTATGCCTAGGGTTAGGGTTCAGAAAACCACAAAGCCAGGAGCTCCAGGGATACTCCCCATGCAAAAGGCAGGCCAAGTTGAGCGTAGCACATCCAAATCCTTGCTCCCTCTTTGTCATTCTGCTCAGAACTTCCCACAGCCCAATGCCAGATTACTGGCTCAGTCTAGGGTTAGGCTTAGGGCTAGGGTTAGGGTTATGCCTAGGGTTAGGGTTCACAAAACCACAAAGCCAGGAGCTCCAGGGACACTGATCATGCGAAAGGCAGGCCAAGTTAAGCACGGCACATCCAAAACCTTGCTCCCTCTTCTTCTTTCTGCAAGGGTTAGGGTTAGGGGCTCGGGTTAGTGTTAGGGGTTAGGGTTAGGGGTAGGGTTAGGGTTAGGGTTATGCCTAGGGTTAGGATTGAGAAAACGACAAAGCCAGGGGACCCAGGCACACTAAGCATGCAAAAGGCAGGCCAAGTTGAGCGTAGCACATCCAAATCCCCTCTCCCTCTTCGTCATTCTGCTCGGAATTCACCACAGCCCAATGCCCGATTTCTGCCTCAGTCTAGGGTTAGGCTTAGGGCTAGGGTTAGGGTTATGCCTAGGGTTAGGGTTCACAAAACCACAAAGCCAGGAGCTCCAGGGATACTCACCATGCAAAAGGCAGGCCAAGTTGAGTGTAGCACATCCAAATCCTTGCTCCCTCTTCTTCATTCTGCTCGGAACTCACCACGGCCCAATGCCCGATATCTGCCTCAGTCTAGGGTTAGGCTTAGGGCTAGGGTTAGGGTTATGCCTAGGGTTAGGGTTCACAAAACCACAAAGCCAGGAGCTCCAGGGATACTCACCATGCAAAAGGCAGGCCAAGTTGAGTGTAGCACATCCAAATCCCCTCTCCCTCTTCGTCATTCTGCTCGGAACTCACCACAGCCCAATGCCCGATTTCTGCCTCAGTCTAGGGTTAGGCTTAGGGCTAGGGTTAGGGTTATGCCTAGGGTTAGGGTTCACAAAACCACAAAGCCAGGAGCTCCAGGGATACTCACCATGCAAAAGGCAGGCCAAGTTGAGCGTAGCACATCCAAATCATTGCTCCCTCTTTGTCATTCTGCTCGGAACTCCCCACAGCCCAATGCCCGATTTCTGCCTCAGTCTAGGGTTAGGCTTAGGGCTAGGGTTAGGGTTATGCCTAGGGTTAGGGTTCAGAAAACCACAAAGCCAGGAGCTCCAGGGATACTCACCATGCAAAAGGCAGGCCAAGTTGAGCGCAGCCAATCCAAATCCCCTCTCCCTCTTCGTCATTCTGCTCGGAACTTCCCACAGCCCAATGCCAGATTACTGGCTCAGTCTAGGGTTAGGCTTAGGGCTAGGGTTAGGGTTATGCCTAGGGTTAGGGTTCACAAAACCACAAAGCCAGGAGCTCCAGGGATACCATGCAAAAGGCAGGCCAAGTTGAGCGTAGCACATCCAAATCCTTGCTCCCTCTTCTTCATTCTGCTCGGAACTCCCCACAGCCCAATGCCCGATTACTGGCTCAGTCTAGGGTTAGGCTTAGGGCTAGGGTTAGGGTTATGCCTAGGGTTAGGGTTCACAAAACCACAAAGCCAGGAGCTCCAGGGATACTCCTCATGCAAAAGGCAGGCCAAGTTGAGCGCAGCCAATCCAAATCCTTGCTCCCTCTTCGTCATTCTGCTCGGAACTCCCCACAGCCCAATGCCCGATTTCTGCCTCAGTCTAGGGTTAGGCTTAGGGCTAGGGTTAAGGTTATGCCTAGGGTTAGGGTTCAGAAAACCACAAAGCCAGGAGCTCCAGGGATACTCACCATGCAAAAGGCAGGCCAAGTTGAGCGTAGCACATCCAAATCCCCTCTCCCTCTTCGTCATTCTGCTCGGAACTCCCCACAGCCCAATGCCCGATTTCTGCCTCAGTCTACGGTTAAGCTTAGGGCTAGGGTTAGGGTTATGCCTAGGGTTAGGGTTATGCCTAGGGTTAGGGTTCAGAAAACCACAAAGCCAGGAGCTCCAGGGATACTCACCATGCAAAAGGCAGGCCAAGTTGAGCGTAGCACATCCAAATCCCCTCTCCCTCTTCGTCATTCTGCTCGGAACTCACCACAGCCCAATGCCCGATTTCTGCCTCAGTCTAGGGTTAGGCTTAGGGCTAGGGTTAGGGTTATGCCTAGGGTTAGGGTTCACAAAACCACAAAGCCAGGAGCTCCAGGGATACTCACCATGCAAAAGGCAGGCCAAGTTGAGCGTAGCACATCCAAATCCCCTCTCCCTCTTTGTCATTCTGCTCGGAACTCACCACAGCCCAATGCCCGATTTCTGCCTCAGTCTAGGGTTAGGCTTAGGGCTAGGGTTAGGGTTATGCCTAGGGTTAGGGTTCACAAAACCACAAAGCCAGGAGCTCCAGAGATACTCCCCATGCAAAAGGCAGGCCAAGTTGAGCGTAGCACATCCAAATCCTTGCTCCCTCTTCGTCATTCTGCTCGGAACTCACCACAGCCCAATGCCCGATTTCTGCCTCAGTCTAGGGTTAGGTTTAGGGCTAGGGTTAGGGTTATGCCTAGGGTTAGGGTTCAGAAAACCACAAAGCCAGGAGCTCCAGGGATACTCCCCATGCAAAAGGCAGGCCAAGTTGAGTGTAGCACATCCAAATCCTTGCTCCCTCTTCGTCATTCTGCTCGGAACTCACCACAGCCCAATGCCCGATTTCTGCCTCAGTCTAGGGTTAGGCTTAGGGCTAGGGTTAGGGTTATGCCTAGGGTTAGGGTTCACAAAACCACAAAGCCAGGAGCTCCAGGGATACTCCCCATGCAAAAGGCAGGCCAAGTTGAGCGTAGCACATCCAAATCCTTGCTCCCTCTTCGTCATTCTGCTCGGAACTCACCACAGCCCAATGCCCGATTACTGCCTCAGTCTAGGGTTAAGCTTAGGGCTAGGGTTAGGGTTATGCCTAGGGTTAGGGTTCAGAAAACCACAAAGCCAGGAGCTCCAGGGATACTCCCCATGCAAAAGGCAGGCCAAGTTGAGCGCAGCCAATCCAAATCCTTGCTCCCTCTTCGTCATTCTGCTCGGAACTCCCCACAGCCCAATGCCCGATTTCTGCCTCAGTCTAGGGTTAGGCTTAGGGCTAGGGTTAGGGTTATGCCTAGGGTTAGGGTTCAGAAAACCACAAACCAGGAGCTCCAGGGACACTGATCATGCGAAAGGCAGGCCAAGTTAAGCACGGCACATCCAAAACCTTGCTCCCTCTTCTTCTTTCTGCAAGGGTTAGGGTTAGGGGCTCGGGTTAGGGTTAGGGGTTAGGGTTAGGGGTAGGGTTAGGGTTAGGGTTTTGACTAGGGTTAGGGTTCACAAAACCACAAAGCCAGGGGACCCAGGCACACTAAGCATGCAAAAGGCAGGCCAAGTTGAGCGTAGCACATCCAAATCCCCTCTCCCTCTTCGTCATTCTGCTCGGAACTCACCACAGCCCAATGCCCGATTTCTGCCTCAGTCTAGGGTTCGGCTTAAGGCTAGGGTTAGGGTTATGCCTAGGGTTAGGGTTATGCCTAGGGTTAGGGTTCAGAAAACCACAAAGCCAGGAGCTCCAGGGATACTCACCATGCAAAAGGCAGGCCAAGTTGAGCGTAGCACATCCAAATCCCCTCTCCCTCTTCGTCATTCTGCTCGGAACTCACCACAGCCCAATGCCCGATTACTGCCTCAGTCTAGGGTTAGGCTTAGGGCTAGGGTTAGGGTTATGCCTAGGGTTAGGGTTCACAAAACCACAAAGCCAGGAGCTCCAGGGATACTCACCATGCAAAAGGCAGGCCAAGTTGAGCGTAGCACATCCAAATCCCCTCTCCCTCTTTGTCATTCTCCTCGGAACTCCCCACAGCCCAATGCCCGATTACTGCCTCAGTCTAGGGTTAGGCTTAGGGCTAGGGTTAGGGTTATGCCTAGGGTTAGGGTTCAGAAAACCACAAAGCCAGGAGCTCCAGGGATACTCACCATGCAAAAGGCAGGCCAAGTTGAGCGTAGCACATCCAAATCCCCTCTCCCTCTTCGTCATTCTGCTCGGAACTCCCCACAGCCCAATGCCCGATTACTGCCTCAGTCTAGGGTTAGGCTTAGGGCTAGGGTTAGGGTTATGCCTAGGGTTAGGGTTCACAAAACCACAAAGCCAGGAGCTCCAGGGATACTCACCATGCAAAAGGCAGGCCAAGTTGAGCGTAGCACATCCAAATCCCCTCTCCCTCTTTGTCATTCTCCTCGGAACTCCCCACAGCCCAATGCCCGATTACTGGCTCAGTCTAGGGTTAGGCTTAGGGCTAGGGTTAGGGTTATGCCTAGGGTTAGGGTTCAGAAAACCACAAAGCCAGGAGCTCCAGGGATACTCACCATGCAAAAGGCAGGCCAAGTTGAGCGTAGCACATCCAAATCCCCTCTCCCTCTTCGTCATTCTGCTCGGAACTCACCACAGCCCAATGCCCGATTACTGCCTCAGTCTAGGGTTAGGCTTAGGGCTAGGGTTAGGGTTATGCCTAGGGTTAGGGTTCACAAAACCACAAAGCCAGGAGCTCCAGGGATACTCACCATGCAAAAGGCAGGCCAAGTTGAGCGTAGCACATCCAAATCCCCTCTCCCTCTTTGTCATTCTCCTCGGAACTCCCCACAGCCCAATGCCCGATTTCTGCCTCAGTCTAGGGTTAGGCTTAGGGCTAGGGTTAGGGTTATGCCTAGGGTTAGGGTTCACAAAACCACAAAGCCAGGAGCTCCAGGGATACTCACCATGCAAAAGGCTGGCCAAGTTGAGCGTAGCACATCCAAATCCTTGCTCCCTCTTTGTCATTCTGCTCAGAACTTCCCACAGCCCAATGCCAGATTACTGGCTCAGTCTAGGGTTAGGCTTAGGGCTAGGGTTAGGGTTATGCCTAGGGTTAGGGTTCACAAAACCACAAAGCCAGGAGCTCCAGGGACACTGATCATGCGAAAGGCAGGCCAAGTTAAGCACGGCACATCCAAAACCTTGCTCCCTCTTCTTCTTTCTGCAAGGGTTAGGGTTAGGGGCTCGGGTTAGTGTTAGGGGTTAGGGTTAGGGGTAGGGTTAGGGTTAGGGTTTTGACTAGGGTTAGGATTGAGAAAACGACAAAGCCAGGGGACCCAGGCACACTAAGCATGCAAAAGGCAGGCCAAGTTGAGCGTAGCACATCCAAATCCCCTCTCCCTCTTCGTCATTCTGCTCGGAATTCACCACAGCCCAATGCCCGATTTCTGCCTCAGTCTAGGGTTAGGCTTAGGGCTAGGGTTAGGGTTATGCCTAGGGTTAGGGTTCAGAAAACCACAAAGCCAGGAGCTCCAGGGATACTCACCATGCAAAAGGCAGGCCAAGTTGAGTGTAGCACATCCAAATCCTTGCTCCCTCTACGTCATTCTGCTCGGAACTCACCACAGCCCAATGCCCGATATCTGCCTCAGTCTAGGGTTAGGCTTAGGGCTAGGGTTAGGGTTATGCCTAGGGTTAGGGTTCACAAAACCACAAAGCCAGGAGCTCCAGGGATACTCACCATGCAAAAGGCAGGCCAAGTTGAGCGTAGCACATCCAAATCCCCTCTCCCTCTTCGTCATTCTGCTCGGAACTCACCACAGCCCAATGCCCGATTTCTGCCTCAGTCTAGGGTTAGGCTTAGGGCTAGGGTTAGGGTTATGCCTAGGGTTAGGGTTCACAAAACCACAAAGCCAGGAGCTCCAGGGATACTCACCATGCAAAAGGCAGGCCAAGTTGAGCGTAGCACATCCAAATCATTGCTCCCTCTTTGTCATTCTGCTCGGAACTCACCACAGCCCCATGCTCGATTTCTGCCTCAGTCTAGGGTTAGGCTTAGGGCTAGGGTTAGGGTTATGCCTAGGGTTAGGGTTCAGAAAACCACAAAGCCAGGAGCTCCAGGGATACTCCCCATGCAAAAGGCAGGCCAAGTTGAGCGCAGCCAATCCAAATCCTTGCTCCCTCTTCGTCATTCTGCTCGGAACTCCCCACAGCCCAATGCCCGATTTCTGCCTCAGTCTAGGGTTAGGCTTAGGGCTAGGGTTAGGGTTATGCCTAGGGTTAGGGTTCAGAAAACCACAAAGCCAGGAGCTCCAGGGATACTCCCCATGCAAAAGGCAGGCCAAGTTGAGCGTAGCACATCCAAATCCTTGCTCCCTCTTTGTCATTCTGCTCAGAACTTCCGACAGCCCAATGCCAGATTACTGGCTCAGTCTAGGGTTAGGCTTAGGGCTAGGGTTAGGGTTATGCCTAGGGTTAGGGTTCACAAAACCACAAAGCCAGGAGCTCCAGGGACACTGATCATGCGAAAGGCAGGCCAAGTTAAGCACGGCACATCCAAAACCTTGCTCCCTCTTCTTCTTTCTGCAAGGGTTAGGGTTAGGGGCTCGGGTTAGTGTTAGGGGTTAGGGTTAGGGGTAGGGTTAGGGTTAGGGTTTTGACTAGGGTTAGGATTGAGAAAACCACAAAGCCAGGGGACCAAGGCACACTAAGCATGCAAAAGGCAGGCCAAGTTGAGCGTAGCACATCCAAATCCCCTCTCCCTCTTCCTCATTCTGCTCGGAATTCACCACAGCCCAATGCCCGATTTCTGCCTCAGTCTAGGGTTAGGCTTAGGGCTAGGGTTAGGGTTATGCCTAGGGTTAGGGTTCAGAAAACCACAAAGCCAGGAGCTCCAGGGATACTCACCATGCAAAAGGCAGGCCAAGTTGAGTGTAGCACATCCAAATCCTTGCTCCCTCTTCTTCATTCTGCTCGGAACTCACCACGGCCCAATGCCCGATGTCTGCCTCAGTCTAGGGTTAGGCTTAGGGCTAGGGTTAGGGTTATGCCTAGGGTTAGGGTTCACAAAACCACAAAGCCAGGAGCTCCAGGGATACTCACCATGCAAAAGGCAGGCCAAGTTGAGCGTAGCACATCCAAATCCCCTCTCCCTCTTCGTCATTCTGCTCGGAACTCACCACAGCCCAATGTCCGATTTCTGCCTCAGTCTAGGGTTAGGCTTAGGGCTAGGGTTAGGGTTATGCCTAGGGTTAGGGTTCACAAAACCACAAAGCCAGGAGCTCCAGGGATACTCACCATGCAAAAGGCGGGCCAAGTTGAGCGTAGCACATCCAAATCATTGCTCCCTCTTTGTCATTCTGCTCGGAACTCACCACAGCCCCATGCCCGATTTCTGCCTCAGTCTAGGGTTAGGCTTAGGGCTAGGGTTAGGGTTATGCCTAGGGTTAGGGTTCACAAAACCACAAAGCCAGGAGCTCCAGGGATACTCCCCATGCAAAAGGCAGGCCAAGTTGAGCGCAGCCAATCCAAATCCTTGCTCCCTCTTCGTCATTCTGCTCGGAACTCCCCACAGCCCAATGTCCGATTTCTGCCTCAGTCTAGGGTTAGGCTTAGGGCTAGGGTTAGGGTTATGCCTAGGGTTAGGGTTCAGAAAACCACAAAGCCAGGAGCTCCAGGGATACTCACCATGCAAAAGGCAGGCCAAGTTGAGTGTAGCACATCCAAATCCCCTCTCCCTCTTCGTCATTCTGCTCGGAACTTCCCACAGCCCAATGCCAGATTACTGGCTCAGTCTAGGGTTAGGCTTAGGGCTAGGGTTAGGGTTATGCCTAGGGTTAGGGTTCACAAAACCACAAAGCCAGGAGCTCCAGGGATACCATGCAAAAGGCAGGCCAAGTTGAGCGTAGCACATCCAAATCCTTGCTCCCTCTTCTTCATTCTGCTCGGAACTCCCCACAGCCCAATGCCCGATTTCTGGCTCAGTCTAGGGTTAGGCTTAGGGCTAGGGTTAGGGTTATGCCTAGGGTTAGGGTTCACAAAACCACAAAGCCAGGAGCTCCAGAGATACTCCCCATGCAAAAGGCAGGCCAAGTTGAGCGTAGCACATCCAAATCCTTGCTCCCTCTTCGTCATTCTGCTCGGAACTCACCACAGCCCAATGCCCGATTTCTGCCTCAGTCTAGGGTTAGGTTTAGGGCTAGGGTTAGGGTTATGCCTAGGGTTAGGGTTCAGAAAACCACAAAGCCAGGAGCTCCAGGGATACTCCCCATGCAAAAGGCAGGCCAAGTTGAGTGTAGCACATCCAAATCCTTGCTCCCTCTTCGTCATTCTGCTCGGAACTCCCCACAGCCCAATGCCCGATTTCTGCCTCAGTCTAGGGTTAGGCTTAGGGCTAGGGTTAGGGTTATGCCTAGGGTTAGGGTTCACAAAACCACAAAGCCAGGAGCTCCAGGGATACTCCCCATGCAAAAGGCAGGCCAAGTTGAGCGTAGCACATCCAAATCCTTGCTCCCTCTTTGTCATTCTGCTCGGAACTCACCACAGCCCAATGCCCGATTACTGCCTCAGTCTAGGGTTAAGCTTAGGGCTAGGGTTAGGGTTATGCCTAGGGTTAGGGTTCAGAAAACCACAAAGCCAGGAGCTCCAGGGATACTCCCCATGCAAAAGGCAGGCCAAGTTGAGCGCAGCCAATCCAAATCCTTGCTCCCTCTTCGTCATTCTGCTCGGAACTCCCCACAGCCCAATGCCCGATTTCTGCCTCAGTCTAGGGTTAGGCTTAGGGCTAGGGTTAGGGTTATGCCTAGGGTTAGGGTTCAGAAAACCACAAACCAGGAGCTCCAGGGACACTGATCATGCGAAAGGCAGGCCAAGTTAAGCACGGCACATCCAAAACCTTGCTCCCTCTTCTTCTTTCTGCAAGGGTTAGGGTTAGGGGCTCGGGTTAGGGTTAGGGGTTAGGGTTAGGGGTAGGGTTAGGGTTAGGGTTTTGACTAGGGTTAGGGTTCACAAAACCACAAAGCCAGGGGACCCAGGCACACTAAGCATGCAAAAGGCAGGCCAAGTTGAGCGTAGCACATCCAAATCCCCTCTCCCTCTTCGTCATTCTGCTCGGAACTCACCACAGCCCAATGCCCGATTTCTGCCTCAGTCTAGGGTTAGGCTTAAGGCTAGGGTTAGGGTTATGCCTAGGGTTAGGGTTATGCCTAGGGTTAGGGTTCAGAAAACCACAAAGCCAGGAGCTCCAGGGATACTCACCATGCAAAAGGCAGGCCAAGTTGAGCGTAGCACATCCAAATCCCCTCTCCCTCTTCGTCATTCTGCTCGGAACTCACCACAGCCCAATGCCCGATTACTGCCTCAGTCTAGGGTTAGGCTTAGGGCTAGGGTTAGGGTTATGCCTAGGGTTAGGGTTCACAAAACCACAAAGCCAGGAGCTCCAGGGATACTCACCATGCAAAAGGCAGGCCAAGTTGAGCGTAGCACATCCAAATCCCCTCTCCCTCTTTGTCATTCTCCTCGGAACTCCCCACAGCCCAATGCCCGATTACTGCCTCAGTCTAGGGTTAGGCTTAGGGCTAGGGTTAGGGTTATGCCTAGGGTTAGGGTTCAGAAAACCACAAAGCCAGGAGCTCCAGGGATACTCACCATGCAAAAGGCAGGCCAAGTTGAGCGTAGCACATCCAAATCCCCTCTCCCTCTTCGTCATTCTGCTCGGAACTCCCCACAGCCCAATGCCCGATTACTGCCTCAGTCTAGGGTTAGGCTTAGGGCTAGGGTTAGGGTTATGCCTAGGGTTAGGGTTCACAAAACCACAAAGCCAGGAGCTCCAGGGATACTCACCATGCAAAAGGCAGGCCAAGTTGAGCGTAGCACATCCAAATCCCCTCTCCCTCTTTGTCATTCTCCTCGGAACTCCCCACAGCCCAATGCCCGATTACTGGCTCAGTCTAGGGTTAGGCTTAGGGCTAGGGTTAGGGTTATGCCTAGGGTTAGGGTTCAGAAAACCACAAAGCCAGGAGCTCCAGGGATACTCACCATGCAAAAGGCTGGCCAAGTTGAGCGTAGCACATCCAAATCCTTGCTCCCTCTTTGTCATTCTGCTCAGAACTTCCCACAGCCCAATGCCAGATTACTGGCTCAGTCTAGGGTTAGGCTTAGGGCTAGGGTTAGGGTTATGCCTAGGGTTAGGGTTCACAAAACCACAAAGCCAGGAGCTCCAGGGACACTGATCATGCGAAAGGCAGGCCAAGTTAAGCACGGCACATCCAAAACCTTGCTCCCTCTTCTTCTTTCTGCAAGGGTTAGGGTTAGGGGCTCGGGTTAGTGTTAGGGGTTAGGGTTAGGGGTAGGGTTAGGGTTAGGGTTTTGACTAGGGTTAGGATTGAGAAAACGACAAAGCCAGGGGACCCAGGCACACTAAGCATGCAAAAGGCAGGCCAAGTTGAGCGTAGCACATCCAAATCCCCTCTCCCTCTTCGTCATTCTGCTCGGAATTCACCACAGCCCAATGCCCGATTTCTGCCTCAGTCTAGGGTTAGGCTTAGGGCTAGGGTTAGGGTTATGCCTAGGGTTAGGGTTCAGAAAACCACAAAGCCAGGAGCTCCAGGGATACTCACCATGCAAAAGGCAGGCCAAGTTGAGTGTAGCACATCCAAATCCTTGCTCCCTCTACGTCATTCTGCTCGGAACTCACCACAGCCCAATGCCCGATATCTGCCTCAGTCTAGGGTTAGGCTTAGGGCTAGGGTTAGGGTTATGCCTAGGGTTAGGGTTCACAAAACCACAAAGCCAGGAGCTCCAGGGATACTCACCATGCAAAAGGCAGGCCAAGTTGAGCGTAGCACATCCAAATCCCCTCTCCCTCTTCGTCATTCTGCTCGGAACTCACCACAGCCCAATGCCCGATTTCTGCCTCAGTCTAGGGTTAGGCTTAGGGCTAGGGTTAGGGTTATGCCTAGGGTTAGGGTTCACAAAACCACAAAGCCAGGAGCTCCAGGGATACTCACCATGCAAAAGGCAGGCCAAGTTGAGCGTAGCACATCCAAATCATTGCTCCCTCTTTGTCATTCTGCTCGGAACTCACCACAGCCCCATGCTCGATTTCTGCCTCAGTCTAGGGTTAGGCTTAGGGCTAGGGTTAGGGTTATGCCTAGGGTTAGGGTTCAGAAAACCACAAAGCCAGGAGCTCCAGGGATACTCCCCATGCAAAAGGCAGGCCAAGTTGAGCGCAGCCAATCCAAATCCTTGCTCCCTCTTCGTCATTCTGCTCGGAACTCCCCACAGCCCAATGCCCGATTTCTGCCTCAGTCTAGGGTTAGGCTTAGGGCTAGGGTTAGGGTTATGCCTAGGGTTAGGGTTCAGAAAACCACAAAGCCAGGAGCTCCAGGGATACTCCCCATGCAAAAGGCAGGCCAAGTTGAGCGTAGCACATCCAAATCCTTGCTCCCTCTTTGTCATTCTGCTCAGAACTTCCGACAGCCCAATGCCAGATTACTGGCTCAGTCTAGGGTTAGGCTTAGGGCTAGGGTTAGGGTTATGCCTAGGGTTAGGGTTCACAAAACCACAAAGCCAGGAGCTCCAGGGACACTGATCATGCGAAAGGCAGGCCAAGTTAAGCACGGCACATCCAAAACCTTGCTCCCTCTTCTTCTTTCTGCAAGGGTTAGGGTTAGGGGCTCGGGTTAGTGTTAGGGGTTAGGGTTAGGGGTAGGGTTAGGGTTAGGGTTTTGACTAGGGTTAGGATTGAGGAAACCACAAAGCCAGGGGACCAAGGCACACTAAGCATGCAAAAGGCAGGCCAAGTTGAGCGTAGCACATCCAAATCCCCTCTCCCTCTTCGTCATTCTGCTCGGAATTCACCACAGCCCAATGCCCGATTTCTGCCTCAGTCTAGGGTTAGGCTTAGGGCTAGGGTTAGGGTTATGCCTAGGGTTAGGGTTCAGAAAACCACAAAGCCAGGAGCTCCAGGGATACTCACCATGCAAAAGGCAGGCCAAGTTGAGTGTAGCACATCCAAATCCTTGCTCCCTCTTCTTCATTCTGCTCGGAACTCACCACGGCCCAATGCCCGATGTCTGCCTCAGTCTAGGGTTAGGCTTAGGGCTAGGGTTAGGGTTATGCCTAGGGTTAGGGTTCACAAAACCACAAAGCCAGGAGCTCCAGGGATACTCACCATGCAAAAGGCAGGCCAAGTTGAGCGTAGCACATCCAAATCCCCTCTCCCTCTTCGTCATTCTGCTCGGAACTCACCACAGCCCAATGTCCGATTTCTGCCTCAGTCTAGGGTTAGGCTTAGGGCTAGGGTTAGGGTTATGCCTAGGGTTAGGGTTCACAAAACCACAAAGCCAGGAGCTCCAGGGATACTCACCATGCAAAAGGCGGGCCAAGTTGAGCGTAGCACATCCAAATCATTGCTCCCTCTTTGTCATTCTGCTCGGAACTCACCACAGCCCCATGCCCGATTTCTGCCTCAGTCTAGGGTTAGGCTTAGGGCTAGGGTTAGGGTTATGCCTAGGGTTAGGGTTCACAAAACCACAAAGCCAGGAGCTCCAGGGATACTCCCCATGCAAAAGGCAGGCCAAGTTGAGCGCAGCCAATCCAAATCCTTGCTCCCTCTTCGTCATTCTGCTCGGAACTCCCCACAGCCCAATGTCCGATTTCTGCCTCAGTCTAGGGTTAGGCTTAGGGCTAGGGTTAGGGTTATGCCTAGGGTTAGGGTTCAGAAAACCACAAAGCCAGGAGCTCCAGGGATACTCACCATGCAAAAGGCAGGCCAAGTTGAGTGTAGCACATCCAAATCCCCTCTCCCTCTTCGTCATTCTGCTCGGAACTTCCCACAGCCCAATGCCAGATTACTGGCTCAGTCTAGGGTTAGGCTTAGGGCTAGGGTTAGGGTTATGCCTAGGGTTAGGGTTCACAAAACCACAAAGCCAGGAGCTCCAGGGATACCATGCAAAAGGCAGGCCAAGTTGAGCGTAGCACATCCAAATCCTTGCTCCCTCTTCTTCATTCTGCTCGGAACTCCCCACAGCCCAATGCCCGATTTCTGGCTCAGTCTAGGGTTAGGCTTAGGGCTAGGGTTAGGGTTATGCCTAGGGTTAGGGTTATGCCTAGGGTTAGGGTTCAGAAAACCACAAAGCCAGGAGCTCCAGGGATACTCACCATGCAAAAGGCAGGCCAAGTTGAGCGTAGCACATCCAAATCCCCTCTCCCTCTTCGTCATTCTGCTCGGAACTCACCACAGCCCAATGCCCGATTTCTGCCTCAGTCTAGGGTTAGGCTTAGGGCTAGGGTTAGGGTTATGCCTAGGGTTAGGGTTCACAAAACCACAAAGCCAGGAGCTCCAGGGATACTCACCATGCAAAAGGCAGGCCAAGTTGAGCGTAGCACATCCAAATCCCCTCTCCCTCTTTGTCATTCTGCTCGGAACTCACCACAGCCCAATGCCCGATTTCTGCCTCAGTCTAGGGTTAGGCTTAGGGCTAGGGTTAGGGTTATGCCTAGGGTTAGGGTTCACAAAACCACAAAGCCAGGAGCTCCAGAGATACTCCCCATGCAAAAGGCAGGCCAAGTTGAGCGTAGCACATCCAAATCCTTGCTCCCTCTTCGTCATTCTGCTCGGAACTCACCACAGCCCAATGCCCGATTTCTGCCTCAGTCTAGGGTTAGGTTTAGGGCTAGGGTTAGGGTTATGCCTAGGGTTAGGGTTCAGAAAACCACAAAGCCAGGAGCTCCAGGGATACTCCCCATGCAAAAGGCAGGCCAAGTTGAGTGTAGCACATCCAAATCCTTGCTCCCTCTTCGTCATTCTGCTCGGAACTCCCCACAGCCCAATGCCCGATTTCTGCCTCAGTCTAGGGTTAGGCTTAGGGCTAGGGTTAGGGTTATGCCTAGGGTTAGGGTTCACAAAACCACAAAGCCAGGAGCTCCAGGGATACTCCCCATGCAAAAGGCAGGCCAAGTTGAGCGTAGCACATCCAAATCCTTGCTCCCTCTTTGTCATTCTGCTCGGAACTCACCACAGCCCAATGCCCGATTACTGCCTCAGTCTAGGGTTAAGCTTAGGGCTAGGGTTAGGGTTATGCCTAGGGTTAGGGTTCAGAAAACCACAAAGCCAGGAGCTCCAGGGATACTCCCCATGCAAAAGGCAGGCCAAGTTGAGCGCAGCCAATCCAAATCCTTGCTCCCTCTTCGTCATTCTGCTCGGAACTCCCCACAGCCCAATGCCCGATTTCTGCCTCAGTCTAGGGTTAGGCTTAGGGCTAGGGTTAGGGTTATGCCTAGGGTTAGGGTTCAGAAAACCACAAACCAGGAGCTCCAGGGACACTGATCATGCGAAAGGCAGGCCAAGTTAAGCACGGCACATCCAAAACCTTGCTCCCTCTTCTTCTTTCTGCAAGGGTTAGGGTTAGGGGCTCGGGTTAGGGTTAGGGGTTAGGGTTAGGGGTAGGGTTAGGGTTAGGGTTTTGACTAGGGTTAGGGTTCACAAAACCACAAAGCCAGGGGACCCAGGCACACTAAGCATGCAAAAGGCAGGCCAAGTTGAGCGTAGCACATCCAAATCCCCTCTCCCTCTTCGTCATTCTGCTCGGAACTCACCACAGCCCAATGCCCGATTTCTGCCTCAGTCTAGGGTTAGGCTTAAGGCTAGGGTTAGGGTTATGCCTAGGGTTAGGGTTATGCCTAGGGTTAGGGTTCAGAAAACCACAAAGCCAGGAGCTCCAGGGATACTCACCATGCAAAAGGCAGGCCAAGTTGAGCGTAGCACATCCAAATCCCCTCTCCCTCTTCGTCATTCTGCTCGGAACTCACCACAGCCCAATGCCCGATTACTGCCTCAGTCTAGGGTTAGGCTTAGGGCTAGGGTTAGGGTTATGCCTAGGGTTAGGGTTCACAAAACCACAAAGCCAGGAGCTCCAGGGATACTCACCATGCAAAAGGCAGGCCAAGTTGAGCGTAGCACATCCAAATCCCCTCTCCCTCTTTGTCATTCTCCTCGGAACTCCCCACAGCCCAATGCCCGATTACTGCCTCAGTCTAGGGTTAGGCTTAGGGCTAGGGTTAGGGTTATGCCTAGGGTTAGGGTTCAGAAAACCACAAAGCCAGGAGCTCCAGGGATACTCACCATGCAAAAGGCAGGCCAAGTTGAGCGTAGCACATCCAAATCCCCTCTCCCTCTTCGTCATTCTGCTCGGAACTCCCCACAGCCCAATGCCCGATTACTGCCTCAGTCTAGGGTTAGGCTTAGGGCTAGGGTTAGGGTTATGCCTAGGGTTAGGGTTCACAAAACCACAAAGCCAGGAGCTCCAGGGATACTCACCATGCAAAAGGCAGGCCAAGTTGAGCGTAGCACATCCAAATCCCCTCTCCCTCTTTGTCATTCTCCTCGGAACTCCCCACAGCCCAATGCCCGATTACTGCCTCAGTCTAGGGTTAGGCTTAGGGCTAGGGTTAGGGTTATGCCTAGGGTTAGGGTTCAGAAAACCACAAAGCCAGGAGCTCCAGGGATACTCACCATGCAAAAGGCTGGCCAAGTTGAGCGTAGCACATCCAAATCCTTGCTCCCTCTACGTCATTCTGCTCAGAACTTCCCACAGCCCAATGCCAGATTACTGGCTCAGTCTAGGGTTAGGCTTAGGGCTAGGGTTAGGGTTATGCCTAGGGTTAGGGTTCACAAAACCACAAAGCCAGGAGCTCCAGGGACACTGATCATGCGAAAGGCAGGCCAAGTTAAGCACGGCACATCCAAAACCTTGCTCCCTCTTCTTCTTTCTGCAAGGGTTAGGGTTAGGGGCTCGGGTTAGTGTTAGGGGTTAGGGTTAGGGGTAGGGTTAGGGTTAGGGTTTTGACTAGGGTTAGGATTGAGAAAACGACAAAGCCAGGGGACCCAGGCACACTAAGCATGCAAAAGGCAGGCCAAGTTGAGCGTAGCACATCCAAATCCCCTCTCCCTCTTCGTCATTCTGCTCGGAATTCACCACAGCCCGATGCCCGATTTCTGCCTCAGTCTAGGGTTAGGCTTAGGGCTAGGGTTAGGGTTATGCCTAGGGTTAGGGTTCAGAAAACCACAAAGCCAGGAGCTCCAGGGATACTCACCATGCAAAAGGCAGGCCAAGTTGAGTGTAGCACATCCAAATCCTTGCTCCCTCTACGTCATTCTGCTCGGAACTCACCACAGCCCAATGCCCGATATCTGCCTCAGTCTAGGGTTAGGCTTAGGGCTAGGGTTAGGGTTATGCCTAGGGTTAGGGTTCACAAAACCACAAAGCCAGGAGCTCCAGGGATACTCACCATGCAAAAGGCAGGCCAAGTTGAGCGTAGCACATCCAAATCCCCTCTCCCTCTTTGTCATTCTGCTCGGAACTCACCACAGCCCAATGCCCGATTTCTGCCTCAGTCTAGGGTTAGGCTTAGGGCTAGGGTTAGGGTTATGCCTAGGGTTAGGGTTCACAAAACCACAAAGCCAGGAGCTCCAGGGATACTCACCATGCAAAAGGCAGGCCAAGTTGAGCGTAGCACATCCAAATCCCCTCTCCCTCTTCGTCATTCTGCTCGGAACTCACCACAGCCCCATGCTCGATTTCTGCCTCAGTCTAGGGTTAGGCTTAGGGCTAGGGTTAGGGTTATGCCTAGGGTTAGGGTTCAGAAAACCACAAAGCCAGGAGCTCCAGGGATACTCCCCATGCAAAAGGCAGGCCAAGTTGAGCGCAGCCAATCCAAATCCTTGCTCCCTCTTCGTCATTCTGCTCGGAACTCCCCACAGCCCAATGCCCGATTTCTGCCTCAGTCTAGGGTTAGGCTTAGGGCTAGGGTTAGGGTTATGCCTAGGGTTAGGGTTCAGAAAACCACAAAGCCAGGAGCTCCAGGGATACTCCCCATGCAAAAGGCAGGCCAAGTTGAGCGTAGCACATCCAAATCCTTGCTCCCTCTTTGTCATTCTGCTCAGAACTTCCGACAGCCCAATGCCAGATTACTGGCTCAGTCTAGGGTTAGGCTTAGGGCTAGGGTTAGGGTTATGCCTAGGGTTAGGGTTCACAAAACCACAAAGCCAGGAGCTCCAGGGACACTGATCATGCGAAAGGCAGGCCAAGTTAAGCACGGCACATCCAAAACCTTGCTCCCTCTTCTTCTTTCTGCAAGGGTTAGGGTTAGGGGCTCGGGTTAGTGTTAGGGGTTAGGGTTAGGGGTAGGGTTAGGGTTAGGGTTTTGACTAGGGTTAGGATTGAGAAAACCACAAAGCCAGGGGACCAAGGCACACTAAGCATGCAAAAGGCAGGCCAAGTTGAGCGTAGCACATCCAAATCCCCTCTCCCTCTTCGTCATTCTGCTCGGAATTCACCACAGCCCAATGCCCGATTTCTGCCTCAGTCTAGGGTTAGGCTTAGGGCTAGGGTTAGGGTTATGCCTAGGGTTAGGGTTCAGAAAACCACAAAGCCAGGAGCTCCAGGGATACTCACCATGCAAAAGGCAGGCCAAGTTGAGTGTAGCACATCCAAATCCTTGCTCCCTCTTCTTCATTCTGCTCGGAACTCACCACGGCCCAATGCCCGATGTCTGCCTCAGTCTAGGGTTAGGCTTAGGGCTAGGGTTAGGGTTATGCCTAGGGTTAGGGTTCACAAAACCACAAAGCCAGGAGCTCCAGGGATACTCACCATGCAAAAGGCAGGCCAAGTTGAGCGTAGCACATCCAAATCCCCTCTCCCTCTTCGTCATTCTGCTCGGAACTCACCACAGCCCAATGTCCGATTTCTGCCTCAGTCTAGGGTTAGGCTTAGGGCTAGGGTTAGGGTTATGCCTAGGGTTAGGGTTCACAAAACCACAAAGCCAGGAGCTCCAGGGATACTCACCATGCAAAAGGCGGGCCAAGTTGAGCGTAGCACATCCAAATCATTGCTCCCTCTTTGTCATTCTGCTCGGAACTCACCACAGCCCCATGCCCGATTTCTGCCTCAGTCTAGGGTTAGGCTTAGGGCTAGGGTTAGGGTTATGCCTAGGGTTAGGGTTCACAAAACCACAAAGCCAGGAGCTCCAGGGATACTCCCCATGCAAAAGGCAGGCCAAGTTGAGCGCAGCCAATCCAAATCCTTGCTCCCTCTTCGTCATTCTGCTCGGAACTCCCCACAGCCCAATGTCCGATTTCTGCCTCAGTCTAGGGTTAGGCTTAGGGCTAGGGTTAGGGTTATGCCTAGGGTTAGGGTTCAGAAAACCACAAAGCCAGGAGCTCCAGGGATACTCACCATGCAAAAGGCAGGCCAAGTTGAGTGTAGCACATCCAAATCCCCTCTCCCTCTTCGTCATTCTGCTCGGAACTTCCCACAGCCCAATGCCAGATTACTGGCTCAGTCTAGGGTTAGGCTTAGGGCTAGGGTTAGGGTTATGCCTAGGGTTAGGGTTCACAAAACCACAAAGCCAGGAGCTCCAGGGATACCATGCAAAAGGCAGGCCAAGTTGAGCGTAGCACATCCAAATCCTTGCTCCCTCTTCTTCATTCTGCTCGGAACTCCCCACAGCCCAATGCCCGATTTCTGGCTCAGTCTAGGGTTAGGCTTAGGGCTAGGGTTAGGGTTATGCCTAGGGTTAGGGTTATGCCTAGGGTTAGGGTTCAGAAAACCACAAAGCCAGGAGCTCCAGGGATACTCACCATGCAAAAGGCAGGCCAAGTTGAGCGTAGCACATCCAAATCCCCTCTCCCTCTTCGTCATTCTGCTCGGAACTCACCACAGCCCAATGCCCGATTTCTGCCTCAGTCTAGGGTTAGGCTTAGGGCTAGGGTTAGGGTTATGCCTAGGGTTAGGGTTCACAAAACCACAAAGCCAGGAGCTCCAGGGATACTCACCATGCAAAAGGCAGGCCAAGTTGAGCGTAGCACATCCAAATCCCCTCTCCCTCTTTGTCATTCTGCTCGGAACTCACCACAGCCCAATGCCCGATTTCTGCCTCAGTCTAGGGTTAGGCTTAGGGCTAGGGTTAGGGTTATGCCTAGGGTTAGGGTTCACAAAACCACAAAGCCAGGAGCTCCAGAGATACTCCCCATGCAAAAGGCAGGCCAAGTTGAGCGTAGCACATCCAAATCCTTGCTCCCTCTTCGTCATTCTGCTCGGAACTCACCACAGCCCAATGCCCGATTTCTGCCTCAGTCTAGGGTTAGGTTTAGGGCTAGGGTTAGGGTTATGCCTAGGGTTAGGGTTCAGAAAACCACAAAGCCAGGAGCTCCAGGGATACTCCCCATGCAAAAGGCAGGCCAAGTTGAGTGTAGCACATCCAAATCCTTGCTCCCTCTTCGTCATTCTGCTCGGAACTCCCCACAGCCCAATGCCCGATTTCTGCCTCAGTCTAGGGTTAGGCTTAGGGCTAGGGTTAGGGTTATGCCTAGGGTTAGGGTTCACAAAACCACAAAGCCAGGAGCTCCAGGGATACTCCCCATGCAAAAGGCAGGCCAAGTTGAGCGTAGCACATCCAAATCCTTGCTCCCTCTTTGTCATTCTGCTCGGAACTCACCACAGCCCAATGCCCGATTACTGCCTCAGTCTAGGGTTAAGCTTAGGGCTAGGGTTAGGGTTATGCCTAGGGTTAGGGTTCAGAAAACCACAAAGCCAGGAGCTCCAGGGATACTCCCCATGCAAAAGGCAGGCCAAGTTGAGCGCAGCCAATCCAAATCCTTGCTCCCTCTTCGTCATTCTGCTCGGAACTCCCCACAGCCCAATGCCCGATTTCTGCCTCAGTCTAGGGTTAGGCTTAGGGCTAGGGTTAGGGTTATGCCTAGGGTTAGGGTTCAGAAAACCACAAACCAGGAGCTCCAGGGACACTGATCATGCGAAAGGCAGGCCAAGTTAAGCACGGCACATCCAAAACCTTGCTCCCTCTTCTTCTTTCTGCAAGGGTTAGGGTTAGGGGCTCGGGTTAGGGTTAGGGGTTAGGGTTAGGGGTAGGGTTAGGGTTAGGGTTTTGACTAGGGTTAGGGTTCACAAAACCACAAAGCCAGGGGACCCAGGCACACTAAGCATGCAAAAGGCAGGCCAAGTTGAGCGTAGCACATCCAAATCCCCTCTCCCTCTTCGTCATTCTGCTCGGAACTCACCACAGCCCAATGCCCGATTTCTGCCTCAGTCTAGGGTTAGGCTTAAGGCTAGGGTTAGGGTTATGCCTAGGGTTAGGGTTATGCCTAGGGTTAGGGTTCAGAAAACCACAAAGCCAGGAGCTCCAGGGATACTCACCATGCAAAAGGCAGGCCAAGTTGAGCGTAGCACATCCAAATCCCCTCTCCCTCTTCGTCATTCTGCTCGGAACTCACCACAGCCCAATGCCCGATTACTGCCTCAGTCTAGGGTTAGGCTTAGGGCTAGGGTTAGGGTTATGCCTAGGGTTAGGGTTCACAAAACCACAAAGCCAGGAGCTCCAGGGATACTCACCATGCAAAAGGCAGGCCAAGTTGAGCGTAGCACATCCAAATCCCCTCTCCCTCTTTGTCATTCTCCTCGGAACTCCCCACAGCCCAATGCCCGATTACTGCCTCAGTCTAGGGTTAGGCTTAGGGCTAGGGTTAGGGTTATGCCTAGGGTTAGGGTTCAGAAAACCACAAAGCCAGGAGCTCCAGGGATACTCACCATGCAAAAGGCAGGCCAAGTTGAGCGTAGCACATCCAAATCCCCTCTCCCTCTTCGTCATTCTGCTCGGAACTCCCCACAGCCCAATGCCCGATTACTGCCTCAGTCTAGGGTTAGGCTTAGGGCTAGGGTTAGGGTTATGCCTAGGGTTAGGGTTCACAAAACCACAAAGCCAGGAGCTCCAGGGATACTCACCATGCAAAAGGCAGGCCAAGTTGAGCGTAGCACATCCAAATCCCCTCTCCCTCTTTGTCATTCTCCTCGGAACTCCCCACAGCCCAATGCCCGATTACTGGCTCAGTCTAGGGTTAGGCTTAGGGCTAGGGTTAGGGTTATGCCTAGGGTTAGGGTTCAGAAAACCACAAAGCCAGGAGCTCCAGGGATACTCACCATGCAAAAGGCTGGCCAAGTTGAGCGTAGCACATCCAAATCCTTGCTCCCTCTACGTCATTCTGCTCAGAACTTCCCACAGCCCAATGCCAGATTACTGGCTCAGTCTAGGGTTAGGCTTAGGGCTAGGGTTAGGGTTATGCCTAGGGTTAGGGTTCACAAAACCACAAAGCCAGGAGCTCCAGGGACACTGATCATGCGAAAGGCAGGCCAAGTTAAGCACGGCACATCCAAAACCTTGCTCCCTCTTCTTCTTTCTGCAAGGGTTAGGGTTAGGGGCTCGGGTTAGTGTTAGGGGTTAGGGTTAGGGGTAGGGTTAGGGTTAGGGTTTTGACTAGGGTTAGGATTGAGAAAACGACAAAGCCAGGGGACCCAGGCACACTAAGCATGCAAAAGGCAGGCCAAGTTGAGCGTAGCACATCCAAATCCCCTCTCCCTCTTCGTCATTCTGCTCGGAATTCACCACAGCCCAATGCCCGATTTCTGCCTCAGTCTAGGGTTAGGCTTAGGGCTAGGGTTAGGGTTATGCCTAGGGTTAGGGTTCAGAAAACCACAAAGCCAGGAGCTCCAGGGATACTCACCATGCAAAAGGCAGGCCAAGTTGAGTGTAGCACATCCAAATCCTTGCTCCCTCTACGTCATTCTGCTCGGAACTCACCACAGCCCAATGCCCGATATCTGCCTCAGTCTAGGGTTAGGCTTAGGGCTAGGGTTAGGGTTATGCCTAGGGTTAGGGTTCACAAAACCACAAAGCCAGGAGCTCCAGGGATACTCACCATGCAAAAGGCAGGCCAAGTTGAGCGTAGCACATCCAAATCCCCTCTCCCTCTTCGTCATTCTGCTCGGAACTCACCACAGCCCAATGCCCGATTTCTGCCTCAGTCTAGGGTTAGGCTTAGGGCTAGGGTTAGGGTTATGCCTAGGGTTAGGGTTCACAAAACCACAAAGCCAGGAGCTCCAGGGATACTCACCATGCAAAAGGCAGGCCAAGTTGAGCGTAGCACATCCAAATCCCCTCTCCCTCTTCGTCATTCTGCTCGGAACTCACCACAGCCCCATGCTCGATTTCTGCCTCAGTCTAGGGTTAGGCTTAGGGCTAGGGTTAGGGTTATGCCTAGGGTTAGGGTTCACAAAACCACAAAGCCAGGAGCTCCAGGGATACTCCCCATGCAAAAGGCAGGCCAAGTTGAGCGCAGCCAATCCAAATCCTTGCTCCCTCTTCGTCATTCTGCTCGGAACTCCCCACAGCCCAATGCCCGATTTCTGCCTCAGTCTAGGGTTAGGCTTAGGGCTAGGGTTAGGGTTATGCCTAGGGTTAGGGTTCAGAAAACCACAAAGCCAGGAGCTCCAGGGATACTCCCCATGCAAAAGGCAGGCCAAGTTGAGCGTAGCACATCCAAATCCTTGCTCCCTCTTTGTCATTCTGCTCAGAACTTCCGACAGCCCAATGCCAGATTACTGGCTCAGTCTAGGGTTAGGCTTAGGGCTAGGGTTAGGGTTATGCCTAGGGTTAGGGTTCACAAAACCACAAAGCCAGGAGCTCCAGGGACACTGATCATGCGAAAGGCAGGCCAAGTTAAGCACGGCACATCCAAAACCTTGCTCCCTCTTCTTCTTTCTGCAAGGGTTAGGGTTAGGGGCTCGGGTTAGTGTTAGGGGTTAGGGTTAGGGGTAGGGTTAGGGTTAGGGTTTTGACTAGGGTTAGGATTGAGAAAACCACAAAGCCAGGGGACCAAGGCACACTAAGCATGCAAAAGGCAGGCCAAGTTGAGCGTAGCACATCCAAATCCCCTCTCCCTCTTCGTCATTCTGCTCGGAATTCACCACAGCCCAATGCCCGATTTCTGCCTCAGTCTAGGGTTAGGCTTAGGGCTAGGGTTAGGGTTATGCCTAGGGTTAGGGTTCACAAAACCACAAAGCCAGGAGCTCCAGGGATACTCACCATGCAAAAGGCAGGCCAAGTTGAGTGTAGCACATCCAAATCCTTGCTCCCTCTTCTTCATTCTGCTCGGAACTCACCACGGCCCAATGCCCGATGTCTGCCTCAGTCTAGGGTTAGGCTTAGGGCTAGGGTTAGGGTTATGCCTAGGGTTAGGGTTCACAAAACCACAAAGCCAGGAGCTCCAGGGATACTCACCATGCAAAAGGCAGGCCAAGTTGAGCGTAGCACATCCAAATCCCCTCTCCCTCTTCGTCATTCTGCTCGGAACTCACCACAGCCCAATGTCCGATTTCTGCCTCAGTCTAGGGTTAGGCTTAGGGCTAGGGTTAGGGTTATGCCTAGGGTTAGGGTTCACAAAACCACAAAGCCAGGAGCTCCAGGGATACTCACCATGCAAAAGGCAGGCCAAGTTGAGCGTAGCACATCCAAATCATTGCTCCCTCTTTGTCATTCTGCTCGGAACTCACCACAGCCCCATGCCCGATTTCTGCCTCAGTCTAGGGTTAGGCTTAGGGCTAGGGTTAGGGTTATGCCTAGGGTTAGGGTTCAGAAAACCACAAAGCCAGGAGCTCCAGGGATACTCCCCATGCAAAAGGCAGGCCAAGTTGAGCGCAGCCAATCCAAATCCTTGCTCCCTCTTCGTCATTCTGCTCGGAACTCCCCACAGCCCAATGTCCGATTTCTGCCTCAGTCTAGGGTTAGGCTTAGGGCTAGGGTTAGGGTTATGCCTAGGGTTAGGGTTCAGAAAACCACAAAGCCAGGAGCTCCAGGGATACTCACCATGCAAAAGGCAGGCCAAGTTGAGTGTAGCACATCCAAATCCCCTCTCCCTCTTCGTCATTCTGCTCGGAACTTCCCACAGCCCAATGCCAGATTACTGGCTCAGTCTAGGGTTAGGCTTAGGGCTAGGGTTAGGGTTATGCCTAGGGTTAGGGTTCACAAAACCACAAAGCCAGGAGCTCCAGGGATACCATGCAAAAGGCAGGCCAAGTTGAGCGTAGCACATCCAAATCCTTGCTCCCTCTTCTTCATTCTGCTCGGAACTCCCCACAGCCCAATGCCCGATTTCTGGCTCAGTCTAGGGTTAGGCTTAGGGCTAGGGTTAGGGTTATGCCTAGGGTTAGGGTTCAGAAAACCACAAAGCCAGGAGCTCCAGGGATACTCACCATGCAAAAGGCAGGCCAAGTTGAGTGTAGCACATCCAAATCCTTGCTTCCTCTTCGTCATTCTGCTCGGAACTCCCCACAGCCCAATGCCCGATTTCTGCCTCAGTCTAGGGTTAGGCTTAGGGCTAGGGTTAGGGTTATGCCTAGGGTTAGGGTTCAGAAAACCACAAAGCCAGGAGCTCCAGGGATACTCCCCATGCAAAAGGCAGGCCAAGTTGAGCGTAGCACATCCAAATCCCCTCTCCCTCTTTGTCATTCTGCTCGGAACTCACCACAGCCCAATGCCCGATTTCTGCCTCAGTCTACGGTTAGGCTTAGGGCTAGGATTAGGGTTATGCTTAGGGTTAGGGTTCAGAAAACCACAAAGCCAGGAGCTCCAGGGACACTGATCATGCGAAAGGCAGGCCAAGTTAAGCACGGCACATCCAAATCCCCTCTCCCTCTTCTTCTTTCTGCAAGGGTTAGGGTTAGGGGCTCGGGTTAGGGTTAGGGGTTAGGGTTAGGGCTAGGGTTAGGGTTATGCCTAGGGTTAGGGTTCACAAAACCACAAAGCCAGGAGCTCCAGGGATACTCACCATGCAAAAGGCAGGCCAAGTTGAGCGTAGCACATCCAAATCCCCTCTCCCTCTTTGTCATTCTCCTCGGAACTCCCCACAGCCCAATGCCCGATTACTGGCTCAGTCTAGGGTTAGGCTTAGGGCTAGGGTTAGGGTTATGCCTAGGGTTAGGGTTCAGAAAACCACAAAGCCAGGAGCTCCAGGGATACTCACCATGCAAAAGGCAGGCCAAGTTGAGCGTAGCACATCCAAATCCCCTCTCCCTCTTTGTCATTCTGCTCGGAACTCACCACAGCCCAATGCCCGATTTCTGCCTCAGTCTAGGGTTAGGCTTAGGGCTAGGATTAGGGTTATGCTTAGGGTTAGGGTTCAGAAAACCACAAAGCCAGGAGCTCCAGGGATACTCACCATGCAAAAGGCAGGCCAAGTTGAGCGTAGCACATCCAAATCCCCTCTCCCTCTTCGTCATTCTGCTCGGAACTCCCCACAGCCCAATGCCCGATTTCTGCCTCAGTCTAGGGTTCGGCTTGGGGCTAGGGTTAGGGTTATGCCTAGGGTTAGGGTTCAGAAAACCACAAAGCCAGGAGCTCCAGGGATACTCACCATGCAAAAGGCAGGCCAAGTTGAGCGTAGCACATCCAAATCCCCTCTCCCTCTTCCTCATTCTGCTCGGAACTCACCACAGCCCCATGCCCGATTTCTGCCTCAGTCTAGGGTTAGGTTTAGGGCTAGGGTTAGGGTTATGCCTAGGGTTAGGGTTCAGAAAACCACAAAGCCAGGAGCTCCAGGGATACTCCCCATGCAAAAGGCAGGCCAAGTTGAGCGTAGCACATCCAAATCCTTGCTCCCTCTTCGTCATTCTGCTCGGAACTCACCACAGCCCAATGCCCGATTACTGCCTCAGTCTAGGGTTAGGCTTAGGGCTAGGGTTAGGGTTATGCCTAGGGTTAGGGTTCAGAAAACCACAAAGCCAGGAGCTCCAGGGACACTGATCATGCGAAAGGCAGGCCAAGTTAAGCACGGCACATCCAAAACCTTGCTCCCTCTTCTTCTTTCTGCAAGGGTTAGGGTTAGGGGCTCGGGTTAGTGTTAGGGGTTAGGGTTAGGGGTAGGGTTAGGGTTAGGGTTTTGACTAGGGTTAGGATTGAGAAAACGACAAAGCCAGGGGACCCAGGCACACTAAGCATGCAAAAGGCAGGCCAAGTTGAGCGTAGCACATCCAAATCCCCTCTCCCTCTTCGTCATTCTGCTCGGAATTCACCACAGCCCAATGCCCGATTTCTGCCTCAGTCTAGGGTTAGGCTTAGGGCTAGGGTTAGGGTTATGCCTAGGGTTAGGGTTCAGAAAACCACAAAGCCAGGAGCTCCAGGGATACTCACCATGCAAAAGGCAGGCCAAGTTGAGCGTAGCACATCCAAATCATTGCTCCCTCTTTGTCATTCTGCTCGGAACTCACCACAGCCCCATGCTCGATTTCTGCCTCAGTCTAGGGTTAGGCTTAGGGCTAGGGTTAGGGTTATGCCTAGGGTTAGGGTTCAGAAAACCACAAAGCCAGGAGCTCCAGGGATACTCCCCATGCAAAAGGCAGGCCAAGTTGAGCGCAGCCAATCCAAATCCTTGCTCCCTCTTCGTCATTCTGCTCGGAACTCCCCACAGCCCAATGCCCGATTTCTGCCTCAGTCTAGGGTTAGGCTTAGGGCTAGGGTTAGGGTTATGCCTAGGGTTAGGGTTCAGAAAACCACAAAGCCAGGAGCTCCAGGGATACTCCCCATGCAAAAGGCAGGCCAAGTTGAGCGTAGCACATCCAAATCCTTGCTCCCTCTTTGTCATTCTGCTCAGAACTTCCCACAGCCCAATGCCAGATTACTGGCTCAGTCTAGGGTTAGGCTTAGGGCTAGGGTTAGGGTTATGCCTAGGGTTAGGGTTCACAAAACCACAAAGCCAGGAGCTCCAGGGACACTGATCATGCGAAAGGCAGGCCAAGTTAAGCACGGCACATCCAAAACCTTGCTCCCTCTTCTTCTTTCTGCAAGGGTTAGGGTTAGGGGCTCGGGTTAGTGTTAGGGGTTAGGGTTAGGGGTAGGGTTAGGGTTAGGGTTTTGACTAGGGTTAGGATTGAGAAAACCACAAAGCCAGGGGACCAAGGCACACTAAGCATGCAAAAGGCAGGCCAAGTTGAGCGTAGCACATCCAAATCCCCTCTCCCTCTTCGTCATTCTGCTCGGAATTCACCACAGCCCAATGCCCGATTTCTGCCTCAGTCTAGGGTTAGGCTTAGGGCTAGGGTTAGGGTTATGCCTAGGGTTAGGGTTCAGAAAACCACAAAGCCAGGAGCTCCAGGGATACTCACCATGCAAAAGGCAGGCCAAGTTGAGTGTAGCACATCCAAATCCTTGCTCCCTCTTCTTCATTCTGCTCGGAACTCACCACGGCCCAATGCCCGATGTCTGCCTCAGTCTAGGGTTAGGCTTAGGGCTAGGGTTAGGGTTATGCCTAGGGTTAGGGTTCACAAAACCACAAAGCCAGGAGCTCCAGGGATACTCACCATGCAAAAGGCAGGCCAAGTTGAGTGTAGCACATCCAAATCCCCTCTCCCTCTTCGTCATTCTGCTCGGAACTCACCACAGCCCAATGTCCGATTTCTGCCTCAGTCTAGGGTTAGGCTTAGGGCTAGGGTTAGGGTTATGCCTAGGGTTAGGGTTCACAAAACCACAAAGCCAGGAGCTCCAGGGATACTCACCATGCAAAAGGCAGGCCAAGTTGAGCGTAGCACATCCAAATCATTGCTCCCTCTTTGTCATTCTGCTCGGAACTCACCACAGCCCCATGCCCGATTTCTGCCTCAGTCTAGGGTTAGGCTTAGGGCTAGGGTTAGGGTTATGCCTAGGGTTAGGGTTCAGAAAACCACAAAGCCAGGAGCTCCAGGGATACTCCCCATGCAAAAGGCAGGCCAAGTTGAGCGCAGCCAATCCAAATCCTTGCTCCCTCTTCGTCATTCTGCTCGGAACTCCCCACAGCCCAATGTCCGATTTCTGCCTCAGTCTAGGGTTAGGCTTAGGGCTAGGGTTAGGGTTATGCCTAGGGTTAGGGTTCAGAAAACCACAAAGCCAGGAGCTCCAGGGATACTCACCATGCAAAAGGCAGGCCAAGTTGAGTGTAGCACATCCAAATCCCCTCTCCCTCTTAGTCATTCTGCTCGGAACTTCCCACAGCCCAATGCCAGATTACTGGCTCAGTCTAGGGTTAGGCTTAGGGCTAGGGTTAGGGTTATGCCTAGGGTTAGGGTTCACAAAACCACAAAGCCAGGAGCTCCAGGGATACCATGCAAAAGGCAGGCCAAGTTGAGCGTAGCACATCCAAATCCTTGCTCCCTCTTCTTCATTCTGCTCGGAACTCCCCACAGCCCAATGCCCGATTTCTGGCTCAGTCTAGGGTTAGGCTTAGGGCTAGGGTTAGGGTTATGCCTAGGGTTAGGGTTCAGAAAACCACAAAGCCAGGAGCTCCAGGGACACTGATCATGCGAAAGGCAGGCCAAGTTAAGCACGGCACATCCAAAACCTTGCTCCCTCTTCTTCTTTCTGCAAGGGTTAGGGTTAGGGGCTCGGGTTAGGGTTAGGGGTTAGGGTTAGGGGTAGGGTTAGGGTTAGGGTTTTGACTAGGGTTAGGGTTCACAAAACCACAAAGCCAGGGGACCCAGGCACACTAAGCATGCAAAAGGCAGGCCAAGTTGAGCGTAGCACATCCAAATCCCCTCTCCCTCTTCGTCATTCTGCTCGGAACTCACCACAGCCCAATGCCCGATTTCTGCCTCAGTCTAGGGTTAGGCTTAAGGCTAGGGTTAGGGTTATGCCTAGGGTTAGGGTTATGCCTAGGGTTAGGGTTCAGAAAACCACAAAGCCTGGAGCTCCAGGGATACTCACCATGCAAAAGGCAGGCCAAGTTGAGCGTAGCACATCCAAATCCCCTCTCCCTCTTCGTCATTCTGCTCGGAACTCACCACAGCCCAATGCCCGATTACTGCCTCAGTCTAGGGTTAGGCTTAGGGCTAGGGTTAGGGTTATGCCTAGGGTTAGGGTTCACAAAACCACAAAGCCAGGAGCTCCAGGGATACTCACCATGCAAAAGGCAGGCCAAGTTGAGCGTAGCACATCCAAATCCCCTCTCCCTCTTTGTCATTCTCCTCGGAACTCCCCACAGCCCAATGCCCGATTACTGGCTCAGTCTAGGGTTAGGCTTAGGGCTAGGGTTAGGGTTATGCCTAGGGTTAGGGTTCACAAAACCACAAAGCCAGGAGCTCCAGGGATACTCACCATGCAAAAGGCAGGCCAAGTTGAGCGTAGCACATCCAAATCCCCTCTCCCTCTTTGTCATTCTGCTCGGAACTCACCACAGCCCAATGCCCGATTTCTGCCTCAGTCTAGGGTTAGGCTTAGGGCTAGGATTAGGGTTATGCTTAGGGTTAGGGTTCAGAAAACCACAAAGCCAGGAGCTCCAGGGATACTCACCATGCAAAAGGCAGGCCAAGTTGAGCGTAGCACATCCAAATCCCCTCTCCCTCTTCGTCATTCTGCTCGGAACTCCCCACAGCCCAATGCCCGATTTCTGCCTCAGTCTAGGGTTCGGCTTGGGGCTAGGGTTAGGGTTATGCCTAGGGTTAGGGTTCACAAAACCACAAAGCCAGGAGCTCCAGGGATACTCCCCATGCAAAAGGCAGGCCAAGTTGAGCGTAGCACATCCAAATCCCCTCTCCCTCTTCCTCATTCTGCTCGGAACTCACCACAGCCCCATGCCCGATTTCTGCCTCAGTCTAGGGTTAGGTTTAGGGCTAGGGTTAGGGTTATGCCTAGGGTTAGGGTTCACAAAACCACAAAGCCAGGAGCTCCAGGGATACTCCCCATGCAAAAGGCAGGCCAAGTTGAGCGTAGCACATCCAAATCCTTGCTCCCTCTTCGTCATTCTGCTCGGAACTCACCACAGCCCAATGCCCGATTACTGCCTCAGTCTAGGGTTAGGCTTAGGGCTAGGGTTAGGGTTATGCCTAGGGTTAGGGTTCTCAAAACCACAAAGCCAGGAGCTCCAGGGACACTGATCATGCGAAAGGCAGGCCAAGTTAAGCACGGCACATCCAAAACCTTGCTCCCTCTTCTTCTTTCTGCAAGGGTTAGGGTTGGGGCTCGGGTTAGTGTTAGGGGTTAGGGTTAGGGGTAGGGTTAGGGTTAGGGTTTTGACTAGGGTTAGGATTGAGAAAACGACAAAGCCAGGGGACCCACGCACACTAAGCATGCAAAAGGCAGGCCAAGTTGAGCGTAGCACATCCAAATCCCCTCTCCCTCTTCGTCATTCTGCTCGGAATTCACCACAGCCCAATGCCCGATTTCTGCCTCAGTCTAGGGTTAGGCTTAGGGCTAGGGTTAGGGTTATGCCTAGGGTTAGGGTTCAGAAAACCACAAAGCCAGGAGCTCCAGGGATACTCACCATGCAAAAGGCAGGCCAAGTTGAGTGTAGCACATCCAAATCCTTGCTCCCTCTTCTTCATTCTGCTCGGAACTCACCACGGCCCAATGCCCGATGTCTGCCTCAGTCTAGGGTTAGGCTTAGGGCTAGGGTTAGGGTTATGCCTAGGGTTAGGGTTCACAAAACCACAAAGCCAGGAGCTCCAGGGACACTGATCATGCGAAAGGCAGGCCAAGTTAAGCACGGCACATCCAAAACCTTGCTCCCTCTTCTTCTTTCTGCAAGGGTTAGGGTTAGGGGCTCGGGTTAGGGTTAGGGGTTAGGGTTAGGGGTAGGGTTAGGGTTAGGGTTTTGACTAGGGTTAGGGTTCACAAAACCACAAAGCCAGGGGACCCAGGCACACTAAGCATGCAAAAGGCAGGCCAAGTTGAGCGTAGCACATCCAAATCCCCTCTCCCTCTTCGTCATTCTGCTCGGAACTCACCACAGCCCAATGCCCGATTTCTGCCTCAGTCTAGGGTTAGGCTTAAGGCTAGGGTTAGGGTTATGCCTAGGGTTAGGGTTATGCCTAGGGTTAGGGTTCAGAAAACCACAAAGCCAGGAGCTCCAGGGATACTCACCATGCAAAAGGCAGGCCAAGTTGAGCGTAGCACATCCAAATCCCCTCTCCCTCTTCGTCATTCTGCTCGGAACTCACCACAGCCCAATGCCCGATTACTGCCTCAGTCTAGGGTTAGGCTTAGGGCTAGGGTTAGGGTTATGCCTAGGGTTAGGGTTCACAAAACCACAAAGCCAGGAGCTCCAGGGATACTCACCATGCAAAAGGCAGGCCAAGTTGAGCGTAGCACATCCAAATCCCCTCTCCCTCTTCGTCATTCTGCTCGGAACTCACCACAGCCCAATGCCCGATTACTGCCTCAGTCTAGGGTTAGGCTTAGGGCTAGGGTTAGGGTTATGCCTAGGGTTAGGGTTCACAAAACCACAAAGCCAGGAGCTCCAGGGATACTCACCATGCAAAAGGCAGGCCAAGTTGAGCGTAGCACATCCAAATCCCCTCTCCCTCTTTGTCATTCTCCTCGGAACTCCCCACAGCCCAATGCCCGATTACTGCCTCAGTCTAGGGTTAGGCTTAGGGCTAGGGTTAGGGTTATGCCTAGGGTTAGGGTTCAGAAAACCACAAAGCCAGGAGCTCCAGGGATACTCCCCATGCAAAAGGCAGGCCAAGTTGAGCGTAGCACATCCAAATCATTGCTCCCTCTTTGTCATTCTGCTCGGAACTCACCACAGCCCCATGCCCGATTTCTGCCTCAGTCTAGGGTTAGGTTTAGGGCTAGGGTTAGGGTTATGCCTAGGGTTAGGGTTCACAAAACCACAAAGCCAGGAGCTCCAGGGATACTCCCCATGCAAAAGGCAGGCCAAGTTGAGCGTAGCACATCCAAATCCTTGCTCCCTCTTCGTCATTCTGCTCGGAACTCCCCACAGCCCAATGCCCGATTACTGCCTCAGTCTAGGGTTAGGCTTAGGGCTAGGGTTAGGGTTATGCCTAGGGTTAGGGTTCACAAAACCACAAAGCCAGGAGCTCCAGGGACACTGATCATGCGAAAGGCAGGCCAAGTTAAGCACGGCACATCCAAAACCTTGCTCCCTCTTCTTCTTTCTGCAAGGGTTAGGGTTAGGGGCTCGGGTTAGGGTTAGGGGTTAGGGTTAGGGGTAGGGTTAGGGTTAGGGTTTTGACTAGGGTTAGGATTGAGAAAACGACAAAGCCAGGGGACCCAGGCACACTAAGCATGCAAAAGGCAGGCCAAGTTGAGCGTAGCACATCCAAATCCCCTCTCCCTCTTCGTCATTCTGCTCGGAATTCACCACAGCCCAATGCCCGATTTCTGCCTCAGTCTAGGGTTAGGCTTAGGGCTAGGGTTAGGGTTATGCCTAGGGTTAGGGTTCACAAAACCACAAAGCCAGGAGCTCCAGGGATACTCCCCATGCAAAAGGCAGGCCAAGTTGAGCGTAGCACATCCAAATCCCCTCTCCCTCTTCGTCATTCTGCTCGGAACTCCCCACAGCCCAATGCCCGATTTCTGCCTCAGTCTAGGGTTAGGCTTAGGGCTAGGGTTAGGGTTATGCCTAGGGTTAGGGTTCAGAAAACCACAAAGCCAGGAGCTCCAGGGATACTCACCATGCAAAAGGCAGGCCAAGTTGAGCGTAGCACATCCAAATCCCCTCTCCCTCTTTGTCATTCTGCTCGGAACTCACCACAGCCCAATGCCCGATTTCTGCCTCAGTCTAGGGTTCGGCTTAGGGCTAGGGTTAGGGTTATGCCTAGGGTTAGGGTTCACAAAACCACAAAGCCAGGAGCTCCAGAGATACTCCCCATGCAAAAGGCAGGCCAAGTTGAGCGTAGCACATCCAAATCCTTGCTCCCTCTTCGTCATTCTGCTCGGAACTCACCACAGCCCAATGCCCGATTTCTGCCTCAGTCTAGGGTTAGGTTTAGGGCTAGGGTTAGGGTTATGCCTAGGGTTAGGGTTCAGAAAACCACAAAGCCAGGAGCTCCAGGGATACTCACCATGCAAAAGGCAGGCCAAGTTGAGTGTAGCACATCCAAATCCTTGCTCCCTCTTCGTCATTCTGCTCGGAACTCCCCACAGCCCAATGCCCGATTTCTGCCTCAGTCTAGGGTTAGGCTTAGGGCTAGGGTTAGGGTTATGCCTAGGGTTAGGGTTCACAAAACCACAAAGCCAGGAGCTCCAGGGATACTCCCCATGCAAAAGGCAGGCCAAGTTGAGCGTAGCACATCCAAATCCTTGCTCCCTCTTCGTCATTCTGCTCGGAACTCACCACAGCCCAATGCCCGATTACTGCCTCAGTCTAGGGTTAAGCTTAGGGCTAGGGTTAGGGTTATGCCTAGGGTTAGGGTTCAGAAAACCACAAAGCCAGGAGCTCCAGGGATACTCCCCATGCAAAAGGCAGGCCAAGTTGAGCGTAGCACATCCAAATCCCCTCTCCCTCTTTGTCATTCTGCTCGGAACTCACCACAGCCCAATGCCCGATTTCTACCTCAGTCTAGGGTTAGGCTTAGGGCTAGGATTAGGGTTATGCTTAGGGTTAGGGTTCAGAAAACCACAAAGCCAGGAGCTCCAGGGATACTCACCATGCAAAAGGCAGGCCAAGTTGAGCGTAGCACATCCAAATCCCCTCTCCCTCTTCGTCATTCTGCTAGGAACTCCCCACAGCCCAATGCCCGATTTCTGCCTCAGTCTAGGGTTCGGCTTGGGGCTAGGGTTAGGGTTATGCCTAGGGTTAGGGTTCAGAAAACCACAAAGCCAGGAGCTCCAGGGATACTCCCCATGCAAAAGGCAGGCCAAGTTGAGCGTAGCACATCCAAATCCCCTCTCCCTCTTTGTCATTCTGCTCGGAACTCCCCACAGCCCAATGCCCGATTTCTGCCTCAGTCTAGGGCTCGGCTTAGGGCTAGGGTTAGGGTTATGCCTAGGGTTAGGGTTCACAAAACCACAAAGCCAGGAGCTCCAGAGATACTCCCCATGCAAAAGGCAGGCCAAGTTGAGCGTTGCACATCCAAATCCTTGCTCCCTCTTTGTCATTCTGCTCGGAACTCACCACAGCCCAATGCCCGATTACTGCCTCAGTCTAGGGTTAAGCTTAGGGCTAGGGTTAGGGTTATGCCTAGGGTTAGGGTTCAGAAAACCACAAAGCCAGGAGCTCCAGGGATACTCACCATGCAAAAGGCAGGCCAAGTTGAGCGTAGCACATCCAAATCCTTGCTCCCTCTACGTCATTCTGCTCGGAACTCACCACAGCCCAATGCCCGATTACTGCCTCAGTCTAGGGTTAGGCTTAGGGCTAGGGTTAGGGTTATGCCTAGGGTTAGGGTTCAGAAAACCACAAAGCCAGGAGCTCCAGGGATACTCACCATGCAAAAGGCAGGCCAAGTTGAGCGTAGCACATCCAAATCCCCTCTCCCTCTTCGTCATTCTGCTCGGAACTCACCACAGCCCAATGCCCGATTTCTGCCTCAGTCTAGGGTTAGGCTTAGGGCTAGGGTTAGGGTTATGCCTAGGGTTAGGGTTCACAAAACCACAAAGCCAGGAGCTCCAGGGATACTCCCCATGCAAAAGGCAGGCCAAGTTGAGCGTAGCACATCCAAATCCTTGCTCCCTCTTTGTCATTCTGCTCGGAACTCACCACAGCCCCATGCCCGATTTCTGCCTCAGTCTAGGGTTAGGCTTAGGGCTAGGGTTAGGGTTATGCCTAGGGTTAGGGTTCAGAAAACCACAAAGCCAGGAGCTCTAGGGATACTCCCCATGCAAAAGGCAGGCCAAGTTGAGCGCAGCCAATCCAAATCCTTGCTCCCTCTTCGTCATTCTGCTCGGAACTCCCCACAGCCCAATGCCCGATTTCTGCCTCAGTCTAGGGTTAGGCTTAGGGCTAGGGTTAGGGTTATGCCTAGGGTTAGGGTTCACAAAACCACAAAGCCAGGAGCTCCAGGGACACTGATCATGCGAAAGGCAGGCCAAGTTAAGCACGGCACATCCAAAACCTTGCTCCCTCTTCTTCTTTCTGCAAGGGTTAGGGTTAGGGGCTCGGGTTAGGGTTAGGGGTTAGGGTTAGGGGTAGGGTTAGGGTTAGGGTTTTGACTAGGGTTAGGGTTCACAAAACCACAAAGCCAGGGGACCCAGGCACACTAAGCATGCAAAAGGCAGGCCAAGTTGAGCGTAGCACATCCAAATCCCCTCTCCCTCTTCGTCATTCTGCTCGGAACTCACCACAGCCCAATGCCCGATTTCTGCCTCAGTCTAGGGTTAGGCTTAAGGCTAGGGTTAGGGTTATGCCTAGGGTTAGGGTTATGCCTAGGGTTAGGGTTCACAAAACCACAAAGCCAGGAGCTCCAGGGATACTCACCATGCAAAAGGCAGGCCAAGTTGAGCGTAGCACATCCAAATCCCCTCTCCCTCTTCGTCATTCTGCTCGGAACTCACCACAGCCCAATGCCCGATTACTGCCTCAGTCTAGGGTTAGGCTTAGGGCTAGGGTTAGGGTTATGCCTAGGGTTAGGGTTCACAAAACCACAAAGCCAGGAGCTCCAGGGATACTCACCATGCAAAAGGCAGGCCAAGTTGAGCGTAGCACATCCAAATCCCCTCTCCCTCTTCGTCATTCTGCTCGGAACTCACCACAGCCCAATGCCCGATTACTGCCTCAGTCTAGGGTTAGGCTTAGGGCTAGGGTTAGGGTTATGCCTAGGGTTAGGGTTCACAAAACCACAAAGCCAGGAGCTCCAGGGATACTCACCATGCAAAAGGCAGGCCAAGTTGAGCGTAGCACATCCAAATCCCCTCTCCCTCTTTGTCATTCTCCTCGGAACTCCCCACAGCCCAATGCCCGATTACTGGCTCAGTCTAGGGTTAGGCTTAGGGCTAGGGTTAGGGTTATGCCTAGGGTTAGGGTTCACAAAACCACAAAGCCAGGAGCTCCAGGGATACTCACCATGCAAAAGGCAGGCCAAGTTGAGCGTAGCACATCCAAATCCCCTCTCCCTCTTTGTCATTCTGCTCGGAACTCACCACAGCCCAATGCCCGATTTCTGCCTCAGTCTAGGGTTAGGCTTAGGGCTAGGATTAGGGTTATGCTTAGGGTTAGGGTTCAGAAAACCACAAAGCCAGGAGCTCCAGGGATACTCACCATGCAAAAGGCAGGCCAAGTTGAGCGTAGCACATCCAAATCCCCTCTCCCTCTTCGTCATTCTGCTCGGAACTCCCCACAGCCCAATGCCCGATTTCTGCCTCAGTCTAGGGTTCGGCTTGGGGCTAGGGTTAGGGTTATGCCTAGGGTTAGGGTTCACAAAACCACAAAGCCAGGAGCTCCAGGGATACTCACCATGCAAAAGGCAGGCCAAGTTGAGCGTAGCACATCCAAATCCCCTCTCCCTCTTCCTCATTCTGCTCGGAACTCACCACAGCCCCATGCCCGATTTCTGCCTCAGTCTAGGGTTAGGTTTAGGGCTAGGGTTAGGGTTATGCCTAGGGTTAGGGTTCACAAAACCACAAAGCCAGGAGCTCCAGGGATACTCCCCATGCAAAAGGCAGGCCAAGTTGAGCGTAGCACATCCAAATCCTTGCTCCCTCTTCGTCATTCTGCTCGGAACTCCCCACAGCCCCATGCCCGATTACTGCCTCAGTCTAGGGTTAGGCTTAGGGCTAGGGTTAGGGTTATGCCTAGGGTTAGGGTTCACAAAACCACAAAGCCAGGAGCTCCAGGGACACTGATCATGCGAAAGGCAGGCCAAGTTAAGCACGGCACATCCAAAACCTTGCTCCCTCTTCTTCTTTCTGCAAGGGTTAGGGTTAGGGGCTCGGGTTAGTGTTAGGGGTTAGGGTTAGGGGTAGGGTTAGGGTTAGGGTTTTGACTAGGGTTAGGATTGAGAAAACGACAAAGCCAGGGGACCCAGGCACACTAAGCATGCAAAAGGCAGGCCAAGTTGAGCGTAGCACATCCAAATCCCCTCTCCCTCTTCGTCATTCTGCTCGGAATTCACCACAGCCCAATGCCCGATTTCTGCCTCAGTCTAGGGTTAGGCTTAGGGCTAGGGTTAGGGTTATGCCTAGGGTTAGGGTTCACAAAACCACAAAGCCAGGAGCTCCAGGGATACTCCCCATGCAAAAGGCAGGCCAAGTTGAGCGTAGCACATCCAAATCCCCTCTCCCTCTTCGTCATTCTGCTCGGAACTCACCACAGCCCAATGCCCGATTTCTGCCTCAGTCTAGGGTTAGGCTTAGGGCTAGGGTTAGGGTTATGCCTAGGGTTAGGGTTCACAAAACCACAAAGCCAGGAGCTCCAGGGATACTCACCATGCAAAAGGCAGGCCAAGTTGAGCGTAGCACATCCAAATCCCCTCTCCCTCTTTGTCATTCTGCTCGGAACTCACCACAGCCCAATGCCCGATTTCTGCCTCAGTCTAGGGTTCGGCTTAGGGCTAGGGTTAGGGTTATGCCTAGGGTTAGGGTTCACAAAACCACAAAGCCAGGAGCTCCAGAGATACTCCCCATGCAAAAGGCAGGCCAAGTTGAGCGTAGCACATCCAAATCCTTGCTCCCTCTTCGTCATTCTGCTCGGAACTCACCACAGCCCAATGCCCGATTTCTGCCTCAGTCTAGGGTTAGGTTTAGGGCTAGGGTTAGGGTTATGCCTAGGGTTAGGGTTCAGAAAACCACAAAGCCAGGAGCTCCAGGGATACTCCCCATGCAAAAGGCAGGCCAAGTTGAGTGTAGCACATCCAAATCCTTGCTCCCTCTTCGTCATTCTGCTCGGAACTCCCCACAGCCCAATGCCCGATTTCTGCCTCAGTCTAGGGTTAGGCTTAGGGCTAGGGTTAGGGTTATGCCTAGGGTTAGGGTTCACAAAACCACAAAGCCAGGAGCTCCAGGGATGCTCCCCATGCAAAAGGCAGGCCAAGTTGAGCGTAGCACATCCAAATCCTTGCTCCCTCTTTGTCATTCTGCTCGGAACTCACCACAGCCCAATGCCCGATTACTGCCTCAGTCTAGGGTTAAGCTTAGGGCTAGGGTTAGGGTTATGCCTAGGGTTAGGGTTCAGAAAACCACAAAGCCAGGAGCTCCAGGGATACTCCCCATGCAAAAGGCAGGCCAAGTTGAGCGTAGCACATCCAAATCCTTGCTCCCTCTACGTCATTCTGCTCGGAACTCACCACAGCCCAATGCCCGATTACTGCCTCAGTCTAGGGTTAGGCTTAGGGCTAGGGTTAGGGTTATGCCTAGGGTTAGGGTTCACAAAACCCCAAAGCCATGAGCTCCAGGGATACTCACCATGCAAAAGGCAGGCCAAGTTGAGCGTAGCACATCCAAATCCCCTCTCCCTCTTCGTCATTCTGCTCGGAACTCCCCACAGCCCAATGCCCGATTTCTGCCTCAGTCTAGGGTTAGGCTTAGGGCTAGGGTTAGGGTTATGCCTAGGGTTAGGGTTCAGAAAACCACAAAGCCAGGAGCTCCAGGGATACTCACCATGCAAAAGGCAGGCCAAGTTGAGTGTAGCACATCCAAATCCCCTCTCCCTCTTCGTCATTCTGCTCGGAACTTCCCACAGCCCAATGCCAGATTACTGGCTCAGTCTAGGGTTAGGCTTAGGGCTAGGGTTAGGGTTATGCCTAGGGTTAGGGTTCAGAAAACCACAAAGCCAGGAGCTCCAGGGATACCATGCAAAAGGCAGGCCAAGTTGAGCGTAGCACATCCAAATCCTTGCTCCCTCTTCTTCATTCTGCTCGGAACTCCCCACAGCCCAATGCCCGATTACTGCCTCAGTCTAGGGTTAGGCTTAGGGCTAGGGTTAGGGTTATGCCTAGGGTTAGGGTTCACAAAACCACAAAGCCAGGAGCTCCAGGGATACTCCCCATGCAAAAGGCAGGCCAAGTTGAGCGTAGCACATCCAAATCCTTGCTCCCTCTTTGTCATTCTGCTCGGAACTCACCACAGCCCAATGCCCGATTACTGCCTCAGTCTAGGGTTAAGCTTAGGGCTAGGGTTAGGGTTATGCCTAGGGTTAGGGTTCACAAAACCACAAAGCCAGGAGCTCCAGGGATACTCACCATGCAAAAGGCAGGCCAAGTTGAGCGTAGCACATCCAAATCCTTGCTCCCTCTACGTCATTCTGCTCGGAACTCACCACAGCCCAATGCCCGATTACTGCCTCAGTCTAGGGTTAGGCTTAGGGCTAGGGTTAGGGTTATGCCTAGGGTTAGGGTTCACAAAACCACAAAGCCAGGAGCTCCAGGGATACTCACCATGCAAAAGGCAGGCCAAGTTGAGCGTAGCACATCCAAATCCCCTCTCCCTCTTCGTCATTCTGCTCGGAACTCCCCAACACCCAATGCCAGATTACTGCCTCAGTCTAGGGTTAGGCTTAGGGCTAGGGTTAGGGTTATGCCTAGGGTTAGGGTTCACAAAACCACAAAGCCAGGAGCTCCAGGGATAGTCAGCATGCAAAAGGCATACCAAGGTGAGGAGGACACCGCCCAAACCTTGCTCCCTCTTTGTCATACTGCTCAGAACTTGCCACAACCCTCTGCCGGATTTCTGGCTCAAGGTAGGGTTAGGGATAGGGTTAGGCCTTGGGTTAGGGTTAGGGTTACGCCTAGGGTTAAGGTTGAGAAAACCACAAAGCCAGGAGCTCCAGGGACACTGATCATGCGAAAGGCAGGCCAAGTTAAGCACGGCACATCCAAAACCACAAAGTGGGGAGGGGGGGGCCGGCGCGCCCGCGCATGCGCAGTGGGGGGTGGGGGGGCCCAGCTTGCCCGCGCATGCGCAGCACTGGGGGGGTGGGCTCGGCCTGGGGGTGCCTTTTGTGCTGCTCCTCCGTGGGGCTGCCTTGAGAGCGGAATCAAGGTTGGAAAAGACCTCGGAGATCACTGAGTGCAACCAGCACCAGCACGGCCGGCGCTGACCACGTCCGCCCATGCCACAGCCACAGGTGTTGGAGCACTCCCAGGGGTGGGCACTCCAAACCTCCCTGGGCAGCTGTGCCAAGGCCTGAGCGCCCTTTCCATGGAGGAATTTCCCCAATATCCACCCTGAGCCTCCCCTGGCCCAGCCTGAGGCCGTTCCCTCTCCTCCTGTCCCTGTTCCCTGCGAGCAGAGCCCGACCCCCCCGGCTGCTCCCTCCTGTCAGGGACTTGTCCAGAGCCACAAGGTCCCCCCTGAGCCTCCTTTGCTCCGGGCTGTGCCCCTTTCCCAGCTCTCTCAGGAACTCTCCAACCCCTTGCCAGCTCCGTTCCCTTGCCTGGACTCGCTCCAGCCCCTCCGTGTCCCTCTTGTCCCAGAGGTGCTGCCAGCACTGCAGGTGCCCCAGCAGTGCCAGCACAGGGACGGGCCCAGCGCCCCGCGCATGCGCAGTGGGGGGTGAGGGGGGCCCAGTTCTCCCGCGCATGCGCAGTGGTGTGGGGGTAGGGCCAGCGCGTCCGCGCATGCGTAGTAGCACCCGCGCCCGCGCATTCGCAGTAGCCACCGCGCCCGCGCATGCGCCGTAGCCCCCGCGCCCGCGCATGCGCAGTAGCCCCCGCGCCCGCGCATGCGTAGTAGCACCCGCGCCCGCGCATGCGCCGTAGCCACCGCGCCCGCGCATGCGCCGTAGACCCCGCGCATGCGCAGTAGCACCCGCGCCCGCGCATGCGCAGTAGCCACCGCGCCCGCGCATGCGCCGTAGCCACCGCGCCCGCGCATGCGCCGTAGCCACCGCGCCCGCGCATGCGCAGTACACCCCACGCCCGCGCATGCGCAGTAGCCACCGCGCCCCCGCATGCGCAGTAGCCACCGCACCCCCGCATGCGCAGTAGCCACCGCGCCCGCGCATGCGCAGTAGCCCCCGCGCCCGCGCATGTGCCGTAGCCACCGCGCCCGCGCATGCGCAGTAGCCACCGCGCCCGCGCATGCGCAGTAGCCACCGCGCCCGTGCGGGCGTGCCGAGTGGGGGCTCCGCGCAGAGGGGCAGCGCGCCCGCGCATGATGCGCAGAGGTTTCTTTCGGACCTGGGCTGCATTTCCATCCCCCGCTCTGGGAGTCACCCGGTGCGTTAGGAGCGAGCCGATCCCGCTCCCTGAGACACAAGGGCTTGCTCGAGGAGACTGTTCCTGTTCCTCTCTTCCAGCCACTCTGCTCTCCCCAAAACACCCATTTCCTCGGAGCTCCTCTGCAACTGCATTTCCATGGACCCAGGGCTCCAGAAGCTGCAGAGTCGTGCAATGGGGTTTTTTTGGGAAGGGACCTTAAGCTCTTGCACTTCCACCTCTGTCATGAGAATCTCAGGGCTCTAAGACTCACAGAACCATTTGGGCTTGGAAGGACCTTCAAGCTCATCCAGTGCCAGCGCTGCCACGGGCAGGGACACCTCCCACTGTCCCGGGCTGCTCCCAGCCCCAGTGTGCAGCCTGGCCTGGAACATTCCAGGGCATCCAGGGGCAAATCCCCCTCTCTGGGCAGACAGAAGGAGCTAAACCTGGCTATTCCTGAGGGAGTGATGGCAGCACAGCCGAGTCCTGCATCCCTGATTCCCACGGGGAATCTCCATGTCCTTCCTGCTATGGGATCCAGGAGTTGCAGTAGGATTTTTGTGTTTGGTGCTGCATTCCCAGCATGGGCAGAAGCTGTCACGCTCGGAAACACAGCCAGTGTGACAAGGTTTTGCTCCCTTTCTGCTTTGTTTTTGCTGTGTTTTGTTTCTCTCGACAGCTGGCTTAGAACTTGTGTGTTGCTGTTTAGACATCAAGCTTTGGGGCTGAGGTTTTTTTATTCCCAAGTGCTTGCTGGCAGTAAAAATACACTTCACATCTGCAGTGTGTGCACGTGGCTTGGGCTGTGGATTCACACTTCTGGGGCAAAAAGAAGTCCCTTCACACCTGTGCTGCTGGTGGTGTCCCCTGTGAGAAGTTTGGTGGCTCGTTTGTGGCTCTCTCAGTTGTTCCCTTTCACAGAGCTCGGCATTTCTCCCCTTTTCAGTTTCATCCTGCAGAGCTTCGTTCCTGCTGCCGCAGCGTGTTCTGAACCCTCCGCTCGCAGCCTGGGGGTGCCTTTTGTGCTGCTCCTCCGTGGGGCTGCCTTGAGAGCGGAATCAAGGTTGGAAAAGACCTCGGAGATCACTGAGTGCAACCAGCACCAGCACGGCCGGCGCTGACCACGTCCGCCCATGCCACAGCCACAGGTGTTGGAGCACTCCCAGGGGTGGGCACTCCAAACCTCCCTGGGCAGCTGTGCCAAGGCCTGAGCGCCCTTTCCATGGAGGAATTTCCCCAATATCCACCCTGAGCCTCCCCTGGCCCAGCCTGAGGCCGTTCCCTCTCCTCCTGTCCCTGTTCCCTGCGAGCAGAGCCCGACCCCCCCGGCTGCTCCCTCCTGTCAGGGACTTGTCCAGAGCCACAAGGTCCCCCCTGAGCCTCCTTTGCTCCGGGCTGTGCCCCTTTCCCAGCTCTCTCAGGAACTCTCCAACCCCTTGCCAGCTCCGTTCCCTTGCCTGGACTCGCTCCAGCCCCTCCGTGTCCCTCTTGTCCCAGAGGTGCTGCCAGCACTGCAGGTGCCCCAGCAGTGCCAGCACAGGGACGGGCCCAGCGCCCCGCGCATGCGCAGTGGGGGGTGAGGGGGGCCCAGTTCTCCCGCGCATGCGCAGTGGTGTGGGGGTAGGGCCAGCGCGTCCGCGCATGCGTAGTAGCACCCGCGCCCGCGCATTCGCAGTAGCCACCGCGCCCGCGCATGCGCCGTAGCCCCCGCGCCCGCGCATGCGCAGTAGCCCCCGCGCCCGCGCATGCGTAGTAGCACCCGCGCCCGCGCATGCGCCGTAGCCACCGCGCCCGCGCATGCGCCGTAGACCCCGCGCATGCGCAGTAGCACCCGCGCCCGCGCATGCGCAGTAGCCACCGCGCCCGCGCATGCGCCGTAGCCACCGCGCCCGCGCATGCGCCGTAGCCACCGCGCCCGCGCATGCGCAGTACACCCCACGCCCGCGCATGCGCAGTAGCCACCGCGCCCCCGCATGCGCAGTAGCCACCGCGCCCCCGCATGCGCAGTAGCCCCCGCGCCCGCGCATGCGCAGTAGCCCCCGCGCCCGCGCATGTGCCGTAGCCACCGCGCCCGCGCATGCGCAGTAGCCACCGCGCCCGCGCATGCGCAGTAGCCACCGCGCCCGTGCGGGCGTGCCGAGTGGGGGCTCCGCGCAGAGGGGCAGCGCGCCCGCGCATGATGCGCAGAGGTTTCTTTCGGACCTGGGCTGCATTTCCATCCCCCGCTCTGGGAGTCACCCGGTGCGTTAGGAGCGAGCCGATCCCGCTCCCTGAGACACAAGGGCTTGCTCGAGGAGACTGTTCCTGTTCCTCTCTTCCAGCCACTCTGCTCTCCCCAAAACACCCATTTCCTCGGAGCTCCTCTGCAACTGCATTTCCATGGACCCAGGGCTCCAGAAGCTGCAGAGTCGTGCAATGGGGTTTTTTTGGGAAGGGACCTTAAGCTCTTGCACTTCCACCTCTGTCATGAGAATCTCAGGGCTCTAAGACTCACAGAACCATTTGGGCTTGGAAGGACCTTCAAGCTCATCCAGTGCCAGCGCTGCCACGGGCAGGGACACCTCCCACTGTCCCGGGCTGCTCCCAGCCCCAGTGTGCAGCCTGGCCTGGAACATTCCAGGGCATCCAGGGGCAAATCCCCCTCTCTGGGCAGACAGAAGGAGCTAAACCTGGCTATTCCTGAGGGAGTGATGGCAGCACAGCCGAGTCCTGCATCCCTGATTCCCACGGGGAATCTCCATGTCCTTCCTGCTATGGGATCCAGGAGTTGCAGTAGGATTTTTGTGTTTGGTGCTGCATTCCCAGCATGGCAGAAGCTGTCACGCTCGGAAACACAGCCAGTGTGACAAGGTTTTGCTCCCTTTCTGCTTTGTTTTTGCTGTGTTTTGTTTCTCTCGACAGCTGGCTTAGAACTTGTGTGTTGCTGTTTAGACATCAAGCTTTGGGGCTGAGGTTTTTTTATTCCCAAGTGCTTGCTGGCAGTAAAAATACACTTCACATCTGCAGTGTGTGCACGTGGCTTGGGCTGTGGATTCACACTTCTGGGGCAAAAAGAAGTCCCTTCACACCTGTGCTGCTGGTGGTGTCCCCTGTGAGAAGTTTGGTGGCTCGTTTGTGGCTCTCTCAGTTGTTCCCTTTCACAGAGCTCGGCATTTCTCCCCTTTTCAGTTTCATCCTGCAGAGCTTCGTTCCTGCTGCCGCAGCGTGTTCTGAACCCTCCGCTCGCAGCCTGGGGGTGCCTTTTGTGCTGCTCCTCCGTGGGGCTGCCTTGAGAGCGGAATCAAGGTTGGAAAAGACCTCGGAGATCACTGAGTGCAACCAGCACCAGCACGGCCGGCGCTGACCACGTCCGCCCATGCCACAGCCACAGGTGTTGGAGCACTCCCAGGGGTGGGCACTCCAAACCTCCCTGGGCAGCTGTGCCAAGGCCTGAGCGCCCTTTCCATGGAGGAATTTCCCCAATATCCACCCTGAGCCTCCCCTGGCCCAGCCTGAGGCCGTTCCCTCTCCTCCTGTCCCTGTTCCCTGCGAGCAGAGCCCGACCCCCCCGGCTGCTCCCTCCTGTCAGGGACTTGTCCAGAGCCACAAGGTCCCCCCTGAGCCTCCTTTGCTGCAGGGCTGTGCCCCTTTCCCAGCTCTCTCAGGAACTCTCCAGCCCCTTGCCAGCTCCGTTCCCTTGCCTGGACTCGCTCCAGCCCCTCCGTGTCCCTCTTGTCCCAGAGGTGCTGCCAGCACTGCAGGTGCCCCAGCAGTGCCAGCACAGGGACGGGCCCAGCGCCCCGCGCATGCGCAGTGGGGGGTGAGGGGGGCCCAGTTCTCCCGCGCATGCGCAGTGGTGTGGGGGTAGGGCCAGCGCGTCCGCGCATGCGTAGTAGCACCCGCGCCCGCGCATTCGCAGTAGCCCCCGCGCCCGCGCATGCGTAGTAGCACCCGCGCCCGCGCATGCGCCGTAGCCACCGCGCCCGCGCATGCGCCGTAGACCCCGCGCATGCGCAGTAGCACCCGCGCCCGCGCATGCGCAGTAGCCACCGCGCCCGCGCATGCGCCGTAGCCACCGCGCCCGCGCATGCGCCGTAGCCACCGCGCCCGCGCATGCGCAGTACACCCCACGCCCGCGCATGCGCAGTAGCCACCGCGCCCCCGCATGCGCAGTAGCCACCGCGCCCCCGCATGCGCAGTAGCCCCCGCGCCCGCGCATGCGCAGTAGCCCCCGCGCCCGCGCATGTGCCGTAGCCACCGCGCCCGCGCATGCGCAGTAGCCACCGCGCCCGCGCATGCGCAGTAGCCACCGCGCCCGTGCGGGCGTGCCGAGTGGGGGCTCCGCGCAGAGGGACAGCGCGCCCGCGCATGATGCGCAGAGGTTTCTTTCGGACCTGGGCTGCATTTCCATCCCCCGCTCTGGGAGTCACCCGGTGCGTTAGGAGCGAGCCGATCCCGCTCCCTGAGACACAAGGGCTTGCTCGAGGAGACTGTTCCTGTTCCTCTCTTCCAGCCACTCTGCTCTCCCCAAAACACCCATTTCCTCGGAGCTCCTCTGCAACTGCATTTCCATGGACCCAGGGCTCCAGAAGCTGCAGAGTCGTGCAATGGGGTTTTTTTGGGAAGGGACCTTAAGCTCTTGCACTTCCACCTCTGTCATGAGAATCTCAGGGCTCTAAGACTCACAGAACCATTTGGGCTTGGAAGGACCTTCAAGCTCATCCAGTGCCAGCGCTGCCACGGGCAGGGACACCTCCCACTGTCCCGGGCTGCTCCCAGCCCCAGTGTGCAGCCTGGCCTGGAACATTCCAGGGCATCCAGGGGCAAATCCCCCTCTCTGGGCAGACAGAAGGAGCTAAACCTGGCTATTCCTGAGGGAGTGATGGCAGCACAGCCGAGTCCTGCATCCCTGATTCCCACGGGGAATCTCCATGTCCTTCCTGCTATGGGATCCAGGAGTTGCAGTAGGATTTTTGTGTTTGGTGCTGCATTCCCAGCATGGGCAGAAGCTGTCACGCTCGGAAACACAGCCAGTGTGACAAGGTTTTGCTCCCTTTCTGCTTTGTTTTTGCTGTGTTTTGTTTCTCTCGACAGCTGGCTTAGAACTTGTGTGTTGCTGTTTAGACATCAAGCTTTGGGGCTGAGGTTTTTTTATTCCCAAGTGCTTGCTGGCAGTAAAAATACACTTCACATCTGCAGTGTGTGCACGTGGCTTGGGCTGTGGATTCACACTTCTGGGGCAAAAAGAAGTCCCTTCACACCTGTGCTGCTGGTGGTGTCCCCTGTGAGAAGTTTGGTGGCTCGTTTGTGGCTCTCTCAGTTGTTCCCTTTCACAGAGCTCGGCATTTCTCCCCTTTTCAGTTTCATCCTGCAGAGCTTCGTTCCTGCTGCCACAGCGTGTTCTGAACCCTCCGCTCGCAGCCTGGGGGTGCCTTTTGTGCTGCTCCTCCGTGGGGCTGCCTTGAGAGCGGAATCAAGGTTGGAAAAGACCTCGGAGATCACTGAGTGCAACCAGCACCAGCACGGCCGGCGCTGACCACGTCCGCCCATGCCACAGCCACAGGTGTTGGAGCACTCCCAGGGGTGGGCACTCCAAACCTCCCTGGGCAGCTGTGCCAAGGCCTGAGCGCCCTTTCCATGGAGGAATTTCCCCAATATCCACCCTGAGCCTCCCCTGGCCCAGCCTGAGGCCGTTCCCTCTCCTCCTGTCCCTGTTCCCTGCGAGCAGAGCCCGACCCCCCCGGCTGCTCCCTCCTGTCAGGGACTTGTCCAGAGCCACAAGGTCCCCCCTGAGCCTCCTTTGCTCCGGGCTGTGCCCCTTTCCCAGCTCTCTCAGGAACTCTCCAACCCCTTGCCAGCTCCGTTCCCTTGCCTGGACTCGCTCCAGCCCCTCCGTGTCCCTCTTGTCCCAGAGGTGCTGCCAGCACTGCAGGTGCCCCAGCAGTGCCAGCACAGGGACGGGCCCAGCGCCCCGCGCATGCGCAGTGGGGGGTGAGGGGGGCCCAGTTCTCCCGCGCATGCGCAGTGGTGTGGGGGTAGGGCCAGCGCGTCCGCGCATGCGTAGTAGCACCCGCGCATGCGCATTCGCAGTAGCCACCGCGCCCGCGCATGCGCCGTAGCCCCCGCGCCCGCGCATGCGCAGTAGCCCCCGCGCCCGCGCATGCGTAGTAGCACCCGCGCCCGCGCATGCGCCGTAGCCACCGCGCCCGCGCATGCGCCGTAGCCACCGCGCCCGCGCATGCGCCGTAGCCACCGCGCCCGCGCATGCGCAGTACACCCCACGCCCGCGCATGCGCCGTAGCCACCGCGCCCCCGCATGCGCAGTAGCCACCGCGCCCCCGCATGCGCAGTAGCCCCCGCGCCCGCGCATGCGCAGTAGCCCCCGCGCCCTCGCATGTGCCGTAGCCACCGCGCCCGCGCATGCGCAGTAGCCACCGCGCCCGCGCATGCGCAGTAGCCACCGCGCCCGTGCGGGCGTGCCGAGTGGGGGCTCCGCGCAGAGGGGCAGCGCGCCCGCGCATGATGCGCAGAGGTTTCTTTCGGACCTGGGCTGCATTTCCATCCCCCGCTCTGGGAGTCACCCGGTGCGTTAGGAGCGAGCCGATCCCGCTCCCTGAGACACAAGGGCTTGCTCGAGGAGACTGTTCCTGTTCCTCTCTTCCAGCCACTCTGCTCTCCCCAAAACACCCATTTCCTCGGAGCTCCTCTGCAACTGCATTTCCATGGACCCAGGGCTCCAGAAGCTGCAGAGTCGTGCAATGGGGTTTTTTTGGGAAGGGACCTTAAGCTCTTGCACTTCCACCTCTGTCATGAGAATCTCAGGGCTCTAAGACTCACAGAACCATTTGGGCTTGGAAGGACCTTCAAGCTCATCCAGTGCCAGCGCTGCCACGGGCAGGGACACCTCCCACTGTCCCGGGCTGCTCCCAGCCCCAGTGTGCAGCCTGGCCTGGAACATTCCAGGGCATCCAGGGGCAAATCCCCCTCTCTGGGCAGACAGAAGGAGCTAAACCTGGCTATTCCTGAGGGAGTGATGGCAGCACAGCCGAGTCCTGCATCCCTGATTCCCACGGGGAATCTCCATGTCCTTCCTGCTATGGGATCCAGGAGTTGCAGTAGGATTTTTGTGTTTGGTGCTGCATTCCCAGCATGGCAGAAGCTGTCACGCTCGGAAACACAGCCAGTGTGACAAGGTTTTGCTCCCTTTCTGCTTTGTTTTTGCTGTGTTTTGTTTCTCTCGACAGCTGGCTTAGAACTTGTGTGTTGCTGTTTAGACATCAAGCTTTGGGGCTGAGGTTTTTTTATTCCCAAGTGCTTGCTGGCAGTAAAAATACACTTCACATCTGCAGTGTGTGCACGTGGCTTGGGCTGTGGATTCACACTTCTGGGGCAAAAAGAAGTCCCTTCACACCTGTGCTGCTGGTGGTGTCCCCTGTGAGAAGTTTGGTGGCTCGTTTGTGGCTCTCTCAGTTGTTCCCTTTCACAGAGCTCGGCATTTCTCCCCTTTTCAGTTTCATCCTGCAGAGCTTCGTTCCTGCTGCCGCAGCGTGTTCTGAACCCTCCGCTCGCAGCCTGGGGGTGCCTTTTGTGCTGCTCCTCCGTGGGGCTGCCTTGAGAGCGGAATCAAGGTTGGAAAAGACCTCGGAGATCACTGAGTGCAACCAGCACCAGCACGGCCGGCGCTGACCACGTCCGCCCATGCCACAGCCACAGGTGTTGGAGCACTCCCAGGGGTGGGCACTCCAAACCTCCCTGGGCAGCTGTGCCAAGGCCTGAGCGCCCTTTCCATGGAGGAATTTCCCCAATATCCACCCTGAGCCTCCCCTGGCCCAGCCTGAGGCCGTTCCCTCTCCTCCTGTCCCTGTTCCCTGCGAGCAGAGCCCGACCCCCCCGGCTGCTCCCTCCTGTCAGGGACTTGTCCAGAGCCACAAGGTCCCCCCTGAGCCTCCTTTGCTCCGGGCTGTGCCCCTTTCCCAGCTCTCTCAGGAACTCTCCAACCCCTTGCCAGCTCCGTTCCCTTGCCTGGACTGGCTCCAGCCCCTCCGTGTCCCTCTTGTCCCAGAGGTGCTGCCAGCACTGCAGGTGCCCCAGCAGTGCCAGCACAGGGACGGGCCCAGCGCCCCGCGCATGCGCAGTGGGGGGTGAGGGGGGCCCAGTTCTCCCGCGCATGCGCAGTAGCCACCGCGCCCGCGCATGCGCAGTACACCCCTCGCCCGCGCATGCGCAGTAGCACCCGCGCCCGCGCATGCGCAGTAGCCCCCGCGCCCGCGCATGCGCAGTAGCCCCCGCGCCCGCGCATGCGTAGTAGCACCCGCGCCCGCGCATGCGCCGTAGCCACCGCGCCCGCGCATGCGCCGTAGACCCCGCGCATGCGCAGTAGCACCCGCGCCCGCGCATGCGCAGTAGCCACCGCGCCCGCGCATGCGCCGTAGCCACCGCGCCCGCGCATGCGCCGTAGCCACCGCGCCCGCGCATGCGCAGTACACCCCACGCCCGCGCATGCGCCGTAGCCACCGCGCCCCCGCATGCGCAGTAGCCACCGCGCCCCCGCATGCGCAGTAGCCCCCGCGCCCGCGCATGCGCAGTAGCCCCCGCGCCCGCGCATGTGCCGTAGCCACCGCGCCCGCGCATGCGCAGTAGCCACCGCGCCCGCGCATGCGCAGTAGCCACCGCGCCCGTGCGGGCGTGCCGAGTGGGGGCTCCGCGCAGAGGGGCAGCGCGCCCGCGCATGATGCGCAGAGGTTTCTTTCGGACCTGGGCTGCATTTCCATCCCCCGCTCTGGGAGTCACCCGGTGCGTTAGGAGCGAGCCGATCCCGCTCCCTGAGACACAAGGGCTTGCTCGAGGAGACTGTTCCTGTTCCTCTCTTCCAGCCACTCTGCTCTCCCCAAAACACCCATTTCCTCGGAGCTCCTCTGCAACTGCATTTCCATGGACCCAGGGCTCCAGAAGCTGCAGAGTCGTGCAATGGGGTTTTTTTGGGAAGGGACCTTAAGCTCTTGCACTTCCACCTCTGTCATGAGAATCTCAGGGCTCTAAGACTCACAGAACCATTTGGGCTTGGAAGGACCTTCAAGCTCATCCAGTGCCAGCGCTGCCACGGGCAGGGACACCTCCCACTGTCCCGGGCTGCTCCCAGCCCCAGTGTGCAGCCTGGCCTGGAACATTCCAGGGCATCCAGGGGCAAATCCCCCTCTCTGGGCAGACAGAAGGAGCTAAACCTGGCTATTCCTGAGGGAGTGATGGCAGCACAGCCGAGTCCTGCATCCCTGATTCCCACGGGGAATCTCCATGTCCTTCCTGCTATGGGATCCAGGAGTTGCAGTAGGATTTTTGTGTTTGGTGCTGCATTCCCAGCATGGGCAGAAGCTGTCACGCTCGGAAACACAGCCAGTGTGACAAGGTTTTGCTCCCTTTCTGCTTTGTTTTTGCTGTGTTTTGTTTCTCTCGACAGCTGGCTTAGAACTTGTGTGTTGCTGTTTAGACATCAAGCTTTGGGGCTGAGGTTTTTTTATTCCCAAGTGCTTGCTGGCAGTAAAAATACACTTCACATCTGCAGTGTGTGCACGTGGCTTGGGCTGTGGATTCACACTTCTGGGGCAAAAAGAAGTCCCTTCACACCTGTGCTGCTGGTGGTGTCCCCTGTGAGAAGTTTGGTGGCTCGTTTGTGGCTCTCTCAGTTGTTCCCTTTCACAGAGCTCGGCATTTCTCCCCTTTTCAGTTTCATCCTGCAGAGCTTCGTTCCTGCTGCCGCAGCGTGTTCTGAACCCTCCGCTCGCAGCCTGGGGGTGCCTTTTGTGCTGCTCCTCCGTGGGGCTGCCTTGAGAGCGGAATCAAGGTTGGAAAAGACCTCGGAGATCACTGAGTGCAACCAGCACCAGCACGGCCGGCGCTGACCACGTCCGCCCATGCCACAGCCACAGGTGTTGGAGCACTCCCAGGGGTGGGCACTCCAAACCTCCCTGGGCAGCTGTGCCAAGGCCTGAGCGCCCTTTCCATGGAGGAATTTCCCCAATATCCACCCTGAGCCTCCCCTGGCCCAGCCTGAGGCCGTTCCCTCTCCTCCTGTCCCTGTTCCCTGCGAGCAGAGCCCGACCCCCCCGGCTGCTCCCTCCTGTCAGGGACTTGTCCAGAGCCACAAGGTCCCCCCTGAGCCTCCTTTGCTCCGGGCTGTGCCCCTTTCCCAGCTCTCTCAGGAACTCTCCAACCCCTTGCCAGCTCCGTTCCCTTGCCTGGACTGGCTCCAGCCCCTCCGTGTCCCTCTTGTCCCAGAGGTGCTGCCAGCACTGCAGGTGCCCCAGCAGTGCCAGCACAGGGACGGGCCCAGCGCCCCGCGCATGCGCAGTGGGGGGTGAGGGGGGCCCAGTTCTCCCGCGCATGCGCAGTGGTGTGGGGGTAGGGCCAGCGCGTCCGCGCATGCGTAGTAGCACCCGCGCCCGCGCATTCGCAGTAGCCACCGCGCCCGCGCATGCGCCGTAGCCCCCGCGCCCGCGCATGCGCAGTAGCCCCCGCGCCCGCGCATGCGTAGTAGCACCCGCGCCCGCGCATGCGCCGTAGCCACCGCGCCCGCGCATGCGCCGTAGACCCCGCGCATGCGCAGTAGCACCCGCGCCCGCGCATGCGCAGTAGCCACCGCGCCCGCGCATGCGCCGTAGCCACCGCGCCCGCGCATGCGCCGTAGCCACCGCGCCCGCGCATGCGCAGTACACCCCACGCCCGCGCATGCGCAGTAGCCACCGCGCCCCCGCATGCGCAGTAGCCACCGCGCCCCCGCATGCGCAGTAGCCCCCGCGCCCGCGCATGCGCAGTAGCCCCCGCGCCCGCGCATGTGCCGTAGCCACCGCGCCCGCGCATGCGCAGTAGCCACCGCGCCCGCGCATGCGCGGTAGCCACCGCGCCCGTGCGGGCGTGCCGAGTGGGGGCTCCGCGCAGAGGGGCAGCGCGCCCGCGCATGATGCGCAGAGGTTTCTTTCGGACCTGGGCTGCATTTCCATCCCCCGCTCTGGGAGTCACCCGGTGCGTTAGGAGCGAGCCGATCCCGCTCCCTGAGACACAAGGGCTTGCTCGAGGAGACTGTTCCTGTTCCTCTCTTCCAGCCACTCTGCTCTCCCCAAAACACCCATTTCCTCGGAGCTCCTCTGCAACTGCATTTCCATGGACCCAGGGCTCCAGAAGCTGCAGAGTCGTGCAATGGGGTTTTTTTGGGAAGGGACCTTAAGCTCTTGCACTTCCACCTCTGTCATGAGAATCTCAGGGCTCTAAGACTCACAGAACCATTTGGGCTTGGAAGGACCTTCAAGCTCATCCAGTGCCAGCGCTGCCACGGGCAGGGACACCTCCCACTGTCCCGGGCTGCTCCCAGCCCCAGTGTGCAGCCTGGCCTGGAACATTCCAGGGCATCCAGGGGCAAATCCCCCTCTCTGGGCAGACAGAAGGAGCTAAACCTGGCTATTCCTGAGGGAGTGATGGCAGCACAGCCGAGTCCTGCATCCCTGATTCCCACGGGGAATCTCCATGTCCTTCCTGCTATGGGATCCAGGAGTTGCAGTAGGATTTTTGTGTTTGGTGCTGCATTCCCAGCATGGGCAGAAGCTGTCACGCTCGGAAACACAGCCAGTGTGACAAGGTTTTGCTCCCTTTCTGCTTTGTTTTTGCTGTGTTTTGTTTCTCTCGACAGCTGGCTTAGAACTTGTGTGTTGCTGTTTAGACATCAAGCTTTGGGGCTGAGGTTTTTTTATTCCCAAGTGCTTGCTGGCAGTAAAAATACACTTCACATCTGCAGTGTGTGCACGTGGCTTGGGCTGTGGATTCACACTTCTGGGGCAAAAAGAAGTCCCTTCACACCTGTGCTGCTGGTGGTGTCCCCTGTGAGAAGTTTGGTGGCTCGTTTGTGGCTCTCTCAGTTGTTCCCTTTCACAGAGCTCGGCATTTCTCCCCTTTTCAGTTTCATCCTGCAGAGCTTCGTTCCTGCTGCCGCAGCGTGTTCTGAACCCTCCGCTCGCAGCCTGGGGGTGCCTTTTGTGCTGCTCCTCCGTGGGGCTGCCTTGAGAGCGGAATCAAGGTTGGAAAAGACCTCGGAGATCACTGAGTGCAACCAGCACCAGCACGGCCGGCGCTGACCACGTCCGCCCATGCCACAGCCACAGGTGTTGGAGCACTCCCAGGGGTGGGCACTCCAAACCTCCCTGGGCAGCTGTGCCAAGGCCTGAGCGCCCTTTCCATGGAGGAATTTCCCCAATATCCACCCTGAGCCTCCCCTGGCCCAGCCTGAGGCCGTTCCCTCTCCTCCTGTCCCTGTTCCCTGCGAGCAGAGCCCGACCCCCCCGGCTGCTCCCTCCTGTCAGGGACTTGTCCAGAGCCACAAGGTCCCCCCTGAGCCTCCTTTGCTCCGGGCTGTGCCCCTTTCCCAGCTCTCTCAGGAACTCTCCAACCCCTTGCCAGCTCCGTTCCCTTGCCTGGACTGGCTCCAGCCCCTCCGTGTCCCTCTTGTCCCAGAGGTGCTGCCAGCACTGCAGGTGCCCCAGCAGTGCCAGCACAGGGACGGGCCCAGCGCCCCGCGCATGCGCAGTGGGGGGTGAGGGGGGCCCAGTTCTCCCGCGCATGCGCAGTAGCCACCGCGCCCGCGCATGCGTAGTAGCCACCGCGCCCGCGCATGCGCAGTAGCCACCGCGCCCGAGCATGCCCCGTAGCCACCGCGCCCGCGCATGCGCGGTAGTCACCGCGCCGGCGCATGCGCAGTAGCCACCGCGCCCGCGCATGCGCCGTAGCCCCCGCGCCCGCGCATGCGCAGTAGCCCCCGCGCCCGCGCATGCGTAGTAGCCACCGCGCCCGCGCATGCGCCGTAGCCACCGCGCCCGCGCATGCGCCGTAGACCCCGCGCATGCGCAGTAGCACCCGCGCCCGCGCATGCGCAGTAGCCACCGCGCTGGCGCATGCGCCGTAGCCACACGCCCGCGCATGCGCAGCAGCCACCGCGCCCGCGCATGCGCCGTAGCCACCGCGCCCGCGCATGCGCAGTAGCCACCGCGCCCGCGCATGCGCCGTAGCCCCCGCGCCCGCGCATGCGCAGTGGCCCCCGCGCCCGCACATGCGCAGTAGCACCCGCGCCCGCGCATGCGCAGTAGCCACCGCGCCCGCGCATGCGCCGTAGACCCCGCGCATGCGCAGTAGCACGCGCGCCCGCGCATGCGCAGTAGCCACCGCGCCCGCGCATGCGCCGTAGCCACCGCGCCCGCGCATGCGCCGTAGCCACCGCGCCCGCGCATGCGCAGTACACCCCACGCCCGCGCATGCGCAGTAGCCACCGCGCCCCCGCATGCGCAGTAGCCACCGCGCCCCCGCATGCGCAGTAGCCACCGCGCCCGCGCATGCGCCGTAGCCACCGCGCCCGCGCATGCGCAGTAGCCCACGCCCTCGCGCATGCGCAGTAGCCACCGCGCCCCCGCATGCGCAGTAGCCCCCGCGCCCGCGCATGCGCCGTAGACCCCGCGCCCGCGCATGCGCAGTAGCCACCGCGCCCGCGCATGCGTAGTAGCACCCGATCCCGCGCATGCGCCGTAGCCACCGCGCCCGCGCATGCGCCGTAGCCACCGCGCCCGCGCATGCGCAACAGCCACCGCGCCCGCGCATGCGCAGTAGCCCCCGCGCCCTTGCATGCGCAGTAGCCACCGCGCCCGAGCATGCGCCGTAGCCACCGCGCCCGCGCATGCGCAGTAGCCACCGCGCCCGCGCATGCGCCGTAGCCACCGCGCCCGCGCATGCGCAGTACACCCCACGCCCGCGCATGCGCAGTAGCCACCGCGCCCCCGCATGCGCAGTAGCCACCGCGCCCCCGCATGCGCAGTAGCCCCCGCGCCCGCGCATGCGCCGTAGCCACCGCGCCCGCGCATGCGCCGTAGACCCCGCGCATGCGCAGTAGCACGCGCGCCCGCGCATGCGCAGTAGCCACCGCGCCCGCGCATGCGCAGTAGCCACCGCGCCCGCGCATGCGCCGTAGCCCCCGCGCCCGCGCATGCGCAGTACACCCCGCGCCCGCGCATGCGCAGTAGCCACCGCGCCCGCGCATGCGCCGTAGCCCCCGCGCCCGCGCATGCGCAGTAGCCCACGCGCCCGCGCATGCGCCTTAGCCACCGCGCCCGCGCATGCGCCGTAGACCCCGCGCATGCGCAGTAGCACGCGCGCCCGCGCATGCGCAGTAGCCACCGCGCTGGCGCATGCGCAGTAGCCACCGCGCCCGCGCATGCGCAGTAGCCCCCGCGCCCACGCATGCGCAGTACACCCCGCGCATGCGCCCGCGCATGCGCAGTACACCCCGCGCCCGCGCATGCGCAGTAGCCACCGCGCCCGCGCATGCGCCGTAGCCCCCGCGCCCGCGCATGCGCAGTAGCCCCCGCGCCCGCGCATGCGTAGTAGCACCCGCGCCCGCGCATGCGCCGTAGCCACCGCGCCCGCGCATGCGCCGTAGACCCCGCGCATGCGCAGTAGCACCCGCGCCCGCGCATGCGCAGTAGCCACCGCGCCCGCGCATGCGCCGTAGCCACCGCGCCCGCGCATGCGCCGTAGCCACCGCGCCCGCGCATGCGCAGTACACCCCACGCCCGCGCATGCGCAGTAGCCACCGCGCCCCCGCATGCGCAGTAGCCACCGCGCCCCCGCATGCGCAGTAGCCCCCGCGCCCGCGCATGCGCAGTACCCCCCGCGCCCGCGCATGTGCCGTAGCCACCGCGCCCGCGCATGCGCAGTAGCCACCGCGCCCGCGCATGCGCAGTAGCCACCGCGCCCGTGCGGGCGTGCCGAGTGGGGGCTCCGCGCAGAGGGGCAGCGCGCCCGCGCATGATGCGCAGAGGTTTCTTTCGGACCTGGGCTGCATTTCCATCCCCCGCTCTGGGAGTCACCCGGTGCGTTAGGAGCGAGCCGATCCCGCTCCCTGAGACACAAGGGCTTGCTCGAGGAGACTGTTCCTGTTCCTCTCTTCCAGCCACTCTGCTCTCCCCAAAACACCCATTTCCTCGGAGCTCCTCTGCAACTGCATTTCCATGGACCCAGGGCTCCAGAAGCTGCAGAGTCGTGCAATGGGGTTTTTTTGGGAAGGGACCTTAAGCTCTTGCACTTCCACCTCTGTCATGAGAATCTCAGGGCTCTAAGACTCACAGAACCATTTGGGCTTGGAAGGACCTTCAAGCTCATCCAGTGCCAGCGCTGCCACGGGCAGGGACACCTCCCACTGTCCCGGGCTGCTCCCAGCCCCAGTGTGCAGCCTGGCCTGGAACATTCCAGGGCATCCAGGGGCAAATCCCCCTCTCTGGGCAGACAGAAGGAGCTAAACCTGGCTATTCCTGAGGGAGTGATGGCAGCACAGCCGAGTCCTGCATCCCTGATTCCCACGGGGAATCTCCATGTCCTTCCTGCTATGGGATCCAGGAGTTGCAGTAGGATTTTTGTGTTTGGTGCTGCATTCCCAGCATGGGCAGAAGCTGTCACGCTCGGAAACACAGCCAGTGTGACAAGGTTTTGCTCCCTTTCTGCTTTGTTTTTGCTGTGTTTTGTTTCTCTCGACAGCTGGCTTAGAACTTGTGTGTTGCTGTTTAGACATCAAGCTTTGGGGCTGAGGTTTTTTTATTCCCAAGTGCTTGCTGGCAGTAAAAATACACTTCACATCTGCAGTGTGTGCACGTGGCTTGGGCTGTGGATTCACACTTCTGGGGCAAAAAGAAGTCCCTTCACACCTGTGCTGCTGGTGGTGTCCCCTGTGAGAAGTTTGGTGGCTCGTTTGTGGCTCTCTCAGTTGTTCCCTTTCACAGAGCTCGGCATTTCTCCCCTTTTCAGTTTCATCCTGCAGAGCTTCGTTCCTGCTGCCGCAGCGTGTTCTGAACCCTCCGCTCGCAGCCTGGGGGTGCCTTTTGTGCTGCTCCTCCGTGGGGCTGCCTTGAGAGCGGAATCAAGGTTGGAAAAGACCTCGGAGATCACTGAGTGCAACCAGCACCAGCACGGCCGGCGCTGACCACGTCCGCCCATGCCACAGCCACAGGTGTTGGAGCACTCCCAGGGGTGGGCACTCCAAACCTCCCTGGGCAGCTGTGCCAAGGCCTGAGCGCCCTTTCCATGGAGGAATTTCCCCAATATCCACCCTGAGCCTCCCCTGGCCCAGCCTGAGGCCGTTCCCTCTCCTCCTGTCCCTGTTCCCTGCGAGCAGAGCCCGACCCCCCCGGCTGCTCCCTCCTGTCAGGGACTTGTCCAGAGCCACAAGGTCCCCCCTGAGCCTCCTTTGCTCCGGGCTGTGCCCCTTTCCCAGCTCTCTCAGGAACTCTCCAGCCCCTTGCCAGCTCCGTTCCCTTGCCTGGACTCGCTCCAGCCCCTCCGTGTCCCTCTTGTCCCAGAGGTGCTGCCAGCACTGCAGGTGCCCCAGCAGTGCCAGCACAGGGACGGGCCCAGCGCCCCGCGCATGCGCAGTGGGGGGTGAGGGGGGCCCAGTTCTCCCGCGCATGCGCAGTGGTGTGGGGGTAGGGCCAGCGCGTCCGCGCATGCGTAGTAGCACCCGCGCCCCCGCATGCGCAGTAGCCACCGCGCCCGCGCATGCGCCGTAGCACCCGCGCCCGCGCATGCGCAGTAGCCCCCGCGCCCGCGCATGCGTAGTAGCACCCGCGCCCGCGCATGCGCCGTAGCCACCGCGCCCGCGCATGCGCCGTAGACCCCGCGCATGCGCAGTAGCACCCGCGCCCGCGCATGCGCAGTAGCCACCGCGCCCGCGCATGCGCCGTAGCCACCGCGCCCGCGCATGCGCCGTAGCCACCGCGCCCGCGCATGCGCCGTAGCCACCGCGCCCGCGCATGCGCAGTACACCCCACGCCCGCGCATGCGCAGTAGCCACCGCGCCCCTGCATGCGCAGTAGCCACCGCGCCCCCGCATGCGCAGTAGCCCCCGCGCCCGCGCATGCGCAGTAGCCCCCGCGCCCGCGCATGTGCCGTAGCCACCGCGCCCGCGCATGCGCAGTAGCCACCGCGCCCGCGCATGCGCGGTAGCCACCGCGCCCGTGCGGGCGTGCCGAGTGGGGGCTCCGCGCAGAGGGGCAGCGCGCCCGCGCATGATGCGCAGAGGTTTCTTTCGGACCTGGGCTGCATTTCCATCCCCCGCTCTGGGAGTCACCCGGTGCGTTAGGAGCGAGCCGATCCCGCTCCCTGAGACACAAGGGCTTGCTCGAGGAGACTGTTCCTGTTCCTCTCTTCCAGCCACTCTGCTCTCCCCAAAACACCCATTTCCTCGGAGCTCCTCTGCAACTGCATTTCCATGGACCCAGGGCTCCAGAAGCTGCAGAGTCGTGCAATGGGGTTTTTTTGGGAAGGGACCTTAAGCTCTTGCACTTCCACCTCTGTCATGAGAATCTCAGGGCTCTAAGACTCACAGAACCATTTGGGCTTGGAAGGACCTTCAAGCTCATCCAGTGCCAGCGCTGCCACGGGCAGGGACACCTCCCACTGTCCCGGGCTGCTCCCAGCCCCAGTGTGCAGCCTGGCCTGGAACATTCCAGGGCATCCAGGGGCAAATCCCCCTCTCTGGGCAGACAGAAGGAGCTAAACCTGGCTATTCCTGAGGGAGTGATGGCAGCACAGCCGAGTCCTGCATCCCTGATTCCCACGGGGAATCTCCATGTCCTTCCTGCTATGGGATCCAGGAGTTGCAGTAGGATTTTTGTGTTTGGTGCTGCATTCCCAGCATGGGCAGAAGCTGTCACGCTCGGAAACACAGCCAGTGTGACAAGGTTTTGCTCCCTTTCTGCTTTGTTTTTGCTGTGTTTTGTTTCTCTCGACAGCTGGCTTAGAACTTGTGTGTTGCTGTTTAGACATCAAGCTTTGGGGCTGAGGTTTTTTTATTCCCAAGTGCTTGCTGGCAGTAAAAATACACTTCACATCTGCAGTGTGTGCACGTGGCTTGGGCTGTGGATTCACACTTCTGGGGCAAAAAGAAGTCCCTTCACACCTGTGCTGCTGGTGGTGTCCCCTGTGAGAAGTTTGGTGGCTCGTTTGTGGCTCTCTCAGTTGTTCCCTTTCACAGAGCTCGGCATTTCTCCCCTTTTCAGTTTCATCCTGCAGAGCTTCGTTCCTGCTGCCGCAGCGTGTTCTGAACCCTCCGCTCGCAGCCTGGGGGTGCCTTTTGTGCTGCTCCTCCGTGGGGCTGCCTTGAGAGCGGAATCAAGGTTGGAAAAGACCTCGGAGATCACTGAGTGCAACCAGCACCAGCACGGCCGGCGCTGACCACGTCCGCCCATGCCACAGCCACAGGTGTTGGAGCACTCCCAGGGGTGGGCACTCCAAACCTCCCTGGGCAGCTGTGCCAAGGCCTGAGCGCCCTTTCCATGGAGGAATTTCCCCAATATCCACCCTGAGCCTCCCCTGGCCCAGCCTGAGGCCGTTCCCTCTCCTCCTGTCCCTGTTCCCTGCGAGCAGAGCCCGACCCCCCCGGCTGCTCCCTCCTGTCAGGGACTTGTCCAGAGCCACAAGGTCCCCCCTGAGCCTCCTTTGCTCCGGGCTGTGCCCCTTTCCCAGCTCTCTCAGGAACTCTCCAACCCCTTGCCAGCTCCGTTCCCTTGCCTGGACTGGCTCCAGCCCCTCCGTGTCCCTCTTGTCCCAGAGGTGCTGCCAGCACTGCAGGTGCCCCAGCAGTGCCAGCACAGGGACGGGCCCAGCGCCCCGCGCATGCGCAGTGGGGGGTGAGGGGGGCCCAGTTCTCCCGCGCATGCGCAGTAGCCACCGCGCCCGCGCATGCGCCGTAGCCACCGCGCCCGCGCATGCGCAGTAGCCACCGCGCCCGAGCATGCCCCGTAGCCACCGCGCCCGCGCATGCGCCGTAGCCACCGAGCCCGCGCATGCGCAGTACACCCCGCGCCCGCGCATGCGCAGTAGCCACCGCGCCCGCGCATGCGCCGTAGCCCCCGCGCCCGCGCATGCGCAGTAGCCACCGCGCCCGGGCATGCGCAGTAGCCACCGCGCCCGCGCATGCGCCGTAGACCCCGCGCCCGCGCATGCGCAGTAGCCACCGCGACCGCGCATGCGTAGTAGCACCCGATCCCGCGCATGCGCCGTAGCCACCGCGCCCGCGCATGCGCCGTAGCCACGGCGCCCGCGCATGCGCCGTAGCCCCCGCGCCCGCGCATGCGCAGTAGCCACCGGGCCCGCGCATGCGCAGTATCCCCCGCGCCCGCGCAAGCGCCGTAACCCCCGCGCCCGCGCATGCGCAGTAGCACCCGCGCCCGCGCATGCGCAGTAGCCCCCGCGCCCGCGCATGCGCCGTAGACCCCGCGCCCGCGCATGCGCCGTAGCCACCGCGCCCACACCCGAGCATGCGCCGTAGCCCCCGCGCCCGCGCATGCGCCGTAGCCACCGCGCCCGCGCATGCGCCGTAGCCCCCGCGCCCGCGCATGCGCAGTAGCCACTTCGCCCGCGCATGCGCCGTAGCCACCGCGCCCGCGCATGCGCAGTAGCCCACACCCTCGCGCATGCGCAGTAGCCACCGCGCCCGCGCATGCGCCGCAGCCACCGCGCCCGCGCATGCGCCGTAGCCCCCGCGCCCGCGCATGCGCAGTAGCCACCGCGCCCGCGCATGCGTAGTAGCACCCGATCCCGCGCATGCGCCGTAGCCCCCGCGCCCGCGCATGCGCCGTAGCCACCGCGCCCGCGCATGCGCAGTACACCCCGCGCCCGCGCATGCGCAGTAGCCACCGCGCCCGCGCATGCGCCGTAGCCACCGCGCCCGCGCATGCGCCGTAGCCCCCGCGCCCGCGCATGCGTAGTAGCACCCGCGCCCGCGCATGCGCCGTAGCCACCGCGCCCGCGCATGCGCCGTAGACCCCGCGCATGCGCAGTAGCACGCGCGCCCGCGCATGCGCCGTAGCCACCGCGCCCGCGCATGCGCCGTAGACCCCGCGCCCGCGCATGCGCAGTAGCCACCGCGACCGCGCATGCGTAGTAGCACCCGATCCCGCGCATGCGCCGTAGCCACCGCGCCCGCGCATGCGCCGTAGCCACGGCGCCCGCGCATGCGCCGTAGCCCCCGCGCCCGCGCATGCGCAGTAGCCACCGGGCCCGCGCATGCGCAGTATCCCCCGCGCCCGCGCAAGCGCCGTAACCCCCGCGCCCGCGCATGCGCCGGACCAGCCGCGCCCGCGCATGCGCCGTAGACCCCGCGCCCGCGCATGCGCCGTAGACCCCGCGCCCGCGCATGCGCCGTAGCCACCGCGCCCACGCCCGAGCATGCGCCGTAGCCCCCGCGCCCGCGCATGCGCCGTAGCCACCGCGCCCGCGCATGCGCCGTAGCCCCCGCGCCCGCGCATGCGCAGTAGCCACTTCGCCCGCGCATGCGCCGTAGCCACCGCGCCCGCGCATGCGCAGTAGCCCACACCCTCGCGCATGCGCAGTAGCCACCGCGCCCGCGCATGCGCCGCAGCCACCGCGCCCGCGCATGCGCCGTAGCCCCCGCGCCCGCGCATGCGCAGTAGCCACCGCGCCCGCGCATGCGTAGTAGCACCCGATCCCGCGCATGCGCCGTAGCCCCCGCGCCCGCGCATGCGCCGTAGCCACCGCGCCCGCGCATGCGCAGTACACCCCGCGCCCGCGCATGCGCAGTAGCCCCCGCGCCCGCGCATGCGCCGTAGCCACCGCGCCCGCGCATGCGCCGTAGCCCCCGCGCCCGCGCATGCGTAGTAGCACCCGCGCCCGCGCATGCGCCGTAGCCACCGCGCCCGCGCATGCGCCGTAGACCCCGCGCATGCGCAGTAGCACGCGCGCCCGCGCATGCGCCGTAGCCACCGCGCCCGCGCATGCGCAGTACACCCCGCGCCCGCGCATGCCCCGTAGCCACCGCGCCCGCGCATGCGCCGTAGCCCCCGCGCCCGCGCATGCGTAGTAGCACCCGCGCCCGCGCATGCGCCGTAGCCACCGCGCCCGCGCATGCGCCGTAGACCCCGCGCATGCGCAGTACCACGCGCGCCCGCGCATGCGCAGTAGCCACCGCGCCCGCGCATGCGCCGTAGCCACCGCGCCCGCGCATGCGCCGTAGCCACCGCGCCCGCGCATGCGCAGGACACCCCACGCCCGCGCATGCGCAGTAGCCACCGCGCCCCCGCATGCGCAGTAGCCACCGCGCCCCCGCATGCGCAGTAGCCCCCGCGCCCGCGCATGCGCAGTAGCCCCCGCGCCCGCGCATGTGCCGTAGCCACCGCGCCCGCGCATGCGCAGTAGCCACCGCGCCCGCGCATGCGCAGTAGCCACCGCGCCCGTGCGGGCGTGCCGAGTGGGGGCTCCGCGCAGAGGGGCAGCGCGCCCGCGCATGATGCGCAGAGGTTTCTTTCGGACCTGGGCTGCATTTCCATCCCCCGCTCTGGGAGTCACCCGGTGCGTTAGGAGCGAGCCGATCCCGCTCCCTGAGACACAAGGGCTTGCTCGAGGAGACTGTTCCTGTTCCTCTCTTCCAGCCACTCTGCTCTCCCCAAAACACCCATTTCCTCGGAGCTCCTCTGCAACTGCATTTCCATGGACCCAGGGCTCCAGAAGCTGCAGAGTCGTGCAATGGGGTTTTTTTGGGAAGGGACCTTAAGCTCTTGCACTTCCACCTCTGTCATGAGAATCTCAGGGCTCTAAGACTCACAGAACCATTTGGGCTTGGAAGGACCTTCAAGCTCATCCAGTGCCAGCGCTGCCACGGGCAGGGACACCTCCCACTGTCCCGGGCTGCTCCCAGCCCCAGTGTGCAGCCTGGCCTGGAACATTCCAGGGCATCCAGGGGCAAATCCCCCTCTCTGGGCAGACAGAAGGAGCTAAACCTGGCTATTCCTGAGGGAGTGATGGCAGCACAGCCGAGTCCTGCATCCCTGATTCCCACGGGGAATCTCCATGTCCTTCCTGCTATGGGATCCAGGAGTTGCAGTAGGATTTTTGTGTTTGGTGCTGCATTCCCAGCATGGCAGAAGCTGTCACGCTCGGAAACACAGCCAGTGTGACAAGGTTTTGCTCCCTTTCTGCTTTGTTTTTGCTGTGTTTTGTTTCTCTCGACAGCTGGCTTAGAACTTGTGTGTTGCTGTTTAGACATCAAGCTTTGGGGCTGAGGTTTTTTTATTCCCAAGTGCTTGCTGGCAGTAAAAATACACTTCACATCTGCAGTGTGTGCACGTGGCTTGGGCTGTGGATTCACACTTCTGGGGCAAAAAGAAGTCCCTTCACACCTGTGCTGCTGGTGGTGTCCCCTGTGAGAAGTTTGGTGGCTCGTTTGTGGCTCTCTCAGTTGTTCCCTTTCACAGAGCTCGGCATTTCTCCCCTTTTCAGTTTCATCCTGCAGAGCTTCGTTCCTGCTGCCGCAGCGTGTTCTGAACCCTCCGCTCGCAGCCTGGGGGTGCCTTTTGTGCTGCTCCTCCGTGGGGCTGCCTTGAGAGCGGAATCAAGGTTGGAAAAGACCTCGGAGATCACTGAGTGCAACCAGCACCAGCACGGCCGGCGCTGACCACGTCCGCCCATGCCACAGCCACAGGTGTTGGAGCACTCCCAGGGGTGGGCACTCCAAACCTCCCTGGGCAGCTGTGCCAAGGCCTGAGCGCCCTTTCCATGGAGGAATTTCCCCAATATCCACCCTGAGCCTCCCCTGGCCCAGCCTGAGGCCGTTCCCTCTCCTCCTGTCCCTGTTCCCTGCGAGCAGAGCCCGACCCCCCCGGCTGCTCCCTCCTGTCAGGGACTTGTCCAGAGCCACAAGGTCCCCCCTGAGCCTCCTTTGCTCCGGGCTGTGCCCCTTTCCCAGCTCTCTCAGGAACTCTCCAACCCCTTGCCAGCTCCGTTCCCTTGCCTGGACTGGCTCCAGCCCCTCCGTGTCCCTCTTGTCCCAGAGGTGCTGCCAGCACTGCAGGTGCCCCAGCAGTGCCAGCACAGGGACGGGCCCAGCGCCCCGCGCATGCGCAGTGGGGGGTGAGGGGGGCCCAGTTCTCCCGCGCATGCGCAGTGGTGTGGGGGTAGGGCCAGCGCGTCCGCGCATGCGCCGTAGCACCCGCGCCCGCGCATTCGCAGTAGCCACCGCGCCCGCGCATGCGCCGTAGCCCCCGCGCCCGCGCATGCGCAGTAGCCCCCGCGCCCGCGCATGCGTAGTAGCCCCCGCGCCCGCGCATGCGCCGTAGCCACCGCGCCCGCGCATGCGCCGTAGACCCCGCGCATGCGCAGTAGCACCCGCGCCCGCGCATGCGCAGTAGCCACCGCGCCCGCGCATGCGCCGTAGCCACCGCGCCCGCGCATGCGCCGTAGACCCCGCGCCCGCGCATGCGCCGTAGCCACCGCGCCCACGCCCGAGCATGCGCCGTAGCCCCCGCGCCCGCGCATGCGCGGTAGCCACCGCGCCCGCGCATGCGCCGTAGACCCCGCGCCCGCGCATGCGCAGTAGCCCCCGCGCCCGCGCATGCGTAGTAGCACCCGCGCCCGCGCATGCGCCGTAGCCACCGCGCCCGCGCATGCGCCGTAGACCCCGCGCATGCGCAGTAGCACCCGCGCCCGCGCATGCGCAGTAGCCACCGCGCCCGCGCATGCGCCGTAGCCACCGCGCCCGCGCATGCGCCGTAGCCACCGCGCCCGCGCATGTGCCGTAGCCACCGCGCCCGCGCATGCGCAGTAGCCACCGCGCCCGCGCATGCGCAGTAGCCCCCGCGCCCGCGCATGCGCAGTAGCCACCGCGCCCGCGCATGCGCCGTAGCCACCGCGCCCGCGCATGCGCCGTAGCCACCGCCCCCGCGCATGCGCAGTAGCCACCGCGCCCCCGCATGCGCAGTAGCCCCCGCGCCCGCGCATGCGCAGTAGCCCCCGCGCCCGCGCATGTGCCGTAGCCACCGCGCCCGCGCATGCGCAGTAGCCACCGCGCCCGCGCATGCGCAGTAGCCACCGCGCCCGTGCGGGCGTGCCGAGTGGGGGCTCCGCGCAGAGGGGCAGCGCGCCCGCGCATGATGCGCAGAGGTTTCTTTCGGACCTGGGCTGCATTTCCATCCCCCGCTCTGGGAGTCACCCGGTGCGTTAGGAGCGAGCCGATCCCGCTCCCTGAGACACAAGGGCTTGCTCGAGGAGACTGTTCCTGTTCCTCTCTTCCAGCCACTCTGCTCTCCCCAAAACACCCATTTCCTCGGAGCTCCTCTGCAACTGCATTTCCATGGACCCAGGGCTCCAGAAGCTGCAGAGTCGTGCAATGGGGTTTTTTTGGGAAGGGACCTTAAGCTCTTGCACTTCCACCTCTGTCATGAGAATCTCAGGGCTCTAAGACTCACAGAACCATTTGGGCTTGGAAGGACCTTCAAGCTCATCCAGTGCCAGCGCTGCCACGGGCAGGGACACCTCCCACTGTCCCGGGCTGCTCCCAGCCCCAGTGTGCAGCCTGGCCTGGAACATTCCAGGGCATCCAGGGGCAAATCCCCCTCTCTGGGCAGACAGAAGGAGCTAAACCTGGCTATTCCTGAGGGAGTGATGGCAGCACAGCCGAGTCCTGCATCCCTGATTCCCACGGGGAATCTCCATGTCCTTCCTGCTATGGGATCCAGGAGTTGCAGTAGGATTTTTGTGTTTGGTGCTGCATTCCCAGCATGGGCAGAAGCTGTCACGCTCGGAAACACAGCCAGTGTGACAAGGTTTTGCTCCCTTTCTGCTTTGTTTTTGCTGTGTTTTGTTTCTCTCGACAGCTGGCTTAGAACTTGTGTGTTGCTGTTTAGACATCAAGCTTTGGGGCTGAGGTTTTTTTATTCCCAAGTGCTTGCTGGCAGTAAAAATACACTTCACATCTGCAGTGTGTGCACGTGGCTTGGGCTGTGGATTCACACTTCTGGGGCAAAAAGAAGTCCCTTCACACCTGTGCTGCTGGTGGTGTCCCCTGTGAGAAGTTTGGTGGCTCGTTTGTGGCTCTCTCAGTTGTTCCCTTTCACAGAGCTCGGCATTTCTCCCCTTTTCAGTTTCATCCTGCAGAGCTTCGTTCCTGCTGCCGCAGCGTGTTCTGAACCCTCCGCTCGCAGCCTGGGGGTGCCTTTTGTGCTGCTCCTCCGTGGGGCTGCCTTGAGAGCGGAATCAAGGTTGGAAAAGACCTCGGAGATCACTGAGTGCAACCAGCACCAGCACGGCCGGCGCTGACCACGTCCGCCCATGCCACAGCCACAGGTGTTGGAGCACTCCCAGGGGTGGGCACTCCAAACCTCCCTGGGCAGCTGTGCCAAGGCCTGAGCGCCCTTTCCATGGAGGAATTTCCCCAATATCCACCCTGAGCCTCCCCTGGCCCAGCCTGAGGCCGTTCCCTCTCCTCCTGTCCCTGTTCCCTGCGAGCAGAGCCCGACCCCCCCGGCTGCTCCCTCCTGTCAGGGACTTGTCCAGAGCCACAAGGTCCCCCCTGAGCCTCCTTTGCTCCGGGCTGTGCCCCTTTCCCAGCTCTCTCAGGAACTCTCCAACCCCTTGCCAGCTCCGTTCCCTTGCCTGGACTGGCTCCAGCCCCTCCGTGTCCCTCTTGTCCCAGAGGTGCTGCCAGCACTGCAGGTGCCCCAGCAGTGCCAGCACAGGGACGGGCCCAGCGCCCCGCGCATGCGCAGTGGGGGGTGAGGGGGGCCCAGTTCTCCCGCGCATGCGCAGTAGCCACCGCGCCCGCGCATGCGCCGTAGCCACCGCGCCCGCGCATGCGCAGTAGCCACCGCGCCCGAGCATGCCCCGTAGCCACCGCGCCCGCGCATGCGCCGTAGCCACCGAGCCCGCGCATGCGCAGTACACCCCGCGCCCGCGCATGCGCAGTAGCCACCGCGCCCGCGCATGCGCCGTAGCCCCCGCGCCCGCGCATGCGCAGTAGCCACCGCGCCCGGGCATGCGCAGTAGCCACCGCGCCCGCGCATGCGCCGTAGACCCCGCGCCCGCGCATGCGCAGTAGCCACCGCGACCGCGCATGCGTAGTAGCACCCGATCCCGCGCATGCGCCGTAGCCACCGCGCCCGCGCATGCGCCGTAGCCACGGCGCCCGCGCATGCGCCGTAGCCCCCGCGCCCGCGCATGCGCAGTAGCCACCGGGCCCGCGCATGCGCAGTATCCCCCGCGCCCGCGCAAGCGCCGTAACCCCCGCGCCCGCGCATGCGCAGTAGCACCCGCGCCCGCGCATGCGCAGTAGCCCCCGCGCCCGCGCATGCGCCGTAGACCCCGCGCCCGCGCATGCGCCGTAGCCACCGCGCCCACACCCGAGCATGCGCCGTAGCCCCCGCGCCCGCGCATGCGCCGTAGCCACCGCGCCCGCGCATGCGCCGTAGCCCCCGCGCCCGCGCATGCGCAGTAGCCACTTCGCCCGCGCATGCGCCGTAGCCACCGCGCCCGCGCATGCGCAGTAGCCCACACCCTCGCGCATGCGCAGTAGCCACCGCGCCCGCGCATGCGCCGCAGCCACCGCGCCCGCGCATGCGCCGTAGCCCCCGCGCCCGCGCATGCGCAGTAGCCCCCGCGCCCGCGCATGCGCCGTAGCCACCGCGCCCGCGCATGCGCAGTACACCCCGCGCCCGCGCATGCGCAGTAGCCACCGCGCCCGCGCATGCGCCGTAGCCACCGCGCCCGCGCATGCGCCGTAGCCCCCGCGCCCGCGCATGCGTAGTAGCACCCGCGCCCGCGCATGCGCCGTAGCCACCGCGCCCGCGCATGCGCCGTAGACCCCGCGCATGCGCAGTAGCACGCGCGCCCGCGCATGCGCCGTAGCCACCGCGCCCGCGCATGCGCCGTAGACCCCGCGCCCGCGCATGCGCAGTAGCCACCGCGACCGCGCATGCGTAGTAGCACCCGATCCCGCGCATGCGCCGTAGCCACCGCGCCCGCGCATGCGCCGTAGCCACGGCGCCCGCGCATGCGCCGTAGCCCCCGCGCCCGCGCATGCGCAGTAGCCACCGGGCCCGCGCATGCGCAGTATCCCCCGCGCCCGCGCAAGCGCCGTAACCCCCGCGCCCGCGCATGCGCCGGACCAGCCGCGCCCGCGCATGCGCCGTAGACCCCGCGCCCGCGCATGCGCCGTAGACCCCGCGCCCGCGCATGCGCCGTAGCCACCGCGCCCACGCCCGAGCATCCGCCGTAGCCCCCGCGCCCGCGCATGCGCCGTAGCCACCGCGCCCGCGCATGCGCCGTAGCCCCCGCGCCCGCGCATGCGCAGTAGCCACTTCGCCCGCGCATGCGCCGTAGCCACCGCGCCCGCGCATGCGCAGTAGCCCACACCCTCGCGCATGCGCAGTAGCCACCGCGCCCGCGCATGCGCCGCAGCCACCGCGCCCGCGCATGCGCCGTAGCCCCCGCGCCCGCGCATGCGCAGTAGCCACCGCGCCCGCGCATGCGTAGTAGCACCCGATCCCGCGCATGCGCCGTAGCCCCCGCGCCCGCGCATGCGCCGTAGCCACCGCGCCCGCGCATGCGCAGTACACCCCGCGCCCGCGCATGCGCCGTAGCCCCCGCGCCCGCGCATGCGCCGTAGCCACCGCGCCCGCGCATGCGCCGTAGACCCCGCGCATGCGCAGTAGCACGCGCGCCCGCGCATGCGCCGTAGCCACCGCGCCCGCGCATGCGCCGTAGCCCCCGCGCCCGCGCATGCGTAGTAGCACCCGCGCCCGCGCATGCGCCGTAGCCACCGCGCCCGCGCATGCGCCGTAGACCCCGCGCATGCGCAGTAGCACGCGCGCCCGCGCATGCGCCGTAGCCACCGCGCCCGCGCATGCGCAGTACACCCCGCGCCCGCGCATGCCCCGTAGCCACCGCGCCCGCGCATGCGCCGTAGCCCCCGCGCCCGCGCATGCGTAGTAGCACCCGCGCCCGCGCATGCGCCGTAGCCACCGCGCCCGCGCATGCGCCGTAGACCCCGCGCATGCGCAGTACCACGCGCGCCCGCGCATGCGCAGTAGCCACCGCGCCCGCGCATGCGCCGTAGCCACCGCGCCCGCGCATGCGCCGTAGCCACCGCGCCCGCGCATGCGCAGGACACCCCACGCCCGCGCATGCGCAGTAGCCACCGCGCCCCCGCATGCGCAGTAGCCACCGCGCCCCCGCATGCGCAGTAGCCCCCGCGCCCGCGCATGCGCAGTAGCCCCCGCGCCCGCGCATGTGCCGTAGCCACCGCGCCCGCGCATGCGCAGTAGCCACCGCGCCCGCGCATGCGCAGTAGCCACCGCGCCCGTGCGGGCGTGCCGAGTGGGGGCTCCGCGCAGAGGGGCAGCGCGCCCGCGCATGATGCGCAGAGGTTTCTTTCGGACCTGGGCTGCATTTCCATCCCCCGCTCTGGGAGTCACCCGGTGCGTTAGGAGCGAGCCGATCCCGCTCCCTGAGACACAAGGGCTTGCTCGAGGAGACTGTTCCTGTTCCTCTCTTCCAGCCACTCTGCTCTCCCCAAAACACCCATTTCCTCGGAGCTCCTCTGCAACTGCATTTCCATGGACCCAGGGCTCCAGAAGCTGCAGAGTCGTGCAATGGGGTTTTTTTGGGAAGGGACCTTAAGCTCTTGCACTTCCACCTCTGTCATGAGAATCTCAGGGCTCTAAGACTCACAGAACCATTTGGGCTTGGAAGGACCTTCAAGCTCATCCAGTGCCAGCGCTGCCACGGGCAGGGACACCTCCCACTGTCCCGGGCTGCTCCCAGCCCCAGTGTGCAGCCTGGCCTGGAACATTCCAGGGCATCCAGGGGCAAATCCCCCTCTCTGGGCAGACAGAAGGAGCTAAACCTGGCTATTCCTGAGGGAGTGATGGCAGCACAGCCGAGTCCTGCATCCCTGATTCCCACGGGGAATCTCCATGTCCTTCCTGCTATGGGATCCAGGAGTTGCAGTAGGATTTTTGTGTTTGGTGCTGCATTCCCAGCATGGCAGAAGCTGTCACGCTCGGAAACACAGCCAGTGTGACAAGGTTTTGCTCCCTTTCTGCTTTGTTTTTGCTGTGTTTTGTTTCTCTCGACAGCTGGCTTAGAACTTGTGTGTTGCTGTTTAGACATCAAGCTTTGGGGCTGAGGTTTTTTTATTCCCAAGTGCTTGCTGGCAGTAAAAATACACTTCACATCTGCAGTGTGTGCACGTGGCTTGGGCTGTGGATTCACACTTCTGGGGCAAAAAGAAGTCCCTTCACACCTGTGCTGCTGGTGGTGTCCCCTGTGAGAAGTTTGGTGGCTCGTTTGTGGCTCTCTCAGTTGTTCCCTTTCACAGAGCTCGGCATTTCTCCCCTTTTCAGTTTCATCCTGCAGAGCTTCGTTCCTGCTGCCGCAGCGTGTTCTGAACCCTCCGCTCGCAGCCTGGGGGTGCCTTTTGTGCTGCTCCTCCGTGGGGCTGCCTTGAGAGCGGAATCAAGGTTGGAAAAGACCTCGGAGATCACTGAGTGCAACCAGCACCAGCACGGCCGGCGCTGACCACGTCCGCCCATGCCACAGCCACAGGTGTTGGAGCACTCCCAGGGGTGGGCACTCCAAACCTCCCTGGGCAGCTGTGCCAAGGCCTGAGCGCCCTTTCCATGGAGGAATTTCCCCAATATCCACCCTGAGCCTCCCCTGGCCCAGCCTGAGGCCGTTCCCTCTCCTCCTGTCCCTGTTCCCTGCGAGCAGAGCCCGACCCCCCCGGCTGCTCCCTCCTGTCAGGGACTTGTCCAGAGCCACAAGGTCCCCCCTGAGCCTCCTTTGCTCCGGGCTGTGCCCCTTTCCCAGCTCTCTCAGGAACTCTCCAACCCCTTGCCAGCTCCGTTCCCTTGCCTGGACTGGCTCCAGCCCCTCCGTGTCCCTCTTGTCCCAGAGGTGCTGCCAGCACTGCAGGTGCCCCAGCAGTGCCAGCACAGGGACGGGCCCAGCGCCCCGCGCATGCGCAGTGGGGGGTGAGGGGGGCCCAGTTCTCCCGCGCATGCGCAGTGGTGTGGGGGTAGGGCCAGCGCGTCCGCGCATGCGCCGTAGCACCCGCGCCCGCGCATTCGCAGTAGCCACCGCGCCCGCGCATGCGCCGTAGCCCCCGCGCCCGCGCATGCGCAGTAGCCCCCGCGCCCGCGCATGCGTAGTAGCCCCCGCGCCCGCGCATGCGCCGTAGCCACCGCGCCCGCGCATGCGCCGTAGACCCCGCGCATGCGCAGTAGCACCCGCGCCCGCGCATGCGCAGTAGCCACCGCGCCCGCGCATGCGCCGTAGCCACCGCGCCCGCGCATGCGCCGTAGACCCCGCGCCCGCGCATGCGCCGTAGCCACCGCGCCCACGCCCGAGCATGCGCCGTAGCCCCCGCGCCCGCGCATGCGCAGTAGCCACCGCGCCCGCGCATGCGCCGTAGACCCCGCGCCCGCGCATGCGCAGTAGCCCCCGCGCCCGCGCATGCGTAGTAGCACCCGCGCCCGCGCATGCGCCGTAGCCACCGCGCCCGCGCATGCGCCGTAGACCCCGCGCATGCGCAGTAGCACCCGCGCCCGCGCATGCGCAGTAGCCACCGCGCCCGCGCATGCGCCGTAGCCACCGCGCCCGCGCATGCGCCGTAGCCACCGCGCCCGCGCATGTGCCGTAGCCACCGCGCCCGCGCATGCGCAGTAGCCACCGCGCCCGCGCATGCGCAGTAGCCCCCGCGCCCGCGCATGCGCAGTAGCCACCGCGCCCGCGCATGCGCCGTAGCCACCGCGCCCGCGCATGCGCCGTAGCCACCGCCCCCGCGCATGCGCAGTAGCCACCGCGCCCCCGCATGCGCAGTAGCCCCCGCGCCCGCGCATGCGCAGTAGCCCCCGCGCCCGCGCATGTGCCGTAGCCACCGCGCCCGCGCATGCGCAGTAGCCACCGCGCCCGCGCATGCGCAGTAGCCACCGCGCCCGTGCGGGCGTGCCGAGTGGGGGCTCCGCGCAGAGGGGCAGCGCGCCCGCGCATGATGCGCAGAGGTTTCTTTCGGACCTGGGCTGCATTTCCATCCCCCGCTCTGGGAGTCACCCGGTGCGTTAGGAGCGAGCCGATCCCGCTCCCTGAGACACAAGGGCTTGCTCGAGGAGACTGTTCCTGTTCCTCTCTTCCAGCCACTCTGCTCTCCCCAAAACACCCATTTCCTCGGAGCTCCTCTGCAACTGCATTTCCATGGACCCAGGGCTCCAGAAGCTGCAGAGTCGTGCAATGGGGTTTTTTTGGGAAGGGACCTTAAGCTCTTGCACTTCCACCTCTGTCATGAGAATCTCAGGGCTCTAAGACTCACAGAACCATTTGGGCTTGGAAGGACCTTCAAGCTCATCCAGTGCCAGCGCTGCCACGGGCAGGGACACCTCCCACTGTCCCGGGCTGCTCCCAGCCCCAGTGTGCAGCCTGGCCTGGAACATTCCAGGGCATCCAGGGGCAAATCCCCCTCTCTGGGCAGACAGAAGGAGCTAAACCTGGCTATTCCTGAGGGAGTGATGGCAGCACAGCCGAGTCCTGCATCCCTGATTCCCACGGGGAATCTCCATGTCCTTCCTGCTATGGGATCCAGGAGTTGCAGTAGGATTTTTGTGTTTGGTGCTGCATTCCCAGCATGGCAGAAGCTGTCACGCTCGGAAACACAGCCAGTGTGACAAGGTTTTGCTCCCTTTCTGCTTTGTTTTTGCTGTGTTTTGTTTCTCTCGACAGCTGGCTTAGAACTTGTGTGTTGCTGTTTAGACATCAAGCTTTGGGGCTGAGGTTTTTTTATTCCCAAGTGCTTGCTGGCAGTAAAAATACACTTCACATCTGCAGTGTGTGCACGTGGCTTGGGCTGTGGATTCACACTTCTGGGGCAAAAAGAAGTCCCTTCACACCTGTGCTGCTGGTGGTGTCCCCTGTGAGAAGTTTGGTGGCTCGTTTGTGGCTCTCTCAGTTGTTCCCTTTCACAGAGCTCGGCATTTCTCCCCTTTTCAGTTTCATCCTGCAGAGCTTCGTTCCTGCTGCCGCAGCGTGTTCTGAACCCTCCGCTCGCAGCCTGGGGGTGCCTTTTGTGCTGCTCCTCCGTGGGGCTGCCTTGAGAGCGGAATCAAGGTTGGAAAAGACCTCGGAGATCACTGAGTGCAACCAGCACCAGCACGGCCGGCGCTGACCACGTCCGCCCATGCCACAGCCACAGGTGTTGGAGCACTCCCAGGGGTGGGCACTCCAAACCTCCCTGGGCAGCTGTGCCAAGGCCTGAGCGCCCTTTCCATGGAGGAATTTCCCCAATATCCACCCTGAGCCTCCCCTGGCCCAGCCTGAGGCCGTTCCCTCTCCTCCTGTCCCTGTTCCCTGCGAGCAGAGCCCGACCCCCCCGGCTGCTCCCTCCTGTCAGGGACTTGTCCAGAGCCACAAGGTCCCCCCTGAGCCTCCTTTGCTCCGGGCTGTGCCCCTTTCCCAGCTCTCTCAGGAACTCTCCAACCCCTTGCCAGCTCCGTTCCCTTGCCTGGACTGGCTCCAGCCCCTCCGTGTCCCTCTTGTCCCAGAGGTGCTGCCAGCACTGCAGGTGCCCCAGCAGTGCCAGCACAGGGACGGGCCCAGCGCCCCGCGCATGCGCAGTGGGGGGTGAGGGGGGCCCAGTTCTCCCGCGCATGCGCAGTGGTGTGGGGGTAGGGCCAGCGCGTCCGCGCATGCGTAGTAGCACCCGCGCCCGCGCATTCGCAGTAGCCACCGCGCCCGCGCATGCGCCGTAGCCCCCGCGCCCGCGCATGCGCAGTAGCCCCCGCGCCCGCGCATGCGTAGTAGCACCCGCGCCCGCGCATGCGCCGTAGCCACCGCGCCCGCGCATGCGCCGTAGACCCCGCGCATGCGCAGTAGCACCCGCGCCCGCGCATGCGCAGTAGCCACCGCGCCCGCGCATGCGCCGTAGCCACCGCGCCCGCGCATGCGCCGTAGACCCCGCGCCCGCGCATGCGCAGTACACCCCACGCCCGCGCATGCGCAGTAGCCACCGCGCCCCCGCATGCGCAGTAGCCACCGCGCCCCCGCATGCGCAGTAGCCCCCGCGCCCGCGCATGCGCAGTAGCCCCCGCGCCCGCGCATGTGCCGTAGCCACCGCGCCCGCGCATGCGCAGTAGCCACCGCGCCCGCGCATGCGCAGTAGCCACCGCGCCCGTGCGGGCGTGCCGAGTGGGGGCTCCGCGCAGAGGGGCAGCGCGCCCGCGCATGATGCGCAGAGGTTTCTTTCGGACCTGGGCTGCATTTCCATCCCCCGCTCTGGGAGTCACCCGGTGCGTTAGGAGCGAGCCGATCCCGCTCCCTGAGACACAAGGGCTTGCTCGAGGAGACTGTTCCTGTTCCTCTCTTCCAGCCACTCTGCTCTCCCCAAAACACCCATTTCCTCGGAGCTCCTCTGCAACTGCATTTCCATGGACCCAGGGCTCCAGAAGCTGCAGAGTCGTGCAATGGGGTTTTTTTGGGAAGGGACCTTAAGCTCTTGCACTTCCACCTCTGTCATGAGAATCTCAGGGCTCTAAGACTCACAGAACCATTTGGGCTTGGAAGGACCTTCAAGCTCATCCAGTGCCAGCGCTGCCACGGGCAGGGACACCTCCCACTGTCCCGGGCTGCTCCCAGCCCCAGTGTGCAGCCTGGCCTGGAACATTCCAGGGCATCCAGGGGCAAATCCCCCTCTCTGGGCAGACAGAAGGAGCTAAACCTGGCTATTCCTGAGGGAGTGATGGCAGCACAGCCGAGTCCTGCATCCCTGATTCCCACGGGGAATCTCCATGTCCTTCCTGCTATGGGATCCAGGAGTTGCAGTAGGATTTTTGTGTTTGGTGCTGCATTCCCAGCATGGGCAGAAGCTGTCACGCTCGGAAACACAGCCAGTGTGACAAGGTTTTGCTCCCTTTCTGCTTTGTTTTTGCTGTGTTTTGTTTCTCTCGACAGCTGGCTTAGAACTTGTGTGTTGCTGTTTAGACATCAAGCTTTGGGGCTGAGGTTTTTTTATTCCCAAGTGCTTGCTGGCAGTAAAAATACACTTCACATCTGCAGTGTGTGCACGTGGCTTGGGCTGTGGATTCACACTTCTGGGGCAAAAAGAAGTCCCTTCACACCTGTGCTGCTGGTGGTGTCCCCTGTGAGAAGTTTGGTGGCTCGTTTGTGGCTCTCTCAGTTGTTCCCTTTCACAGAGCTCGGCATTTCTCCCCTTTTCAGTTTCATCCTGCAGAGCTTCGTTCCTGCTGCCGCAGCGTGTTCTGAACCCTCCGCTCGCAGCCTGGGGGTGCCTTTTGTGCTGCTCCTCCGTGGGGCTGCCTTGAGAGCGGAATCAAGGTTGGAAAAGACCTCGGAGATCACTGAGTGCAACCAGCACCAGCACGGCCGGCGCTGACCACGTCCGCCCATGCCACAGCCACAGGTGTTGGAGCACTCCCAGGGGTGGGCACTCCAAACCTCCCTGGGCAGCTGTGCCAAGGCCTGAGCGCCCTTTCCATGGAGGAATTTCCCCAATATCCACCCTGAGCCTCCCCTGGCCCAGCCTGAGGCCGTTCCCTCTCCTCCTGTCCCTGTTCCCTGCGAGCAGAGCCCGACCCCCCCGGCTGCTCCCTCCTGTCAGGGACTTGTCCAGAGCCACAAGGTCCCCCCTGAGCCTCCTTTGCTCCGGGCTGTGCCCCTTTCCCAGCTCTCTCAGGAACTCTCCAGCCCCTTGCCAGCTCCGTTCCCTTGCCTGGACTCGCTCCAGCCCCTCCGTGTCCCTCTTGTCCCAGAGGTGCTGCCAGCACTGCAGGTGCCCCAGCAGTGCCAGCACAGGGACGGGCCCAGCGCCCCGCGCATGCGCAGTGGGGGGTGAGGGGGGCCCAGTTCTCCCGCGCATGCGCAGTGGTGTGGGGGTAGGGCCAGCGCGTCCGCGCATGCGTAGTAGCACCCGCGCCCGCGCATGCGCAGTAGCCACCGCGCCCGCGCATGCGCCGTAGCCCCCGCGCCCGCGCATGCGCAGTAGCCCCCGCGCCCGCGCATGCGTAGTAGCACCCGCGCCCGCGCATGCGCCGTAGACCCCGCGCATGCGCAGTAGCACCCGCGCCCGCGCATGCGCAGTAGCCACCGCGCCCGCGCATGCGCCGTAGCCACCGCGCCCGCGCATGCGCCGTAGCCACCGCGCCCGCGCATGCGCAGTACACCCCACGCCCGCGCATGCGCAGTAGCCACCGCGCCCCCGCATGCGCAGTAGCCACCGCGCCCCCGCATGCGCAGTAGCCCCCGCGCCCGCGCATGCGCAGTAGCCCCCGCGCCCGCGCATGTGCCGTAGCCACCGCGCCCGCGCATGCGCAGTAGCCACCGCGCCCGCGCATGCGCGGTAGCCACCGCGCCCGTGCGGGCGTGCCGAGTGGGGGCTCCGCGCAGAGGGGCAGCGCGCCCGCGCATGATGCGCAGAGGTTTCTTTCGGACCTGGGCTGCATTTCCATCCCCCGCTCTGGGAGTCACCCGGTGCGTTAGGAGCGAGCCGATCCCGCTCCCTGAGACACAAGGGCTTGCTCGAGGAGACTGTTCCTGTTCCTCTCTTCCAGCCACTCTGCTCTCCCCAAAACACCCATTTCCTCGGAGCTCCTCTGCAACTGCATTTCCATGGACCCAGGGCTCCAGAAGCTGCAGAGTCGTGCAATGGGGTTTTTTTGGGAAGGGACCTTAAGCTCTTGCACTTCCACCTCTGTCATGAGAATCTCAGGGCTCTAAGACTCACAGAACCATTTGGGCTTGGAAGGACCTTCAAGCTCATCCAGTGCCAGCGCTGCCACGGGCAGGGACACCTCCCACTGTCCCGGGCTGCTCCCAGCCCCAGTGTGCAGCCTGGCCTGGAACATTCCAGGGCATCCAGGGGCAAATCCCCCTCTCTGGGCAGACAGAAGGAGCTAAACCTGGCTATTCCTGAGGGAGTGATGGCAGCACAGCCGAGTCCTGCATCCCTGATTCCCACGGGGAATCTCCATGTCCTTCCTGCTATGGGATCCAGGAGTTGCAGTAGGATTTTTGTGTTTGGTGCTGCATTCCCAGCATGGGCAGAAGCTGTCACGCTCGGAAACACAGCCAGTGTGACAAGGTTTTGCTCCCTTTCTGCTTTGTTTTTGCTGTGTTTTGTTTCTCTCGACAGCTGGCTTAGAACTTGTGTGTTGCTGTTTAGACATCAAGCTTTGGGGCTGAGGTTTTTTTATTCCCAAGTGCTTGCTGGCAGTAAAAATACACTTCACATCTGCAGTGTGTGCACGTGGCTTGGGCTGTGGATTCACACTTCTGGGGCAAAAAGAAGTCCCTTCACACCTGTGCTGCTGGTGGTGTCCCCTGTGAGAAGTTTGGTGGCTCGTTTGTGGCTCTCTCAGTTGTTCCCTTTCACAGAGCTCGGCATTTCTCCCCTTTTCAGTTTCATCCTGCAGAGCTTCGTTCCTGCTGCCGCAGCGTGTTCTGAACCCTCCGCTCGCAGCCTGGGGGTGCCTTTTGTGCTGCTCCTCCGTGGGGCTGCCTTGAGAGCGGAATCAAGGTTGGAAAAGACCTCGGAGATCACTGAGTGCAACCAGCACCAGCACGGCCGGCGCTGACCACGTCCGCCCATGCCACAGCCACAGGTGTTGGAGCACTCCCAGGGGTGGGCACTCCAAACCTCCCTGGGCAGCTGTGCCAAGGCCTGAGCGCCCTTTCCATGGAGGAATTTCCCCAATATCCACCCTGAGCCTCCCCTGGCCCAGCCTGAGGCCGTTCCCTCTCCTCCTGTCCCTGTTCCCTGCGAGCAGAGCCCGACCCCCCCGGCTGCTCCCTCCTGTCAGGGACTTGTCCAGAGCCACAAGGTCCCCCCTGAGCCTCCTTTGCTCCGGGCTGTGCCCCTTTCCCAGCTCTCTCAGGAACTCTCCAACCCCTTGCCAGCTCCGTTCCCTTGCCTGGACTGGCTCCAGCCCCTCCGTGTCCCTCTTGTCCCAGAGGTGCTGCCAGCACTGCAGGTGCCCCAGCAGTGCCAGCACAGGGACGGGCCCAGCGCCCCGCGCATGCGCAGTGGGGGGTGAGGGGGGCCCAGTTCTCCCGCGCATGCGCAGTAGCCACCGCGCCCGCGCATGCGCCGTAGCCACCGCGCCCGCGCATGCGCAGTAGCCACCGCGCCCGAGCATGCCCCGTAGCCACCGCGCCCGCGCATGCGCCGTAGCCACCGCGCCCGCGCATGCGCCGTAGCCCCCGCGCCCGCGCATGCGCAGTAGCCCCCGCGCCCGCGCATGCGTAGTAGCCACCGCGCCCGCGCATGCGCAGTACACCCCGCGCCCGCGCATGCGCAGTAGCCACCGCGCCCGCGCATGCGTCGTAGCCCCCGCGCCCGCGCATGCGCAGTAGCCCCCGCGCCCGCGCATGCGCAGTAGCACCCGCGCCCGCGCATGCGCCGTAGCCACCGCGCCCGCGCATGCGCCGTAGACCCCGCGCATGCGCAGTAGCACGCGCGCCCGCGCATGCGCAGTAGCCACCGCGCTGGCGCATGCGCAGTAGCCACCGCGCCCGCGCATGCGCCGTAGCCACCGCGCCCGCGCATGCGCAGTACACCCCGCGCCCGCGCATGCGCAGTAGCCACCGCGCCCGCGCATGCGCCGTAGCCCCCGCGCCCCCGCATGCGCCGTAGCCACCGCGCCCGCGCATGCGCCGTAGCCACCGCCCCCGCGCATGCGCAGTAGCCACCGCGCCCCCGCATGCGCAGTAGCCCCCGCGCCCGCGCATGCGCAGTAGCCCCCGCGCCCGCGCATGTGCCGTAGCCACCGCGCCCGCGCATGCGCAGTAGCCACCGCGCCCGCGCATGCGCAGTAGCCACCGCGCCCGTGCGGGCGTGCCGAGTGGGGGCTCCGCGCAGAGGGGCAGCGCGCCCGCGCATGATGCGCAGAGGTTTCTTTCGGACCTGGGCTGCATTTCCATCCCCCGCTCTGGGAGTCACCCGGTGCGTTAGGAGCGAGCCGATCCCGCTCCCTGAGACACAAGGGCTTGCTCGAGGAGACTGTTCCTGTTCCTCTCTTCCAGCCACTCTGCTCTCCCCAAAACACCCATTTCCTCGGAGCTCCTCTGCAACTGCATTTCCATGGACCCAGGGCTCCAGAAGCTGCAGAGTCGTGCAATGGGGTTTTTTTGGGAAGGGACCTTAAGCTCTTGCACTTCCACCTCTGTCATGAGAATCTCAGGGCTCTAAGACTCACAGAACCATTTGGGCTTGGAAGGACCTTCAAGCTCATCCAGTGCCAGCGCTGCCACGGGCAGGGACACCTCCCACTGTCCCGGGCTGCTCCCAGCCCCAGTGTGCAGCCTGGCCTGGAACATTCCAGGGCATCCAGGGGCAAATCCCCCTCTCTGGGCAGACAGAAGGAGCTAAACCTGGCTATTCCTGAGGGAGTGATGGCAGCACAGCCGAGTCCTGCATCCCTGATTCCCACGGGGAATCTCCATGTCCTTCCTGCTATGGGATCCAGGAGTTGCAGTAGGATTTTTGTGTTTGGTGCTGCATTCCCAGCATGGCAGAAGCTGTCACGCTCGGAAACACAGCCAGTGTGACAAGGTTTTGCTCCCTTTCTGCTTTGTTTTTGCTGTGTTTTGTTTCTCTCGACAGCTGGCTTAGAACTTGTGTGTTGCTGTTTAGACATCAAGCTTTGGGGCTGAGGTTTTTTTATTCCCAAGTGCTTGCTGGCAGTAAAAATACACTTCACATCTGCAGTGTGTGCACGTGGCTTGGGCTGTGGATTCACACTTCTGGGGCAAAAAGAAGTCCCTTCACACCTGTGCTGCTGGTGGTGTCCCCTGTGAGAAGTTTGGTGGCTCGTTTGTGGCTCTCTCAGTTGTTCCCTTTCACAGAGCTCGGCATTTCTCCCCTTTTCAGTTTCATCCTGCAGAGCTTCGTTCCTGCTGCCGCAGCGTGTTCTGAACCCTCCGCTCGCAGCCTGGGGGTGCCTTTTGTGCTGCTCCTCCGTGGGGCTGCCTTGAGAGCGGAATCAAGGTTGGAAAAGACCTCGGAGATCACTGAGTGCAACCAGCACCAGCACGGCCGGCGCTGACCACGTCCGCCCATGCCACAGCCACAGGTGTTGGAGCACTCCCAGGGGTGGGCACTCCAAACCTCCCTGGGCAGCTGTGCCAAGGCCTGAGCGCCCTTTCCATGGAGGAATTTCCCCAATATCCACCCTGAGCCTCCCCTGGCCCAGCCTGAGGCCGTTCCCTCTCCTCCTGTCCCTGTTCCCTGCGAGCAGAGCCCGACCCCCCCGGCTGCTCCCTCCTGTCAGGGACTTGTCCAGAGCCACAAGGTCCCCCCTGAGCCTCCTTTGCTCCGGGCTGTGCCCCTTTCCCAGCTCTCTCAGGAACTCTCCAACCCCTTGCCAGCTCCGTTCCCTTGCCTGGACTGGCTCCAGCCCCTCCGTGTCCCTCTTGTCCCAGAGGTGCTGCCAGCACTGCAGGTGCCCCAGCAGTGCCAGCACAGGGACGGGCCCAGCGCCCCGCGCATGCGCAGTGGGGGGTGAGGGGGGCCCAGTTCTCCCGCGCATGCGCAGTGGTGTGGGGGTAGGGCCAGCGCGTCCGCGCATGCGCCGTAGCACCCGCGCCCGCGCATTCGCAGTAGCCACCGCGCCCGCGCATGCGCCGTAGCCCCCGCGCCCGCGCATGCGCAGTAGCCCCCGCGCCCGCGCATGCGTAGTAGCCCCCGCGCCCGCGCATGCGCCGTAGCCACCGCGCCCGCGCATGCGCCGTAGACCCCGCGCATGCGCAGTAGCACCCGCGCCCGCGCATGCGCAGTAGCCACCGCGCCCGCGCATGCGCCGTAGCCACCGCGCCCGCGCATGCGCCGTAGACCCCGCGCCCGCGCATGCGCCGTAGCCACCGCGCCCACGCCCGAGCATGCGCCGTAGCCCCCGCGCCCGCGCATGCGCAGTAGCCACCGCGCCCGCGCATGCGCCGTAGACCCCGCGCCCGCGCATGCGCAGTAGCCCCCGCGCCCGCGCATGCGTAGTAGCACCCGCGCCCGCGCATGCGCCGTAGCCACCGCGCCCGCGCATGCGCCGTAGACCCCGCGCATGCGCAGTAGCACCCGCGCCCGCGCATGCGCAGTAGCCACCGCGCCCGCGCATGCGCCGTAGCCACCGCGCCCGCGCATGCGCCGTAGCCACCGCGCCCGCGCATGTGCCGTAGCCACCGCGCCCGCGCATGCGCAGTAGCCACCGCGCCCGCGCATGCGCAGTAGCCCCCGCGCCCGCGCATGCGCAGTAGCCACCGCGCCCGCGCATGCGCCGTAGCCACCGCGCCCGCGCATGCGCCGTAGCCACCGCCCCCGCGCATGCGCAGTAGCCACCGCGCCCCCGCATGCGCAGTAGCCCCCGCGCCCGCGCATGCGCAGTAGCCCCCGCGCCCGCGCATGTGCCGTAGCCACCGCGCCCGCGCATGCGCAGTAGCCACCGCGCCCGCGCATGCGCAGTAGCCACCGCGCCCGTGCGGGCGTGCCGAGTGGGGGCTCCGCGCAGAGGGGCAGCGCGCCCGCGCATGATGCGCAGAGGTTTCTTTCGGACCTGGGCTGCATTTCCATCCCCCGCTCTGGGAGTCACCCGGTGCGTTAGGAGCGAGCCGATCCCGCTCCCTGAGACACAAGGGCTTGCTCGAGGAGACTGTTCCTGTTCCTCTCTTCCAGCCACTCTGCTCTCCCCAAAACACCCATTTCCTCGGAGCTCCTCTGCAACTGCATTTCCATGGACCCAGGGCTCCAGAAGCTGCAGAGTCGTGCAATGGGGTTTTTTTGGGAAGGGACCTTAAGCTCTTGCACTTCCACCTCTGTCATGAGAATCTCAGGGCTCTAAGACTCACAGAACCATTTGGGCTTGGAAGGACCTTCAAGCTCATCCAGTGCCAGCGCTGCCACGGGCAGGGACACCTCCCACTGTCCCGGGCTGCTCCCAGCCCCAGTGTGCAGCCTGGCCTGGAACATTCCAGGGCATCCAGGGGCAAATCCCCCTCTCTGGGCAGACAGAAGGAGCTAAACCTGGCTATTCCTGAGGGAGTGATGGCAGCACAGCCGAGTCCTGCATCCCTGATTCCCACGGGGAATCTCCATGTCCTTCCTGCTATGGGATCCAGGAGTTGCAGTAGGATTTTTGTGTTTGGTGCTGCATTCCCAGCATGGGCAGAAGCTGTCACGCTCGGAAACACAGCCAGTGTGACAAGGTTTTGCTCCCTTTCTGCTTTGTTTTTGCTGTGTTTTGTTTCTCTCGACAGCTGGCTTAGAACTTGTGTGTTGCTGTTTAGACATCAAGCTTTGGGGCTGAGGTTTTTTTATTCCCAAGTGCTTGCTGGCAGTAAAAATACACTTCACATCTGCAGTGTGTGCACGTGGCTTGGGCTGTGGATTCACACTTCTGGGGCAAAAAGAAGTCCCTTCACACCTGTGCTGCTGGTGGTGTCCCCTGTGAGAAGTTTGGTGGCTCGTTTGTGGCTCTCTCAGTTGTTCCCTTTCACAGAGCTCGGCATTTCTCCCCTTTTCAGTTTCATCCTGCAGAGCTTCGTTCCTGCTGCCGCAGCGTGTTCTGAACCCTCCGCTCGCAGCCTGGGGGTGCCTTTTGTGCTGCTCCTCCGTGGGGCTGCCTTGAGAGCGGAATCAAGGTTGGAAAAGACCTCGGAGATCACTGAGTGCAACCAGCACCAGCACGGCCGGCGCTGACCACGTCCGCCCATGCCACAGCCACAGGTGTTGGAGCACTCCCAGGGGTGGGCACTCCAAACCTCCCTGGGCAGCTGTGCCAAGGCCTGAGCGCCCTTTCCATGGAGGAATTTCCCCAATATCCACCCTGAGCCTCCCCTGGCCCAGCCTGAGGCCGTTCCCTCTCCTCCTGTCCCTGTTCCCTGCGAGCAGAGCCCGACCCCCCCGGCTGCTCCCTCCTGTCAGGGACTTGTCCAGAGCCACAAGGTCCCCCCTGAGCCTCCTTTGCTCCGGGCTGTGCCCCTTTCCCAGCTCTCTCAGGAACTCTCCAACCCCTTGCCAGCTCCGTTCCCTTGCCTGGACTGGCTCCAGCCCCTCCGTGTCCCTCTTGTCCCAGAGGTGCTGCCAGCACTGCAGGTGCCCCAGCAGTGCCAGCACAGGGACGGGCCCAGCGCCCCGCGCATGCGCAGTGGGGGGTGAGGGGGGCCCAGTTCTCCCGCGCATGCGCAGTAGCCACCGCGCCCGCGCATGCGCCGTAGCCACCGCGCCCGCGCATGCGCAGTAGCCACCGCGCCCGAGCATGCCCCGTAGCCACCGCGCCCGCGCATGCGCCGTAGCCACCGAGCCCGCGCATGCGCAGTACACCCCGCGCCCGCGCATGCGCAGTAGCCACCGCGCCCGCGCATGCGCCGTAGCCCCCGCGCCCGCGCATGCGCAGTAGCCACCGCGCCCGGGCATGCGCAGTAGCCACCGCGCCCGCGCATGCGCCGTAGACCCCGCGCCCGCGCATGCGCAGTAGCCACCGCGACCGCGCATGCGTAGTAGCACCCGATCCCGCGCATGCGCCGTAGCCACCGCGCCCGCGCATGCGCCGTAGCCACGGCGCCCGCGCATGCGCCGTAGCCCCCGCGCCCGCGCATGCGCAGTAGCCACCGGGCCCGCGCATGCGCAGTATCCCCCGCGCCCGCGCAAGCGCCGTAACCCCCGCGCCCGCGCATGCGCAGTAGCACCCGCGCCCGCGCATGCGCAGTAGCCCCCGCGCCCGCGCATGCGCCGTAGACCCCGCGCCCGCGCATGCGCCGTAGCCACCGCGCCCACACCCGAGCATGCGCCGTAGCCCCCGCGCCCGCGCATGCGCCGTAGCCACCGCGCCCGCGCATGCGCCGTAGCCCCCGCGCCCGCGCATGCGCAGTAGCCACTTCGCCCGCGCATGCGCCGTAGCCACCGCGCCCGCGCATGCGCAGTAGCCCACACCCTCGCGCATGCGCAGTAGCCACCGCGCCCGCGCATGCGCCGCAGCCACCGCGCCCGCGCATGCGCCGTAGCCCCCGCGCCCGCGCATGCGCAGTAGCCCCCGCGCCCGCGCATGCGCCGCAGCCACCGCGCCCGCGCATGCGCAGTACACCCCGCGCCCGCGCATGCGCAGTAGCCACCGCGCCCGCGCATGCGCCGTAGCCACCGCGCCCGCGCATGCGCCGTAGCCCCCGCGCCCGCGCATGCGTAGTAGCACCCGCGCCCGCGCATGCGCCGTAGCCACCGCGCCCGCGCATGCGCCGTAGACCCCGCGCATGCGCAGTAGCACGCGCGCCCGCGCATGCGCCGTAGCCACCGCGCCCGCGCATGCGCCGTAGACCCCGCGCCCGCGCATGCGCAGTAGCCACCGCGACCGCGCATGCGTAGTAGCACCCGATCCCGCGCATGCGCCGTAGCCACCGCGCCCGCGCATGCGCCGTAGCCACGGCGCCCGCGCATGCGCCGTAGCCCCCGCGCCCGCGCATGCGCAGTAGCCACCGGGCCCGCGCATGCGCAGTATCCCCCGCGCCCGCGCAAGCGCCGTAACCCCCGCGCCCGCGCATGCGCCGGACCAGCCGCGCCCGCGCATGCGCCGTAGACCCCGCGCCCGCGCATGCGCCGTAGACCCCGCGCCCGCGCATGCGCCGTAGCCACCGCGCCCACGCCCGAGCATGCGCCGTAGCCCCCGCGCCCGCGCATGCGCCGTAGCCACCGCGCCCGCGCATGCGCCGTAGCCCCCGCGCCCGCGCATGCGCAGTAGCCACTTCGCCCGCGCATGCGCCGTAGCCACCGCGCCCGCGCATGCGCAGTAGCCCACACCCTCGCGCATGCGCAGTAGCCACCGCGCCCGCGCATGCGCCGCAGCCACCGCGCCCGCGCATGCGCCGTAGCCCCCGCGCCCGCGCATGCGCAGTAGCCACCGCGCCCGCGCATGCGTAGTAGCACCCGATCCCGCGCATGCGCCGTAGCCCCCGCGCCCGCGCATGCGCCGTAGCCACCGCGCCCGCGCATGCGCAGTACACCCCGCGCCCGCGCATGCGCAGTAGCCCCCGCGCCCGCGCATGCGCCGTAGCCACCGCGCCCGCGCATGCGCCGTAGCCCCCGCGCCCGCGCATGCGTAGTAGCACCCGCGCCCGCGCATGCGCCGTAGCCACCGCGCCCGCGCATGCGCCGTAGACCCCGCGCATGCGCAGTAGCACGCGCGCCCGCGCATGCGCCGTAGCCACCGCGCCCGCGCATGCGCAGTACACCCCGCGCCCGCGCATGCCCCGTAGCCACCGCGCCCGCGCATGCGCCGTAGCCCCCGCGCCCGCGCATGCGTAGTAGCACCCGCGCCCGCGCATGCGCCGTAGCCACCGCGCCCGCGCATGCGCCGTAGACCCCGCGCATGCGCAGTACCACGCGCGCCCGCGCATGCGCAGTAGCCACCGCGCCCGCGCATGCGCCGTAGCCACCGCGCCCGCGCATGCGCCGTAGCCACCGCGCCCGCGCATGCGCAGGACACCCCACGCCCGCGCATGCGCAGTAGCCACCGCGCCCCCGCATGCGCAGTAGCCACCGCGCCCCCGCATGCGCAGTAGCCCCCGCGCCCGCGCATGCGCAGTAGCCCCCGCGCCCGCGCATGTGCCGTAGCCACCGCGCCCGCGCATGCGCAGTAGCCACCGCGCCCGCGCATGCGCAGTAGCCACCGCGCCCGTGCGGGCGTGCCGAGTGGGGGCTCCGCGCAGAGGGGCAGCGCGCCCGCGCATGATGCGCAGAGGTTTCTTTCGGACCTGGGCTGCATTTCCATCCCCCGCTCTGGGAGTCACCCGGTGCGTTAGGAGCGAGCCGATCCCGCTCCCTGAGACACAAGGGCTTGCTCGAGGAGACTGTTCCTGTTCCTCTCTTCCAGCCACTCTGCTCTCCCCAAAACACCCATTTCCTCGGAGCTCCTCTGCAACTGCATTTCCATGGACCCAGGGCTCCAGAAGCTGCAGAGTCGTGCAATGGGGTTTTTTTGGGAAGGGACCTTAAGCTCTTGCACTTCCACCTCTGTCATGAGAATCTCAGGGCTCTAAGACTCACAGAACCATTTGGGCTTGGAAGGACCTTCAAGCTCATCCAGTGCCAGCGCTGCCACGGGCAGGGACACCTCCCACTGTCCCGGGCTGCTCCCAGCCCCAGTGTGCAGCCTGGCCTGGAACATTCCAGGGCATCCAGGGGCAAATCCCCCTCTCTGGGCAGACAGAAGGAGCTAAACCTGGCTATTCCTGAGGGAGTGATGGCAGCACAGCCGAGTCCTGCATCCCTGATTCCCACGGGGAATCTCCATGTCCTTCCTGCTATGGGATCCAGGAGTTGCAGTAGGATTTTTGTGTTTGGTGCTGCATTCCCAGCATGGCAGAAGCTGTCACGCTCGGAAACACAGCCAGTGTGACAAGGTTTTGCTCCCTTTCTGCTTTGTTTTTGCTGTGTTTTGTTTCTCTCGACAGCTGGCTTAGAACTTGTGTGTTGCTGTTTAGACATCAAGCTTTGGGGCTGAGGTTTTTTTATTCCCAAGTGCTTGCTGGCAGTAAAAATACACTTCACATCTGCAGTGTGTGCACGTGGCTTGGGCTGTGGATTCACACTTCTGGGGCAAAAAGAAGTCCCTTCACACCTGTGCTGCTGGTGGTGTCCCCTGTGAGAAGTTTGGTGGCTCGTTTGTGGCTCTCTCAGTTGTTCCCTTTCACAGAGCTCGGCATTTCTCCCCTTTTCAGTTTCATCCTGCAGAGCTTCGTTCCTGCTGCCGCAGCGTGTTCTGAACCCTCCGCTCGCAGCCTGGGGGTGCCTTTTGTGCTGCTCCTCCGTGGGGCTGCCTTGAGAGCGGAATCAAGGTTGGAAAAGACCTCGGAGATCACTGAGTGCAACCAGCACCAGCACGGCCGGCGCTGACCACGTCCGCCCATGCCACAGCCACAGGTGTTGGAGCACTCCCAGGGGTGGGCACTCCAAACCTCCCTGGGCAGCTGTGCCAAGGCCTGAGCGCCCTTTCCATGGAGGAATTTCCCCAATATCCACCCTGAGCCTCCCCTGGCCCAGCCTGAGGCCGTTCCCTCTCCTCCTGTCCCTGTTCCCTGCGAGCAGAGCCCGACCCCCCCGGCTGCTCCCTCCTGTCAGGGACTTGTCCAGAGCCACAAGGTCCCCCCTGAGCCTCCTTTGCTCCGGGCTGTGCCCCTTTCCCAGCTCTCTCAGGAACTCTCCAACCCCTTGCCAGCTCCGTTCCCTTGCCTGGACTGGCTCCAGCCCCTCCGTGTCCCTCTTGTCCCAGAGGTGCTGCCAGCACTGCAGGTGCCCCAGCAGTGCCAGCACAGGGACGGGCCCAGCGCCCCGCGCATGCGCAGTGGGGGGTGAGGGGGGCCCAGTTCTCCCGCGCATGCGCAGTGGTGTGGGGGTAGGGCCAGCGCGTCCGCGCATGCGCCGTAGCACCCGCGCCCGCGCATTCGCAGTAGCCACCGCGCCCGCGCATGCGCCGTAGCCCCCGCGCCCGCGCATGCGCAGTAGCCCCCGCGCCCGCGCATGCGTAGTAGCCCCCGCGCCCGCGCATGCGCCGTAGCCACCGCGCCCGCGCATGCGCCGTAGACCCCGCGCATGCGCAGTAGCACCCGCGCCCGCGCATGCGCAGTAGCCACCGCGCCCGCGCATGCGCCGTAGCCACCGCGCCCGCGCATGCGCCGTAGACCCCGCGCCCGCGCATGCGCCGTAGCCACCGCGCCCACGCCCGAGCATGCGCCGTAGCCCCCGCGCCCGCGCATGCGCAGTAGCCACCGCGCCCGCGCATGCGCCGTAGACCCCGCGCCCGCGCATGCGCAGTAGCCCCCGCGCCCGCGCATGCGTAGTAGCACCCGCGCCCGCGCATGCGCCGTAGCCACCGCGCCCGCGCATGCGCCGTAGACCCCGCGCATGCGCAGTAGCACCCGCGCCCGCGCATGCGCAGTAGCCACCGCGCCCGCGCATGCGCCGTAGCCACCGCGCCCGCGCATGCGCCGTAGCCACCGCGCCCGCGCATGTGCCGTAGCCACCGCGCCCGCGCATGCGCAGTAGCCACCGCGCCCGCGCATGCGCAGTAGCCCCCGCGCCCGCGCATGCGCAGTAGCCACCGCGCCCGCGCATGCGCCGTAGCCACCGCGCCCGCGCATGCGCCGTAGCCACCGCCCCCGCGCATGCGCAGTAGCCACCGCGCCCCCGCATGCGCAGTAGCCCCCGCGCCCGCGCATGCGCAGTAGCCCCCGCGCCCGCGCATGTGCCGTAGCCACCGCGCCCGCGCATGCGCAGTAGCCACCGCGCCCGCGCATGCGCAGTAGCCACCGCGCCCGTGCGGGCGTGCCGAGTGGGGGCTCCGCGCAGAGGGGCAGCGCGCCCGCGCATGATGCGCAGAGGTTTCTTTCGGACCTGGGCTGCATTTCCATCCCCCGCTCTGGGAGTCACCCGGTGCGTTAGGAGCGAGCCGATCCCGCTCCCTGAGACACAAGGGCTTGCTCGAGGAGACTGTTCCTGTTCCTCTCTTCCAGCCACTCTGCTCTCCCCAAAACACCCATTTCCTCGGAGCTCCTCTGCAACTGCATTTCCATGGACCCAGGGCTCCAGAAGCTGCAGAGTCGTGCAATGGGGTTTTTTTGGGAAGGGACCTTAAGCTCTTGCACTTCCACCTCTGTCATGAGAATCTCAGGGCTCTAAGACTCACAGAACCATTTGGGCTTGGAAGGACCTTCAAGCTCATCCAGTGCCAGCGCTGCCACGGGCAGGGACACCTCCCACTGTCCCGGGCTGCTCCCAGCCCCAGTGTGCAGCCTGGCCTGGAACATTCCAGGGCATCCAGGGGCAAATCCCCCTCTCTGGGCAGACAGAAGGAGCTAAACCTGGCTATTCCTGAGGGAGTGATGGCAGCACAGCCGAGTCCTGCATCCCTGATTCCCACGGGGAATCTCCATGTCCTTCCTGCTATGGGATCCAGGAGTTGCAGTAGGATTTTTGTGTTTGGTGCTGCATTCCCAGCATGGCAGAAGCTGTCACGCTCGGAAACACAGCCAGTGTGACAAGGTTTTGCTCCCTTTCTGCTTTGTTTTTGCTGTGTTTTGTTTCTCTCGACAGCTGGCTTAGAACTTGTGTGTTGCTGTTTAGACATCAAGCTTTGGGGCTGAGGTTTTTTTATTCCCAAGTGCTTGCTGGCAGTAAAAATACACTTCACATCTGCAGTGTGTGCACGTGGCTTGGGCTGTGGATTCACACTTCTGGGGCAAAAAGAAGTCCCTTCACACCTGTGCTGCTGGTGGTGTCCCCTGTGAGAAGTTTGGTGGCTCGTTTGTGGCTCTCTCAGTTGTTCCCTTTCACAGAGCTCGGCATTTCTCCCCTTTTCAGTTTCATCCTGCAGAGCTTCGTTCCTGCTGCCGCAGCGTGTTCTGAACCCTCCGCTCGCAGCCTGGGGGTGCCTTTTGTGCTGCTCCTCCGTGGGGCTGCCTTGAGAGCGGAATCAAGGTTGGAAAAGACCTCGGAGATCACTGAGTGCAACCAGCACCAGCACGGCCGGCGCTGACCACGTCCGCCCATGCCACAGCCACAGGTGTTGGAGCACTCCCAGGGGTGGGCACTCCAAACCTCCCTGGGCAGCTGTGCCAAGGCCTGAGCGCCCTTTCCATGGAGGAATTTCCCCAATATCCACCCTGAGCCTCCCCTGGCCCAGCCTGAGGCCGTTCCCTCTCCTCCTGTCCCTGTTCCCTGCGAGCAGAGCCCGACCCCCCCGGCTGCTCCCTCCTGTCAGGGACTTGTCCAGAGCCACAAGGTCCCCCCTGAGCCTCCTTTGCTCCGGGCTGTGCCCCTTTCCCAGCTCTCTCAGGAACTCTCCAACCCCTTGCCAGCTCCGTTCCCTTGCCTGGACTGGCTCCAGCCCCTCCGTGTCCCTCTTGTCCCAGAGGTGCTGCCAGCACTGCAGGTGCCCCAGCAGTGCCAGCACAGGGACGGGCCCAGCGCCCCGCGCATGCGCAGTGGGGGGTGAGGGGGGCCCAGTTCTCCCGCGCATGCGCAGTGGTGTGGGGGTAGGGCCAGCGCGTCCGCGCATGCGTAGTAGCACCCGCGCCCGCGCATTCGCAGTAGCCACCGCGCCCGCGCATGCGCCGTAGCCCCCGCGCCCGCGCATGCGCAGTAGCCCCCGCGCCCGCGCATGCGTAGTAGCACCCGCGCCCGCGCATGCGCCGTAGCCACCGCGCCCGCGCATGCGCCGTAGACCCCGCGCATGCGCAGTAGCACCCGCGCCCGCGCATGCGCAGTAGCCACCGCGCCCGCGCATGCGCCGTAGCCACCGCGCCCGCGCATGCGCCGTAGACCCCGCGCCCGCGCATGCGCAGTACACCCCACGCCCGCGCATGCGCAGTAGCCACCGCGCCCCCGCATGCGCAGTAGCCACCGCGCCCCCGCATGCGCAGTAGCCCCCGCGCCCGCGCATGCGCAGTAGCCCCCGCGCCCGCGCATGTGCCGTAGCCACCGCGCCCGCGCATGCGCAGTAGCCACCGCGCCCGCGCATGCGCAGTAGCCACCGCGCCCGTGCGGGCGTGCCGAGTGGGGGCTCCGCGCAGAGGGGCAGCGCGCCCGCGCATGATGCGCAGAGGTTTCTTTCGGACCTGGGCTGCATTTCCATCCCCCGCTCTGGGAGTCACCCGGTGCGTTAGGAGCGAGCCGATCCCGCTCCCTGAGACACAAGGGCTTGCTCGAGGAGACTGTTCCTGTTCCTCTCTTCCAGCCACTCTGCTCTCCCCAAAACACCCATTTCCTCGGAGCTCCTCTGCAACTGCATTTCCATGGACCCAGGGCTCCAGAAGCTGCAGAGTCGTGCAATGGGGTTTTTTTGGGAAGGGACCTTAAGCTCTTGCACTTCCACCTCTGTCATGAGAATCTCAGGGCTCTAAGACTCACAGAACCATTTGGGCTTGGAAGGACCTTCAAGCTCATCCAGTGCCAGCGCTGCCACGGGCAGGGACACCTCCCACTGTCCCGGGCTGCTCCCAGCCCCAGTGTGCAGCCTGGCCTGGAACATTCCAGGGCATCCAGGGGCAAATCCCCCTCTCTGGGCAGACAGAAGGAGCTAAACCTGGCTATTCCTGAGGGAGTGATGGCAGCACAGCCGAGTCCTGCATCCCTGATTCCCACGGGGAATCTCCATGTCCTTCCTGCTATGGGATCCAGGAGTTGCAGTAGGATTTTTGTGTTTGGTGCTGCATTCCCAGCATGGGCAGAAGCTGTCACGCTCGGAAACACAGCCAGTGTGACAAGGTTTTGCTCCCTTTCTGCTTTGTTTTTGCTGTGTTTTGTTTCTCTCGACAGCTGGCTTAGAACTTGTGTGTTGCTGTTTAGACATCAAGCTTTGGGGCTGAGGTTTTTTTATTCCCAAGTGCTTGCTGGCAGTAAAAATACACTTCACATCTGCAGTGTGTGCACGTGGCTTGGGCTGTGGATTCACACTTCTGGGGCAAAAAGAAGTCCCTTCACACCTGTGCTGCTGGTGGTGTCCCCTGTGAGAAGTTTGGTGGCTCGTTTGTGGCTCTCTCAGTTGTTCCCTTTCACAGAGCTCGGCATTTCTCCCCTTTTCAGTTTCATCCTGCAGAGCTTCGTTCCTGCTGCCGCAGCGTGTTCTGAACCCTCCGCTCGCAGCCTGGGGGTGCCTTTTGTGCTGCTCCTCCGTGGGGCTGCCTTGAGAGCGGAATCAAGGTTGGAAAAGACCTCGGAGATCACTGAGTGCAACCAGCACCAGCACGGCCGGCGCTGACCACGTCCGCCCATGCCACAGCCACAGGTGTTGGAGCACTCCCAGGGGTGGGCACTCCAAACCTCCCTGGGCAGCTGTGCCAAGGCCTGAGCGCCCTTTCCATGGAGGAATTTCCCCAATATCCACCCTGAGCCTCCCCTGGCCCAGCCTGAGGCCGTTCCCTCTCCTCCTGTCCCTGTTCCCTGCGAGCAGAGCCCGACCCCCCCGGCTGCTCCCTCCTGTCAGGGACTTGTCCAGAGCCACAAGGTCCCCCCTGAGCCTCCTTTGCTCCGGGCTGTGCCCCTTTCCCAGCTCTCTCAGGAACTCTCCAGCCCCTTGCCAGCTCCGTTCCCTTGCCTGGACTCGCTCCAGCCCCTCCGTGTCCCTCTTGTCCCAGAGGTGCTGCCAGCACTGCAGGTGCCCCAGCAGTGCCAGCACAGGGACGGGCCCAGCGCCCCGCGCATGCGCAGTGGGGGGTGAGGGGGGCCCAGTTCTCCCGCGCATGCGCAGTGGTGTGGGGGTAGGGCCAGCGCGTCCGCGCATGCGTAGTAGCACCCGCGCCCGCGCATGCGCAGTAGCCACCGCGCCCGCGCATGCGCCGTAGCCCCCGCGCCCGCGCATGCGCAGTAGCCCCCGCGCCCGCGCATGCGTAGTAGCACCCGCGCCCGCGCATGCGCCGTAGACCCCGCGCATGCGCAGTAGCACCCGCGCCCGCGCATGCGCAGTAGCCACCGCGCCCGCGCATGCGCCGTAGCCACCGCGCCCGCGCATGCGCCGTAGCCACCGCGCCCGCGCATGCGCAGTACACCCCACGCCCGCGCATGCGCAGTAGCCACCGCGCCCCCGCATGCGCAGTAGCCACCGCGCCCCCGCATGCGCAGTAGCCCCCGCGCCCGCGCATGCGCAGTAGCCCCCGCGCCCGCGCATGTGCCGTAGCCACCGCGCCCGCGCATGCGCAGTAGCCACCGCGCCCGCGCATGCGCGGTAGCCACCGCGCCCGTGCGGGCGTGCCGAGTGGGGGCTCCGCGCAGAGGGGCAGCGCGCCCGCGCATGATGCGCAGAGGTTTCTTTCGGACCTGGGCTGCATTTCCATCCCCCGCTCTGGGAGTCACCCGGTGCGTTAGGAGCGAGCCGATCCCGCTCCCTGAGACACAAGGGCTTGCTCGAGGAGACTGTTCCTGTTCCTCTCTTCCAGCCACTCTGCTCTCCCCAAAACACCCATTTCCTCGGAGCTCCTCTGCAACTGCATTTCCATGGACCCAGGGCTCCAGAAGCTGCAGAGTCGTGCAATGGGGTTTTTTTGGGAAGGGACCTTAAGCTCTTGCACTTCCACCTCTGTCATGAGAATCTCAGGGCTCTAAGACTCACAGAACCATTTGGGCTTGGAAGGACCTTCAAGCTCATCCAGTGCCAGCGCTGCCACGGGCAGGGACACCTCCCACTGTCCCGGGCTGCTCCCAGCCCCAGTGTGCAGCCTGGCCTGGAACATTCCAGGGCATCCAGGGGCAAATCCCCCTCTCTGGGCAGACAGAAGGAGCTAAACCTGGCTATTCCTGAGGGAGTGATGGCAGCACAGCCGAGTCCTGCATCCCTGATTCCCACGGGGAATCTCCATGTCCTTCCTGCTATGGGATCCAGGAGTTGCAGTAGGATTTTTGTGTTTGGTGCTGCATTCCCAGCATGGGCAGAAGCTGTCACGCTCGGAAACACAGCCAGTGTGACAAGGTTTTGCTCCCTTTCTGCTTTGTTTTTGCTGTGTTTTGTTTCTCTCGACAGCTGGCTTAGAACTTGTGTGTTGCTGTTTAGACATCAAGCTTTGGGGCTGAGGTTTTTTTATTCCCAAGTGCTTGCTGGCAGTAAAAATACACTTCACATCTGCAGTGTGTGCACGTGGCTTGGGCTGTGGATTCACACTTCTGGGGCAAAAAGAAGTCCCTTCACACCTGTGCTGCTGGTGGTGTCCCCTGTGAGAAGTTTGGTGGCTCGTTTGTGGCTCTCTCAGTTGTTCCCTTTCACAGAGCTCGGCATTTCTCCCCTTTTCAGTTTCATCCTGCAGAGCTTCGTTCCTGCTGCCGCAGCGTGTTCTGAACCCTCCGCTCGCAGCCTGGGGGTGCCTTTTGTGCTGCTCCTCCGTGGGGCTGCCTTGAGAGCGGAATCAAGGTTGGAAAAGACCTCGGAGATCACTGAGTGCAACCAGCACCAGCACGGCCGGCGCTGACCACGTCCGCCCATGCCACAGCCACAGGTGTTGGAGCACTCCCAGGGGTGGGCACTCCAAACCTCCCTGGGCAGCTGTGCCAAGGCCTGAGCGCCCTTTCCATGGAGGAATTTCCCCAATATCCACCCTGAGCCTCCCCTGGCCCAGCCTGAGGCCGTTCCCTCTCCTCCTGTCCCTGTTCCCTGCGAGCAGAGCCCGACCCCCCCGGCTGCTCCCTCCTGTCAGGGACTTGTCCAGAGCCACAAGGTCCCCCCTGAGCCTCCTTTGCTCCGGGCTGTGCCCCTTTCCCAGCTCTCTCAGGAACTCTCCAACCCCTTGCCAGCTCCGTTCCCTTGCCTGGACTGGCTCCAGCCCCTCCGTGTCCCTCTTGTCCCAGAGGTGCTGCCAGCACTGCAGGTGCCCCAGCAGTGCCAGCACAGGGACGGGCCCAGCGCCCCGCGCATGCGCAGTGGGGGGTGAGGGGGGCCCAGTTCTCCCGCGCATGCGCAGTAGCCACCGCGCCCGCGCATGCGCCGTAGCCACCGCGCCCGCGCATGCGCAGTAGCCACCGCGCCCGAGCATGCCCCGTAGCCACCGCGCCCGCGCATGCGCAGTAGCCACCGCGCCCGCGCATGCGCCGTAGCCCCCGCGCCCGCGCATGCGCAGTAGCCCCCGCGCCCGCGCATGCGTAGTAGCCACCGCGCCCGCGCATGCGCAGTACACCCCGCGCCCGCGCATGCGCAGTAGCCACCGCGCCCGCGCATGCGTCGTAGCCCCCGCGCCCGCGCATGCGCAGTAGCCCCCGCGCCCGCGCATGCGCAGTAGCACCCGCGCCCGCGCATGCGCCGTAGCCACCGCGCCCGCGCATGCGCCGTAGACCCCGCGCATGCGCAGTAGCACGCGCGCCCGCGCATGCGCAGTAGCCACCGCGCTGGCGCATGCGCAGTAGCCACCGCGCCCGCGCATGCGCCGTAGCCACCGCGCCCGCGCATGCGCAGTACACCCCGCGCCCGCGCATGCGCAGTAGCCACCGCGCCCGCGCATGCGCCGTAGCCCCCGCGCCCGCGCATGCGCCGTAGCCACCGCGCCCGAGCATGCCCCGTAGCCACCGCGCCCGCGCATGCGCAGTAGCCACCGCGCCCCCGCATGCGCAGTAGCCCCCGCGCCCGCGCATGCGCAGTAGCCCCCGCGCCCGCGCATGTGCCGTAGCCACCGCGCCCGCGCATGCGCAGTAGCCACCGCGCCCGCGCATGCGCAGTAGCCACCGCGCCCGTGCGGGCGTGCCGAGTGGGGGCTCCGCGCAGAGGGGCAGCGCGCCCGCGCATGATGCGCAGAGGTTTCTTTCGGACCTGGGCTGCATTTCCATCCCCCGCTCTGGGAGTCACCCGGTGCGTTAGGAGCGAGCCGATCCCGCTCCCTGAGACACAAGGGCTTGCTCGAGGAGACTGTTCCTGTTCCTCTCTTCCAGCCACTCTGCTCTCCCCAAAACACCCATTTCCTCGGAGCTCCTCTGCAACTGCATTTCCATGGACCCAGGGCTCCAGAAGCTGCAGAGTCGTGCAATGGGGTTTTTTTGGGAAGGGACCTTAAGCTCTTGCACTTCCACCTCTGTCATGAGAATCTCAGGGCTCTAAGACTCACAGAACCATTTGGGCTTGGAAGGACCTTCAAGCTCATCCAGTGCCAGCGCTGCCACGGGCAGGGACACCTCCCACTGTCCCGGGCTGCTCCCAGCCCCAGTGTGCAGCCTGGCCTGGAACATTCCAGGGCATCCAGGGGCAAATCCCCCTCTCTGGGCAGACAGAAGGAGCTAAACCTGGCTATTCCTGAGGGAGTGATGGCAGCACAGCCGAGTCCTGCATCCCTGATTCCCACGGGGAATCTCCATGTCCTTCCTGCTATGGGATCCAGGAGTTGCAGTAGGATTTTTGTGTTTGGTGCTGCATTCCCAGCATGGCAGAAGCTGTCACGCTCGGAAACACAGCCAGTGTGACAAGGTTTTGCTCCCTTTCTGCTTTGTTTTTGCTGTGTTTTGTTTCTCTCGACAGCTGGCTTAGAACTTGTGTGTTGCTGTTTAGACATCAAGCTTTGGGGCTGAGGTTTTTTTATTCCCAAGTGCTTGCTGGCAGTAAAAATACACTTCACATCTGCAGTGTGTGCACGTGGCTTGGGCTGTGGATTCACACTTCTGGGGCAAAAAGAAGTCCCTTCACACCTGTGCTGCTGGTGGTGTCCCCTGTGAGAAGTTTGGTGGCTCGTTTGTGGCTCTCTCAGTTGTTCCCTTTCACAGAGCTCGGCATTTCTCCCCTTTTCAGTTTCATCCTGCAGAGCTTCGTTCCTGCTGCCGCAGCGTGTTCTGAACCCTCCGCTCGCAGCCTGGGGGTGCCTTTTGTGCTGCTCCTCCGTGGGGCTGCCTTGAGAGCGGAATCAAGGTTGGAAAAGACCTCGGAGATCACTGAGTGCAACCAGCACCAGCACGGCCGGCGCTGACCACGTCCGCCCATGCCACAGCCACAGGTGTTGGAGCACTCCCAGGGGTGGGCACTCCAAACCTCCCTGGGCAGCTGTGCCAAGGCCTGAGCGCCCTTTCCATGGAGGAATTTCCCCAATATCCACCCTGAGCCTCCCCTGGCCCAGCCTGAGGCCGTTCCCTCTCCTCCTGTCCCTGTTCCCTGCGAGCAGAGCCCGACCCCCCCGGCTGCTCCCTCCTGTCAGGGACTTGTCCAGAGCCACAAGGTCCCCCCTGAGCCTCCTTTGCTCCGGGCTGTGCCCCTTTCCCAGCTCTCTCAGGAACTCTCCAACCCCTTGCCAGCTCCGTTCCCTTGCCTGGACTGGCTCCAGCCCCTCCGTGTCCCTCTTGTCCCAGAGGTGCTGCCAGCACTGCAGGTGCCCCAGCAGTGCCAGCACAGGGACGGGCCCAGCGCCCCGCGCATGCGCAGTGGGGGGTGAGGGGGGCCCAGTTCTCCCGCGCATGCGCAGTGGTGTGGGGGTAGGGCCAGCGCGTCCGCGCATGCGTAGTAGCACCCGCGCCCGCGCATTCGCAGTAGCCACCGCGCCCGCGCATGCGCCGTAGCCCCCGCGCCCGCGCATGCGCAGTAGCCCCCGCGCCCGCGCATGCGTAGTAGCACCCGCGCCCGCGCATGCGCCGTAGCCACCGCGCCCGCGCATGCGCCGTAGACCCCGCGCATGCGCAGTAGCACCCGCGCCCGCGCATGCGCAGTAGCCACCGCGCCCGCGCATGCGCCGTAGCCACCGCGCCCGCGCATGCGCCGTAGACCCCGCGCCCGCGCATGCGCAGTACACCCCACGCCCGCGCATGCGCAGTAGCCACCGCGCCCCCGCATGCGCAGTAGCCACCGCGCCCCCGCATGCGCAGTAGCCCCCGCGCCCGCGCATGCGCAGTAGCCCCCGCGCCCGCGCATGTGCCGTAGCCACCGCGCCCGCGCATGCGCAGTAGCCACCGCGCCCGCGCATGCGCAGTAGCCACCGCGCCCGTGCGGGCGTGCCGAGTGGGGGCTCCGCGCAGAGGGGCAGCGCGCCCGCGCATGATGCGCAGAGGTTTCTTTCGGACCTGGGCTGCATTTCCATCCCCCGCTCTGGGAGTCACCCGGTGCGTTAGGAGCGAGCCGATCCCGCTCCCTGAGACACAAGGGCTTGCTCGAGGAGACTGTTCCTGTTCCTCTCTTCCAGCCACTCTGCTCTCCCCAAAACACCCATTTCCTCGGAGCTCCTCTGCAACTGCATTTCCATGGACCCAGGGCTCCAGAAGCTGCAGAGTCGTGCAATGGGGTTTTTTTGGGAAGGGACCTTAAGCTCTTGCACTTCCACCTCTGTCATGAGAATCTCAGGGCTCTAAGACTCACAGAACCATTTGGGCTTGGAAGGACCTTCAAGCTCATCCAGTGCCAGCGCTGCCACGGGCAGGGACACCTCCCACTGTCCCGGGCTGCTCCCAGCCCCAGTGTGCAGCCTGGCCTGGAACATTCCAGGGCATCCAGGGGCAAATCCCCCTCTCTGGGCAGACAGAAGGAGCTAAACCTGGCTATTCCTGAGGGAGTGATGGCAGCACAGCCGAGTCCTGCATCCCTGATTCCCACGGGGAATCTCCATGTCCTTCCTGCTATGGGATCCAGGAGTTGCAGTAGGATTTTTGTGTTTGGTGCTGCATTCCCAGCATGGGCAGAAGCTGTCACGCTCGGAAACACAGCCAGTGTGACAAGGTTTTGCTCCCTTTCTGCTTTGTTTTTGCTGTGTTTTGTTTCTCTCGACAGCTGGCTTAGAACTTGTGTGTTGCTGTTTAGACATCAAGCTTTGGGGCTGAGGTTTTTTTATTCCCAAGTGCTTGCTGGCAGTAAAAATACACTTCACATCTGCAGTGTGTGCACGTGGCTTGGGCTGTGGATTCACACTTCTGGGGCAAAAAGAAGTCCCTTCACACCTGTGCTGCTGGTGGTGTCCCCTGTGAGAAGTTTGGTGGCTCGTTTGTGGCTCTCTCAGTTGTTCCCTTTCACAGAGCTCGGCATTTCTCCCCTTTTCAGTTTCATCCTGCAGAGCTTCGTTCCTGCTGCCGCAGCGTGTTCTGAACCCTCCGCTCGCAGCCTGGGGGTGCCTTTTGTGCTGCTCCTCCGTGGGGCTGCCTTGAGAGCGGAATCAAGGTTGGAAAAGACCTCGGAGATCACTGAGTGCAACCAGCACCAGCACGGCCGGCGCTGACCACGTCCGCCCATGCCACAGCCACAGGTGTTGGAGCACTCCCAGGGGTGGGCACTCCAAACCTCCCTGGGCAGCTGTGCCAAGGCCTGAGCGCCCTTTCCATGGAGGAATTTCCCCAATATCCACCCTGAGCCTCCCCTGGCCCAGCCTGAGGCCGTTCCCTCTCCTCCTGTCCCTGTTCCCTGCGAGCAGAGCCCGACCCCCCCGGCTGCTCCCTCCTGTCAGGGACTTGTCCAGAGCCACAAGGTCCCCCCTGAGCCTCCTTTGCTCCGGGCTGTGCCCCTTTCCCAGCTCTCTCAGGAACTCTCCAGCCCCTTGCCAGCTCCGTTCCCTTGCCTGGACTCGCTCCAGCCCCTCCGTGTCCCTCTTGTCCCAGAGGTGCTGCCAGCACTGCAGGTGCCCCAGCAGTGCCAGCACAGGGACGGGCCCAGCGCCCCGCGCATGCGCAGTGGGGGGTGAGGGGGGCCCAGTTCTCCCGCGCATGCGCAGTGGTGTGGGGGTAGGGCCAGCGCGTCCGCGCATGCGTAGTAGCACCCGCGCCCGCGCATGCGCAGTAGCCACCGCGCCCGCGCATGCGCCGTAGCCCCCGCGCCCGCGCATGCGCAGTAGCCCCCGCGCCCGCGCATGCGTAGTAGCACCCGCGCCCGCGCATGCGCCGTAGACCCCGCGCATGCGCAGTAGCACCCGCGCCCGCGCATGCGCAGTAGCCACCGCGCCCGCGCATGCGCCGTAGCCACCGCGCCCGCGCATGCGCCGTAGCCACCGCGCCCGCGCATGCGCAGTACACCCCACGCCCGCGCATGCGCAGTAGCCACCGCGCCCCCGCATGCGCAGTAGCCACCGCGCCCCCGCATGCGCAGTAGCCCCCGCGCCCGCGCATGCGCAGTAGCCCCCGCGCCCGCGCATGTGCCGTAGCCACCGCGCCCGCGCATGCGCAGTAGCCACCGCGCCCGCGCATGCGCGGTAGCCACCGCGCCCGTGCGGGCGTGCCGAGTGGGGGCTCCGCGCAGAGGGGCAGCGCGCCCGCGCATGATGCGCAGAGGTTTCTTTCGGACCTGGGCTGCATTTCCATCCCCCGCTCTGGGAGTCACCCGGTGCGTTAGGAGCGAGCCGATCCCGCTCCCTGAGACACAAGGGCTTGCTCGAGGAGACTGTTCCTGTTCCTCTCTTCCAGCCACTCTGCTCTCCCCAAAACACCCATTTCCTCGGAGCTCCTCTGCAACTGCATTTCCATGGACCCAGGGCTCCAGAAGCTGCAGAGTCGTGCAATGGGGTTTTTTTGGGAAGGGACCTTAAGCTCTTGCACTTCCACCTCTGTCATGAGAATCTCAGGGCTCTAAGACTCACAGAACCATTTGGGCTTGGAAGGACCTTCAAGCTCATCCAGTGCCAGCGCTGCCACGGGCAGGGACACCTCCCACTGTCCCGGGCTGCTCCCAGCCCCAGTGTGCAGCCTGGCCTGGAACATTCCAGGGCATCCAGGGGCAAATCCCCCTCTCTGGGCAGACAGAAGGAGCTAAACCTGGCTATTCCTGAGGGAGTGATGGCAGCACAGCCGAGTCCTGCATCCCTGATTCCCACGGGGAATCTCCATGTCCTTCCTGCTATGGGATCCAGGAGTTGCAGTAGGATTTTTGTGTTTGGTGCTGCATTCCCAGCATGGGCAGAAGCTGTCACGCTCGGAAACACAGCCAGTGTGACAAGGTTTTGCTCCCTTTCTGCTTTGTTTTTGCTGTGTTTTGTTTCTCTCGACAGCTGGCTTAGAACTTGTGTGTTGCTGTTTAGACATCAAGCTTTGGGGCTGAGGTTTTTTTATTCCCAAGTGCTTGCTGGCAGTAAAAATACACTTCACATCTGCAGTGTGTGCACGTGGCTTGGGCTGTGGATTCACACTTCTGGGGCAAAAAGAAGTCCCTTCACACCTGTGCTGCTGGTGGTGTCCCCTGTGAGAAGTTTGGTGGCTCGTTTGTGGCTCTCTCAGTTGTTCCCTTTCACAGAGCTCGGCATTTCTCCCCTTTTCAGTTTCATCCTGCAGAGCTTCGTTCCTGCTGCCGCAGCGTGTTCTGAACCCTCCGCTCGCAGCCTGGGGGTGCCTTTTGTGCTGCTCCTCCGTGGGGCTGCCTTGAGAGCGGAATCAAGGTTGGAAAAGACCTCGGAGATCACTGAGTGCAACCAGCACCAGCACGGCCGGCGCTGACCACGTCCGCCCATGCCACAGCCACAGGTGTTGGAGCACTCCCAGGGGTGGGCACTCCAAACCTCCCTGGGCAGCTGTGCCAAGGCCTGAGCGCCCTTTCCATGGAGGAATTTCCCCAATATCCACCCTGAGCCTCCCCTGGCCCAGCCTGAGGCCGTTCCCTCTCCTCCTGTCCCTGTTCCCTGCGAGCAGAGCCCGACCCCCCCGGCTGCTCCCTCCTGTCAGGGACTTGTCCAGAGCCACAAGGTCCCCCCTGAGCCTCCTTTGCTCCGGGCTGTGCCCCTTTCCCAGCTCTCTCAGGAACTCTCCAACCCCTTGCCAGCTCCGTTCCCTTGCCTGGACTGGCTCCAGCCCCTCCGTGTCCCTCTTGTCCCAGAGGTGCTGCCAGCACTGCAGGTGCCCCAGCAGTGCCAGCACAGGGACGGGCCCAGCGCCCCGCGCATGCGCAGTGGGGGGTGAGGGGGGCCCAGTTCTCCCGCGCATGCGCAGTAGCCACCGCGCCCGCGCATGCGCCGTAGCCACCGCGCCCGCGCATGCGCAGTAGCCACCGCGCCCGAGCATGCCCCGTAGCCACCGCGCCCGCGCATGCGCAGTAGCCACCGCGCCCGCGCATGCGCCGTAGCCCCCGCGCCCGCGCATGCGCAGTAGCCCCCGCGCCCGCGCATGCGTAGTAGCCACCGCGCCCGCGCATGCGCAGTACACCCCGCGCCCGCGCATGCGCAGTAGCCACCGCGCCCGCGCATGCGTCGTAGCCCCCGCGCCCGCGCATGCGCAGTAGCCCCCGCGCCCGCGCATGCGCAGTAGCACCCGCGCCCGCGCATGCGCCGTAGCCACCGCGCCCGCGCATGCGCCGTAGACCCCGCGCATGCGCAGTAGCACGCGCGCCCGCGCATGCGCAGTAGCCACCGCGCTGGCGCATGCGCAGTAGCCACCGCGCCCGCGCATGCGCCGTAGCCACCGCGCCCGCGCATGCGCAGTACACCCCGCGCCCGCGCATGCGCAGTAGCCACCGCGCCCGCGCATGCGCCGTAGCCCCCGCGCCCGCGCATGCGCAGTAGCCCCCGCGCCCGCGCATGCGTAGTAGCACCCGCGCCCGCGCATGCGCCGTAGCCACCGCGCCCGCGCATGCGCCGTAGACCCCGCGCATGCGCAGTAGCACCCGCGCCCGCGCATGCGCAGTAGCCACCGCGCCCGCGCATGCGCCGTAGCCACCGCGCCCGCGCATGCGCCGTAGCCACCGCGCCCGCGCATGCGCAGTACACCCCACGCCCGCGCATGCGCAGTAGCCACCGCGCCCCCGCATGCGCAGTAGCCACCGCGCCCCCGCATGCGCAGTAGCCCCCGCGCCCGCGCATGCGCAGTAGCCCCCGCGCCCGCGCATGTGCCGTAGCCACCGCGCCCGCGCATGCGCAGTAGCCACCGCGCCCGCGCATGCGCGGTAGCCACCGCGCCCGTGCGGGCGTGCCGAGTGGGGGCTCCGCGCAGAGGGGCAGCGCGCCCGCGCATGATGCGCAGAGGTTTCTTTCGGACCTGGGCTGCATTTCCATCCCCCGCTCTGGGAGTCACCCGGTGCGTTAGGAGCGAGCCGATCCCGCTCCCTGAGACACAAGGGCTTGCTCGAGGAGACTGTTCCTGTTCCTCTCTTCCAGCCACTCTGCTCTCCCCAAAACACCCATTTCCTCGGAGCTCCTCTGCAACTGCATTTCCATGGACCCAGGGCTCCAGAAGCTGCAGAGTCGTGCAATGGGGTTTTTTTGGGAAGGGACCTTAAGCTCTTGCACTTCCACCTCTGTCATGAGAATCTCAGGGCTCTAAGACTCACAGAACCATTTGGGCTTGGAAGGACCTTCAAGCTCATCCAGTGCCAGCGCTGCCACGGGCAGGGACACCTCCCACTGTCCCGGGCTGCTCCCAGCCCCAGTGTGCAGCCTGGCCTGGAACATTCCAGGGCATCCAGGGGCAAATCCCCCTCTCTGGGCAGACAGAAGGAGCTAAACCTGGCTATTCCTGAGGGAGTGATGGCAGCACAGCCGAGTCCTGCATCCCTGATTCCCACGGGGAATCTCCATGTCCTTCCTGCTATGGGATCCAGGAGTTGCAGTAGGATTTTTGTGTTTGGTGCTGCATTCCCAGCATGGGCAGAAGCTGTCACGCTCGGAAACACAGCCAGTGTGACAAGGTTTTGCTCCCTTTCTGCTTTGTTTTTGCTGTGTTTTGTTTCTCTCGACAGCTGGCTTAGAACTTGTGTGTTGCTGTTTAGACATCAAGCTTTGGGGCTGAGGTTTTTTTATTCCCAAGTGCTTGCTGGCAGTAAAAATACACTTCACATCTGCAGTGTGTGCACGTGGCTTGGGCTGTGGATTCACACTTCTGGGGCAAAAAGAAGTCCCTTCACACCTGTGCTGCTGGTGGTGTCCCCTGTGAGAAGTTTGGTGGCTCGTTTGTGGCTCTCTCAGTTGTTCCCTTTCACAGAGCTCGGCATTTCTCCCCTTTTCAGTTTCATCCTGCAGAGCTTCGTTCCTGCTGCCGCAGCGTGTTCTGAACCCTCCGCTCGCAGCCTGGGGGTGCCTTTTGTGCTGCTCCTCCGTGGGGCTGCCTTGAGAGCGGAATCAAGGTTGGAAAAGACCTCGGAGATCACTGAGTGCAACCAGCACCAGCACGGCCGGCGCTGACCACGTCCGCCCATGCCACAGCCACAGGTGTTGGAGCACTCCCAGGGGTGGGCACTCCAAACCTCCCTGGGCAGCTGTGCCAAGGCCTGAGCGCCCTTTCCATGGAGGAATTTCCCCAATATCCACCCTGAGCCTCCCCTGGCCCAGCCTGAGGCCGTTCCCTCTCCTCCTGTCCCTGTTCCCTGCGAGCAGAGCCCGACCCCCCCGGCTGCTCCCTCCTGTCAGGGACTTGTCCAGAGCCACAAGGTCCCCCCTGAGCCTCCTTTGCTCCGGGCTGTGCCCCTTTCCCAGCTCTCTCAGGAACTCTCCAACCCCTTGCCAGCTCCGTTCCCTTGCCTGGACTGGCTCCAGCCCCTCCGTGTCCCTCTTGTCCCAGAGGTGCTGCCAGCACTGCAGGTGCCCCAGCAGTGCCAGCACAGGGACGGGCCCAGCGCCCCGCGCATGCGCAGTGGGGGGTGAGGGGGGCCCAGTTCTCCCGCGCATGCGCAGTAGCCACCGCGCCCGCGCATGCGCCGTAGCCACCGCGCCCGCGCATGCGCAGTAGCCACCGCGCCCGAGCATGCCCCGTAGCCACCGCGCCCGCGCATGCGCAGTAGCCACCGCGCCCGCGCATGCGCCGTAGCCCCCGCGCCCGCGCATGCGCAGTAGCCCCCGCGCCCGCGCATGCGTAGTAGCCACCGCGCCCGCGCATGCGCAGTACACCCCGCGCCCGCGCATGCGCAGTAGCCACCGCGCCCGCGCATGCGCCGTAGCCCCCGCGCCCGCGCATGCGCAGTAGCCCCCGCGCCCGCGCATGCGCAGTAGCACCCGCGCCCGCGCATGCGCCGTAGCCACCGCGCCCGCGCATGCGCCGTAGACCCCGCGCATGCGCAGTAGCACGCGCGCCCGCGCATGCGCAGTAGCCACCGCGCCCGCGCATGCGCAGTAGCCACCGCGCCCGCGCATGCGCCGTAGCCACCGCGCCCGCGCATGCGCAGTACACCCCGCGCCCGCGCATGCGCAGTAGCCACCGCGCCCGCGCATGCGCCGTAGCCCCCGCGCCCGCGCATGCGCAGTAGCCCCCGCGCCCGCGCATGCGTAGTAGCACCCGCGCCCGCGCATGCGCCGTAGCCACCGCGCCCGCGCATGCGCCGTAGACCCCGCGCATGCGCAGTAGCACCCGCGCCCGCGCATGCGCAGTAGCCACCGCGCCCGCGCATGCGCCGTAGCCACCGCGCCCGCGCATGCGCCGTAGCCACCGCGCCCGCGCATGCGCAGTACACCCCACGCCCGCGCATGCGCAGTAGCCACCGCGCCCCCGCATGCGCAGTAGCCACCGCGCCCGAGCATGCCCCGTAGCCACCGCGCCCGCGCATGCGCAGTAGCCACCGCGCCCGCGCATGCGCCGTAGCCCCCGCGCCCGCGCATGCGCAGTAGCCCCCGCGCCCGCGCATGCGTAGTAGCCACCGCGCCCGCGCATGCGCAGTAGCCACCGCGCCCGCGCATGCGCGGTAGCCACCGCGCCCGTGCGGGCGTGCCGAGTGGGGGCTCCGCGCAGAGGGGCAGCGCGCCCGCGCATGATGCGCAGAGGTTTCTTTCGGACCTGGGCTGCATTTCCATCCCCCGCTCTGGGAGTCACCCGGTGCGTTAGGAGCGAGCCGATCCCGCTCCCTGAGACACAAGGGCTTGCTCGAGGAGACTGTTCCTGTTCCTCTCTTCCAGCCACTCTGCTCTCCCCAAAACACCCATTTCCTCGGAGCTCCTCTGCAACTGCATTTCCATGGACCCAGGGCTCCAGAAGCTGCAGAGTCGTGCAATGGGGTTTTTTTGGGAAGGGACCTTAAGCTCTTGCACTTCCACCTCTGTCATGAGAATCTCAGGGCTCTAAGACTCACAGAACCATTTGGGCTTGGAAGGACCTTCAAGCTCATCCAGTGCCAGCGCTGCCACGGGCAGGGACACCTCCCACTGTCCCGGGCTGCTCCCAGCCCCAGTGTGCAGCCTGGCCTGGAACATTCCAGGGCATCCAGGGGCAAATCCCCCTCTCTGGGCAGACAGAAGGAGCTAAACCTGGCTATTCCTGAGGGAGTGATGGCAGCACAGCCGAGTCCTGCATCCCTGATTCCCACGGGGAATCTCCATGTCCTTCCTGCTATGGGATCCAGGAGTTGCAGTAGGATTTTTGTGTTTGGTGCTGCATTCCCAGCATGGCAGAAGCTGTCACGCTCGGAAACACAGCCAGTGTGACAAGGTTTTGCTCCCTTTCTGCTTTGTTTTTGCTGTGTTTTGTTTCTCTCGACAGCTGGCTTAGAACTTGTGTGTTGCTGTTTAGACATCAAGCTTTGGGGCTGAGGTTTTTTTATTCCCAAGTGCTTGCTGGCAGTAAAAATACACTTCACATCTGCAGTGTGTGCACGTGGCTTGGGCTGTGGATTCACACTTCTGGGGCAAAAAGAAGTCCCTTCACACCTGTGCTGCTGGTGGTGTCCCCTGTGAGAAGTTTGGTGGCTCGTTTGTGGCTCTCTCAGTTGTTCCCTTTCACAGAGCTCGGCATTTCTCCCCTTTTCAGTTTCATCCTGCAGAGCTTCGTTCCTGCTGCCGCAGCGTGTTCTGAACCCTCCGCTCGCAGCCTGGGGGTGCCTTTTGTGCTGCTCCTCCGTGGGGCTGCCTTGAGAGCGGAATCAAGGTTGGAAAAGACCTCGGAGATCACTGAGTGCAACCAGCACCAGCACGGCCGGCGCTGACCACGTCCGCCCATGCCACAGCCACAGGTGTTGGAGCACTCCCAGGGGTGGGCACTCCAAACCTCCCTGGGCAGCTGTGCCAAGGCCTGAGCGCCCTTTCCATGGAGGAATTTCCCCAATATCCACCCTGAGCCTCCCCTGGCCCAGCCTGAGGCCGTTCCCTCTCCTCCTGTCCCTGTTCCCTGGGAGCAGAGCCCGACCCCCCCGGCTGCTCCCTCCTGTCAGGGACTTGTCCAGAGCCACAAGGTCCCCCCTGAGCCTCCTTTGCTCCGGGCTGTGCCCCTTTCCCAGCTCTCTCAGGAACTCTCCAGCCCCTTGCCAGCTCCGTTCCCTTGCCTGGACTCGCTCCAGCCCCTCCGTGTCCCTCTTGTCCCAGAGGTGCTGCCAGCACTGCAGGTGCCCCAGCAGTGCCAGCACAGGGACGGGCCCAGCGCCCCGCGCATGCGCAGTGGGGGGTGAGGGGGGCCCAGTTCTCCCGCGCATGCGCAGTGGTGTGGGGGTAGGGCCAGCGCGCCCGCGCATGCGTAGTAGCACCCGCGCCCGCGCATGCGCCGTAGCCACCGCGCCCGCGCATTCGCCGTAGACCCCGCGCATGCGCAGTAGCACCCGCGCCCGCGCATGCGCAGTAGCCACCGCGCCCGCGCATGCGCCGTAGCCACCGCGCCCGCGCATGCGCCGTAGCCACCGCGCCCGCGCATGCGCAGTACACCCCACGCCCGCGCATGCGCAGTAGCCACCGCGCCCCCGCATGCGCAGTAGCCACCGCGCCCCCGCATGCGCAGTAGCCCCCGCGCCCGCGCATGCGCAGTAGCCCCCGCGCCCGCGCATGTGCCGTAGCCACCGCGCCCGCGCATGCGCAGTAGCCACCGCGCCCGCGCATGCGCGGTAGCCACCGCGCCCGTGCGGGCGTGCCGAGTGGGGGCTCCGCGCAGAGGGGCAGCGCGCCCGCGCATGATGCGCAGAGGTTTCTTTCGGACCTGGGCTGCATTTCCATCCCCCGCTCTGGGAGTCACCCGGTGCGTTAGGAGCGAGCCGATCCCGCTCCCTGAGACACAAGGGCTTGCTCGAGGAGACTGTTCCTGTTCCTCTCTTCCAGCCACTCTGCTCTCCCCAAAACACCCATTTCCTCGGAGCTCCTCTGCAACTGCATTTCCATGGACCCAGGGCTCCAGAAGCTGCAGAGTCGTGCAATGGGGTTTTTTTGGGAAGGGACCTTAAGCTCTTGCACTTCCACCTCTGTCATGAGAATCTCAGGGCTCTAAGACTCACAGAACCATTTGGGCTTGGAAGGACCTTCAAGCTCATCCAGTGCCAGCGCTGCCACGGGCAGGGACACCTCCCACTGTCCCGGGCTGCTCCCAGCCCCAGTGTGCAGCCTGGCCTGGAACATTCCAGGGCATCCAGGGGCAAATCCCCCTCTCTGGGCAGACAGAAGGAGCTAAACCTGGCTATTCCTGAGGGAGTGATGGCAGCACAGCCGAGTCCTGCATCCCTGATTCCCACGGGGAATCTCCATGTCCTTCCTGCTATGGGATCCAGGAGTTGCAGTAGGATTTTTGTGTTTGGTGCTGCATTCCCAGCATGGCAGAAGCTGTCACGCTCGGAAACACAGCCAGTGTGACAAGGTTTTGCTCCCTTTCTGCTTTGTTTTTGCTGTGTTTTGTTTCTCTCGACAGCTGGCTTAGAACTTGTGTGTTGCTGTTTAGACATCAAGCTTTGGGGCTGAGGTTTTTTTATTCCCAAGTGCTTGCTGGCAGTAAAAATACACTTCACATCTGCAGTGTGTGCACGTGGCTTGGGCTGTGGATTCACACTTCTGGGGCAAAAAGAAGTCCCTTCACACCTGTGCTGCTGGTGGTGTCCCCTGTGAGAAGTTTGGTGGCTCGTTTGTGGCTCTCTCAGTTGTTCCCTTTCACAGAGCTCGGCATTTCTCCCCTTTTCAGTTTCATCCTGCAGAGCTTCGTTCCTGCTGCCGCAGCGTGTTCTGAACCCTCCGCTCGCAGCCTGGGGGTGCCTTTTGTGCTGCTCCTCCGTGGGGCTGCCTTGAGAGCGGAATCAAGGTTGGAAAAGACCTCGGAGATCACTGAGTGCAACCAGCACCAGCACGGCCGGCGCTGACCACGTCCGCCCATGCCACAGCCACAGGTGTTGGAGCACTCCCAGGGGTGGGCACTCCAAACCTCCCTGGGCAGCTGTGCCAAGGCCTGAGCGCCCTTTCCATGGAGGAATTTCCCCAATATCCACCCTGAGCCTCCCCTGGCCCAGCCTGAGGCCGTTCCCTCTCCTCCTGTCCCTGTTCCCTGCGAGCAGAGCCCGACCCCCCCGGCTGCTCCCTCCTGTCAGGGACTTGTCCAGAGCCACAAGGTCCCCCCTGAGCCTCCTTTGCTCCGGGCTGTGCCCCTTTCCCAGCTCTCTCAGGAACTCTCCAACCCCTTGCCAGCTCCGTTCCCTTGCCTGGACTGGCTCCAGCCCCTCCGTGTCCCTCTTGTCCCAGAGGTGCTGCCAGCACTGCAGGTGCCCCAGCAGTGCCAGCACAGGGACGGGCCCAGCGCCCCGCGCATGCGCAGTGGGGGGTGAGGGGGGCCCAGTTCTCCCGCGCATGCGCAGTAGCCACCGCGCCCGCGCATGCGCCGTAGCCACCGCGCCCGCGCATGCGCAGTAGCCACCGCGCCCGAGCATGCCCCGTAGCCACCGCGCCCGCGCATGCGCAGTAGCCACCGCGCCCGCGCATGCGCCGTAGCCCCCGCGCCCGCGCATGCGCAGTAGCCCCCGCGCCCGCGCATGCGTAGTAGCCACCGCGCCCGCGCATGCGCAGTACACCCCGCGCCCGCGCATGCGCAGTAGCCACCGCGCCCGCGCATGCGCCGTAGCCCCCGCGCCCGCGCATGCGCAGTAGCCCCCGCGCCCGCGCATGCGCAGTAGCACCCGCGCCCGCGCATGCGCCGTAGCCACCGCGCCCGCGCATGCGCCGTAGACCCCGCGCATGCGCAGTAGCACGCGCGCCCGCGCATGCGCAGTAGCCACCGCGCCCGCGCATGCGCAGTAGCCACCGCGCCCGCGCATGCGCCGTAGCCACCGCGCCCGCGCATGCGCAGTACACCCCGCGCCCGCGCATGCGCAGTAGCCACCGCGCCCGCGCATGCGCCGTAGCCCCCGCGCCCGCGCATGCGCAGTAGCCCCCGCGCCCGCGCATGCGTAGTAGCACCCGCGCCCGCGCATGCGCCGTAGCCACCGCGCCCGCGCATGCGCCGTAGACCCCGCGCATGCGCAGTAGCACCCGCGCCCGCGCATGCGCAGTAGCCACCGCGCCCGCGCATGCGCCGTAGCCACCGCGCCCGCGCATGCGCCGTAGCCACCGCGCCCGCGCATGCGCAGTACACCCCACGCCCGCGCATGCGCAGTAGCCACCGCGCCCCCGCATGCGCAGTAGCCACCGCGCCCGAGCATGCCCCGTAGCCACCGCGCCCGCGCATGCGCAGTAGCCACCGCGCCCGCGCATGCGCCGTAGCCCCCGCGCCCGCGCATGCGCAGTAGCCCCCGCGCCCGCGCATGCGTAGTAGCCACCGCGCCCGCGCATGCGCAGTACACCCCGCGCCCGCGCATGCGCAGTAGCCACCGCGCCCGCGCATGCGCCGTAGCCCCCGCGCCCGCGCATGCGCAGTAGCCCCCGCGCCCGCGCATGCGCAGTAGCACCCGCGCCCGCGCATGCGCCGTAGCCACCGCGCCCGCGCATGCGCCGTAGACCCCGCGCATGCGCAGTAGCACGCGCGCCCGCGCATGCGCAGTAGCCACCGCGCCCGCGCATGCGCAGTAGCCACCGCGCCCGCGCATGCGCCGTAGCCACCGCGCCCGCGCATGCGCAGTACACCCCGCGCCCGCGCATGCGCAGTAGCCACTTCGCCCGCGCATGCGCCGTAGCCCCCGCGCCCGCGCATGCGCAGTAGCCCCCGCGCCCGCGCATGCGTAGTAGCACCCGCGCCCGCGCATGCGCCGTAGCCACCGCGCCCGCGCATGCGCCGTAGACCCCGCGCATGCGCAGTAGCACCCGCGCCCGCGCATGCGCAGTAGCCACCGCGCCCGCGCATGCGCCGTAGCCACCGCGCCCGCGCATGCGCCGTAGCCACCGCGCCCGCGCATGCGCAGTACACCCCACGCCCGCGCATGCGCAGTAGCCACCGCGCCCCCGCATGCGCAGTAGCCACCGCGCCCCCGCATGCGCAGTAGCCCCCGCGCCCGCGCATGCGCAGTAGCCCCCGCGCCCGCGCATGTGCCGTAGCCACCGCGCCCGCGCATGCGCCGTAGCGCCCGCGCCCGCGCATGCGCAGTAGCCCCCGCGCCCGCGCATGCGTAGTAGCCACCGCGCCCGAGCATGCGCAGTAGCCACCGCGCCCGTGCGGGCGTGCCGAGTGGGGGCTCCGCGCAGAGGGGCAGCGCGCCCGCGCATGATGCGCAGAGGTTTCTTTCGGACCTGGGCTGCATTTCCATCCCCCGCTCTGGGAGTCACCCGGTGCGTTAGGAGCGAGCCGATCCCGCTCCCTGAGACACAAGGGCTTGCTCGAGGAGACTGTTCCTGTTCCTCTCTTCCAGCCACTCTGCTCTCCCCAAAACACCCATTTCCTCGGAGCTCCTCTGCAACTGCATTTCCATGGACCCAGGGCTCCAGAAGCTGCAGAGTCGTGCAATGGGGTTTTTTTGGGAAGGGACCTTAAGCTCTTGCACTTCCACCTCTGTCATGAGAATCTCAGGGCTCTAAGACTCACAGAACCATTTGGGCTTGGAAGGACCTTCAAGCTCATCCAGTGCCAGCGCTGCCACGGGCAGGGACACCTCCCACTGTCCCGGGCTGCTCCCAGCCCCAGTGTGCAGCCTGGCCTGGAACATTCCAGGGCATCCAGGGGCAAATCCCCCTCTCTGGGCAGACAGAAGGAGCTAAACCTGGCTATTCCTGAGGGAGTGATGGCAGCACAGCCGAGTCCTGCATCCCTGATTCCCACGGGGAATCTCCATGTCCTTCCTGCTATGGGATCCAGGAGTTGCAGTAGGATTTTTGTGTTTGGTGCTGCATTCCCAGCATGGGCAGAAGCTGTCACGCTCGGAAACACAGCCAGTGTGACAAGGTTTTGCTCCCTTTCTGCTTTGTTTTTGCTGTGTTTTGTTTCTCTCGACAGCTGGCTTAGAACTTGTGTGTTGCTGTTTAGACATCAAGCTTTGGGGCTGAGGTTTTTTTATTCCCAAGTGCTTGCTGGCAGTAAAAATACACTTCACATCTGCAGTGTGTGCACGTGGCTTGGGCTGTGGATTCACACTTCTGGGGCAAAAAGAAGTCCCTTCACACCTGTGCTGCTGGTGGTGTCCCCTGTGAGAAGTTTGGTGGCTCGTTTGTGGCTCTCTCAGTTGTTCCCTTTCACAGAGCTCGGCATTTCTCCCCTTTTCAGTTTCATCCTGCAGAGCTTCGTTCCTGCTGCCGCAGCGTGTTCTGAACCCTCCGCTCGCAGCCTGGGGGTGCCTTTTGTGCTGCTCCTCCGTGGGGCTGCCTTGAGAGCGGAATCAAGGTTGGAAAAGACCTCGGAGATCACTGAGTGCAACCAGCACCAGCACGGCCGGCGCTGACCACGTCCGCCCATGCCACAGCCACAGGTGTTGGAGCACTCCCAGGGGTGGGCACTCCAAACCTCCCTGGGCAGCTGTGCCAAGGCCTGAGCGCCCTTTCCATGGAGGAATTTCCCCAATATCCACCCTGAGCCTCCCCTGGCCCAGCCTGAGGCCGTTCCCTCTCCTCCTGTCCCTGTTCCCTGGGAGCAGAGCCCGACCCCCCCGGCTGCTCCCTCCTGTCAGGGACTTGTCCAGAGCCACAAGGTCCCCCCTGAGCCTCCTTTGCTCCGGGCTGTGCCCCTTTCCCAGCTCTCTCAGGAACTCTCCAACCCCTTGCCAGCTCCGTTCCCTTGCCTGGACTCGCTCCAGCCCCTCCGTGTCCCTCTTGTCCCAGAGGTGCTGCCAGCACTGCAGGTGCCCCAGCAGTGCCAGCACAGGGACGGGCCCAGCGCCCCGCGCATGCGCAGTGGGGGGTGAGGGGGGCCCAGTTCTCCCGCGCATGCGCAGTGGTGTGGGGGTAGGGCCAGCGCGCCCGCGCATGCGTAGTAGCACCCGCGCCCGCGCATGCGCCGTAGCCACCGCGCCCGCGCATTCGCCGTAGACCCCGCGCATGCGCAGTAGCACCCGCGCCCGCGCATGCGCAGTAGCCACCGCGCCCGCGCATGCGCAGTAGCCCCCGCGCCCGCGCATGCGTAGTAGCCACCGCGCCCGCGCATGCGCAGTACACCCCGCGCCCGCGCATGCGCAGTAGCCACCGCGCCCGCGCATGCGCCGTAGCCCCCGCGCCCGCGCATGCGCAGTAGTCCCCGCGCCCGCGCATGCGCAGTAGCCACCGCGCCCGCGCATGCGCAGTAGCCACCGCGCCCGCGCATGCGCCGTAGCCACCGCGCCCGCGCATGCGCAGTACACCCCGCGCCCGCGCATGCGCAGTAGCCACCGCGCCCGCGCATGCGCCGTAGCCCCCGCGCCCGCGCATGCGCAGTAGCCCCCGCGCCCGCGCATGCGTAGTAGCACCCGCGCCCGCGCATGCGCCGTAGCCACCGCGCCCGCGCATGCGCCGTAGACCCCGCGCATGCGCAGTAGCACCCGCGCCCGCGCATGCGCAGTAGCCACCGCGCCCGCGCATGCGCCGTAGCCACCGCGCCCGCGCATGCGCCGTAGCCACCGCGCCCGCGCATGCGCAGTAGCCACCGCGCCCGAGCATGCCCCGTAGCCACCGCGCCCGCGCATGCGCCGTAGCCACCGAGCCCGCGCATGCGCAGTACACCCCGCGCCCGCGCATGCGCAGTAGCCACCGCGCCCGCGCATGCGCCGTAGCCCCCGCGCCCGCGCATGCGCAGTAGCCACCGCGCCCGGGCATGCGCAGTAGCCACCGCGCCCGCGCATGCGCCGTAGACCCCGCGCCCGCGCATGCGCAGTAGCCACCGCGACCGCGCATGCGTAGTAGCACCCGATCCCGCGCATGCGCCGTAGCCACCGCGCCCGCGCATGCGCCGTAGCCACGGCGCCCGCGCATGCGCCGTAGCCCCCGCGCCCGCGCATGCGCAGTAGCCACCGGGCCCGCGCATGCGCAGTATCCCCCGCGCCCGCGCAAGCGCCGTAACCCCCGCGCCCGCGCATGCGCCGGACCAGCCGCGCCCGCGCATGCGCAGTAGCCCCCGCGCCCGCGCATGCGCCGTAGACCCCGCGCCCGCGCATGCGCCGTAGCCACCGCGCCCACGCCCGAGCATGCGCCGTAGCCCCCGCGCCCGCGCATGCGCCGTAGCCACCGCGCCCGCGCATGCGCCGTAGCCCCCGCGCCCGCGCATGCGCAGTAGCCACTTCGCCCGCGCATGCGCCGTAGCCACCGCGCCCGCGCATGCGCAGTAGCCCACACCCTCGCGCATGCGCAGTAGCCACCGCGCCCGCGCATGCGCCGCAGCCACCGCGCCCGCGCATGCGCCGTAGCCCCCGCGCCCGCGCATGCGCAGTAGCCACCGCGCCCGCGCATGCGTAGTAGCACCCGATCCCGCGCATGCGCCGTAGCCCCCGCGCCCGCGCATGCGCCGTAGCCACCGCGCCCGCGCATGCGCAGTAGCCCCCGCGCCCGCGCATGCGCAGTAGCACCCGCGCCCGCGCATGCGCCGTAGCCACCGCGCCCGCGCATGCGCCGTAGACCCCGCGCATGCGCAGTAGCACGCGCGCCCGCGCATGCGCAGTAGCCGCCGCGCTGGCGCATGCGCAGTAGCCACCGCGCCCGCGCATGCGCCGTAGCCACCGCGCCAGCGCATGCGCAGTACACCCCGCGCCCGCGCATGCGCAGTAGCCACCGCGCCCGCGCATGCGCCGTAGCCACCGCGCCCGCGCATGCGCAGTAGCCCCCGCGCCCGCGCATGCGTAGTAGCACCCGCGCCCGCGCATGCGCCGTAGCCACCGCGCCCGCGCATGCGCCGTAGACCCCGCGCATGCGCAGTAGCACCCGCGCCCGCGCATGCGCAGTAGCCACCGCGCCCGCGCATGCGCCGTAGCCACCGCGCCCGCGCATGCGCCGTAGCCACCGCGCCCGCGCATGCGCAGTACACCCCACGCCCGCGCATGCGCAGTAGCCACCGCGCCCCCGCATGCGCAGTAGCCACCGCGCCCCCGCATGCGCAGTAGCCCCCGCGCCCGCGCATGCGCAGTAGCCCCCGCGCCCGCGCATGTGCCGTAGCCACCGCGCCCGCGCATGCGCAGTAGCCACCGCGCCCGCGCATGCGCGGTAGCCACCGCGCCCGTGCGGGCGTGCCGAGTGGGGGCTCCGCGCAGAGGGGCAGCGCGCCCGCGCATGATGCGCAGAGGTTTCTTTCGGACCTGGGCTGCATTTCCATCCCCCGCTCTGGGAGTCACCCGGTGCGTTAGGAGCGAGCCGATCCCGCTCCCTGAGACACAAGGGCTTGCTCGAGGAGACTGTTCCTGTTCCTCTCTTCCAGCCACTCTGCTCTCCCCAAAACACCCATTTCCTCGGAGCTCCTCTGCAACTGCATTTCCATGGACCCAGGGCTCCAGAAGCTGCAGAGTCGTGCAATGGGGTTTTTTTGGGAAGGGACCTTAAGCTCTTGCACTTCCACCTCTGTCATGAGAATCTCAGGGCTCTAAGACTCACAGAACCATTTGGGCTTGGAAGGACCTTCAAGCTCATCCAGTGCCAGCGCTGCCACGGGCAGGGACACCTCCCACTGTCCCGGGCTGCTCCCAGCCCCAGTGTGCAGCCTGGCCTGGAACATTCCAGGGCATCCAGGGGCAAATCCCCCTCTCTGGGCAGACAGAAGGAGCTAAACCTGGCTATTCCTGAGGGAGTGATGGCAGCACAGCCGAGTCCTGCATCCCTGATTCCCACGGGGAATCTCCATGTCCTTCCTGCTATGGGATCCAGGAGTTGCAGTAGGATTTTTGTGTTTGGTGCTGCATTCCCAGCATGGCAGAAGCTGTCACGCTCGGAAACACAGCCAGTGTGACAAGGTTTTGCTCCCTTTCTGCTTTGTTTTTGCTGTGTTTTGTTTCTCTCGACAGCTGGCTTAGAACTTGTGTGTTGCTGTTTAGACATCAAGCTTTGGGGCTGAGGTTTTTTTATTCCCAAGTGCTTGCTGGCAGTAAAAATACACTTCACATCTGCAGTGTGTGCACGTGGCTTGGGCTGTGGATTCACACTTCTGGGGCAAAAAGAAGTCCCTTCACACCTGTGCTGCTGGTGGTGTCCCCTGTGAGAAGTTTGGTGGCTCGTTTGTGGCTCTCTCAGTTGTTCCCTTTCACAGAGCTCGGCATTTCTCCCCTTTTCAGTTTCATCCTGCAGAGCTTCGTTCCTGCTGCCGCAGCGTGTTCTGAACCCTCCGCTCGCAGCCTGGGGGTGCCTTTTGTGCTGCTCCTCCGTGGGGCTGCCTTGAGAGCGGAATCAAGGTTGGAAAAGACCTCGGAGATCACTGAGTGCAACCAGCACCAGCACGGCCGGCGCTGACCACGTCCGCCCATGCCACAGCCACAGGTGTTGGAGCACTCCCAGGGGTGGGCACTCCAAACCTCCCTGGGCAGCTGTGCCAAGGCCTGAGCGCCCTTTCCATGGAGGAATTTCCCCAATATCCACCCTGAGCCTCCCCTGGCCCAGCCTGAGGCCGTTCCCTCTCCTCCTGTCCCTGTTCCCTGCGAGCAGAGCCCGACCCCCCCGGCTGCTCCCTCCTGTCAGGGACTTGTCCAGAGCCACAAGGTCCCCCCTGAGCCTCCTTTGCTCCGGGCTGTGCCCCTTTCCCAGCTCTCTCAGGAACTCTCCAGCCCCTTGCCAGCTCCGTTCCCTTGCCTGGACTGGCTCCAGCCCCTCCGTGTCCCTCTTGTCCCAGAGGTGCTGCCAGCACTGCAGGTGCCCCAGCAGTGCCAGCACAGGGACGGGCCCAGCGCCCCGCGCATGCGCAGTGGGGGGTGAGGGGGGCCCAGTTCTCCCGCGCATGCGCAGTAGCCACCGCGCCCGCGCATGCGCCGTAGCCACCGCGCCCGCGCATGCGCAGTAGCCACCGCGCCCGAGCATGCCCCGTAGCCACCGCGCCCGCGCATGCGCAGTAGCCACCGCGCCCGCGCATGCGCCGTAGCCCCCGCGCCCGCGCATGCGCAGTAGCCCCCGCGCCCGCGCATGCGTAGTAGCCACCGCGCCCGCGCATGCGCAGTACACCCCGCGCCCGCGCATGCGCAGTAGCCACCGCGCCCGCGCATGCGCCGTAGCCCCCGCGCCCGCGCATGCGCAGTAGCCCCCGCGCCCGCGCATGCGCAGTAGCACCCGCGCCCGCGCATGCGCCGTAGCCACCGCGCCCGCGCATGCGCCGTAGACCCCGCGCATGCGCAGTAGCACGCGCGCCCGCGCATGCGCAGTAGCCACCGCGCCCGCGCATGCGCAGTAGCCACCGCGCCCGCGCATGCGCCGTAGCCACCGCGCCCGCGCATGCGCAGTACACCCCGCGCCCGCGCATGCGCAGTAGCCACCGCGCCCGCGCATGCGCCGTAGCCCCCGCGCCCGCGCATGCGCAGTAGCCCCCGCGCCCGCGCATGCGTAGTAGCACCCGCGCCCGCGCATGCGCCGTAGCCACCGCGCCCGCGCATGCGCCGTAGACCCCGCGCATGCGCAGTAGCACCCGCGCCCGCGCATGCGCAGTAGCCACCGCGCCCGCGCATGCGCCGTAGCCACCGCGCCCGCGCATGCGCCGTAGCCACCGCGCCCGCGCATGCGCAGTACACCCCACGCCCGCGCATGCGCAGTAGCCACCGCGCCCCCGCATGCGCAGTAGCCACCGCGCCCGAGCATGCCCCGTAGCCACCGCGCCCGCGCATGCGCAGTAGCCACCGCGCCCGCGCATGCGCCGTAGCCCCCGCGCCCGCGCATGCGCAGTAGCCCCCGCGCCCGCGCATGCGTAGTAGCCACCGCGCCCGCGCATGCGCAGTACACCCCGCGCCCGCGCATGCGCAGTAGCCACCGCGCCCGCGCATGCGCCGTAGCCCCCGCGCCCGCGCATGCGCAGTAGCCCCCGCGCCCGCGCATGCGCAGTAGCACCCGCGCCCGCGCATGCGCCGTAGCCACCGCGCCCGCGCATGCGCCGTAGACCCCGCGCATGCGCAGTAGCACGCGCGCCCGCGCATGCGCAGTAGCCACCGCGCCCGCGCATGCGCAGTAGCCACCGCGCCCGCGCATGCGCCGTAGCCACCGCGCCCGCGCATGCGCAGTACACCCCGCGCCCGCGCATGCGCAGTAGCCACTTCGCCCGCGCATGCGCCGTAGCCCCCGCGCCCGCGCATGCGCAGTAGCCCCCGCGCCCGCGCATGCGTAGTAGCACCCGCGCCCGCGCATGCGCCGTAGCCACCGCGCCCGCGCATGCGCCGTAGACCCCGCGCATGCGCAGTAGCACCCGCGCCCGCGCATGCGCAGTAGCCACCGCGCCCGCGCATGCGCCGTAGCCACCGCGCCCGCGCATGCGCCGTAGCCACCGCGCCCGCGCATGCGCAGTACACCCCACGCCCGCGCATGCGCAGTAGCCACCGCGCCCCCGCATGCGCAGTAGCCACCGCGCCCCCGCATGCGCAGTAGCCCCCGCGCCCGCGCATGCGCAGTAGCCCCCGCGCCCGCGCATGTGCCGTAGCCACCGCGCCCGCGCATGCGCCGTAGCGCCCGCGCCCGCGCATGCGCAGTAGCCCCCGCGCCCGCGCATGCGTAGTAGCCACCGCGCCCGAGCATGCGCAGTAGCCACCGCGCCCGTGCGGGCGTGCCGAGTGGGGGCTCCGCGCAGAGGGGCAGCGCGCCCGCGCATGATGCGCAGAGGTTTCTTTCGGACCTGGGCTGCATTTCCATCCCCCGCTCTGGGAGTCACCCGGTGCGTTAGGAGCGAGCCGATCCCGCTCCCTGAGACACAAGGGCTTGCTCGAGGAGACTGTTCCTGTTCCTCTCTTCCAGCCACTCTGCTCTCCCCAAAACACCCATTTCCTCGGAGCTCCTCTGCAACTGCATTTCCATGGACCCAGGGCTCCAGAAGCTGCAGAGTCGTGCAATGGGGTTTTTTTGGGAAGGGACCTTAAGCTCTTGCACTTCCACCTCTGTCATGAGAATCTCAGGGCTCTAAGACTCACAGAACCATTTGGGCTTGGAAGGACCTTCAAGCTCATCCAGTGCCAGCGCTGCCACGGGCAGGGACACCTCCCACTGTCCCGGGCTGCTCCCAGCCCCAGTGTGCAGCCTGGCCTGGAACATTCCAGGGCATCCAGGGGCAAATCCCCCTCTCTGGGCAGACAGAAGGAGCTAAACCTGGCTATTCCTGAGGGAGTGATGGCAGCACAGCCGAGTCCTGCATCCCTGATTCCCACGGGGAATCTCCATGTCCTTCCTGCTATGGGATCCAGGAGTTGCAGTAGGATTTTTGTGTTTGGTGCTGCATTCCCAGCATGGGCAGAAGCTGTCACGCTCGGAAACACAGCCAGTGTGACAAGGTTTTGCTCCCTTTCTGCTTTGTTTTTGCTGTGTTTTGTTTCTCTCGACAGCTGGCTTAGAACTTGTGTGTTGCTGTTTAGACATCAAGCTTTGGGGCTGAGGTTTTTTTATTCCCAAGTGCTTGCTGGCAGTAAAAATACACTTCACATCTGCAGTGTGTGCACGTGGCTTGGGCTGTGGATTCACACTTCTGGGGCAAAAAGAAGTCCCTTCACACCTGTGCTGCTGGTGGTGTCCCCTGTGAGAAGTTTGGTGGCTCGTTTGTGGCTCTCTCAGTTGTTCCCTTTCACAGAGCTCGGCATTTCTCCCCTTTTCAGTTTCATCCTGCAGAGCTTCGTTCCTGCTGCCGCAGCGTGTTCTGAACCCTCCGCTCGCAGCCTGGGGGTGCCTTTTGTGCTGCTCCTCCGTGGGGCTGCCTTGAGAGCGGAATCAAGGTTGGAAAAGACCTCGGAGATCACTGAGTGCAACCAGCACCAGCACGGCCGGCGCTGACCACGTCCGCCCATGCCACAGCCACAGGTGTTGGAGCACTCCCAGGGGTGGGCACTCCAAACCTCCCTGGGCAGCTGTGCCAAGGCCTGAGCGCCCTTTCCATGGAGGAATTTCCCCAATATCCACCCTGAGCCTCCCCTGGCCCAGCCTGAGGCCGTTCCCTCTCCTCCTGTCCCTGTTCCCTGGGAGCAGAGCCCGACCCCCCCGGCTGCTCCCTCCTGTCAGGGACTTGTCCAGAGCCACAAGGTCCCCCCTGAGCCTCCTTTGCTCCGGGCTGTGCCCCTTTCCCAGCTCTCTCAGGAACTCTCCAGCCCCTTGCCAGCTCCGTTCCCTTGCCTGGACTCGCTCCAGCCCCTCCGTGTCCCTCTTGTCCCAGAGGTGCTGCCAGCACTGCAGGTGCCCCAGCAGTGCCAGCACAGGGACGGGCCCAGCGCCCCGCGCATGCGCAGTGGGGGGTGAGGGGGGCCCAGTTCTCCCGCGCATGCGCAGTGGTGTGGGGGTAGGGCCAGCGCGCCCGCGCATGCGTAGTAGCACCCGCGCCCGCGCATGCGCCGTAGCCACCGCGCCCGCGCATTCGCCGTAGACCCCGCGCATGCGCAGTAGCACCCGCGCCCGCGCATGCGCAGTAGCCACCGCGCCCGCGCATGCGCAGTAGCCCCCGCGCCCGCGCATGCGTAGTAGCCACCGCGCCCGCGCATGCGCAGTACACCCCGCGCCCGCGCATGCGCAGTAGCCACCGCGCCCGCGCATGCGCCGTAGCCCCCGCGCCCGCGCATGCGCAGTAGTCCCCGCGCCCGCGCATGCGCAGTAGCCACCGCGCCCGCGCATGCGCAGTAGCCACCGCGCCCGCGCATGCGCCGTAGCCACCGCGCCCGCGCATGCGCAGTACACCCCGCGCCCGCGCATGCGCAGTAGCCCCCGCGCCCGCGCATGCGTAGTAGCACCCGCGCCCGCGCATGCGCCGTAGCCACCGCGCCCGCGCATGCGCCGTAGACCCCGCGCATGCGCAGTAGCACCCGCGCCCGCGCATGCGCAGTAGCCACCGCGCCCGCGCATGCGCCGTAGCCACCGCGCCCGCGCATGCGCCGTAGCCACCGCGCCCGCGCATGCGCAGTAGCCACCGCGCCCGAGCATGCCCCGTAGCCACCGCGCCCGCGCATGCGCCGTAGCCACCGAGCCCGCGCATGCGCAGTACACCCCGCGCCCGCGCATGCGCAGTAGCCACCGCGCCCGCGCATGCGCCGTAGCCCCCGCGCCCGCGCATGCGCAGTAGCCACCGCGCCCGGGCATGCGCAGTAGCCACCGCGCCCGCGCATGCGCCGTAGACCCCGCGCCCGCGCATGCGCAGTAGCCACCGCGACCGCGCATGCGTAGTAGCACCCGATCCCGCGCATGCGCCGTAGCCACCGCGCCCGCGCATGCGCCGTAGCCACGGCGCCCGCGCATGCGCCGTAGCCCCCGCGCCCGCGCATGCGCAGTAGCCACCGGGCCCGCGCATGCGCAGTATCCCCCGCGCCCGCGCAAGCGCCGTAACCCCCGCGCCCGCGCATGCGCCGGACCAGCCGCGCCCGCGCATGCGCAGTAGCCCCCGCGCCCGCGCATGCGCCGTAGACCCCGCGCCCGCGCATGCGCCGTAGCCACCGCGCCCACGCCCGAGCATGCGCCGTAGCCCCCGCGCCCGCGCATGCGCCGTAGCCACCGCGCCCGCGCATGCGCCGTAGCCCCCGCGCCCGCGCATGCGCAGTAGCCACTTCGCCCGCGCATGCGCCGTAGCCACCGCGCCCGCGCATGCGCAGTAGCCCACACCCTCGCGCATGCGCAGTAGCCACCGCGCCCGCGCATGCGCCGCAGCCACCGCGCCCGCGCATGCGCCGTAGCCCCCGCGCCCGCGCATGCGCAGTAGCCACCGCGCCCGCGCATGCGTAGTAGCACCCGATCCCGCGCATGCGCCGTAGCCCCCGCGCCCGCGCATGCGCCGTAGCCACCGCGCCCGCGCATGCGCAGTAGCCCCCGCGCCCGCGCATGCGCAGTAGCACCCGCGCCCGCGCATGCGCCGTAGCCACCGCGCCCGCGCATGCGCCGTAGACCCCGCGCATGCGCAGTAGCACGCGCGCCCGCGCATGCGCAGTAGCCGCCGCGCTGGCGCATGCGCAGTAGCCACCGCGCCCGCGCATGCGCCGTAGCCACCGCGCCAGCGCATGCGCAGTACACCCCGCGCCCGCGCATGCGCAGTAGCCACCGCGCCCGCGCATGCGCCGTAGCCACCGCGCCCGCGCATGCGCAGTAGCCCCCGCGCCCGCGCATGCGTAGTAGCACCCGCGCCCGCGCATGCGCCGTAGCCACCGCGCCCGCGCATGCGCCGTAGACCCCGCGCATGCGCAGTAGCACCCGCGCCCGCGCATGCGCAGTAGCCACCGCGCCCGCGCATGCGCCGTAGCCACCGCGCCCGCGCATGCGCCGTAGCCACCGCGCCCGCGCATGCGCAGTACACCCCACGCCCGCGCATGCGCAGTAGCCACCGCGCCCCCGCATGCGCAGTAGCCACCGCGCCCCCGCATGCGCAGTAGCCCCCGCGCCCGCGCATGCGCAGTAGCCCCCGCGCCCGCGCATGTGCCGTAGCCACCGCGCCCGCGCATGCGCAGTAGCCACCGCGCCCGCGCATGCGCGGTAGCCACCGCGCCCGTGCGGGCGTGCCGAGTGGGGGCTCCGCGCAGAGGGGCAGCGCGCCCGCGCATGATGCGCAGAGGTTTCTTTCGGACCTGGGCTGCATTTCCATCCCCCGCTCTGGGAGTCACCCGGTGCGTTAGGAGCGAGCCGATCCCGCTCCCTGAGACACAAGGGCTTGCTCGAGGAGACTGTTCCTGTTCCTCTCTTCCAGCCACTCTGCTCTCCCCAAAACACCCATTTCCTCGGAGCTCCTCTGCAACTGCATTTCCATGGACCCAGGGCTCCAGAAGCTGCAGAGTCGTGCAATGGGGTTTTTTTGGGAAGGGACCTTAAGCTCTTGCACTTCCACCTCTGTCATGAGAATCTCAGGGCTCTAAGACTCACAGAACCATTTGGGCTTGGAAGGACCTTCAAGCTCATCCAGTGCCAGCGCTGCCACGGGCAGGGACACCTCCCACTGTCCCGGGCTGCTCCCAGCCCCAGTGTGCAGCCTGGCCTGGAACATTCCAGGGCATCCAGGGGCAAATCCCCCTCTCTGGGCAGACAGAAGGAGCTAAACCTGGCTATTCCTGAGGGAGTGATGGCAGCACAGCCGAGTCCTGCATCCCTGATTCCCACGGGGAATCTCCATGTCCTTCCTGCTATGGGATCCAGGAGTTGCAGTAGGATTTTTGTGTTTGGTGCTGCATTCCCAGCATGGCAGAAGCTGTCACGCTCGGAAACACAGCCAGTGTGACAAGGTTTTGCTCCCTTTCTGCTTTGTTTTTGCTGTGTTTTGTTTCTCTCGACAGCTGGCTTAGAACTTGTGTGTTGCTGTTTAGACATCAAGCTTTGGGGCTGAGGTTTTTTTATTCCCAAGTGCTTGCTGGCAGTAAAAATACACTTCACATCTGCAGTGTGTGCACGTGGCTTGGGCTGTGGATTCACACTTCTGGGGCAAAAAGAAGTCCCTTCACACCTGTGCTGCTGGTGGTGTCCCCTGTGAGAAGTTTGGTGGCTCGTTTGTGGCTCTCTCAGTTGTTCCCTTTCACAGAGCTCGGCATTTCTCCCCTTTTCAGTTTCATCCTGCAGAGCTTCGTTCCTGCTGCCGCAGCGTGTTCTGAACCCTCCGCTCGCAGCCTGGGGGTGCCTTTTGTGCTGCTCCTCCGTGGGGCTGCCTTGAGAGCGGAATCAAGGTTGGAAAAGACCTCGGAGATCACTGAGTGCAACCAGCACCAGCACGGCCGGCGCTGACCACGTCCGCCCATGCCACAGCCACAGGTGTTGGAGCACTCCCAGGGGTGGGCACTCCAAACCTCCCTGGGCAGCTGTGCCAAGGCCTGAGCGCCCTTTCCATGGAGGAATTTCCCCAATATCCACCCTGAGCCTCCCCTGGCCCAGCCTGAGGCCGTTCCCTCTCCTCCTGTCCCTGTTCCCTGCGAGCAGAGCCCGACCCCCCCGGCTGCTCCCTCCTGTCAGGGACTTGTCCAGAGCCACAAGGTCCCCCCTGAGCCTCCTTTGCTCCGGGCTGTGCCCCTTTCCCAGCTCTCTCAGGAACTCTCCAGCCCCTTGCCAGCTCCGTTCCCTTGCCTGGACTCGCTCCAGCCCCTCCGTGTCCCTCTTGTCCCAGAGGTGCTGCCAGCACTGCAGGTGCCCCAGCAGTGCCAGCACAGGGACGGGCCCAGCGCCCCGCGCATGCGCAGTGGGGGGTGAGGGGGGCCCAGTTCTCCCGCGCATGCGCAGTAGCCACCGCGCCCGCGCATGCGCCGTAGCCACCGCGCCCGCGCATGCGCAGTAGCCACCGCGCCCGAGCATGCCCCGTAGCCACCGCGCCCGCGCATGCGCAGTAGCCACCGCGCCCGCGCATGCGCCGTAGCCCCCGCGGCCGCGCATGCGCAGTAGCCCCCGCGCCCGCGCATGCGTAGTAGCCACCGCGCCCGCGCATGCGCAGTACACCCCGCGCCCGCGCATGCGCAGTAGCCACCGCGCCCGCGCATGCGCCGTAGCCCCCGCGCCCGCGCATGCGCAGTAGCCCCCGCGCCCGCGCATGCGCAGTAGCACCCGCGCCCGCGCATGCGCCGTAGCCACCGCGCCCGCGCATGCGCCGTAGACCCCGCGCATGCGCAGTAGCACGCGCGCCCGCGCATGCGCAGTAGCCACCGCGCCCGCGCATGCGCAGTAGCCACCGCGCCCGCGCATGCGCCGTAGCCACCGCGCCCGCGCATGCGCAGTACACCCCGCGCCCGCGCATGCGCAGTAGCCACCGCGCCCGCGCATGCGCCGTAGCCCCCGCGCCCGCGCATGCGCAGTAGCCCCCGCGCCCGCGCATGCGTAGTAGCACCCGCGCCCGCGCATGCGCCGTAGCCACCGCGCCCGCGCATGCGCCGTAGACCCCGCGCATGCGCAGTAGCACCCGCGCCCGCGCATGCGCAGTAGCCACCGCGCCCGCGCATGCGCCGTAGCCACCGCGCCCGCGCATGCGCCGTAGCCACCGCGCCCGCGCATGCGCAGTACACCCCACGCCCGCGCATGCGCAGTAGCCACCGCGCCCCCGCATGCGCAGTAGCCACCGCGCCCGAGCATGCCCCGTAGCCACCGCGCCCGCGCATGCGCAGTAGCCACCGCGCCCGCGCATGCGCCGTAGCCCCCGCGCCCGCGCATGCGCAGTAGCCCCCGCGCCCGCGCATGCGTAGTAGCCACCGCGCCCGCGCATGCGCAGTAGCCACCGCGCCCGCGCATGCGCGGTAGCCACCGCGCCCGTGCGGGCGTGCCGAGTGGGGGCTCCGCGCAGAGGGGCAGCGCGCCCGCGCATGATGCGCAGAGGTTTCTTTCGGACCTGGGCTGCATTTCCATCCCCCGCTCTGGGAGTCACCCGGTGCGTTAGGAGCGAGCCGATCCCGCTCCCTGAGACACAAGGGCTTGCTCGAGGAGACTGTTCCTGTTCCTCTCTTCCAGCCACTCTGCTCTCCCCAAAACACCCATTTCCTCGGAGCTCCTCTGCAACTGCATTTCCATGGACCCAGGGCTCCAGAAGCTGCAGAGTCGTGCAATGGGGTTTTTTTGGGAAGGGACCTTAAGCTCTTGCACTTCCACCTCTGTCATGAGAATCTCAGGGCTCTAAGACTCACAGAACCATTTGGGCTTGGAAGGACCTTCAAGCTCATCCAGTGCCAGCGCTGCCACGGGCAGGGACACCTCCCACTGTCCCGGGCTGCTCCCAGCCCCAGTGTGCAGCCTGGCCTGGAACATTCCAGGGCATCCAGGGGCAAATCCCCCTCTCTGGGCAGACAGAAGGAGCTAAACCTGGCTATTCCTGAGGGAGTGATGGCAGCACAGCCGAGTCCTGCATCCCTGATTCCCACGGGGAATCTCCATGTCCTTCCTGCTATGGGATCCAGGAGTTGCAGTAGGATTTTTGTGTTTGGTGCTGCATTCCCAGCATGGCAGAAGCTGTCACGCTCGGAAACACAGCCAGTGTGACAAGGTTTTGCTCCCTTTCTGCTTTGTTTTTGCTGTGTTTTGTTTCTCTCGACAGCTGGCTTAGAACTTGTGTGTTGCTGTTTAGACATCAAGCTTTGGGGCTGAGGTTTTTTTATTCCCAAGTGCTTGCTGGCAGTAAAAATACACTTCACATCTGCAGTGTGTGCACGTGGCTTGGGCTGTGGATTCACACTTCTGGGGCAAAAAGAAGTCCCTTCACACCTGTGCTGCTGGTGGTGTCCCCTGTGAGAAGTTTGGTGGCTCGTTTGTGGCTCTCTCAGTTGTTCCCTTTCACAGAGCTCGGCATTTCTCCCCTTTTCAGTTTCATCCTGCAGAGCTTCGTTCCTGCTGCCGCAGCGTGTTCTGAACCCTCCGCTCGCAGCCTGGGGGTGCCTTTTGTGCTGCTCCTCCGTGGGGCTGCCTTGAGAGCGGAATCAAGGTTGGAAAAGACCTCGGAGATCACTGAGTGCAACCAGCACCAGCACGGCCGGCGCTGACCACGTCCGCCCATGCCACAGCCACAGGTGTTGGAGCACTCCCAGGGGTGGGCACTCCAAACCTCCCTGGGCAGCTGTGCCAAGGCCTGAGCGCCCTTTCCATGGAGGAATTTCCCCAATATCCACCCTGAGCCTCCCCTGGCCCAGCCTGAGGCCGTTCCCTCTCCTCCTGTCCCTGTTCCCTGGGAGCAGAGCCCGACCCCCCCGGCTGCTCCCTCCTGTCAGGGACTTGTCCAGAGCCACAAGGTCCCCCCTGAGCCTCCTTTGCTCCGGGCTGTGCCCCTTTCCCAGCTCTCTCAGGAACTCTCCAGCCCCTTGCCAGCTCCGTTCCCTTGCCTGGACTCGCTCCAGCCCCTCCGTGTCCCTCTTGTCCCAGAGGTGCTGCCAGCACGGCAGGTGCCCCAGCAGTGCCAGCACAGGGACGGGCCCAGCGCCCCGCGCATGCGCAGTGGGGGGTGAGGGGGGCCCAGTTCTCCCGCGCATGCGCAGTGGTGTGGGGGTAGGGCCAGCGCGCCCGCGCATGCGTAGTAGCACCCGCGCCCGCGCATGCGCCGTAGCCACCGCGCCCGCGCATTCGCCGTAGACCCCGCGCATGCGCAGTAGCACCCGCGCCCGCGCATGCGCAGTAGCCACCGCGCCCGCGCATGCGCAGTAGCCCCCGCGCCCGCGCATGCGTAGTAGCCACCGCGCCCGCGCATGCGCAGTACACCCCGCGCCCGCGCATGCGCAGTAGCCACCGCGCCCGCGCATGCGCCGTAGCCCCCGCGCCCGCGCATGCGCAGTAGTCCCCGCGCCCGCGCATGCGCAGTAGCCACCGCGCCCGCGCATGCGCAGTAGCCACCGCGCCCGCGCATGCGCCGTAGCCACCGCGCCCGCGCATGCGCAGTACACCCCGCGCCCGCGCATGCGCAGTAGCCACCGCGCCCGCGCATGCGCCGTAGCCCCCGCGCCCGCGCATGCGCAGTAGCCCCCGCGCCCGCGCATGCGTAGTAGCACCCGCGCCCGCGCATGCGCCGTAGCCACCGCGCCCGCGCATGCGCCGTAGACCCCGCGCATGCGCAGTAGCACCCGCGCCCGCGCATGCGCAGTAGCCACCGCGCCCGCGCATGCGCCGTAGCCACCGCGCCCGCGCATGCGCCGTAGCCACCGCGCCCGCGCATGCGCAGTAGCCACCGCGCCCGAGCATGCCCCGTAGCCACCGCGCCCGCGCATGCGCCGTAGCCACCGAGCCCGCGCATGCGCAGTACACCCCGCGCCCGCGCATGCGCAGTAGCCACCGCGCCCGCGCATGCGCCGTAGCCCCCGCGCCCGCGCATGCGCAGTAGCCACCGCGCCCGGGCATGCGCAGTAGCCACCGCGCCCGCGCATGCGCCGTAGACCCCGCGCCCGCGCATGCGCAGTAGCCACCGCGACCGCGCATGCGTAGTAGCACCCGATCCCGCGCATGCGCCGTAGCCACCGCGCCCGCGCATGCGCCGTAGCCACGGCGCCCGCGCATGCGCCGTAGCCCCCGCGCCCGCGCATGCGCAGTAGCCACCGGGCCCGCGCATGCGCAGTATCCCCCGCGCCCGCGCAAGCGCCGTAACCCCCGCGCCCGCGCATGCGCCGGACCAGCCGCGCCCGCGCATGCGCAGTAGCCCCCGCGCCCGCGCATGCGCCGTAGACCCCGCGCCCGCGCATGCGCCGTAGCCACCGCGCCCACGCCCGAGCATGCGCCGTAGCCCCCGCGCCCGCGCATGCGCCGTAGCCACCGCGCCCGCGCATGCGCCGTAGCCCCCGCGCCCGCGCATGCGCAGTAGCCACTTCGCCCGCGCATGCGCCGTAGCCACCGCGCCCGCGCATGCGCAGTAGCCCACACCCTCGCGCATGCGCAGTAGCCACCGCGCCCGCGCATGCGCCGCAGCCACCGCGCCCGCGCATGCGCCGTAGCCCCCGCGCCCGCGCATGCGCAGTAGCCACCGCGCCCGCGCATGCGTAGTAGCACCCGATCCCGCGCATGCGCCGTAGCCCCCGCGCCCGCGCATGCGCCGTAGACCCCGCGCATGCGCAGTAGCACCCGCGCCCGCGCATGCGCAGTAGCCACCGCGCCCGCGCATGCGCCGTAGCCACCGCGCCAGCGCATGCGCAGTACACCCCGCGCCCGCGCATGCGCAGTAGCCACCGCGCCCGCGCATGCGCCGTAGCCACCGCGCCCGCGCATGCGCAGTAGCCCCCGCGCCCGCGCATGCGTAGTAGCACCCGCGCCCGCGCATGCGCCGTAGCCACCGCGCCCGCGCATGCGCCGTAGACCCCGCGCATGCGCAGTAGCACCCGCGCCCGCGCATGCGCAGTAGCCACCGCGCCCGCGCATGCGCCGTAGCCACCGCGCCCGCGCATGCGCCGTAGCCACCGCGCCCGCGCATGCGCAGTACACCCCACGCCCGCGCATGCGCAGTAGCCACCGCGCCCCCGCATGCGCAGTAGCCACCGCGCCCCCGCATGCGCAGTAGCCCCCGCGCCCGCGCATGCGCAGTAGCCCCCGCGCCCGCGCATGTGCCGTAGCCACCGCGCCCGCGCATGCGCAGTAGCCACCGCGCCCGCGCATGCGCGGTAGCCACCGCGCCCGTGCGGGCGTGCCGAGTGGGGGCTCCGCGCAGAGGGGCAGCGCGCCCGCGCATGATGCGCAGAGGTTTCTTTCGGACCTGGGCTGCATTTCCATCCCCCGCTCTGGGAGTCACCCGGTGCGTTAGGAGCGAGCCGATCCCGCTCCCTGAGACACAAGGGCTTGCTCGAGGAGACTGTTCCTGTTCCTCTCTTCCAGCCACTCTGCTCTCCCCAAAACACCCATTTCCTCGGAGCTCCTCTGCAACTGCATTTCCATGGACCCAGGGCTCCAGAAGCTGCAGAGTCGTGCAATGGGGTTTTTTTGGGAAGGGACCTTAAGCTCTTGCACTTCCACCTCTGTCATGAGAATCTCAGGGCTCTAAGACTCACAGAACCATTTGGGCTTGGAAGGACCTTCAAGCTCATCCAGTGCCAGCGCTGCCACGGGCAGGGACACCTCCCACTGTCCCGGGCTGCTCCCAGCCCCAGTGTGCAGCCTGGCCTGGAACATTCCAGGGCATCCAGGGGCAAATCCCCCTCTCTGGGCAGACAGAAGGAGCTAAACCTGGCTATTCCTGAGGGAGTGATGGCAGCACAGCCGAGTCCTGCATCCCTGATTCCCACGGGGAATCTCCATGTCCTTCCTGCTATGGGATCCAGGAGTTGCAGTAGGATTTTTGTGTTTGGTGCTGCATTCCCAGCATGGCAGAAGCTGTCACGCTCGGAAACACAGCCAGTGTGACAAGGTTTTGCTCCCTTTCTGCTTTGTTTTTGCTGTGTTTTGTTTCTCTCGACAGCTGGCTTAGAACTTGTGTGTTGCTGTTTAGACATCAAGCTTTGGGGCTGAGGTTTTTTTATTCCCAAGTGCTTGCTGGCAGTAAAAATACACTTCACATCTGCAGTGTGTGCACGTGGCTTGGGCTGTGGATTCACACTTCTGGGGCAAAAAGAAGTCCCTTCACACCTGTGCTGCTGGTGGTGTCCCCTGTGAGAAGTTTGGTGGCTCGTTTGTGGCTCTCTCAGTTGTTCCCTTTCACAGAGCTCGGCATTTCTCCCCTTTTCAGTTTCATCCTGCAGAGCTTCGTTCCTGCTGCCGCAGCGTGTTCTGAACCCTCCGCTCGCAGCCTGGGGGTGCCTTTTGTGCTGCTCCTCCGTGGGGCTGCCTTGAGAGCGGAATCAAGGTTGGAAAAGACCTCGGAGATCACTGAGTGCAACCAGCACCAGCACGGCCGGCGCTGACCACGTCCGCCCATGCCACAGCCACAGGTGTTGGAGCACTCCCAGGGGTGGGCACTCCAAACCTCCCTGGGCAGCTGTGCCAAGGCCTGAGCGCCCTTTCCATGGAGGAATTTCCCCAATATCCACCCTGAGCCTCCCCTGGCCCAGCCTGAGGCCGTTCCCTCTCCTCCTGTCCCTGTTCCCTGCGAGCAGAGCCCGACCCCCCCGGCTGCTCCCTCCTGTCAGGGACTTGTCCAGAGCCACAAGGTCCCCCCTGAGCCTCCTTTGCTCCGGGCTGTGCCCCTTTCCCAGCTCTCTCAGGAACTCTCCAACCCCTTGCCAGCTCCGTTCCCTTGCCTGGACTGGCTCCAGCCCCTCCGTGTCCCTCTTGTCCCAGAGGTGCTGCCAGCACTGCAGGTGCCCCAGCAGTGCCAGCACAGGGACGGGCCCAGCGCCCCGCGCATGCGCAGTGGGGGGTGAGGGGGGCCCAGTTCTCCCGCGCATGCGCAGTAGCCACCGCGCCCGCGCATGCGCCGTAGCCACCGCGCCCGCGCATGCGCAGTAGCCACCGCGCACGAGCATGCCCCGTAGCCACCGCGCCCGCGCATGCGCAGTAGCCACCGCGCCCGCGCATGCGCCGTAGCCCCCGCGCCCGCGCATGCGCGGTAGCCCCCGCGCCCGCGCATGCGTAGTAGCCACCGCGCCCGCGCATGCGCAGTACACCCCGCGCCCGCGCATGCGCAGTAGCCACCGCGCCCGCGCATGCGCCGTAGCCCCCGCGCCCGCGCATGCGCAGTAGCCCCCGCGCCCGCGCATGCGCAGTAGCACCCGCGCCCGCGCATGCGCCGTAGCCACCGAGCCCGCGCATGCGCAGTACACCCCGCGCCCGCGCATGCGCAGTAGCCACCGCGCCCGCGCATGCGCCGTAGCCCCCGCGCCCGCGCATGCGCAGTAGCCACCGCGCCCGGGCATGCGCAGTAGCCACCGCGCCCGCGCATGCGCCGTAGACCCCGCGCCCGCGCATGCGCAGTAGCCACCGCGACCGCGCATGCGCAGTAGCACCCGATCCCGCGCATGCGCCGTAGCCACCGCGCCCGCGCATGCGCCGTAGCCACGGCGCCCGCGCATGCGCCGTAGCCCCCGCGCCCGCGCATGCGCAGTAGCCACCGGGCCCGCGCATGCGCAGTATCCCCCGCGCCCGCGCAAGCGCCGTAACCCCCGCGCCCGCGCATGCGCCGGACCAGCCGCGCCCGCGCATGCGCAGTAGCCCCCGCGCCCGCGCATGCGCCGTAGACCCCGCGCCCGCGCATGCGCCGTAGCCACCGCGCCCACGCCCGAGCATGCGCCGTAGCCCCCGCGCCCGCGCATGCGCCGTAGCCACCGCGCCCGCGCATGCGCCGTAGCCCCCGCGCCCGCGCATGCGCAGTAGCCACTTCGCCCGCGCATGCGCCGTAGCCACCGCGCCCGCGCATGCGCAGTAGCCCACACCCTCGCGCATGCGCAGTAGCCACCGCGCCCGCGCATGCGCCGCAGCCACCGCGCCCGCGCAAGCGCCGTAGCCCCCGCGCCCGCGCATGCGCAGTAGCCACCGCGCCCGCGCATGCGTAGTAGCACCCGATCCCGCGCATGCGCCGTAGCCCCCGCGCCCGCGCATGCGCCGTAGCCACCGCGCCCGCGCATGCGCAGTACACCCCGCGCCCGCGCATGCGCAGTAGCCACCGCGCCCGCGCATGCGCCGTAGCCACCGTGCCCGCGCATGCGCCGTAGCCCCCGCGCCCGCGCATGCGTAGTAGCACCCGCGCCCGCGCATGCGCCGTAGCCACCGCGCCCGCGCATGCGCCGTAGACCCCGCGCATGCGCAGTAGCACGCGCGCCCGCGCATGCGCCGTAGCCACCGCGCCCGCGCATGCGCAGTACACCCCGCGCCCGCGCATGCCCCGTAGCCACCGCGCCCGCGCATGCGCCGTAGCCCCCGCGCCCGCGCATGCGTAGTAGCACCCGCGCCCGCGCATGCGCCGTAGCCACCGCGCCCGCGCATGCGCCGTAGACCCCGCGCATGCGCAGTACCACGCGCGCCCGCGCATGCGCAGTAGCCACCGCGCCCGCGCATGCGCCGTAGCCACCGCGCCCGCGCATGCGCCGTAGCCACCGCGCCCGCGCATGCGCAGTACACCCCACGCCCGCGCATGCGCAGTAGCCACCGCGCCCCCGCATGCGCAGTAGCCACCGCGCCCCCGCATGCGCAGTAGCCCCCGCGCCCGCGCATGCGCAGTAGCCCCCGCGCCCGCGCATGTGCCGTAGCCACCGCGCCCGCGCATGCGCAGTAGCCACCGCGCCCGCGCATGCGCAGTAGCCACCGCGCCCGTGCGGGCGTGCCGAGTGGGGGCTCCGCGCAGAGGGGCAGCGCGCCCGCGCATGATGCGCAGAGGTTTCTTTCGGACCTGGGCTGCATTTCCATCCCCCGCTCTGGGAGTCACCCGGTGCGTTAGGAGCGAGCCGATCCCGCTCCCTGAGACACAAGGGCTTGCTCGAGGAGACTGTTCCTGTTCCTCTCTTCCAGCCACTCTGCTCTCCCCAAAACACCCATTTCCTCGGAGCTCCTCTGCAACTGCATTTCCATGGACCCAGGGCTCCAGAAGCTGCAGAGTCGTGCAATGGGGTTTTTTTGGGAAGGGACCTTAAGCTCTTGCACTTCCACCTCTGTCATGAGAATCTCAGGGCTCTAAGACTCACAGAACCATTTGGGCTTGGAAGGACCTTCAAGCTCATCCAGTGCCAGCGCTGCCACGGGCAGGGACACCTCCCACTGTCCCGGGCTGCTCCCAGCCCCAGTGTGCAGCCTGGCCTGGAACATTCCAGGGCATCCAGGGGCAAATCCCCCTCTCTGGGCAGACAGAAGGAGCTAAACCTGGCTATTCCTGAGGGAGTGATGGCAGCACAGCCGAGTCCTGCATCCCTGATTCCCACGGGGAATCTCCATGTCCTTCCTGCTATGGGATCCAGGAGTTGCAGTAGGATTTTTGTGTTTGGTGCTGCATTCCCAGCATGGCAGAAGCTGTCACGCTCGGAAACACAGCCAGTGTGACAAGGTTTTGCTCCCTTTCTGCTTTGTTTTTGCTGTGTTTTGTTTCTCTCGACAGCTGGCTTAGAACTTGTGTGTTGCTGTTTAGACATCAAGCTTTGGGGCTGAGGTTTTTTTATTCCCAAGTGCTTGCTGGCAGTAAAAATACACTTCACATCTGCAGTGTGTGCACGTGGCTTGGGCTGTGGATTCACACTTCTGGGGCAAAAAGAAGTCCCTTCACACCTGTGCTGCTGGTGGTGTCCCCTGTGAGAAGTTTGGTGGCTCGTTTGTGGCTCTCTCAGTTGTTCCCTTTCACAGAGCTCGGCATTTCTCCCCTTTTCAGTTTCATCCTGCAGAGCTTCGTTCCTGCTGCCGCAGCGTGTTCTGAACCCTCCGCTCGCAGCCTGGGGGTGCCTTTTGTGCTGCTCCTCCGTGGGGCTGCCTTGAGAGCGGAATCAAGGTTGGAAAAGACCTCGGAGATCACTGAGTGCAACCAGCACCAGCACGGCCGGCGCTGACCACGTCCGCCCATGCCACAGCCACAGGTGTTGGAGCACTCCCAGGGGTGGGCACTCCAAACCTCCCTGGGCAGCTGTGCCAAGGCCTGAGCGCCCTTTCCATGGAGGAATTTCCCCAATATCCACCCTGAGCCTCCCCTGGCCCAGCCTGAGGCCGTTCCCTCTCCTCCTGTCCCTGTTCCCTGCGAGCAGAGCCCGACCCCCCCGGCTGCTCCCTCCTGTCAGGGACTTGTCCAGAGCCACAAGGTCCCCCCTGAGCCTCCTTTGCTCCGGGCTGTGCCCCTTTCCCAGCTCTCTCAGGAACTCTCCAACCCCTTGCCAGCTCCGTTCCCTTGCCTGGACTGGCTCCAGCCCCTCCGTGTCCCTCTTGTCCCAGAGGTGCTGCCAGCACTGCAGGTGCCCCAGCAGTGCCAGCACAGGGACGGGCCCAGCGCCCCGCGCATGCGCAGTGGGGGGTGAGGGGGGCCCAGTTCTCCCGCGCATGCGCAGTGGTGTGGGGGTAGGGCCAGCGCGTCCGCGCATGCGTAGTAGCACCCGCGCCCGCGCATTCGCAGTAGCCACCGCGCCCGCGCATGCGCCGTAGCCCCCGCGCCCGCGCATGCGCAGTAGCCCCCGCGCCCGCGCATGCGTAGTAGCCCCCGCGCCCGCGCATGCGCCGTAGCCACCGCGCCCGCGCATGCGCCGTAGACCCCGCGCATGCGCAGTAGCACCCGCGCCCGCGCATGCGCAGTAGCCACCGCGCCCGCGCATGCGCCGTAGCCACCGCGCCCGCGCATGCGCCGTAGACCCCGCGCCCGCGCATGCGCCGTAGCCACCGCGCCCACGCCCGAGCATGCGCCGTAGCCCCCGCGCCCGCGCATGCGCAGTAGCCACCGCGCCCGCGCATGCGCCGTAGCCCCCGCGCCCGCGCATGCGCAGTAGCCCCCGCGCCCGCGCATGCGTAGTAGCACCCGCGCCCGCGCATGCGCCGTAGCCACCGCGCCCGCGCATGCGCCGTAGACCCCGCGCATGCGCAGTAGCACCCGCGCCCGCGCATGCGCAGTAGCCACCGCGCCCGCGCATGCGCCGTAGCCACCGCGCCCGCGCATGCGCCGTAGCCACCGCGCCCGCGCATGTGCCGTAGCCACCGCGCCCGCGCATGCGCAGTAGCCACCGCGCCCGCGCATGCGCAGTAGCCCCCGCGCCCGCGCATGCGCAGTAGCCACCGCGCCCGCGCATGCGCCGTAGCCACCGCGCCCGCGCATGCGCCGTAGCCACCGCCCCCGCGCATGCGCAGTAGCCACCGCGCCCCCGCATGCGCAGTAGCCCCCGCGCCCGCGCATGCGCAGTAGCCCCCGCGCCCGCGCATGTGCCGTAGCCACCGCGCCCGCGCATGCGCAGTAGCCACCGCGCCCGCGCATGCGCCGTAGCCACCGCGCCCGTGCGGGCGTGCCGAGTGGGGGCTCCGCGCAGAGGGGCAGCGCGCCCGCGCATGATGCGCAGAGGTTTCTTTCGGACCTGGGCTGCATTTCCATCCCCCGCTCTGGGAGTCACCCGGTGCGTTAGGAGCGAGCCGATCCCGCTCCCTGAGACACAAGGGCTTGCTCGAGGAGACTGTTCCTGTTCCTCTCTTCCAGCCACTCTGCTCTCCCCAAAACACCCATTTCCTCGGAGCTCCTCTGCAACTGCATTTCCATGGACCCAGGGCTCCAGAAGCTGCAGAGTCGTGCAATGGGGTTTTTTTGGGAAGGGACCTTAAGCTCTTGCACTTCCACCTCTGTCATGAGAATCTCAGGGCTCTAAGACTCACAGAACCATTTGGGCTTGGAAGGACCTTCAAGCTCATCCAGTGCCAGCGCTGCCACGGGCAGGGACACCTCCCACTGTCCCGGGCTGCTCCCAGCCCCAGTGTGCAGCCTGGCCTGGAACATTCCAGGGCATCCAGGGGCAAATCCCCCTCTCTGGGCAGACAGAAGGAGCTAAACCTGGCTATTCCTGAGGGAGTGATGGCAGCACAGCCGAGTCCTGCATCCCTGATTCCCACGGGGAATCTCCATGTCCTTCCTGCTATGGGATCCAGGAGTTGCAGTAGGATTTTTGTGTTTGGTGCTGCATTCCCAGCATGGCAGAAGCTGTCACGCTCGGAAACACAGCCAGTGTGACAAGGTTTTGCTCCCTTTCTGCTTTGTTTTTGCTGTGTTTTGTTTCTCTCGACAGCTGGCTTAGAACTTGTGTGTTGCTGTTTAGACATCAAGCTTTGGGGCTGAGGTTTTTTTATTCCCAAGTGCTTGCTGGCAGTAAAAATACACTTCACATCTGCAGTGTGTGCACGTGGCTTGGGCTGTGGATTCACACTTCTGGGGCAAAAAGAAGTCCCTTCACACCTGTGCTGCTGGTGGTGTCCCCTGTGAGAAGTTTGGTGGCTCGTTTGTGGCTCTCTCAGTTGTTCCCTTTCACAGAGCTCGGCATTTCTCCCCTTTTCAGTTTCATCCTGCAGAGCTTCGTTCCTGCTGCCGCAGCGTGTTCTGAACCCTCCGCTCGCAGCCTGGGGGTGCCTTTTGTGCTGCTCCTCCGTGGGGCTGCCTTGAGAGCGGAATCAAGGTTGGAAAAGACCTCGGAGATCACTGAGTGCAACCAGCACCAGCACGGCCGGCGCTGACCACGTCCGCCCATGCCACAGCCACAGGTGTTGGAGCACTCCCAGGGGTGGGCACTCCAAACCTCCCTGGGCAGCTGTGCCAAGGCCTGAGCGCCCTTTCCATGGAGGAATTTCCCCAATATCCACCCTGAGCCTCCCCTGGCCCAGCCTGAGGCCGTTCCCTCTCCTCCTGTCCCTGTTCCCTGCGAGCAGAGCCCGACCCCCCCGGCTGCTCCCTCCTGTCAGGGACTTGTCCAGAGCCACAAGGTCCCCCCTGAGCCTCCTTTGCTCCGGGCTGTGCCCCTTTCCCAGCTCTCTCAGGAACTCTCCAGCCCCTTGCCAGCTCCGTTCCCTTGCCTGGACTCGCTCCAGCCCCTCCGTGTCCCTCTTGTCCCAGAGGTGCTGCCAGCACTGCAGGTGCCCCAGCAGTGCCAGCACAGGGACGGGCCCAGCGCCCCGCGCATGCGCAGTGGGGGGTGAGGGGGGCCCAGTTCTCCCGCGCATGCGCAGTGGTGTGGGGGTAGGGCCAGCGCGTCCGCGCATGCGTAGTAGCACCCGCGCCCGCGCATGCGCAGTAGCCACCGCGCCCGCGCATGCGCCGTAGCCCCCGCGCCCGCGCATGCGCAGTAGCCCCCGCGCCCGCGCATGCGTAGTAGCACCCGCGCCCGCGCATGCGCCGTAGACCCCGCGCATGCGCAGTAGCACCCGCGCCCGCGCATGCGCAGTAGCCACCGCGCCCGCGCATGCGCCGTAGCCACCGCGCCCGCGCATGCGCCGTATCCACCGCGCCCGCGCATGCGCAGTACACCCCACGCCCGCGCATGCGCAGTAGCCACCGCGCCCCCGCATGCGCAGTAGCCACCGCGCCCCCGCATGCGCAGTAGCCCCCGCGCCCGCGCATGCGCAGTAGCCCCCGCGCCCGCGCATGTGCCGTAGCCACCGCGCCCGCGCATGCGCCGTAGCGCCCGCGCCCGCGCATGCGCAGTAGCCCCCGCGCCCGCGCATGCGTAGTAGCCACCGCGCCCGAGCATGCGCAGTACACCCCGCGCCCGCGCATGCGCAGTAGCCACCGCGCCCGCGCATGCGCCGTAGCCCCCGCGCCCGCGCATGCGCAGTAGCCCCCGCGCCCGCGCATGCGCAGTAGCACCCGCGTCCGCGCATGCGCCGTAGCCACCGCGCCCGCGCATGCGCCGTAGACCCCGCGCATGCGCAGTAGCACGCGCGCCCGCGCATGCGCAGTAGCCACCGCGCTGGCGCATGCGCAGTAGCCACCGCGCCCGCGCATGCGCCGTAGCCACCGCGCCCGCGCATGCGCAGTACACCCCGCGCCCGCGCATGCGCAGTAGCCACCGCGCCCGCGCATGCGCCGTAGCCACCGCGCCCGCGCATGCGCCGTAGCCCCCGCGCCCGCGCATGCGTAGTAGCACCCGCGCCCGCGCATGCGCCGTAGCCACCGCGCCCGCGCATGCGCCGTAGACCCCGCGCATGCGCAGTAGCACCCGCGCCCGCGCATGCGCAGTAGCCACCGCGCCCGCGCATGCGCCGTAGCCACCGCGCCCGCGCATGCGCCGTAGCCACCGCGCCCGCGCATGCGCAGTACACCCCACGCCCGCGCATGCGCAGTAGCCACCGCGCCCCCGCATGCGCAGTAGCCACCGCGCCCCCGCATGCGCAGTAGCCCCCGCGCCCGCGCATGCGCAGTAGCCCCCGCGCCCGCGCATGTGCCGTAGCCACCGCGCCCGCGCATGCGCAGTAGCCACCGCGCCCGCGCATGCGCGGTAGCCACCGCGCCCGTGCGGGCGTGCCGAGTGGGGGCTCCGCGCAGAGGGGCAGCGCGCCCGCGCATGATGCGCAGAGGTTTCTTTCGGACCTGGGCTGCATTTCCATCCCCCGCTCTGGGAGTCACCCGGTGCGTTAGGAGCGAGCCGATCCCGCTCCCTGAGACACAAGGGCTTGCTCGAGGAGACTGTTCCTGTTCCTCTCTTCCAGCCACTCTGCTCTCCCCAAAACACCCATTTCCTCGGAGCTCCTCTGCAACTGCATTTCCATGGACCCAGGGCTCCAGAAGCTGCAGAGTCGTGCAATGGGGTTTTTTTGGGAAGGGACCTTAAGCTCTTGCACTTCCACCTCTGTCATGAGAATCTCAGGGCTCTAAGACTCACAGAACCATTTGGGCTTGGAAGGACCTTCAAGCTCATCCAGTGCCAGCGCTGCCACGGGCAGGGACACCTCCCACTGTCCCGGGCTGCTCCCAGCCCCAGTGTGCAGCCTGGCCTGGAACATTCCAGGGCATCCAGGGGCAAATCCCCCTCTCTGGGCAGACAGAAGGAGCTAAACCTGGCTATTCCTGAGGGAGTGATGGCAGCACAGCCGAGTCCTGCATCCCTGATTCCCACGGGGAATCTCCATGTCCTTCCTGCTATGGGATCCAGGAGTTGCAGTAGGATTTTTGTGTTTGGTGCTGCATTCCCAGCATGGCAGAAGCTGTCACGCTCGGAAACACAGCCAGTGTGACAAGGTTTTGCTCCCTTTCTGCTTTGTTTTTGCTGTGTTTTGTTTCTCTCGACAGCTGGCTTAGAACTTGTGTGTTGCTGTTTAGACATCAAGCTTTGGGGCTGAGGTTTTTTTATTCCCAAGTGCTTGCTGGCAGTAAAAATACACTTCACATCTGCAGTGTGTGCACGTGGCTTGGGCTGTGGATTCACACTTCTGGGGCAAAAAGAAGTCCCTTCACACCTGTGCTGCTGGTGGTGTCCCCTGTGAGAAGTTTGGTGGCTCGTTTGTGGCTCTCTCAGTTGTTCCCTTTCACAGAGCTCGGCATTTCTCCCCTTTTCAGTTTCATCCTGCAGAGCTTCGTTCCTGCTGCCGCAGCGTGTTCTGAACCCTCCGCTCGCAGCCTGGGGGTGCCTTTTGTGCTGCTCCTCCGTGGGGCTGCCTTGAGAGCGGAATCAAGGTTGGAAAAGACCTCGGAGATCACTGAGTGCAACCAGCACCAGCACGGCCGGCGCTGACCACGTCCGCCCATGCCACAGCCACAGGTGTTGGAGCACTCCCAGGGGTGGGCACTCCAAACCTCCCTGGGCAGCTGTGCCAAGGCCTGAGCGCCCTTTCCATGGAGGAATTTCCCCAATATCCACCCTGAGCCTCCCCTGGCCCAGCCTGAGGCCGTTCCCTCTCCTCCTGTCCCTGTTCCCTGGGAGCAGAGCCCGACCCCCCCGGCTGCTCCCTCCTGTCAGGGACTTGTCCAGAGCCACAAGGTCCCCCCTGAGCCTCCTTTGCTCCGGGCTGTGCCCCTTTCCCAGCTCTCTCAGGAACTCTCCAGCCCCTTGCCAGCTCCGTTCCCTTGCCTGGACTCGCTCCAGCCCCTCCGTGTCCCTCTTGTCCCAGAGGTGCTGCCAGCACTGCAGGTGCCCCAGCAGTGCCAGCACAGGGACGGGCCCAGCGCCCCGCGCATGCGCAGTGGGGGGTGAGGGGGGCCCAGTTCTCCCGCGCATGCGCAGTGGTGTGGGGGTAGGGCCAGCGCGCCCGCGCATGCGTAGTAGCACCCGCGCCCCCGCATGCGCCGTAGCCACCGCGCCCGCGCATTCGCCGTAGACCCCGCGCATGCGCAGTAGCACCCGCGCCCGCGCATGCGCAGTAGCCACCGCGCCCGCGCATGCGCAGTAGCCCCCGCGCCCGCGCATGCGTAGTAGCCACCGCGCCCGCGCATGCGCAGTACACCCCGCGCCCGCGCATGCGCAGTAGCCACCGCGCCCGCGCATGCGCAGTAGCCCCCGCGCCCGCGCATGCGCAGTAGTCCCCGCGCCCGCGCATGCGCAGTAGCCACCGCGCCCGCGCATGCGCAGTAGCCACCGCGCCCGCGCATGCGCCGTAGCCACCGCGCCCGCGCATGCGCAGTACACCCCGCGCCCGCGCATGCGCAGTAGCCACCGCGCCCGCGCATGCGCCGTAGCCCCCGCGCCCGCGCATGCGCAGTACACCCCGCGCCCGCGCATGCGTAGTAGCACCCGCGCCCGCGCATGCGCCGTAGCCACCGCGCCCGCGCATGCGCCGTAGACCCCGCGCATGCGCAGTAGCACCCGCGCCCGCGCATGCGCAGTAGCCACCGCGCCCGCGCATGCGCCGTAGCCACCGCGCCCGCGCATGCGCCGTAGCCACCGCGCCCGCGCATGCGCAGTAGCCACCGCGCCCGAGCATGCGCCGTAGCCCCCGCGCCCGCGCATGCGCCGTAGCCACCGCGCCCGCGCATGCGCCGTAGCCCCCGCGCCCGCGCATGCGCAGTAGCCACTTCGCCCGCGCATGCGCCGTAGCCACCGCGCCCGCGCATGCGCAGTAGCCCACACCCTCGCGCATGCGCAGTAGCCACCGCGCCCGCGCATGCGCCGCAGCCACCGCGCCCGCGCATGCGCCGTAGCCCCCGCGCCCGCGCATGCGCAGTAGCCACCGCGCCCGCGCATGCGTAGTAGCACCCGATCCCGCGCATGCGCCGTAGCCCCCGCGCCCGCGCATGCGCCGTAGCCACCGCGCCCGCGCATGCGCAGTAGCCCCCGCGCCCGCGCATGCGCAGTAGCACCCGCGCCCGCGCATGCGCCGTAGCCACCGCGCCCGCGCATGCGCCGTAGACCCCGCGCATGCGCAGTAGCACGCGCGCCCGCGCATGCGCAGTAGCCACCGCGCTGGCGCATGCGCAGTAGCCACCGCGCCCGCGCATGCGCCGTAGCCACCGCGCCCGCGCATGCGCAGTACACCCCGCGCCCGCGCATGCGCAGTAGCCACCGCGCCCGCGCATGCGCCGTAGCCACCGCGCCCGCGCATGCGCAGTAGCCCCCGCGCCCGCGCATGCGTAGTAGCACCCGCGCCCGCGCATGCGCCGTAGCCACCGCGCCCGCGCATGCGCCGTAGACCCCGCGCATGCGCAGTAGCACCCGCGCCCGCGCATGCGCAGTAGCCACCGCGCCCGCGCATGCGCCGTAGCCACCGCGCCCGCGCATGCGCCGTAGCCACCGCGCCCGCGCATGCGCAGTACACCCCACGCCCGCGCATGCGCAGTAGCCACCGCGCCCCCGCATGCGCAGTAGCCACCGCGCCCCCGCATGCGCAGTAGCCCCCGCGCCCGCGCATGCGCAGTAGCCCCCGCGCCCGCGCATGTGCCGTAGCCACCGCGCCCGCGCATGCGCAGTAGCCACCGCGCCCGCGCATGCGCGGTAGCCACCGCGCCCGTGCGGGCGTGCCGAGTGGGGGCTCCGCGCAGAGGGGCAGCGCGCCCGCGCATGATGCGCAGAGGTTTCTTTCGGACCTGGGCTGCATTTCCATCCCCCGCTCTGGGAGTCACCCGGTGCGTTAGGAGCGAGCCGATCCCGCTCCCTGAGACACAAGGGCTTGCTCGAGGAGACTGTTCCTGTTCCTCTCTTCCAGCCACTCTGCTCTCCCCAAAACACCCATTTCCTCGGAGCTCCTCTGCAACTGCATTTCCATGGACCCAGGGCTCCAGAAGCTGCAGAGTCGTGCAATGGGGTTTTTTTGGGAAGGGACCTTAAGCTCTTGCACTTCCACCTCTGTCATGAGAATCTCAGGGCTCTAAGACTCACAGAACCATTTGGGCTTGGAAGGACCTTCAAGCTCATCCAGTGCCAGCGCTGCCACGGGCAGGGACACCTCCCACTGTCCCGGGCTGCTCCCAGCCCCAGTGTGCAGCCTGGCCTGGAACATTCCAGGGCATCCAGGGGCAAATCCCCCTCTCTGGGCAGACAGAAGGAGCTAAACCTGGCTATTCCTGAGGGAGTGATGGCAGCACAGCCGAGTCCTGCATCCCTGATTCCCACGGGGAATCTCCATGTCCTTCCTGCTATGGGATCCAGGAGTTGCAGTAGGATTTTTGTGTTTGGTGCTGCATTCCCAGCATGGCAGAAGCTGTCACGCTCGGAAACACAGCCAGTGTGACAAGGTTTTGCTCCCTTTCTGCTTTGTTTTTGCTGTGTTTTGTTTCTCTCGACAGCTGGCTTAGAACTTGTGTGTTGCTGTTTAGACATCAAGCTTTGGGGCTGAGGTTTTTTTATTCCCAAGTGCTTGCTGGCAGTAAAAATACACTTCACATCTGCAGTGTGTGCACGTGGCTTGGGCTGTGGATTCACACTTCTGGGGCAAAAAGAAGTCCCTTCACACCTGTGCTGCTGGTGGTGTCCCCTGTGAGAAGTTTGGTGGCTCGTTTGTGGCTCTCTCAGTTGTTCCCTTTCACAGAGCTCGGCATTTCTCCCCTTTTCAGTTTCATCCTGCAGAGCTTCGTTCCTGCTGCCGCAGCGTGTTCTGAACCCTCCGCTCGCAGCCTGGGGGTGCCTTTTGTGCTGCTCCTCCGTGGGGCTGCCTTGAGAGCGGAATCAAGGTTGGAAAAGACCTCGGAGATCACTGAGTGCAACCAGCACCAGCACGGCCGGCGCTGACCACGTCCGCCCATGCCACAGCCACAGGTGTTGGAGCACTCCCAGGGGTGGGCACTCCAAACCTCCCTGGGCAGCTGTGCCAAGGCCTGAGCGCCCTTTCCATGGAGGAATTTCCCCAATATCCACCCTGAGCCTCCCCTGGCCCAGCCTGAGGCCGTTCCCTCTCCTCCTGTCCCTGTTCCCTGCGAGCAGAGCCCGACCCCCCCGGCTGCTCCCTCCTGTCAGGGACTTGTCCAGAGCCACAAGGTCCCCCCTGAGCCTCCTTTGCTCCGGGCTGTGCCCCTTTCCCAGCTCTCTCAGGAACTCTCCAACCCCTTGCCAGCTCCGTTCCCTTGCCTGGACTGGCTCCAGCCCCTCCGTGTCCCTCTTGTCCCAGAGGTGCTGCCAGCACTGCAGGTGCCCCAGCAGTGCCAGCACAGGGACGGGCCCAGCGCCCCGCGCATGCGCAGTGGGGGGTGAGGGGGGCCCAGTTCTCCCGCGCATGCGCAGTAGCCACCGCGCCCGCGCATGCGCCGTAGCCACCGCGCCCGCGCATGCGCAGTAGCCACCGCGCCCGAGCATGCCCCGTAGCCACCGCGCCCGCGCATGCGCCGTAGCCACCGAGCCCGCGCATGCGCAGTACACCCCGCGCCCGCGCATGCGCAGTAGCCACCGCGCCCGCGCATGCGCCGTAGCCCCCGCGCCCGCGCATGCGCAGTAGCCACCGCGCCCGGGCATGCGCAGTAGCCACCGCGCCCGCGCATGCGCCGTAGACCCCGCGCCCGCGCATGCGCAGTAGCCACCGCGACCGCGCATGCGTAGTAGCACCCGATCCCGCGCATGCGCCGTAGCCACCGCGCCCGCGCATGCGCCGTAGCCACGGCGCCCGCGCATGCGCCGTAGCCCCCGCGCCCGCGCATGCGCAGTAGCCACCGGGCCCGCGCATGCGCAGTATCCCCCGCGCCCGCGCAAGCGCCGTAACCCCCGCGCCCGCGCATGCGCCGGACCAGCCGCGCCCGCGCATGCGCAGTAGCCCCCGCGCCCGCGCATGCGCCGTAGACCCCGCGCCCGCGCATGCGCCGTAGCCACCGCGCCCACGCCCGAGCATGCGCCGTAGCCCCCGCGCCCGCGCATGCGCCGTAGCCACCGCGCCCGCGCATGCGCCGTAGCCCCCGCGCCCGCGCATGCGCAGTAGCCACTTCGCCCGCGCATGCGCCGTAGCCACCGCGCCCGCGCATGCGCAGTAGCCCACACCCTCGCGCATGCGCAGTAGCCACCGCGCCCGCGCATGCGCCGCAGCCACCGCGCCCGCGCAAGCGCCGCAGCCCCCGCGCCCGCGCATGCGCAGTAGCCACCGCGCCCGCGCATGCGTAGTAGCACCCGATCCCGCGCATGCGCCGTAGCCCCCGCGCCCGCGCATGCGCCGTAGCCACCGCGCCCGCGCATGCGCAGTAGCCCCCGCGCCCGCGCATGCGCAGTAGCCACCGCGCCCGCGCATGCGCCGTAGCCACCGCGCCCGCGCATGCGCCGTAGCCCCCGCGCCCGCGCATGCGTAGTAGCACCCGCGCCCGCGCATGCGCCGTAGCCACCGCGCCCGCGCATGCGCCGTAGACCCCGCGCATGCGCAGTAGCACGCGCGCCCGCGCATGCGCCGTAGCCACCGCGCCCGCGCATGCGCAGTACACCCCGCGCCCGCGCATGCCCCGTAGCCACCGCGCCCGCGCATGCGCCGTAGCCCCCGCGCCCGCGCATGCGTAGTAGCACCCGCGCCCGCGCATGCGCCGTAGCCACCGCGCCCGCGCATGCGCCGTAGACCCCGCGCATGCGCAGTACCACGCGCGCCCGCGCATGCGCAGTAGCCACCGCGCCCGCGCATGCGCCGTAGCCACCGCGCCCGCGCATGCGCCGTAGCCACCGCGCCCGCGCATGCGCAGTACACCCCACGCCCGCGCATGCGCAGTAGCCACCGCGCCCCCGCATGCGCAGTAGCCACCGCGCCCCCGCATGCGCAGTAGCCCCCGCGCCCGCGCATGCGCAGTAGCCCCCGCGCCCGCGCATGTGCCGTAGCCACCGCGCCCGCGCATGCGCAGTAGCCACCGCGCCCGCGCATGCGCAGTAGCCACCGCGCCCGTGCGGGCGTGCCGAGTGGGGGCTCCGCGCAGAGGGGCAGCGCGCCCGCGCATGATGCGCAGAGGTTTCTTTCGGACCTGGGCTGCATTTCCATCCCCCGCTCTGGGAGTCACCCGGTGCGTTAGGAGCGAGCCGATCCCGCTCCCTGAGACACAAGGGCTTGCTCGAGGAGACTGTTCCTGTTCCTCTCTTCCAGCCACTCTGCTCTCCCCAAAACACCCATTTCCTCGGAGCTCCTCTGCAACTGCATTTCCATGGACCCAGGGCTCCAGAAGCTGCAGAGTCGTGCAATGGGGTTTTTTTGGGAAGGGACCTTAAGCTCTTGCACTTCCACCTCTGTCATGAGAATCTCAGGGCTCTAAGACTCACAGAACCATTTGGGCTTGGAAGGACCTTCAAGCTCATCCAGTGCCAGCGCTGCCACGGGCAGGGACACCTCCCACTGTCCCGGGCTGCTCCCAGCCCCAGTGTGCAGCCTGGCCTGGAACATTCCAGGGCATCCAGGGGCAAATCCCCCTCTCTGGGCAGACAGAAGGAGCTAAACCTGGCTATTCCTGAGGGAGTGATGGCAGCACAGCCGAGTCCTGCATCCCTGATTCCCACGGGGAATCTCCATGTCCTTCCTGCTATGGGATCCAGGAGTTGCAGTAGGATTTTTGTGTTTGGTGCTGCATTCCCAGCATGGCAGAAGCTGTCACGCTCGGAAACACAGCCAGTGTGACAAGGTTTTGCTCCCTTTCTGCTTTGTTTTTGCTGTGTTTTGTTTCTCTCGACAGCTGGCTTAGAACTTGTGTGTTGCTGTTTAGACATCAAGCTTTGGGGCTGAGGTTTTTTTATTCCCAAGTGCTTGCTGGCAGTAAAAATACACTTCACATCTGCAGTGTGTGCACGTGGCTTGGGCTGTGGATTCACACTTCTGGGGCAAAAAGAAGTCCCTTCACACCTGTGCTGCTGGTGGTGTCCCCTGTGAGAAGTTTGGTGGCTCGTTTGTGGCTCTCTCAGTTGTTCCCTTTCACAGAGCTCGGCATTTCTCCCCTTTTCAGTTTCATCCTGCAGAGCTTCGTTCCTGCTGCCGCAGCGTGTTCTGAACCCTCCGCTCGCAGCCTGGGGGTGCCTTTTGTGCTGCTCCTCCGTGGGGCTGCCTTGAGAGCGGAATCAAGGTTGGAAAAGACCTCGGAGATCACTGAGTGCAACCAGCACCAGCACGGCCGGCGCTGACCACGTCCGCCCATGCCACAGCCACAGGTGTTGGAGCACTCCCAGGGGTGGGCACTCCAAACCTCCCTGGGCAGCTGTGCCAAGGCCTGAGCGCCCTTTCCATGGAGGAATTTCCCCAATATCCACCCTGAGCCTCCCCTGGCCCAGCCTGAGGCCGTTCCCTCTCCTCCTGTCCCTGTTCCCTGCGAGCAGAGCCCGACCCCCCCGGCTGCTCCCTCCTGTCAGGGACTTGTCCAGAGCCACAAGGTCCCCCCTGAGCCTCCTTTGCTCCGGGCTGTGCCCCTTTCCCAGCTCTCTCAGGAACTCTCCAACCCCTTGCCAGCTCCGTTCCCTTGCCTGGACTGGCTCCAGCCCCTCCGTGTCCCTCTTGTCCCAGAGGTGCTGCCAGCACTGCAGGTGCCCCAGCAGTGCCAGCACAGGGACGGGCCCAGCGCCCCGCGCATGCGCAGTGGGGGGTGAGGGGGGCCCAGTTCTCCCGCGCATGCGCAGTAGCCACCGCGCCCGCGCATGCGCCGTAGCCACCGCGCCCGCGCATGCGCAGTAGCCACCGCGCCCGAGCATGCCCCGTAGCCACCGCGCCCGCGCATGCGCCGTAGCCACCGAGCCCGCGCATGCGCAGTACACCCCGCGCCCGCGCATGCGCAGTAGCCACCGCGCCCGCGCATGCGCCGTAGCCCCCGCGCCCGCGCATGCGCAGTAGCCACCGCGCCCGGGCATGCGCAGTAGCCACCGCGCCCGCGCATGCGCCGTAGACCCCGCGCCCGCGCATGCGCAGTAGCCACCGCGACCGCGCATGCGTAGTAGCACCCGATCCCGCGCATGCGCCGTAGCCACCGCGCCCGCGCATGCGCCGTAGCCACGGCGCCCGCGCATGCGCCGTAGCCCCCGCGCCCGCGCATGCGCAGTAGCCACCGGGCCCGCGCATGCGCAGTATCCCCCGCGCCCGCGCAAGCGCCGTAACCCCCGCGCCCGCGCATGCGCCGGACCAGCCGCGCCCGCGCATGCGCAGTAGCCCCCGCGCCCGCGCATGCGCCGTAGACCCCGCGCCCGCGCATGCGCCGTAGCCACCGCGCCCACGCCCGAGCATGCGCCGTAGCCCCCGCGCCCGCGCATGCGCCGTAGCCACCGCGCCCGCGCATGCGCCGTAGCCCCCGCGCCCGCGCATGCGCAGTAGCCACTTCGCCCGCGCATGCGCCGTAGCCACCGCGCCCGCGCATGCGCAGTAGCCCACACCCTCGCGCATGCGCAGTAGCCACCGCGCCCGCGCATGCGCCGCAGCCACCGCGCCCGCGCATGCGCCGTAGCCCCCGCGCCCGCGCATGCGCAGTAGCCACCGCGCCCGCGCATGCGTAGTAGCCACCGCGCCCGCGCATGCGCAGTACACCCCGCGCCCGCGCATGCGCAGTAGCCACCGCGCCCGCGCATGCGCCGTAGCCCCCGCGCCCGCGCATGCGCAGTAGCCCCCGCGCCCGCGCATGCGCAGTAGCACCCGCGCCCGCGCATGCGCCGTAGCCACCGCGCCCGCGCATGCGCCGTAGACCCCGCGCATGCGCAGTAGCACGCGCGCCCCCGCATGCGCAGTAGCCACCGCGCCCGCGCATGCGCAGTAGCCACCGCGCCCGCGCATGCGCCGTAGCCACCGCGCCCGCGCATGCGCAGTACACCCCGCGCCCGCGCATGCGCAGTAGCCACCGCGCCCGCGCATGCGCCGTAGCCCCCGCGCCCGCGCATGCGCAGTAGCCCCCGCGCCCGCGCATGCGTAGTAGCACCCGCGCCCGCGCATGCGCCGTAGCCACCGCGCCCGCGCATGCGCCGTAGACCCCGCGCATGCGCAGTAGCACCCGCGCCCGCGCATGCGCAGTAGCCACCGCGCCCGCGCATGCGCCGTAGCCACCGCGCCCGCGCATGCGCCGTAGCCACCGCGCCCGCGCATGCGCAGTACACCCCACGCCCGCGCATGCGCAGTAGCCACCGCGCCCCCGCATGCGCAGTAGCCACCGCGCCCGAGCATGCCCCGTAGCCACCGCGCCCGCGCATGCGCAGTAGCCACCGCGCCCGCGCATGCGCCGTAGCCCCCGCGCCCGCGCATGCGCAGTAGCCCCCGCGCCCGCGCATGCGTAGTAGCCACCGCGCCCGCGCATGCGCAGTAGCCACCGCGCCCGCGCATGCGCGGTAGCCACCGCGCCCGTGCGGGCGTGCCGAGTGGGGGCTCCGCGCAGAGGGGCAGCGCGCCCGCGCATGATGCGCAGAGGTTTCTTTCGGACCTGGGCTGCATTTCCATCCCCCGCTCTGGGAGTCACCCGGTGCGTTAGGAGCGAGCCGATCCCGCTCCCTGAGACACAAGGGCTTGCTCGAGGAGACTGTTCCTGTTCCTCTCTTCCAGCCACTCTGCTCTCCCCAAAACACCCATTTCCTCGGAGCTCCTCTGCAACTGCATTTCCATGGACCCAGGGCTCCAGAAGCTGCAGAGTCGTGCAATGGGGTTTTTTTGGGAAGGGACCTTAAGCTCTTGCACTTCCACCTCTGTCATGAGAATCTCAGGGCTCTAAGACTCACAGAACCATTTGGGCTTGGAAGGACCTTCAAGCTCATCCAGTGCCAGCGCTGCCACGGGCAGGGACACCTCCCACTGTCCCGGGCTGCTCCCAGCCCCAGTGTGCAGCCTGGCCTGGAACATTCCAGGGCATCCAGGGGCAAATCCCCCTCTCTGGGCAGACAGAAGGAGCTAAACCTGGCTATTCCTGAGGGAGTGATGGCAGCACAGCCGAGTCCTGCATCCCTGATTCCCACGGGGAATCTCCATGTCCTTCCTGCTATGGGATCCAGGAGTTGCAGTAGGATTTTTGTGTTTGGTGCTGCATTCCCAGCATGGCAGAAGCTGTCACGCTCGGAAACACAGCCAGTGTGACAAGGTTTTGCTCCCTTTCTGCTTTGTTTTTGCTGTGTTTTGTTTCTCTCGACAGCTGGCTTAGAACTTGTGTGTTGCTGTTTAGACATCAAGCTTTGGGGCTGAGGTTTTTTTATTCCCAAGTGCTTGCTGGCAGTAAAAATACACTTCACATCTGCAGTGTGTGCACGTGGCTTGGGCTGTGGATTCACACTTCTGGGGCAAAAAGAAGTCCCTTCACACCTGTGCTGCTGGTGGTGTCCCCTGTGAGAAGTTTGGTGGCTCGTTTGTGGCTCTCTCAGTTGTTCCCTTTCACAGAGCTCGGCATTTCTCCCCTTTTCAGTTTCATCCTGCAGAGCTTCGTTCCTGCTGCCGCAGCGTGTTCTGAACCCTCCGCTCGCAGCCTGGGGGTGCCTTTTGTGCTGCTCCTCCGTGGGGCTGCCTTGAGAGCGGAATCAAGGTTGGAAAAGACCTCGGAGATCACTGAGTGCAACCAGCACCAGCACGGCCGGCGCTGACCACGTCCGCCCATGCCACAGCCACAGGTGTTGGAGCACTCCCAGGGGTGGGCACTCCAAACCTCCCTGGGCAGCTGTGCCAAGGCCTGAGCGCCCTTTCCATGGAGGAATTTCCCCAATATCCACCCTGAGCCTCCCCTGGCCCAGCCTGAGGCCGTTCCCTCTCCTCCTGTCCCTGTTCCCTGGGAGCAGAGCCCGACCCCCCCGGCTGCTCCCTCCTGTCAGGGACTTGTCCAGAGCCACAAGGTCCCCCCTGAGCCTCCTTTGCTCCGGGCTGTGCCCCTTTCCCAGCTCTCTCAGGAACTCTCCAGCCCCTTGCCAGCTCCGTTCCCTTGCCTGGACTCGCTCCAGCCCCTCCGTGTCCCTCTTGTCCCAGAGGTGCTGCCAGCACGGCAGGTGCCCCAGCAGTGCCAGCACAGGGACGGGCCCAGCGCCCCGCGCATGCGCAGTGGGGGGTGAGGGGGGCCCAGTTCTCCCGCGCATGCGCAGTGGTGTGGGGGTAGGGCCAGCGCGCCCGCGCATGCGTAGTAGCACCCGCGCCCGCGCATGCGCCGTAGCCACCGCGCCCGCGCATTCGCCGTAGACCCCGCGCATGCGCAGTAGCACCCGCGCCCGCGCATGCGCAGTAGCCACCGCGCCCGCGCATGCGCAGTAGCCCCCGCGCCCGCGCATGCGTAGTAGCCACCGCGCCCGCGCATGCGCAGTACACCCCGCGCCCGCGCATGCGCAGTAGCCACCGCGCCCGCGCATGCGCCGTAGCCCCCGCGCCCGCGCATGCGCAGTAGTCCCCGCGCCCGCGCATGCGCAGTAGCCACCGCGCCCGCGCATGCGCAGTAGCCACCGCGCCCGCGCATGCGCCGTAGCCACCGCGCCCGCGCATGCGCAGTACACCCCGCGCCCGCGCATGCGCAGTAGCCACCGCGCCCGCGCATGCGCCGTAGCCCCCGCGCCCGCGCATGCGCAGTAGCCCCCGCGCCCGCGCATGCGTAGTAGCACCCGCGCCCGCGCATGCGCCGTAGCCACCGCGCCCGCGCATGCGCCGTAGACCCCGCGCATGCGCAGTAGCACCCGCGCCCGCGCATGCGCAGTAGCCACCGCGCCCGCGCATGCGCCGTAGCCACCGCGCCCGCGCATGCGCCGTAGCCACCGCGCCCGCGCATGCGCAGTAGCCACCGCGCCCGAGCATGCCCCGTAGCCACCGCGCCCGCGCATGCGCCGTAGCCACCGAGCCCGCGCATGCGCAGTACACCCCGCGCCCGCGCATGCGCAGTAGCCACCGCGCCCGCGCATGCGCCGTAGCCCCCGCGCCCGCGCATGCGCAGTAGCCACCGCGCCCGGGCATGCGCAGTAGCCACCGCGCCCGCGCATGCGCCGTAGACCCCGCGCCCGCGCATGCGCAGTAGCCACCGCGACCGCGCATGCGTAGTAGCACCCGATCCCGCGCATGCGCCGTAGCCACCGCGCCCGCGCATGCGCCGTAGCCACGGCGCCCGCGCATGCGCCGTAGCCCCCGCGCCCGCGCATGCGCAGTAGCCACCGGGCCCGCGCATGCGCAGTATCCCCCGCGCCCGCGCAAGCGCCGTAACCCCCGCGCCCGCGCATGCGCCGGACCAGCCGCGCCCGCGCATGCGCAGTAGCCCCCGCGCCCGCGCATGCGCCGTAGACCCCGCGCCCGCGCATGCGCCGTAGCCACCGCGCCCACGCCCGAGCATGCGCCGTAGCCCCCGCGCCCGCGCATGCGCCGTAGCCACCGCGCCCGCGCATGCGCCGTAGCCCCCGCGCCCGCGCATGCGCAGTAGCCACTTCGCCCGCGCATGCGCCGTAGCCACCGCGCCCGCGCATGCGCAGTAGCCCACACCCTCGCGCATGCGCAGTAGCCACCGCGCCCGCGCATGCGCCGCAGCCACCGCGCCCGCGCATGCGCCGTAGCCCCCGCGCCCGCGCATGCGCAGTAGCCACCGCGCCCGCGCATGCGTAGTAGCACCCGATCCCGCGCATGCGCCGTAGCCCCCGCGCCCGCGCATGCGCCGTAGCCACCGCGCCCGCGCATGCGCAGTAGCCCCCGCGCCCGCGCATGCGCAGTAGCACCCGCGCCCGCGCATGCGCCGTAGCCACCGCGCCCGCGCATGCGCCGTAGACCCCGCGCATGCGCAGTAGCACGCGCGCCCGCGCATGCGCAGTAGCCACCGCGCTGGCGCATGCGCAGTAGCCACCGCGCCCGCGCATGCGCCGTAGCCACCGCGCCAGCGCATGCGCAGTACACCCCGCGCCCGCGCATGCGCAGTAGCCACCGCGCCCGCGCATGCGCCGTAGCCACCGCGCCCGCGCATGCGCAGTAGCCCCCGCGCCCGCGCATGCGTAGTAGCACCCGCGCCCGCGCATGCGCCGTAGCCACCGCGCCCGCGCATGCGCCGTAGACCCCGCGCATGCGCAGTAGCACCCGCGCCCGCGCATGCGCAGTAGCCACCGCGCCCGCGCATGCGCCGTAGCCACCGCGCCCGCGCATGCGCCGTAGCCACCGCGCCCGCGCATGCGCAGTACACCCCACGCCCGCGCATGCGCAGTAGCCACCGCGCCCCCGCATGCGCAGTAGCCACCGCGCCCCCGCATGCGCAGTAGCCCCCGCGCCCGCGCATGCGCAGTAGCCCCCGCGCCCGCGCATGTGCCGTAGCCACCGCGCCCGCGCATGCGCAGTAGCCACCGCGCCCGCGCATGCGCGGTAGCCACCGCGCCCGTGCGGGCGTGCCGAGTGGGGGCTCCGCGCAGAGGGGCAGCGCGCCCGCGCATGATGCGCAGAGGTTTCTTTCGGACCTGGGCTGCATTTCCATCCCCCGCTCTGGGAGTCACCCGGTGCGTTAGGAGCGAGCCGATCCCGCTCCCTGAGACACAAGGGCTTGCTCGAGGAGACTGTTCCTGTTCCTCTCTTCCAGCCACTCTGCTCTCCCCAAAACACCCATTTCCTCGGAGCTCCTCTGCAACTGCATTTCCATGGACCCAGGGCTCCAGAAGCTGCAGAGTCGTGCAATGGGGTTTTTTTGGGAAGGGACCTTAAGCTCTTGCACTTCCACCTCTGTCATGAGAATCTCAGGGCTCTAAGACTCACAGAACCATTTGGGCTTGGAAGGACCTTCAAGCTCATCCAGTGCCAGCGCTGCCACGGGCAGGGACACCTCCCACTGTCCCGGGCTGCTCCCAGCCCCAGTGTGCAGCCTGGCCTGGAACATTCCAGGGCATCCAGGGGCAAATCCCCCTCTCTGGGCAGACAGAAGGAGCTAAACCTGGCTATTCCTGAGGGAGTGATGGCAGCACAGCCGAGTCCTGCATCCCTGATTCCCACGGGGAATCTCCATGTCCTTCCTGCTATGGGATCCAGGAGTTGCAGTAGGATTTTTGTGTTTGGTGCTGCATTCCCAGCATGGCAGAAGCTGTCACGCTCGGAAACACAGCCAGTGTGACAAGGTTTTGCTCCCTTTCTGCTTTGTTTTTGCTGTGTTTTGTTTCTCTCGACAGCTGGCTTAGAACTTGTGTGTTGCTGTTTAGACATCAAGCTTTGGGGCTGAGGTTTTTTTATTCCCAAGTGCTTGCTGGCAGTAAAAATACACTTCACATCTGCAGTGTGTGCACGTGGCTTGGGCTGTGGATTCACACTTCTGGGGCAAAAAGAAGTCCCTTCACACCTGTGCTGCTGGTGGTGTCCCCTGTGAGAAGTTTGGTGGCTCGTTTGTGGCTCTCTCAGTTGTTCCCTTTCACAGAGCTCGGCATTTCTCCCCTTTTCAGTTTCATCCTGCAGAGCTTCGTTCCTGCTGCCGCAGCGTGTTCTGAACCCTCCGCTCGCAGCCTGGGGGTGCCTTTTGTGCTGCTCCTCCGTGGGGCTGCCTTGAGAGCGGAATCAAGGTTGGAAAAGACCTCGGAGATCACTGAGTGCAACCAGCACCAGCACGGCCGGCGCTGACCACGTCCGCCCATGCCACAGCCACAGGTGTTGGAGCACTCCCAGGGGTGGGCACTCCAAACCTCCCTGGGCAGCTGTGCCAAGGCCTGAGCGCCCTTTCCATGGAGGAATTTCCCCAATATCCACCCTGAGCCTCCCCTGGCCCAGCCTGAGGCCGTTCCCTCTCCTCCTGTCCCTGTTCCCTGCGAGCAGAGCCCGACCCCCCCGGCTGCTCCCTCCTGTCAGGGACTTGTCCAGAGCCACAAGGTCCCCCCTGAGCCTCCTTTGCTCCGGGCTGTGCCCCTTTCCCAGCTCTCTCAGGAACTCTCCAACCCCTTGCCAGCTCCGTTCCCTTGCCTGGACTGGCTCCAGCCCCTCCGTGTCCCTCTTGTCCCAGAGGTGCTGCCAGCACTGCAGGTGCCCCAGCAGTGCCAGCACAGGGACGGGCCCAGCGCCCCGCGCATGCGCAGTGGGGGGTGAGGGGGGCCCAGTTCTCCCGCGCATGCGCAGTAGCCACCGCGCCCGCGCATGCGCCGTAGCCACCGCGCCCGCGCATGCGCAGTAGCCACCGCGCACGAGCATGCCCCGTAGCCACCGCGCCCGCGCATGCGCAGTAGCCACCGCGCCCGCGCATGCGCCGTAGCCCCCGCGCCCGCGCATGCGCGGTAGCCCCCGCGCCCGCGCATGCGTAGTAGCCACCGCGCCCGCGCATGCGCAGTACACCCCGCGCCCGCGCATGCGCAGTAGCCACCGCGCCCGCGCATGCGCCGTAGCCCCCGCGCCCGCGCATGCGCAGTAGCCCCCGCGCCCGCGCATGCGCAGTAGCACCCGCGCCCGCGCATGCGCCGTAGCCACCGAGCCCGCGCATGCGCAGTACACCCCGCGCCCGCGCATGCGCAGTAGCCACCGCGCCCGCGCATGCGCCGTAGCCCCCGCGCCCGCGCATGCGCAGTAGCCACCGCGCCCGGGCATGCGCAGTAGCCACCGCGCCCGCGCATGCGCCGTAGACCCCGCGCCCGCGCATGCGCAGTAGCCACCGCGACCGCGCATGCGCAGTAGCACCCGATCCCGCGCATGCGCCGTAGCCACCGCGCCCGCGCATGCGCCGTAGCCACGGCGCCCGCGCATGCGCCGTAGCCCCCGCGCCCGCGCATGCGCAGTAGCCACCGGGCCCGCGCATGCGCAGTATCCCCCGCGCCCGCGCAAGCGCCGTAACCCCCGCGCCCGCGCATGCGCCGGACCAGCCGCGCCCGCGCATGCGCAGTAGCCCCCGCGCCCGCGCCGTAGACCCCGCGCCCGCGCATGCGCCGTAGCCACCGCGCCCACGCCCGAGCATGCGCCGTAGCCCCCGCGCCCGCGCATGCGCCGTAGCCACCGCGCCCGCGCATGCGCCGTAGCCCCCGCGCCCGCGCATGCGCAGTAGCCACTTCGCCCGCGCATGCGCCGTAGCCACCGCGCCCGCGCATGCGCAGTAGCCCACACCCTCGCGCATGCGCAGTAGCCACCGCGCCCGCGCATGCGCCGCAGCCACCGCGCCCGCGCAAGCGCCGTAGCCCCCGCGCCCGCGCATGCGCAGTAGCCACCGCGCCCGCGCATGCGTAGTAGCACCCGATCCCGCGCATGCGCCGTAGCCCCCGCGCCCGCGCATGCGCCGTAGCCACCGCGCCCGCGCATGCGCAGTACACCCCGCGCCCGCGCATGCGCAGTAGCCACCGCGCCCGCGCATGCGCCGTAGCCACCGCGCCCGCGCATGCGCCGTAGCCCCCGCGCCCGCGCATGCGTAGTAGCACCCGCGCCCGCGCATGCGCCGTAGCCACCGCGCCCGCGCATGCGCCGTAGACCCCGCGCATGCGCAGTAGCACGCGCGCCCGCGCATGCGCCGTAGCCACCGCGCCCGCGCATGCGCAGTACACCCCGCGCCCGCGCATGCCCCGTAGCCACCGCGCCCGCGCATGCGCCGTAGCCCCCGCGCCCGCGCATGCGTAGTAGCACCCGCGCCCGCGCATGCGCCGTAGCCACCGCGCCCGCGCATGCGCCGTAGACCCCGCGCATGCGCAGTACCACGCGCGCCCGCGCATGCGCAGTAGCCACCGCGCCCGCGCATGCGCCGTAGCCACCGCGCCCGCGCATGCGCCGTAGCCACCGCGCCCGCGCATGCGCAGTACACCCCACGCCCGCGCATGCGCAGTAGCCACCGCGCCCCCGCATGCGCAGTAGCCACCGCGCCCCCGCATGCGCAGTAGCCCCCGCGCCCGCGCATGCGCAGTAGCCCCCGCGCCCGCGCATGTGCCGTAGCCACCGCGCCCGCGCATGCGCAGTAGCCACCGCGCCCGCGCATGCGCAGTAGCCACCGCGCCCGTGCGGGCGTGCCGAGTGGGGGCTCCGCGCAGAGGGGCAGCGCGCCCGCGCATGATGCGCAGAGGTTTCTTTCGGACCTGGGCTGCATTTCCATCCCCCGCTCTGGGAGTCACCCGGTGCGTTAGGAGCGAGCCGATCCCGCTCCCTGAGACACAAGGGCTTGCTCGAGGAGACTGTTCCTGTTCCTCTCTTCCAGCCACTCTGCTCTCCCCAAAACACCCATTTCCTCGGAGCTCCTCTGCAACTGCATTTCCATGGACCCAGGGCTCCAGAAGCTGCAGAGTCGTGCAATGGGGTTTTTTTGGGAAGGGACCTTAAGCTCTTGCACTTCCACCTCTGTCATGAGAATCTCAGGGCTCTAAGACTCACAGAACCATTTGGGCTTGGAAGGACCTTCAAGCTCATCCAGTGCCAGCGCTGCCACGGGCAGGGACACCTCCCACTGTCCCGGGCTGCTCCCAGCCCCAGTGTGCAGCCTGGCCTGGAACATTCCAGGGCATCCAGGGGCAAATCCCCCTCTCTGGGCAGACAGAAGGAGCTAAACCTGGCTATTCCTGAGGGAGTGATGGCAGCACAGCCGAGTCCTGCATCCCTGATTCCCACGGGGAATCTCCATGTCCTTCCTGCTATGGGATCCAGGAGTTGCAGTAGGATTTTTGTGTTTGGTGCTGCATTCCCAGCATGGCAGAAGCTGTCACGCTCGGAAACACAGCCAGTGTGACAAGGTTTTGCTCCCTTTCTGCTTTGTTTTTGCTGTGTTTTGTTTCTCTCGACAGCTGGCTTAGAACTTGTGTGTTGCTGTTTAGACATCAAGCTTTGGGGCTGAGGTTTTTTTATTCCCAAGTGCTTGCTGGCAGTAAAAATACACTTCACATCTGCAGTGTGTGCACGTGGCTTGGGCTGTGGATTCACACTTCTGGGGCAAAAAGAAGTCCCTTCACACCTGTGCTGCTGGTGGTGTCCCCTGTGAGAAGTTTGGTGGCTCGTTTGTGGCTCTCTCAGTTGTTCCCTTTCACAGAGCTCGGCATTTCTCCCCTTTTCAGTTTCATCCTGCAGAGCTTCGTTCCTGCTGCCGCAGCGTGTTCTGAACCCTCCGCTCGCAGCCTGGGGGTGCCTTTTGTGCTGCTCCTCCGTGGGGCTGCCTTGAGAGCGGAATCAAGGTTGGAAAAGACCTCGGAGATCACTGAGTGCAACCAGCACCAGCACGGCCGGCGCTGACCACGTCCGCCCATGCCACAGCCACAGGTGTTGGAGCACTCCCAGGGGTGGGCACTCCAAACCTCCCTGGGCAGCTGTGCCAAGGCCTGAGCGCCCTTTCCATGGAGGAATTTCCCCAATATCCACCCTGAGCCTCCCCTGGCCCAGCCTGAGGCCGTTCCCTCTCCTCCTGTCCCTGTTCCCTGCGAGCAGAGCCCGACCCCCCCGGCTGCTCCCTCCTGTCAGGGACTTGTCCAGAGCCACAAGGTCCCCCCTGAGCCTCCTTTGCTCCGGGCTGTGCCCCTTTCCCAGCTCTCTCAGGAACTCTCCAACCCCTTGCCAGCTCCGTTCCCTTGCCTGGACTGGCTCCAGCCCCTCCGTGTCCCTCTTGTCCCAGAGGTGCTGCCAGCACTGCAGGTGCCCCAGCAGTGCCAGCACAGGGACGGGCCCAGCGCCCCGCGCATGCGCAGTGGGGGGTGAGGGGGGCCCAGTTCTCCCGCGCATGCGCAGTGGTGTGGGGGTAGGGCCAGCGCGTCCGCGCATGCGTAGTAGCACCCGCGCCCGCGCATTCGCAGTAGCCACCGCGCCCGCGCATGCGCCGTAGCCCCCGCGCCCGCGCATGCGCAGTAGCCCCCGCGCCCGCGCATGCGTAGTAGCCCCCGCGCCCGCGCATGCGCCGTAGCCACCGCGCCCGCGCATGCGCCGTAGACCCCGCGCATGCGCAGTAGCACCCGCGCCCGCGCATGCGCAGTAGCCACCGCGCCCGCGCATGCGCCGTAGCCACCGCGCCCGCGCATGCGCCGTAGACCCCGCGCCCGCGCATGCGCCGTAGCCACCGCGCCCACGCCCGAGCATGCGCCGTAGCCCCCGCGCCCGCGCATGCGCAGTAGCCACCGCGCCCGCGCATGCGCCGTAGCCCCCGCGCCCGCGCATGCGCAGTAGCCCCCGCGCCCGCGCATGCGTAGTAGCACCCGCGCCCGCGCATGCGCCGTAGCCACCGCGCCCGCGCATGCGCCGTAGACCCCGCGCATGCGCAGTAGCACCCGCGCCCGCGCATGCGCAGTAGCCACCGCGCCCGCGCATGCGCCGTAGCCACCGCGCCCGCGCATGCGCCGTAGCCACCGCGCCCGCGCATGTGCCGTAGCCACCGCGCCCGCGCATGCGCAGTAGCCACCGCGCCCGCGCATGCGCAGTAGCCCCCGCGCCCGCGCATGCGCAGTAGCCACCGCGCCCGCGCATGCGCCGTAGCCACCGCGCCCGCGCATGCGCCGTAGCCACCGCCCCCGCGCATGCGCAGTAGCCACCGCGCCCCCGCATGCGCAGTAGCCCCCGCGCCCGCGCATGCGCAGTAGCCCCCGCGCCCGCGCATGTGCCGTAGCCACCGCGCCCGCGCATGCGCAGTAGCCACCGCGCCCGCGCATGCGCCGTAGCCACCGCGCCCGTGCGGGCGTGCCGAGTGGGGGCTCCGCGCAGAGGGGCAGCGCGCCCGCGCATGATGCGCAGAGGTTTCTTTCGGACCTGGGCTGCATTTCCATCCCCCGCTCTGGGAGTCACCCGGTGCGTTAGGAGCGAGCCGATCCCGCTCCCTGAGACACAAGGGCTTGCTCGAGGAGACTGTTCCTGTTCCTCTCTTCCAGCCACTCTGCTCTCCCCAAAACACCCATTTCCTCGGAGCTCCTCTGCAACTGCATTTCCATGGACCCAGGGCTCCAGAAGCTGCAGAGTCGTGCAATGGGGTTTTTTTGGGAAGGGACCTTAAGCTCTTGCACTTCCACCTCTGTCATGAGAATCTCAGGGCTCTAAGACTCACAGAACCATTTGGGCTTGGAAGGACCTTCAAGCTCATCCAGTGCCAGCGCTGCCACGGGCAGGGACACCTCCCACTGTCCCGGGCTGCTCCCAGCCCCAGTGTGCAGCCTGGCCTGGAACATTCCAGGGCATCCAGGGGCAAATCCCCCTCTCTGGGCAGACAGAAGGAGCTAAACCTGGCTATTCCTGAGGGAGTGATGGCAGCACAGCCGAGTCCTGCATCCCTGATTCCCACGGGGAATCTCCATGTCCTTCCTGCTATGGGATCCAGGAGTTGCAGTAGGATTTTTGTGTTTGGTGCTGCATTCCCAGCATGGGCAGAAGCTGTCACGCTCGGAAACACAGCCAGTGTGACAAGGTTTTGCTCCCTTTCTGCTTTGTTTTTGCTGTGTTTTGTTTCTCTCGACAGCTGGCTTAGAACTTGTGTGTTGCTGTTTAGACATCAAGCTTTGGGGCTGAGGTTTTTTTATTCCCAAGTGCTTGCTGGCAGTAAAAATACACTTCACATCTGCAGTGTGTGCACGTGGCTTGGGCTGTGGATTCACACTTCTGGGGCAAAAAGAAGTCCCTTCACACCTGTGCTGCTGGTGGTGTCCCCTGTGAGAAGTTTGGTGGCTCGTTTGTGGCTCTCTCAGTTGTTCCCTTTCACAGAGCTCGGCATTTCTCCCCTTTTCAGTTTCATCCTGCAGAGCTTCGTTCCTGCTGCCGCAGCGTGTTCTGAACCCTCCGCTCGCAGCCTGGGGGTGCCTTTTGTGCTGCTCCTCCGTGGGGCTGCCTTGAGAGCGGAATCAAGGTTGGAAAAGACCTCGGAGATCACTGAGTGCAACCAGCACCAGCACGGCCGGCGCTGACCACGTCCGCCCATGCCACAGCCACAGGTGTTGGAGCACTCCCAGGGGTGGGCACTCCAAACCTCCCTGGGCAGCTGTGCCAAGGCCTGAGCGCCCTTTCCATGGAGGAATTTCCCCAATATCCACCCTGAGCCTCCCCTGGCCCAGCCTGAGGCCGTTCCCTCTCCTCCTGTCCCTGTTCCCTGCGAGCAGAGCCCGACCCCCCCGGCTGCTCCCTCCTGTCAGGGACTTGTCCAGAGCCACAAGGTCCCCCCTGAGCCTCCTTTGCTCCGGGCTGTGCCCCTTTCCCAGCTCTCTCAGGAACTCTCCAGCCCCTTGCCAGCTCCGTTCCCTTGCCTGGACTCGCTCCAGCCCCTCCGTGTCCCTCTTGTCCCAGAGGTGCTGCCAGCACTGCAGGTGCCCCAGCAGTGCCAGCACAGGGACGGGCCCAGCGCCCCGCGCATGCGCAGTGGGGGGTGAGGGGGGCCCAGTTCTCCCGCGCATGCGCAGTGGTGTGGGGGTAGGGCCAGCGCGTCCGCGCATGCGTAGTAGCACCCGCGCCCGCGCATGCGCAGTAGCCACCGCGCCCGCGCATGCGCCGTAGCCCCCGCGCCCGCGCATGCGCAGTAGCCCCCGCGCCCGCGCATGCGTAGTAGCACCCGCGCCCGCGCATGCGCCGTAGACCCCGCGCATGCGCAGTAGCACCCGCGCCCGCGCATGCGCAGTAGCCACCGCGCCCGCGCATGCGCCGTAGCCACCGCGCCCGCGCATGCGCCGTATCCACCGCGCCCGCGCATGCGCAGTACACCCCACGCCCGCGCATGCGCAGTAGCCACCGCGCCCCCGCATGCGCAGTAGCCACCGCGCCCCCGCATGCGCAGTAGCCCCCGCGCCCGCGCATGCGCAGTAGCCCCCGCGCCCGCGCATGTGCCGTAGCCACCGCGCCCGCGCATGCGCCGTAGCGCCCGCGCCCGCGCATGCGCAGTAGCCCCCGCGCCCGCGCATGCGTAGTAGCCACCGCGCCCGAGCATGCGCAGTACACCCCGCGCCCGCGCATGCGCAGTAGCCACCGCGCCCGCGCATGCGCCGTAGCCCCCGCGCCCGCGCATGCGCAGTAGCCCCCGCGCCCGCGCATGCGCAGTAGCACCCGCGTCCGCGCATGCGCCGTAGCCACCGCGCCCGCGCATGCGCCGTAGACCCCGCGCATGCGCAGTAGCACGCGCGCCCGCGCATGCGCAGTAGCCACCGCGCTGGCGCATGCGCAGTAGCCACCGCGCCCGCGCATGCGCCGTAGCCACCGCGCCCGCGCATGCGCAGTACACCCCGCGCCCGCGCATGCGCAGTAGCCACCGCGCCCGCGCATGCGCCGTAGCCACCGCGCCCGCGCATGCGCCGTAGCCCCCGCGCCCGCGCATGCGTAGTAGCACCCGCGCCCGCGCATGCGCCGTAGCCACCGCGCCCGCGCATGCGCCGTAGACCCCGCGCATGCGCAGTAGCACCCGCGCCCGCGCATGCGCAGTAGCCACCGCGCCCGCGCATGCGCCGTAGCCACCGCGCCCGCGCATGCGCCGTAGCCACCGCGCCCGCGCATGCGCAGTACACCCCACGCCCGCGCATGCGCAGTAGCCACCGCGCCCCCGCATGCGCAGTAGCCACCGCGCCCCCGCATGCGCAGTAGCCCCCGCGCCCGCGCATGCGCAGTAGCCCCCGCGCCCGCGCATGTGCCGTAGCCACCGCGCCCGCGCATGCGCAGTAGCCACCGCGCCCGCGCATGCGCGGTAGCCACCGCGCCCGTGCGGGCGTGCCGAGTGGGGGCTCCGCGCAGAGGGGCAGCGCGCCCGCGCATGATGCGCAGAGGTTTCTTTCGGACCTGGGCTGCATTTCCATCCCCCGCTCTGGGAGTCACCCGGTGCGTTAGGAGCGAGCCGATCCCGCTCCCTGAGACACAAGGGCTTGCTCGAGGAGACTGTTCCTGTTCCTCTCTTCCAGCCACTCTGCTCTCCCCAAAACACCCATTTCCTCGGAGCTCCTCTGCAACTGCATTTCCATGGACCCAGGGCTCCAGAAGCTGCAGAGTCGTGCAATGGGGTTTTTTTGGGAAGGGACCTTAAGCTCTTGCACTTCCACCTCTGTCATGAGAATCTCAGGGCTCTAAGACTCACAGAACCATTTGGGCTTGGAAGGACCTTCAAGCTCATCCAGTGCCAGCGCTGCCACGGGCAGGGACACCTCCCACTGTCCCGGGCTGCTCCCAGCCCCAGTGTGCAGCCTGGCCTGGAACATTCCAGGGCATCCAGGGGCAAATCCCCCTCTCTGGGCAGACAGAAGGAGCTAAACCTGGCTATTCCTGAGGGAGTGATGGCAGCACAGCCGAGTCCTGCATCCCTGATTCCCACGGGGAATCTCCATGTCCTTCCTGCTATGGGATCCAGGAGTTGCAGTAGGATTTTTGTGTTTGGTGCTGCATTCCCAGCATGGCAGAAGCTGTCACGCTCGGAAACACAGCCAGTGTGACAAGGTTTTGCTCCCTTTCTGCTTTGTTTTTGCTGTGTTTTGTTTCTCTCGACAGCTGGCTTAGAACTTGTGTGTTGCTGTTTAGACATCAAGCTTTGGGGCTGAGGTTTTTTTATTCCCAAGTGCTTGCTGGCAGTAAAAATACACTTCACATCTGCAGTGTGTGCACGTGGCTTGGGCTGTGGATTCACACTTCTGGGGCAAAAAGAAGTCCCTTCACACCTGTGCTGCTGGTGGTGTCCCCTGTGAGAAGTTTGGTGGCTCGTTTGTGGCTCTCTCAGTTGTTCCCTTTCACAGAGCTCGGCATTTCTCCCCTTTTCAGTTTCATCCTGCAGAGCTTCGTTCCTGCTGCCGCAGCGTGTTCTGAACCCTCCGCTCGCAGCCTGGGGGTGCCTTTTGTGCTGCTCCTCCGTGGGGCTGCCTTGAGAGCGGAATCAAGGTTGGAAAAGACCTCGGAGATCACTGAGTGCAACCAGCACCAGCACGGCCGGCGCTGACCACGTCCGCCCATGCCACAGCCACAGGTGTTGGAGCACTCCCAGGGGTGGGCACTCCAAACCTCCCTGGGCAGCTGTGCCAAGGCCTGAGCGCCCTTTCCATGGAGGAATTTCCCCAATATCCACCCTGAGCCTCCCCTGGCCCAGCCTGAGGCCGTTCCCTCTCCTCCTGTCCCTGTTCCCTGGGAGCAGAGCCCGACCCCCCCGGCTGCTCCCTCCTGTCAGGGACTTGTCCAGAGCCACAAGGTCCCCCCTGAGCCTCCTTTGCTCCGGGCTGTGCCCCTTTCCCAGCTCTCTCAGGAACTCTCCAGCCCCTTGCCAGCTCCGTTCCCTTGCCTGGACTCGCTCCAGCCCCTCCGTGTCCCTCTTGTCCCAGAGGTGCTGCCAGCACTGCAGGTGCCCCAGCAGTGCCAGCACAGGGACGGGCCCAGCGCCCCGCGCATGCGCAGTGGGGGGTGAGGGGGGCCCAGTTCTCCCGCGCATGCGCAGTGGTGTGGGGGTAGGGCCAGCGCGCCCGCGCATGCGTAGTAGCACCCGCGCCCCCGCATGCGCCGTAGCCACCGCGCCCGCGCATTCGCCGTAGACCCCGCGCATGCGCAGTAGCACCCGCGCCCGCGCATGCGCAGTAGCCACCGCGCCCGCGCATGCGCAGTAGCCCCCGCGCCCGCGCATGCGTAGTAGCCACCGCGCCCGCGCATGCGCAGTACACCCCGCGCCCGCGCATGCGCAGTAGCCACCGCGCCCGCGCATGCGCCGTAGCCCCCGCGCCCGCGCATGCGCAGTAGTCCCCGCGCCCGCGCATGCGCAGTAGCCACCGCGCCCGCGCATGCGCAGTAGCCACCGCGCCCGCGCATGCGCCGTAGCCACCGCGCCCGCGCATGCGCAGTACACCCCGCGCCCGCGCATGCGCAGTAGCCACCGCGCCCGCGCATGCGCCGTAGCCCCCGCGCCCGCGCATGCGCAGTACACCCCGCGCCCGCGCATGCGTAGTAGCACCCGCGCCCGCGCATGCGCCGTAGCCACCGCGCCCGCGCATGCGCCGTAGACCCCGCGCATGCGCAGTAGCACCCGCGCCCGCGCATGCGCAGTAGCCACCGCGCCCGCGCATGCGCCGTAGCCACCGCGCCCGCGCATGCGCCGTAGCCACCGCGCCCGCGCATGCGCAGTAGCCACCGCGCCCGAGCATGCGCCGTAGCCCCCGCGCCCGCGCATGCGCAGTAGCCACCGCGCCCGCGCATGCGCCGTAGCCCCCGCGCCCGCGCATGCGCAGTAGCCACTTCGCCCGCGCATGCGCCGTAGCCACCGCGCCCGCGCATGCGCAGTAGCCCACACCCTCGCGCATGCGCAGTAGCCACCGCGCCCGCGCATGCGCCGCAGCCACCGCGCCCGCGCATGCGCCGTAGCCCCCGCGCCCGCGCATGCGCAGTAGCCACCGCGCCCGCGCATGCGTAGTAGCACCCGATCCCGCGCATGCGCCGTAGCCCCCGCGCCCGCGCATGCGCCGTAGCCACCGCGCCCGCGCATGCGCAGTAGCCCCCGCGCCCGCGCATGCGCAGTAGCACCCGCGCCCGCGCATGCGCCGTAGCCACCGCGCCCGCGCATGCGCCGTAGACCCCGCGCATGCGCAGTAGCACGCGCGCCCGCGCATGCGCAGTAGCCACCGCGCTGGCGCATGCGCAGTAGCCACCGCGCCCGCGCATGCGCCGTAGCCACCGCGCCCGCGCATGCGCAGTACACCCCGCGCCCGCGCATGCGCAGTAGCCACCGCGCCCGCGCATGCGCCGTAGCCACCGCGCCCGCGCATGCGCAGTAGCCCCCGCGCCCGCGCATGCGTAGTAGCACCCGCGCCCGCGCATGCGCCGTAGCCACCGCGCCCGCGCATGCGCCGTAGACCCCGCGCATGCGCAGTAGCACCCGCGCCCGCGCATGCGCAGTAGCCACCGCGCCCGCGCATGCGCCGTAGCCACCGCGCCCGCGCATGCGCCGTAGCCACCGCGCCCGCGCATGCGCAGTACACCCCACGCCCGCGCATGCGCAGTAGCCACCGCGCCCCCGCATGCGCAGTAGCCACCGCGCCCCCGCATGCGCAGTAGCCCCCGCGCCCGCGCATGCGCAGTAGCCCCCGCGCCCGCGCATGTGCCGTAGCCACCGCGCCCGCGCATGCGCAGTAGCCACCGCGCCCGCGCATGCGCGGTAGCCACCGCGCCCGTGCGGGCGTGCCGAGTGGGGGCTCCGCGCAGAGGGGCAGCGCGCCCGCGCATGATGCGCAGAGGTTTCTTTCGGACCTGGGCTGCATTTCCATCCCCCGCTCTGGGAGTCACCCGGTGCGTTAGGAGCGAGCCGATCCCGCTCCCTGAGACACAAGGGCTTGCTCGAGGAGACTGTTCCTGTTCCTCTCTTCCAGCCACTCTGCTCTCCCCAAAACACCCATTTCCTCGGAGCTCCTCTGCAACTGCATTTCCATGGACCCAGGGCTCCAGAAGCTGCAGAGTCGTGCAATGGGGTTTTTTTGGGAAGGGACCTTAAGCTCTTGCACTTCCACCTCTGTCATGAGAATCTCAGGGCTCTAAGACTCACAGAACCATTTGGGCTTGGAAGGACCTTCAAGCTCATCCAGTGCCAGCGCTGCCACGGGCAGGGACACCTCCCACTGTCCCGGGCTGCTCCCAGCCCCAGTGTGCAGCCTGGCCTGGAACATTCCAGGGCATCCAGGGGCAAATCCCCCTCTCTGGGCAGACAGAAGGAGCTAAACCTGGCTATTCCTGAGGGAGTGATGGCAGCACAGCCGAGTCCTGCATCCCTGATTCCCACGGGGAATCTCCATGTCCTTCCTGCTATGGGATCCAGGAGTTGCAGTAGGATTTTTGTGTTTGGTGCTGCATTCCCAGCATGGCAGAAGCTGTCACGCTCGGAAACACAGCCAGTGTGACAAGGTTTTGCTCCCTTTCTGCTTTGTTTTTGCTGTGTTTTGTTTCTCTCGACAGCTGGCTTAGAACTTGTGTGTTGCTGTTTAGACATCAAGCTTTGGGGCTGAGGTTTTTTTATTCCCAAGTGCTTGCTGGCAGTAAAAATACACTTCACATCTGCAGTGTGTGCACGTGGCTTGGGCTGTGGATTCACACTTCTGGGGCAAAAAGAAGTCCCTTCACACCTGTGCTGCTGGTGGTGTCCCCTGTGAGAAGTTTGGTGGCTCGTTTGTGGCTCTCTCAGTTGTTCCCTTTCACAGAGCTCGGCATTTCTCCCCTTTTCAGTTTCATCCTGCAGAGCTTCGTTCCTGCTGCCGCAGCGTGTTCTGAACCCTCCGCTCGCAGCCTGGGGGTGCCTTTTGTGCTGCTCCTCCGTGGGGCTGCCTTGAGAGCGGAATCAAGGTTGGAAAAGACCTCGGAGATCACTGAGTGCAACCAGCACCAGCACGGCCGGCGCTGACCACGTCCGCCCATGCCACAGCCACAGGTGTTGGAGCACTCCCAGGGGTGGGCACTCCAAACCTCCCTGGGCAGCTGTGCCAAGGCCTGAGCGCCCTTTCCATGGAGGAATTTCCCCAATATCCACCCTGAGCCTCCCCTGGCCCAGCCTGAGGCCGTTCCCTCTCCTCCTGTCCCTGTTCCCTGCGAGCAGAGCCCGACCCCCCCGGCTGCTCCCTCCTGTCAGGGACTTGTCCAGAGCCACAAGGTCCCCCCTGAGCCTCCTTTGCTCCGGGCTGTGCCCCTTTCCCAGCTCTCTCAGGAACTCTCCAACCCCTTGCCAGCTCCGTTCCCTTGCCTGGACTGGCTCCAGCCCCTCCGTGTCCCTCTTGTCCCAGAGGTGCTGCCAGCACTGCAGGTGCCCCAGCAGTGCCAGCACAGGGACGGGCCCAGCGCCCCGCGCATGCGCAGTGGGGGGTGAGGGGGGCCCAGTTCTCCCGCGCATGCGCAGTAGCCACCGCGCCCGCGCATGCGCCGTAGCCACCGCGCCCGCGCATGCGCAGTAGCCACCGCGCCCGAGCATGCCCCGTAGCCACCGCGCCCGCGCATGCGCCGTAGCCACCGAGCCCGCGCATGCGCAGTAGCCACCGCGCCCGCGCATGCGCCGTAGCCCCCGCGCCCGCGCATGCGCAGTAGCCACCGCGCCCGGGCATGCGCAGTAGCCACCGCGCCCGCGCATGCGCCGTAGACCCCGCGCCCGCGCATGCGCAGTAGCCACCGCGACCGCGCATGCGTAGTAGCACCCGATCCCGCGCATGCGCCGTAGCCACCGCGCCCGCGCATGCGCCGTAGCCACGGCGCCCGCGCATGCGCCGTAGCCCCCGCGCCCGCGCATGCGCAGTAGCCACCGGGCCCGCGCATGCGCAGTATCCCCCGCGCCCGCGCAAGCGCCGTAACCCCCGCGCCCGCGCATGCGCCGGACCAGCCGCGCCCGCGCATGCGCAGTAGCCCCCGCGCCCGCGCATGCGCCGTAGACCCCGCGCCCGCGCATGCGCCGTAGCCACCGCGCCCACGCCCGAGCATGCGCCGTAGCCCCCGCGCCCGCGCATGCGCCGTAGCCACCGCGCCCGCGCATGCGCCGTAGCCCCCGCGCCCGCGCATGCGCAGTAGCCACTTCGCCCGCGCATGCGCCGTAGCCACCGCGCCCGCGCATGCGCAGTAGCCCACACCCTCGCGCATGCGCAGTAGCCACCGCGCCCGCGCATGCGCCGCAGCCACCGCGCCCGCGCATGCGCCGTAGCCCCCGCGCCCGCGCATGCGCAGTAGCCACCGCGCCCGCGCATGCGTAGTAGCACCCGATCCCGCGCATGCGCCGTAACCCCCGCGCCCGCGCATGCGCCGTAGCCACCGCGCCCGCGCATGCGCAGTACACCCCGCGCCCGCGCATGCGCAGTAGCCACCGCGCCCGCGCATGCGCCGTAGCCACCGCGCCCGCGCATGCGCCGTAGCCCCCGCGCCCGCGCATGCGTAGTAGCCACCGCGCCCGTGCGGGCGTGCCGAGTGGGGGCTCCGCGCAGAGGGGCAGCGCGCCCGCGCATGATGCGCAGAGGTTTCTTTCGGACCTGGGCTGCATTTCCATCCCCCGCTCTGGGAGTCACCCGGTGCGTTAGGAGCGAGCCGATCCCGCTCCCTGAGACACAAGGGCTTGCTCGAGGAGACTGTTCCTGTTCCTCTCTTCCAGCCACTCTGCTCTCCCCAAAACACCCATTTCCTCGGAGCTCCTCTGCAACTGCATTTCCATGGACCCAGGGCTCCAGAAGCTGCAGAGTCGTGCAATGGGGTTTTTTTGGGAAGGGACCTTAAGCTCTTGCACTTCCACCTCTGTCATGAGAATCTCAGGGCTCTAAGACTCACAGAACCATTTGGGCTTGGAAGGACCTTCAAGCTCATCCAGTGCCAGCGCTGCCACGGGCAGGGACACCTCCCACTGTCCCGGGCTGCTCCCAGCCCCAGTGTGCAGCCTGGCCTGGAACATTCCAGGGCATCCAGGGGCAAATCCCCCTCTCTGGGCAGACAGAAGGAGCTAAACCTGGCTATTCCTGAGGGAGTGATGGCAGCACAGCCGAGTCCTGCATCCCTGATTCCCACGGGGAATCTCCATGTCCTTCCTGCTATGGGATCCAGGAGTTGCAGTAGGATTTTTGTGTTTGGTGCTGCATTCCCAGCATGGGCAGAAGCTGTCACGCTCGGAAACACAGCCAGTGTGACAAGGTTTTGCTCCCTTTCTGCTTTGTTTTTGCTGTGTTTTGTTTCTCTCGACAGCTGGCTTAGAACTTGTGTGTTGCTGTTTAGACATCAAGCTTTGGGGCTGAGGTTTTTTTATTCCCAAGTGCTTGCTGGCAGTAAAAATACACTTCACATCTGCAGTGTGTGCACGTGGCTTGGGCTGTGGATTCACACTTCTGGGGCAAAAAGAAGTCCCTTCACACCTGTGCTGCTGGTGGTGTCCCCTGTGAGAAGTTTGGTGGCTCGTTTGTGGCTCTCTCAGTTGTTCCCTTTCACAGAGCTCGGCATTTCTCCCCTTTTCAGTTTCATCCTGCAGAGCTTCGTTCCTGCTGCCGCAGCGTGTTCTGAACCCTCCGCTCGCAGCCTGGGGGTGCCTTTTGTGCTGCTCCTCCGTGGGGCTGCCTTGAGAGCGGAATCAAGGTTGGAAAAGACCTCGGAGATCACTGAGTGCAACCAGCACCAGCACGGCCGGCGCTGACCACGTCCGCCCATGCCACAGCCACAGGTGTTGGAGCACTCCCAGGGGTGGGCACTCCAAACCTCCCTGGGCAGCTGTGCCAAGGCCTGAGCGCCCTTTCCATGGAGGAATTTCCCCAATATCCACCCTGAGCCTCCCCTGGCCCAGCCTGAGGCCGTTCCCTCTCCTCCTGTCCCTGTTCCCTGCGAGCAGAGCCCGACCCCCCCGGCTGCTCCCTCCTGTCAGGGACTTGTCCAGAGCCACAAGGTCCCCCCTGAGCCTCCTTTGCTCCGGGCTGTGCCCCTTTCCCAGCTCTCTCAGGAACTCTCCAACCCCTTGCCAGCTCCGTTCCCTTGCCTGGACTGGCTCCAGCCCCTCCGTGTCCCTCTTGTCCCAGAGGTGCTGCCAGCACTGCAGGTGCCCCAGCAGTGCCAGCACAGGGACGGGCCCAGCGCCCCGCGCATGCGCAGTGGGGGGTGAGGGGGGCCCAGTTCTCCCGCGCATGCGCAGTGGTGTGGGGGTAGGGCCAGCGCGTCCGCGCATGCGTAGTAGCACCCGCGCCCGCGCATTCGCAGTAGCCACCGCGCCCGCGCATGCGCCGTAGCCCCCGCGCCCGCGCATGCGCAGTAGCCCCCGCGCCCGCGCATGCGTAGTAGCCCCCGCGCCCGCGCATGCGCCGTAGCCACCGCGCCCGCGCATGCGCCGTAGACCCCGCGCATGCGCAGTAGCACCCGCGCCCGCGCATGCGCAGTAGCCACCGCGCCCGCGCATGCGCCGTAGCCACCGCGCCCGCGCATGCGCCGTAGACCCCGCGCCCGCGCATGCGCCGTAGCCACCGCGCCCACGCCCGAGCATGCGCCGTAGCCCCCGCGCCCGCGCATGCGCAGTAGCCACCGCGCCCGCGCATGCGCCGTAGCCCCCGCGCCCGCGCATGCGCAGTAGCCCCCGCGCCCGCGCATGCGTAGTAGCACCCGCGCCCGCGCATGCGCCGTAGCCACCGCGCCCGCGCATGCGCCGTAGACCCCGCGCATGCGCAGTAGCACCCGCGCCCGCGCATGCGCAGTAGCCACCGCGCCCGCGCATGCGCCGTAGCCACCGCGCCCGCGCATGCGCCGTAGCCACCGCGCCCGCGCATGTGCCGTAGCCACCGCGCCCGCGCATGCGCGGTAGCCACCGCGCCCGCGCATGCGCAGTAGCCCCCGCGCCCGCGCATGCGCAGTAGCCACCGCGCCCGCGCATGCGCCGTAGCCACCGCGCCCGCGCATGCGCCGTAGCCACCGCGCCCGCGCATGCGCAGTAGCCACCGCGCCCCCGCATGCGCAGTAGCCCCCGCGCCCGCGCATGCGCAGTAGCCCCCGCGCCCGCGCATGTGCCGTAGCCACCGCGCCCGCGCATGCGCAGTAGCCACCGCGCCCGCGCATGCGCAGTAGCCACCGCGCCCGTGCGGGCGTGCCGAGTGGGGGCTCCGCGCAGAGGGGCAGCGCGCCCGCGCATGATGCGCAGAGGTTTCTTTCGGACCTGGGCTGCATTTCCATCCCCCGCTCTGGGAGTCACCCGGTGCGTTAGGAGCGAGCCGATCCCGCTCCCTGAGACACAAGGGCTTGCTCGAGGAGACTGTTCCTGTTCCTCTCTTCCAGCCACTCTGCTCTCCCCAAAACACCCATTTCCTCGGAGCTCCTCTGCAACTGCATTTCCATGGACCCAGGGCTCCAGAAGCTGCAGAGTCGTGCAATGGGGTTTTTTTGGGAAGGGACCTTAAGCTCTTGCACTTCCACCTCTGTCATGAGAATCTCAGGGCTCTAAGACTCACAGAACCATTTGGGCTTGGAAGGACCTTCAAGCTCATCCAGTGCCAGCGCTGCCACGGGCAGGGACACCTCCCACTGTCCCGGGCTGCTCCCAGCCCCAGTGTGCAGCCTGGCCTGGAACATTCCAGGGCATCCAGGGGCAAATCCCCCTCTCTGGGCAGACAGAAGGAGCTAAACCTGGCTATTCCTGAGGGAGTGATGGCAGCACAGCCGAGTCCTGCATCCCTGATTCCCACGGGGAATCTCCATGTCCTTCCTGCTATGGGATCCAGGAGTTGCAGTAGGATTTTTGTGTTTGGTGCTGCATTCCCAGCATGGCAGAAGCTGTCACGCTCGGAAACACAGCCAGTGTGACAAGGTTTTGCTCCCTTTCTGCTTTGTTTTTGCTGTGTTTTGTTTCTCTCGACAGCTGGCTTAGAACTTGTGTGTTGCTGTTTAGACATCAAGCTTTGGGGCTGAGGTTTTTTTATTCCCAAGTGCTTGCTGGCAGTAAAAATACACTTCACATCTGCAGTGTGTGCACGTGGCTTGGGCTGTGGATTCACACTTCTGGGGCAAAAAGAAGTCCCTTCACACCTGTGCTGCTGGTGGTGTCCCCTGTGAGAAGTTTGGTGGCTCGTTTGTGGCTCTCTCAGTTGTTCCCTTTCACAGAGCTCGGCATTTCTCCCCTTTTCAGTTTCATCCTGCAGAGCTTCGTTCCTGCTGCCGCAGCGTGTTCTGAACCCTCCGCTCGCAGCCTGGGGGTGCCTTTTGTGCTGCTCCTCCGTGGGGCTGCCTTGAGAGCGGAATCAAGGTTGGAAAAGACCTCGGAGATCACTGAGTGCAACCAGCACCAGCACGGCCGGCGCTGACCACGTCCGCCCATGCCACAGCCACAGGTGTTGGAGCACTCCCAGGGGTGGGCACTCCAAACCTCCCTGGGCAGCTGTGCCAAGGCCTGAGCGCCCTTTCCATGGAGGAATTTCCCCAATATCCACCCTGAGCCTCCCCTGGCCCAGCCTGAGGCCGTTCCCTCTCCTCCTGTCCCTGTTCCCTGCGAGCAGAGCCCGACCCCCCCGGCTGCTCCCTCCTGTCAGGGACTTGTCCAGAGCCACAAGGTCCCCCCTGAGCCTCCTTTGCTCCGGGCTGTGCCCCTTTCCCAGCTCTCTCAGGAACTCTCCAACCCCTTGCCAGCTCCGTTCCCTTGCCTGGACTGGCTCCAGCCCCTCCGTGTCCCTCTTGTCCCAGAGGTGCTGCCAGCACTGCAGGTGCCCCAGCAGTGCCAGCACAGGGACGGGCCCAGCGCCCCGCGCATGCGCAGTGGGGGGTGAGGGGGGCCCAGTTCTCCCGCGCATGCGCAGTGGTGTGGGGGTAGGGCCAGCGCGTCCGCGCATGCGTAGTAGCACCCGCGCCCGCGCATTCGCAGTAGCCACCGCGCCCGCGCATGCGCCGTAGCCCCCGCGCCCGCGCATGCGCAGTAGCCCCCGCGCCCGCGCATGCGTAGTAGCCCCCGCGCCCGCGCATGCGCCGTAGCCACCGCGCCCGCGCATGCGCCGTAGACCCCGCGCATGCGCAGTAGCACCCGCGCCCGCGCATGCGCAGTAGCCACCGCGCCCGCGCATGCGCCGTAGCCACCGCGCCCGCGCATGCGCCGTAGACCCCGCGCCCGCGCATGCGCCGTAGCCACCGCGCCCACGCCCGAGCATGCGCCGTAGCCCCCGCGCCCGCGCATGCGCAGTAGCCACCGCGCCCGCGCATGCGCCGTAGCCCCCGCGCCCGCGCATGCGCAGTAGCCCCCGCGCCCGCGCATGCGTAGTAGCACCCGCGCCCGCGCATGCGCCGTAGCCACCGCGCCCGCGCATGCGCCGTAGACCCCGCGCATGCGCAGTAGCACCCGCGCCCGCGCATGCGCAGTAGCCACCGCGCCCGCGCATGCGCCGTAGCCACCGCGCCCGCGCATGCGCCGTAGCCACCGCGCCCGCGCATGTGCCGTAGCCACCGCGCCCGCGCATGCGCAGTAGCCACCGCGCCCGCGCATGCGCAGTAGCCCCCGCGCCCGCGCATGCGCAGTAGCCACCGCGCCCGCGCATGCGCCGTAGCCACCGCGCCCGCGCATGCGCCGTAGCCACCGCGCCCGCGCATGCGCAGTAGCCACCGCGCCCCCGCATGCGCAGTAGCCCCCGCGCCCGCGCATGCGCAGTAGCCCCCGCGCCCGCGCATGTGCCGTAGCCACCGCGCCCGCGCATGCGCAGTAGCCACCGCGCCCGCGCATGCGCAGTAGCCACCGCGCCCGTGCGGGCGTGCCGAGTGGGGGCTCCGCGCAGAGGGGCAGCGCGCCCGCGCATGATGCGCAGAGGTTTCTTTCGGACCTGGGCTGCATTTCCATCCCCCGCTCTGGGAGTCACCCGGTGCGTTAGGAGCGAGCCGATCCCGCTCCCTGAGACACAAGGGCTTGCTCGAGGAGACTGTTCCTGTTCCTCTCTTCCAGCCACTCTGCTCTCCCCAAAACACCCATTTCCTCGGAGCTCCTCTGCAACTGCATTTCCATGGACCCAGGGCTCCAGAAGCTGCAGAGTCGTGCAATGGGGTTTTTTTGGGAAGGGACCTTAAGCTCTTGCACTTCCACCTCTGTCATGAGAATCTCAGGGCTCTAAGACTCACAGAACCATTTGGGCTTGGAAGGACCTTCAAGCTCATCCAGTGCCAGCGCTGCCACGGGCAGGGACACCTCCCACTGTCCCGGGCTGCTCCCAGCCCCAGTGTGCAGCCTGGCCTGGAACATTCCAGGGCATCCAGGGGCAAATCCCCCTCTCTGGGCAGACAGAAGGAGCTAAACCTGGCTATTCCTGAGGGAGTGATGGCAGCACAGCCGAGTCCTGCATCCCTGATTCCCACGGGGAATCTCCATGTCCTTCCTGCTATGGGATCCAGGAGTTGCAGTAGGATTTTTGTGTTTGGTGCTGCATTCCCAGCATGGCAGAAGCTGTCACGCTCGGAAACACAGCCAGTGTGACAAGGTTTTGCTCCCTTTCTGCTTTGTTTTTGCTGTGTTTTGTTTCTCTCGACAGCTGGCTTAGAACTTGTGTGTTGCTGTTTAGACATCAAGCTTTGGGGCTGAGGTTTTTTTATTCCCAAGTGCTTGCTGGCAGTAAAAATACACTTCACATCTGCAGTGTGTGCACGTGGCTTGGGCTGTGGATTCACACTTCTGGGGCAAAAAGAAGTCCCTTCACACCTGTGCTGCTGGTGGTGTCCCCTGTGAGAAGTTTGGTGGCTCGTTTGTGGCTCTCTCAGTTGTTCCCTTTCACAGAGCTCGGCATTTCTCCCCTTTTCAGTTTCATCCTGCAGAGCTTCGTTCCTGCTGCCGCAGCGTGTTCTGAACCCTCCGCTCGCAGCCTGGGGGTGCCTTTTGTGCTGCTCCTCCGTGGGGCTGCCTTGAGAGCGGAATCAAGGTTGGAAAAGACCTCGGAGATCACTGAGTGCAACCAGCACCAGCACGGCCGGCGCTGACCACGTCCGCCCATGCCACAGCCACAGGTGTTGGAGCACTCCCAGGGGTGGGCACTCCAAACCTCCCTGGGCAGCTGTGCCAAGGCCTGAGCGCCCTTTCCATGGAGGAATTTCCCCAATATCCACCCTGAGCCTCCCCTGGCCCAGCCTGAGGCCGTTCCCTCTCCTCCTGTCCCTGTTCCCTGCGAGCAGAGCCCGACCCCCCCGGCTGCTCCCTCCTGTCAGGGACTTGTCCAGAGCCACAAGGTCCCCCCTGAGCCTCCTTTGCTCCGGGCTGTGCCCCTTTCCCAGCTCTCTCAGGAACTCTCCAACCCCTTGCCAGCTCCGTTCCCTTGCCTGGACTGGCTCCAGCCCCTCCGTGTCCCTCTTGTCCCAGAGGTGCTGCCAGCACTGCAGGTGCCCCAGCAGTGCCAGCACAGGGACGGGCCCAGCGCCCCGCGCATGCGCAGTGGGGGGTGAGGGGGGCCCAGTTCTCCCGCGCATGCGCAGTGGTGTGGGGGTAGGGCCAGCGCGTCCGCGCATGCGTAGTAGCACCCGCGCCCGCGCATTCGCAGTAGCCACCGCGCCCGCGCATGCGCCGTAGCCCCCGCGCCCGCGCATGCGCAGTAGCCCCCGCGCCCGCGCATGCGTAGTAGCACCCGCGCCCGCGCATGCGCCGTAGCCACCGCGCCCGCGCATGCGCCGTAGACCCCGCGCATGCGCAGTAGCACCCGCGCCCGCGCATGCGCAGTAGCCACCGCGCCCGCGCATGCGCCGTAGCCACCGCGCCCGCGCATGCGCCGTAGACCCCGCGCCCGCGCATGCGCAGTACACCCCACGCCCGCGCATGCGCAGTAGCCACCGCGCCCCCGCATGCGCAGTAGCCACCGCGCCCCCGCATGCGCAGTAGCCCCCGCGCCCGCGCATGCGCAGTAGCCCCCGCGCCCGCGCATGTGCCGTAGCCACCGCGCCCGCGCATGCGCAGTAGCCACCGCGCCCGCGCATGCGCAGTAGCCACCGCGCCCGTGCGGGCGTGCCGAGTGGGGGCTCCGCGCAGAGGGGCAGCGCGCCCGCGCATGATGCGCAGAGGTTTCTTTCGGACCTGGGCTGCATTTCCATCCCCCGCTCTGGGAGTCACCCGGTGCGTTAGGAGCGAGCCGATCCCGCTCCCTGAGACACAAGGGCTTGCTCGAGGAGACTGTTCCTGTTCCTCTCTTCCAGCCACTCTGCTCTCCCCAAAACACCCATTTCCTCGGAGCTCCTCTGCAACTGCATTTCCATGGACCCAGGGCTCCAGAAGCTGCAGAGTCGTGCAATGGGGTTTTTTTGGGAAGGGACCTTAAGCTCTTGCACTTCCACCTCTGTCATGAGAATCTCAGGGCTCTAAGACTCACAGAACCATTTGGGCTTGGAAGGACCTTCAAGCTCATCCAGTGCCAGCGCTGCCACGGGCAGGGACACCTCCCACTGTCCCGGGCTGCTCCCAGCCCCAGTGTGCAGCCTGGCCTGGAACATTCCAGGGCATCCAGGGGCAAATCCCCCTCTCTGGGCAGACAGAAGGAGCTAAACCTGGCTATTCCTGAGGGAGTGATGGCAGCACAGCCGAGTCCTGCATCCCTGATTCCCACGGGGAATCTCCATGTCCTTCCTGCTATGGGATCCAGGAGTTGCAGTAGGATTTTTGTGTTTGGTGCTGCATTCCCAGCATGGGCAGAAGCTGTCACGCTCGGAAACACAGCCAGTGTGACAAGGTTTTGCTCCCTTTCTGCTTTGTTTTTGCTGTGTTTTGTTTCTCTCGACAGCTGGCTTAGAACTTGTGTGTTGCTGTTTAGACATCAAGCTTTGGGGCTGAGGTTTTTTTATTCCCAAGTGCTTGCTGGCAGTAAAAATACACTTCACATCTGCAGTGTGTGCACGTGGCTTGGGCTGTGGATTCACACTTCTGGGGCAAAAAGAAGTCCCTTCACACCTGTGCTGCTGGTGGTGTCCCCTGTGAGAAGTTTGGTGGCTCGTTTGTGGCTCTCTCAGTTGTTCCCTTTCACAGAGCTCGGCATTTCTCCCCTTTTCAGTTTCATCCTGCAGAGCTTCGTTCCTGCTGCCGCAGCGTGTTCTGAACCCTCCGCTCGCAGCCTGGGGGTGCCTTTTGTGCTGCTCCTCCGTGGGGCTGCCTTGAGAGCGGAATCAAGGTTGGAAAAGACCTCGGAGATCACTGAGTGCAACCAGCACCAGCACGGCCGGCGCTGACCACGTCCGCCCATGCCACAGCCACAGGTGTTGGAGCACTCCCAGGGGTGGGCACTCCAAACCTCCCTGGGCAGCTGTGCCAAGGCCTGAGCGCCCTTTCCATGGAGGAATTTCCCCAATATCCACCCTGAGCCTCCCCTGGCCCAGCCTGAGGCCGTTCCCTCTCCTCCTGTCCCTGTTCCCTGCGAGCAGAGCCCGACCCCCCCGGCTGCTCCCTCCTGTCAGGGACTTGTCCAGAGCCACAAGGTCCCCCCTGAGCCTCCTTTGCTCCGGGCTGTGCCCCTTTCCCAGCTCTCTCAGGAACTCTCCAGCCCCTTGCCAGCTCCGTTCCCTTGCCTGGACTCGCTCCAGCCCCTCCGTGTCCCTCTTGTCCCAGAGGTGCTGCCAGCACTGCAGGTGCCCCAGCAGTGCCAGCACAGGGACGGGCCCAGCGCCCCGCGCATGCGCAGTGGGGGGTGAGGGGGGCCCAGTTCTCCCGCGCATGCGCAGTGGTGTGGGGGTAGGGCCAGCGCGTCCGCGCATGCGTAGTAGCACCCGCGCCCGCGCATGCGCAGTAGCCACCGCGCCCGCGCATGCGCCGTAGCCCCCGCGCCCGCGCATGCGCCGTAGCCACCGCGCCCGCGCATGCGTAGTAGCACCCGCGCCCGCGCATGCGCCGTAGACCCCGCGCATGCGCAGTAGCACCCGCGCCCGCGCATGCGCAGTAGCCACCGCGCCCGCGCATGCGCCGTAGCCACCGCGCCCGCGCATGCGCCGTAGCCACCGCGCCCGCGCATGCGCAGTACACCCCACGCCCGCGCATGCGCAGTAGCCACCGCGCCCCCGCATGCGCAGTAGCCACCGCGCCCCCGCATGCGCAGTAGCCCCCGCGCCCGCGCATGCGCAGTAGCCCCCGCGCCCGCGCATGTGCCGTAGCCACCGCGCCCGCGCATGCGCAGTAGCCACCGCGCCCGCGCATGCGCGGTAGCCACCGCGCCCGTGCGGGCGTGCCGAGTGGGGGCTCCGCGCAGAGGGGCAGCGCGCCCGCGCATGATGCGCAGAGGTTTCTTTCGGACCTGGGCTGCATTTCCATCCCCCGCTCTGGGAGTCACCCGGTGCGTTAGGAGCGAGCCGATCCCGCTCCCTGAGACACAAGGGCTTGCTCGAGGAGACTGTTCCTGTTCCTCTCTTCCAGCCACTCTGCTCTCCCCAAAACACCCATTTCCTCGGAGCTCCTCTGCAACTGCATTTCCATGGACCCAGGGCTCCAGAAGCTGCAGAGTCGTGCAATGGGGTTTTTTTGGGAAGGGACCTTAAGCTCTTGCACTTCCACCTCTGTCATGAGAATCTCAGGGCTCTAAGACTCACAGAACCATTTGGGCTTGGAAGGACCTTCAAGCTCATCCAGTGCCAGCGCTGCCACGGGCAGGGACACCTCCCACTGTCCCGGGCTGCTCCCAGCCCCAGTGTGCAGCCTGGCCTGGAACATTCCAGGGCATCCAGGGGCAAATCCCCCTCTCTGGGCAGACAGAAGGAGCTAAACCTGGCTATTCCTGAGGGAGTGATGGCAGCACAGCCGAGTCCTGCATCCCTGATTCCCACGGGGAATCTCCATGTCCTTCCTGCTATGGGATCCAGGAGTTGCAGTAGGATTTTTGTGTTTGGTGCTGCATTCCCAGCATGGGCAGAAGCTGTCACGCTCGGAAACACAGCCAGTGTGACAAGGTTTTGCTCCCTTTCTGCTTTGTTTTTGCTGTGTTTTGTTTCTCTCGACAGCTGGCTTAGAACTTGTGTGTTGCTGTTTAGACATCAAGCTTTGGGGCTGAGGTTTTTTTATTCCCAAGTGCTTGCTGGCAGTAAAAATACACTTCACATCTGCAGTGTGTGCACGTGGCTTGGGCTGTGGATTCACACTTCTGGGGCAAAAAGAAGTCCCTTCACACCTGTGCTGCTGGTGGTGTCCCCTGTGAGAAGTTTGGTGGCTCGTTTGTGGCTCTCTCAGTTGTTCCCTTTCACAGAGCTCGGCATTTCTCCCCTTTTCAGTTTCATCCTGCAGAGCTTCGTTCCTGCTGCCGCAGCGTGTTCTGAACCCTCCGCTCGCAGCCTGGGGGTGCCTTTTGTGCTGCTCCTCCGTGGGGCTGCCTTGAGAGCGGAATCAAGGTTGGAAAAGACCTCGGAGATCACTGAGTGCAACCAGCACCAGCACGGCCGGCGCTGACCACGTCCGCCCATGCCACAGCCACAGGTGTTGGAGCACTCCCAGGGGTGGGCACTCCAAACCTCCCTGGGCAGCTGTGCCAAGGCCTGAGCGCCCTTTCCATGGAGGAATTTCCCCAATATCCACCCTGAGCCTCCCCTGGCCCAGCCTGAGGCCGTTCCCTCTCCTCCTGTCCCTGTTCCCTGCGAGCAGAGCCCGACCCCCCCGGCTGCTCCCTCCTGTCAGGGACTTGTCCAGAGCCACAAGGTCCCCCCTGAGCCTCCTTTGCTCCGGGCTGTGCCCCTTTCCCAGCTCTCTCAGGAACTCTCCAGCCCCTTGCCAGCTCCGTTCCCTTGCCTGGACTCGCTCCAGCCCCTCCGTGTCCCTCTTGTCCCAGAGGTGCTGCCAGCACTGCAGGTGCCCCAGCAGTGCCAGCACAGGGACGGGCCCAGCGCCCCGCGCATGCGCAGTGGGGGGTGAGGGGGGCCCAGTTCTCCCGCGCATGCGCAGTGGTGTGGGGGTAGGGCCAGCGCGTCCGCGCATGCGTAGTAGCACCCGCGCCCCCGCATGCGCAGTAGCCACCGCGCCCGCGCATGCGCCGTAGCACCCGCGCCCGCGCATGCGCAGTAGCCCCCGCGCCCGCGCATGCGCCGTAGCCACCGCGCCCGCGCATGCGCCGTAGCCACCGCGCCCGCGCATGCGCAGTACACCCCACGCCCGCGCATGCGCAGTAGCCACCGCGCCCCCGCATGCGCAGTAGCCACCGCGCCCCCGCATGCGCAGTAGCCCCCGCGCCCGCGCATGCGCAGTAGCCCCCGCGCCCGCGCATGTGCCGTAGCCACCGCGCCCGCGCATGCGCAGTAGCCACCGCGCCCGCGCATGCGCAGTAGCCACCGCGCCCGTGCGGGCGTGCCGAGTGGGGGCTCCGCGCAGAGGGGCAGCGCGCCCGCGCATGATGCGCAGAGGTTTCTTTCGGACCTGGGCTGCATTTCCATCCCCCGCTCTGGGAGTCACCCGGTGCGTTAGGAGCGAGCCGATCCCGCTCCCTGAGACACAAGGGCTTGCTCGAGGAGACTGTTCCTGTTCCTCTCTTCCAGCCACTCTGCTCTCCCCAAAACACCCATTTCCTCGGAGCTCCTCTGCAACTGCATTTCCATGGACCCAGGGCTCCAGAAGCTGCAGAGTCGTGCAATGGGGTTTTTTTGGGAAGGGACCTTAAGCTCTTGCACTTCCACCTCTGTCATGAGAATCTCAGGGCTCTAAGACTCACAGAACCATTTGGGCTTGGAAGGACCTTCAAGCTCATCCAGTGCCAGCGCTGCCACGGGCAGGGACACCTCCCACTGTCCCGGGCTGCTCCCAGCCCCAGTGTGCAGCCTGGCCTGGAACATTCCAGGGCATCCAGGGGCAAATCCCCCTCTCTGGGCAGACAGAAGGAGCTAAACCTGGCTATTCCTGAGGGAGTGATGGCAGCACAGCCGAGTCCTGCATCCCTGATTCCCACGGGGAATCTCCATGTCCTTCCTGCTATGGGATCCAGGAGTTGCAGTAGGATTTTTGTGTTTGGTGCTGCATTCCCAGCATGGCAGAAGCTGTCACGCTCGGAAACACAGCCAGTGTGACAAGGTTTTGCTCCCTTTCTGCTTTGTTTTTGCTGTGTTTTGTTTCTCTCGACAGCTGGCTTAGAACTTGTGTGTTGCTGTTTAGACATCAAGCTTTGGGGCTGAGGTTTTTTTATTCCCAAGTGCTTGCTGGCAGTAAAAATACACTTCACATCTGCAGTGTGTGCACGTGGCTTGGGCTGTGGATTCACACTTCTGGGGCAAAAAGAAGTCCCTTCACACCTGTGCTGCTGGTGGTGTCCCCTGTGAGAAGTTTGGTGGCTCGTTTGTGGCTCTCTCAGTTGTTCCCTTTCACAGAGCTCGGCATTTCTCCCCTTTTCAGTTTCATCCTGCAGAGCTTCGTTCCTGCTGCCGCAGCGTGTTCTGAACCCTCCGCTCGCAGCCTGGGGGTGCCTTTTGTGCTGCTCCTCCGTGGGGCTGCCTTGAGAGCGGAATCAAGGTTGGAAAAGACCTCGGAGATCACTGAGTGCAACCAGCACCAGCACGGCCGGCGCTGACCACGTCCGCCCATGCCACAGCCACAGGTGTTGGAGCACTCCCAGGGGTGGGCACTCCAAACCTCCCTGGGCAGCTGTGCCAAGGCCTGAGCGCCCTTTCCATGGAGGAATTTCCCCAATATCCACCCTGAGCCTCCCCTGGCCCAGCCTGAGGCCGTTCCCTCTCCTCCTGTCCCTGTTCCCTGCGAGCAGAGCCCGACCCCCCCGGCTGCTCCCTCCTGTCAGGGACTTGTCCAGAGCCACAAGGTCCCCCCTGAGCCTCCTTTGCTCCGGGCTGTGCCCCTTTCCCAGCTCTCTCAGGAACTCTCCAACCCCTTGCCAGCTCCGTTCCCTTGCCTGGACTGGCTCCAGCCCCTCCGTGTCCCTCTTGTCCCAGAGGTGCTGCCAGCACTGCAGGTGCCCCAGCAGTGCCAGCACAGGGACGGGCCCAGCGCCCCGCGCATGCGCAGTGGGGGGTGAGGGGGGCCCAGTTCTCCCGCGCATGCGCAGTGGTGTGGGGGTAGGGCCAGCGCGTCCGCGCATGCGTAGTAGCACCCGCGCCCGCGCATTCGCAGTAGCCACCGCGCCCGCGCATGCGCCGTAGCCCCCGCGCCCGCGCATGCGCAGTAGCCCCCGCGCCCGCGCATGCGTAGTAGCACCCGCGCCCGCGCATGCGCCGTAGCCACCGCGCCCGCGCATGCGCCGTAGACCCCGCGCATGCGCAGTAGCACCCGCGCCCGCGCATGCGCAGTAGCCACCGCGCCCGCGCATGCGCCGTAGCCACCGCGCCCGCGCATGCGCCGTAGACCCCGCGCCCGCGCATGCGCAGTACACCCCACGCCCGCGCATGCGCAGTAGCCACCGCGCCCCCGCATGCGCAGTAGCCACCGCGCCCCCGCATGCGCAGTAGCCCCCGCGCCCGCGCATGCGCAGTAGCCCCCGCGCCCGCGCATGTGCCGTAGCCACCGCGCCCGCGCATGCGCAGTAGCCACCGCGCCCGCGCATGCGCAGTAGCCACCGCGCCCGTGCGGGCGTGCCGAGTGGGGGCTCCGCGCAGAGGGGCAGCGCGCCCGCGCATGATGCGCAGAGGTTTCTTTCGGACCTGGGCTGCATTTCCATCCCCCGCTCTGGGAGTCACCCGGTGCGTTAGGAGCGAGCCGATCCCGCTCCCTGAGACACAAGGGCTTGCTCGAGGAGACTGTTCCTGTTCCTCTCTTCCAGCCACTCTGCTCTCCCCAAAACACCCATTTCCTCGGAGCTCCTCTGCAACTGCATTTCCATGGACCCAGGGCTCCAGAAGCTGCAGAGTCGTGCAATGGGGTTTTTTTGGGAAGGGACCTTAAGCTCTTGCACTTCCACCTCTGTCATGAGAATCTCAGGGCTCTAAGACTCACAGAACCATTTGGGCTTGGAAGGACCTTCAAGCTCATCCAGTGCCAGCGCTGCCACGGGCAGGGACACCTCCCACTGTCCCGGGCTGCTCCCAGCCCCAGTGTGCAGCCTGGCCTGGAACATTCCAGGGCATCCAGGGGCAAATCCCCCTCTCTGGGCAGACAGAAGGAGCTAAACCTGGCTATTCCTGAGGGAGTGATGGCAGCACAGCCGAGTCCTGCATCCCTGATTCCCACGGGGAATCTCCATGTCCTTCCTGCTATGGGATCCAGGAGTTGCAGTAGGATTTTTGTGTTTGGTGCTGCATTCCCAGCATGGGCAGAAGCTGTCACGCTCGGAAACACAGCCAGTGTGACAAGGTTTTGCTCCCTTTCTGCTTTGTTTTTGCTGTGTTTTGTTTCTCTCGACAGCTGGCTTAGAACTTGTGTGTTGCTGTTTAGACATCAAGCTTTGGGGCTGAGGTTTTTTTATTCCCAAGTGCTTGCTGGCAGTAAAAATACACTTCACATCTGCAGTGTGTGCACGTGGCTTGGGCTGTGGATTCACACTTCTGGGGCAAAAAGAAGTCCCTTCACACCTGTGCTGCTGGTGGTGTCCCCTGTGAGAAGTTTGGTGGCTCGTTTGTGGCTCTCTCAGTTGTTCCCTTTCACAGAGCTCGGCATTTCTCCCCTTTTCAGTTTCATCCTGCAGAGCTTCGTTCCTGCTGCCGCAGCGTGTTCTGAACCCTCCGCTCGCAGCCTGGGGGTGCCTTTTGTGCTGCTCCTCCGTGGGGCTGCCTTGAGAGCGGAATCAAGGTTGGAAAAGACCTCGGAGATCACTGAGTGCAACCAGCACCAGCACGGCCGGCGCTGACCACGTCCGCCCATGCCACAGCCACAGGTGTTGGAGCACTCCCAGGGGTGGGCACTCCAAACCTCCCTGGGCAGCTGTGCCAAGGCCTGAGCGCCCTTTCCATGGAGGAATTTCCCCAATATCCACCCTGAGCCTCCCCTGGCCCAGCCTGAGGCCGTTCCCTCTCCTCCTGTCCCTGTTCCCTGCGAGCAGAGCCCGACCCCCCCGGCTGCTCCCTCCTGTCAGGGACTTGTCCAGAGCCACAAGGTCCCCCCTGAGCCTCCTTTGCTCCGGGCTGTGCCCCTTTCCCAGCTCTCTCAGGAACTCTCCAGCCCCTTGCCAGCTCCGTTCCCTTGCCTGGACTCGCTCCAGCCCCTCCGTGTCCCTCTTGTCCCAGAGGTGCTGCCAGCACTGCAGGTGCCCCAGCAGTGCCAGCACAGGGACGGGCCCAGCGCCCCGCGCATGCGCAGTGGGGGGTGAGGGGGGCCCAGTTCTCCCGCGCATGCGCAGTGGTGTGGGGGTAGGGCCAGCGCGTCCGCGCATGCGTAGTAGCACCCGCGCCCGCGCATGCGCAGTAGCCACCGCGCCCGCGCATGCGCCGTAGCCCCCGCGCCCGCGCATGCGCCGTAGCCACCGCGCCCGCGCATGCGTAGTAGCACCCGCGCCCGCGCATGCGCCGTAGACCCCGCGCATGCGCAGTAGCACCCGCGCCCGCGCATGCGCAGTAGCCACCGCGCCCGCGCATGCGCCGTAGCCACCGCGCCCGCGCATGCGCCGTAGCCACCGCGCCCGCGCATGCGCAGTACACCCCACGCCCGCGCATGCGCAGTAGCCACCGCGCCCCCGCATGCGCAGTAGCCACCGCGCCCCCGCATGCGCAGTAGCCCCCGCGCCCGCGCATGCGCAGTAGCCCCCGCGCCCGCGCATGTGCCGTAGCCACCGCGCCCGCGCATGCGCAGTAGCCACCGCGCCCGCGCATGCGCGGTAGCCACCGCGCCCGTGCGGGCGTGCCGAGTGGGGGCTCCGCGCAGAGGGGCAGCGCGCCCGCGCATGATGCGCAGAGGTTTCTTTCGGACCTGGGCTGCATTTCCATCCCCCGCTCTGGGAGTCACCCGGTGCGTTAGGAGCGAGCCGATCCCGCTCCCTGAGACACAAGGGCTTGCTCGAGGAGACTGTTCCTGTTCCTCTCTTCCAGCCACTCTGCTCTCCCCAAAACACCCATTTCCTCGGAGCTCCTCTGCAACTGCATTTCCATGGACCCAGGGCTCCAGAAGCTGCAGAGTCGTGCAATGGGGTTTTTTTGGGAAGGGACCTTAAGCTCTTGCACTTCCACCTCTGTCATGAGAATCTCAGGGCTCTAAGACTCACAGAACCATTTGGGCTTGGAAGGACCTTCAAGCTCATCCAGTGCCAGCGCTGCCACGGGCAGGGACACCTCCCACTGTCCCGGGCTGCTCCCAGCCCCAGTGTGCAGCCTGGCCTGGAACATTCCAGGGCATCCAGGGGCAAATCCCCCTCTCTGGGCAGACAGAAGGAGCTAAACCTGGCTATTCCTGAGGGAGTGATGGCAGCACAGCCGAGTCCTGCATCCCTGATTCCCACGGGGAATCTCCATGTCCTTCCTGCTATGGGATCCAGGAGTTGCAGTAGGATTTTTGTGTTTGGTGCTGCATTCCCAGCATGGGCAGAAGCTGTCACGCTCGGAAACACAGCCAGTGTGACAAGGTTTTGCTCCCTTTCTGCTTTGTTTTTGCTGTGTTTTGTTTCTCTCGACAGCTGGCTTAGAACTTGTGTGTTGCTGTTTAGACATCAAGCTTTGGGGCTGAGGTTTTTTTATTCCCAAGTGCTTGCTGGCAGTAAAAATACACTTCACATCTGCAGTGTGTGCACGTGGCTTGGGCTGTGGATTCACACTTCTGGGGCAAAAAGAAGTCCCTTCACACCTGTGCTGCTGGTGGTGTCCCCTGTGAGAAGTTTGGTGGCTCGTTTGTGGCTCTCTCAGTTGTTCCCTTTCACAGAGCTCGGCATTTCTCCCCTTTTCAGTTTCATCCTGCAGAGCTTCGTTCCTGCTGCCGCAGCGTGTTCTGAACCCTCCGCTCGCAGCCTGGGGGTGCCTTTTGTGCTGCTCCTCCGTGGGGCTGCCTTGAGAGCGGAATCAAGGTTGGAAAAGACCTCGGAGATCACTGAGTGCAACCAGCACCAGCACGGCCGGCGCTGACCACGTCCGCCCATGCCACAGCCACAGGTGTTGGAGCACTCCCAGGGGTGGGCACTCCAAACCTCCCTGGGCAGCTGTGCCAAGGCCTGAGCGCCCTTTCCATGGAGGAATTTCCCCAATATCCACCCTGAGCCTCCCCTGGCCCAGCCTGAGGCCGTTCCCTCTCCTCCTGTCCCTGTTCCCTGCGAGCAGAGCCCGACCCCCCCGGCTGCTCCCTCCTGTCAGGGACTTGTCCAGAGCCACAAGGTCCCCCCTGAGCCTCCTTTGCTCCGGGCTGTGCCCCTTTCCCAGCTCTCTCAGGAACTCTCCAGCCCCTTGCCAGCTCCGTTCCCTTGCCTGGACTCGCTCCAGCCCCTCCGTGTCCCTCTTGTCCCAGAGGTGCTGCCAGCACTGCAGGTGCCCCAGCAGTGCCAGCACAGGGACGGGCCCAGCGCCCCGCGCATGCGCAGTGGGGGGTGAGGGGGGCCCAGTTCTCCCGCGCATGCGCAGTGGTGTGGGGGTAGGGCCAGCGCGTCCGCGCATGCGTAGTAGCACCCGCGCCCCCGCATGCGCAGTAGCCACCGCGCCCGCGCATGCGCCGTAGCACCCGCGCCCGCGCATGCGCAGTAGCCCCCGCGCCCGCGCATGCGCCGTAGCCACCGCGCCCGCGCATGCGCCGTAGCCACCGCGCCCGCGCATGCGCAGTACACCCCACGCCCGCGCATGCGCAGTAGCCACCGCGCCCCCGCATGCGCAGTAGCCACCGCGCCCCCGCATGCGCAGTAGCCCCCGCGCCCGCGCATGCGCAGTAGCCCCCGCGCCCGCGCATGTGCCGTAGCCACCGCGCCCGCGCATGCGCAGTAGCCACCGCGCCCGCGCATGCGCAGTAGCCACCGCGCCCGTGCGGGCGTGCCGAGTGGGGGCTCCGCGCAGAGGGGCAGCGCGCCCGCGCATGATGCGCAGAGGTTTCTTTCGGACCTGGGCTGCATTTCCATCCCCCGCTCTGGGAGTCACCCGGTGCGTTAGGAGCGAGCCGATCCCGCTCCCTGAGACACAAGGGCTTGCTCGAGGAGACTGTTCCTGTTCCTCTCTTCCAGCCACTCTGCTCTCCCCAAAACACCCATTTCCTCGGAGCTCCTCTGCAACTGCATTTCCATGGACCCAGGGCTCCAGAAGCTGCAGAGTCGTGCAATGGGGTTTTTTTGGGAAGGGACCTTAAGCTCTTGCACTTCCACCTCTGTCATGAGAATCTCAGGGCTCTAAGACTCACAGAACCATTTGGGCTTGGAAGGACCTTCAAGCTCATCCAGTGCCAGCGCTGCCACGGGCAGGGACACCTCCCACTGTCCCGGGCTGCTCCCAGCCCCAGTGTGCAGCCTGGCCTGGAACATTCCAGGGCATCCAGGGGCAAATCCCCCTCTCTGGGCAGACAGAAGGAGCTAAACCTGGCTATTCCTGAGGGAGTGATGGCAGCACAGCCGAGTCCTGCATCCCTGATTCCCACGGGGAATCTCCATGTCCTTCCTGCTATGGGATCCAGGAGTTGCAGTAGGATTTTTGTGTTTGGTGCTGCATTCCCAGCATGGGCAGAAGCTGTCACGCTCGGAAACACAGCCAGTGTGACAAGGTTTTGCTCCCTTTCTGCTTTGTTTTTGCTGTGTTTTGTTTCTCTCGACAGCTGGCTTAGAACTTGTGTGTTGCTGTTTAGACATCAAGCTTTGGGGCTGAGGTTTTTTTATTCCCAAGTGCTTGCTGGCAGTAAAAATACACTTCACATCTGCAGTGTGTGCACGTGGCTTGGGCTGTGGATTCACACTTCTGGGGCAAAAAGAAGTCCCTTCACACCTGTGCTGCTGGTGGTGTCCCCTGTGAGAAGTTTGGTGGCTCGTTTGTGGCTCTCTCAGTTGTTCCCTTTCACAGAGCTCGGCATTTCTCCCCTTTTCAGTTTCATCCTGCAGAGCTTCGTTCCTGCTGCCGCAGCGTGTTCTGAACCCTCCGCTCGCAGCCTGGGGGTGCCTTTTGTGCTGCTCCTCCGTGGGGCTGCCTTGAGAGCGGAATCAAGGTTGGAAAAGACCTCGGAGATCACTGAGTGCAACCAGCACCAGCACGGCCGGCGCTGACCACGTCCGCCCATGCCACAGCCACAGGTGTTGGAGCACTCCCAGGGGTGGGCACTCCAAACCTCCCTGGGCAGCTGTGCCAAGGCCTGAGCGCCCTTTCCATGGAGGAATTTCCCCAATATCCACCCTGAGCCTCCCCTGGCCCAGCCTGAGGCCGTTCCCTCTCCTCCTGTCCCTGTTCCCTGCGAGCAGAGCCCGACCCCCCCGGCTGCTCCCTCCTGTCAGGGACTTGTCCAGAGCCACAAGGTCCCCCCTGAGCCTCCTTTGCTCCGGGCTGTGCCCCTTTCCCAGCTCTCTCAGGAACTCTCCAACCCCTTGCCAGCTCCGTTCCCTTGCCTGGACTGGCTCCAGCCCCTCCGTGTCCCTCTTGTCCCAGAGGTGCTGCCAGCACTGCAGGTGCCCCAGCAGTGCCAGCACAGGGACGGGCCCAGCGCCCCGCGCATGCGCAGTGGGGGGTGAGGGGGGCCCAGTTCTCCCGCGCATGCGCAGTAGCCACCGCGCCCGCGCATGCGCCGTAGCCACCGCGCCCGCGCATGCGCAGTAGCCACCGCGCCCGAGCATGCCCCGTAGCCACCGCGCCCGCGCATGCGCAGTAGCCACCGCGCCCGCGCATGCGCAGTAGCCACCGCGCCCGCGCATGCGCCGTAGCCCCCGCGCCCGCGCATGCGCAGTAGCCCCCGCGCCCGCGCATGCGCAGTAGCACCCGCGCCCGCGCATGCGCCGTAGCCACCGCGCCCGCGCATGCGCCGTAGACCCCGCGCATGCGCAGTAGCACGCGCGCCCGCGCATGCGCAGTAGCACGCGCGCCCGCGCATGCGCAGTAGCCACCGCGCCCGCGCATGCGCCGTAGCCACCGCGCCCGCGCATGCGCAGTACACCCCGCGCCCGCGCATGCGCAGTAGCCACCGCGCCCGCGCATGCGCCGTAGCCCCCGCGCCCGCGCATGCGCAGTAGCCCCCGCGCCCGCGCATGCGTAGTAGCACCCGCGCCCGCGCATGCGCCGTAGCCACCGCGCCCGCGCATGCGCCGTAGACCCCGCGCATGCGCAGTAGCACCCGCGCCCGCGCATGCGCAGTAGCCACCGCGCCCGCGCATGCGCCGTAGCCACCGCGCCCGCGCATGCGCCGTAGCCACCGCGCCCGCGCATGCGCAGTACACCCCACGCCCGCGCATGCGCAGTAGCCACCGCGCCCCCGCATGCGCAGTAGCCACCGCGCCCCCGCATGCGCAGTAGCCCCCGCGCCCGCGCATGCGCAGTAGCCCCCGCGCCCGCGCATGTGCCGTAGCCACCGCGCCCGCGCATGCGCCGTAGCGCCCGCGCCCGCGCATGCGCAGTAGCCCCCGCGCCCGCGCATGCGTAGTAGCCACCGCGCCCGAGCATGCGCAGTACACCCCGCGCCCGCGCATGCGCAGTAGCCACCGCGCCCGCGCATGCGCCGTAGCCCCCGCGCCCGCGCATGCGCAGTAGCCCCCGCGCCCGCGCATGCGCAGTAGCACCCGCGCCCGCGCATGCGCCGTAGCCACCGCGCCCGCGCATGCGCCGTAGACCCCGCGCATGCGCAGTAGCACGCGCGCCCGCGCATGCGCAGTAGCCACCGCGCTGGCGCATGCGCAGTAGCCACCGCGCCCGCGCATGCGCCGTAGCCACCGCGCCCGCGCATGCGCAGTACACCCCGCGCCCGCGCATGCGCAGTAGCCACCGCGCCCGCGCATGCGCCGTAGCCCCCGCGCCCGCGCATGCGCAGTAGCCCCCGCGCCCGCGCATGCGTAGTAGCACCCGCGCCCGCGCATGCGCCGTAGCCACCGCGCCCGCGCATGCGCCGTAGACCCCGCGCATGCGCGGTAGCACCCGCGCCCGCGCATGCGCAGTACACCCCGCGCCCGCGCATGCGCCGTAGCCACCGCGCCCGCGCATGCGCCGTAGCCACCGCGCCCGCGCATGCGCCGTACACCCCGCGCATGCGCAGTAGCACGCGCGCCCGCGCATGCGCAGTAGCCACCGCGCTGGCGCATGCGCAGTAGCCACCGCGCCCGCGCATGCGCCGTAGCCACCGCGCCCGCGCATGCGCAGTACACCCCGCGCCCGCGCATGCGCAGTAGCCACCGCGCCCGCGCATGCGCAGTAGCCACCGCGCCCGCGCATGCGCCGTAGCCCCCGCGCCCGCGCATGCGTAGTAGCACCCGCGCCCGCGCATGCGCCGTAGCCACCGCGCCCGCGCATGCGCCGTAGACCCCGCGCATGCGCAGTAGCACCCGCGCCCGCGCATGCGCAGTACACCCCGCGCCCGCGCATGCGCCGTAGCCACCGCGCCCGCGCATGCGCCGTAGCCACCGCGCCCGCGCATGCGCAGTACACCCCACGCCCGCGCATGCGCAGTAGCCACCGCGCCCCCGCATGCGCGGTAGCCACCGCGCCCCCGCATGCGCAGTAGCCCCCGCGCCCGCGCATGCGCAGTAGCCCCCGCGCCCGCGCATGTGCCGTAGCCACCGCGCCCGCGCATGCGCAGTAGCCACCGCGCCCGCGCATGCGCGGTAGCCACCGCGCCCGTGCGGGCGTGCCGAGTGGGGGCTCCGCGCAGAGGGGCAGCGCGCCCGCGCATGATGCGCAGAGGTTTCTTTCGGACCTGGGCTGCATTTCCATCCCCCGCTCTGGGAGTCACCCGGTGCGTTAGGAGCGAGCCGATCCCGCTCCCTGAGACACAAGGGCTTGCTCGAGGAGACTGTTCCTGTTCCTCTCTTCCAGCCACTCTGCTCTCCCCAAAACACCCATTTCCTCGGAGCTCCTCTGCAACTGCATTTCCATGGACCCAGGGCTCCAGAAGCTGCAGAGTCGTGCAATGGGGTTTTTTTGGGAAGGGACCTTAAGCTCTTGCACTTCCACCTCTGTCATGAGAATCTCAGGGCTCTAAGACTCACAGAACCATTTGGGCTTGGAAGGACCTTCAAGCTCATCCAGTGCCAGCGCTGCCACGGGCAGGGACACCTCCCACTGTCCCGGGCTGCTCCCAGCCCCAGTGTGCAGCCTGGCCTGGAACATTCCAGGGCATCCAGGGGCAAATCCCCCTCTCTGGGCAGACAGAAGGAGCTAAACCTGGCTATTCCTGAGGGAGTGATGGCAGCACAGCCGAGTCCTGCATCCCTGATTCCCACGGGGAATCTCCATGTCCTTCCTGCTATGGGATCCAGGAGTTGCAGTAGGATTTTTGTGTTTGGTGCTGCATTCCCAGCATGGGCAGAAGCTGTCACGCTCGGAAACACAGCCAGTGTGACAAGGTTTTGCTCCCTTTCTGCTTTGTTTTTGCTGTGTTTTGTTTCTCTCGACAGCTGGCTTAGAACTTGTGTGTTGCTGTTTAGACATCAAGCTTTGGGGCTGAGGTTTTTTTATTCCCAAGTGCTTGCTGGCAGTAAAAATACACTTCACATCTGCAGTGTGTGCACGTGGCTTGGGCTGTGGATTCACACTTCTGGGGCAAAAAGAAGTCCCTTCACACCTGTGCTGCTGGTGGTGTCCCCTGTGAGAAGTTTGGTGGCTCGTTTGTGGCTCTCTCAGTTGTTCCCTTTCACAGAGCTCGGCATTTCTCCCCTTTTCAGTTTCATCCTGCAGAGCTTCGTTCCTGCTGCCGCAGCGTGTTCTGAACCCTCCGCTCGCAGCCTGGGGGTGCCTTTTGTGCTGCTCCTCCGTGGGGCTGCCTTGAGAGCGGAATCAAGGTTGGAAAAGACCTCGGAGATCACTGAGTGCAACCAGCACCAGCACGGCCGGCGCTGACCACGTCCGCCCATGCCACAGCCACAGGTGTTGGAGCACTCCCAGGGGTGGGCACTCCAAACCTCCCTGGGCAGCTGTGCCAAGGCCTGAGCGCCCTTTCCATGGAGGAATTTCCCCAATATCCACCCTGAGCCTCCCCTGGCCCAGCCTGAGGCCGTTCCCTCTCCTCCTGTCCCTGTTCCCTGCGAGCAGAGCCCGACCCCCCCGGCTGCTCCCTCCTGTCAGGGACTTGTCCAGAGCCACAAGGTCCCCCCTGAGCCTCCTTTGCTCCGGGCTGTGCCCCTTTCCCAGCTCTCTCAGGAACTCTCCAACCCCTTGCCAGCTCCGTTCCCTTGCCTGGACTGGCTCCAGCCCCTCCGTGTCCCTCTTGTCCCAGAGGTGCTGCCAGCACTGCAGGTGCCCCAGCAGTGCCAGCACAGGGACGGGCCCAGCGCCCCGCGCATGCGCAGTGGGGGGTGAGGGGGGCCCAGTTCTCCCGCGCATGCGCAGTGGTGTGGGGGTAGGGCCAGCGCGTCCGCGCATGCGTAGTAGCACCCGCGCCCGCGCATTCGCAGTAGCCACCGCGCCCGCGCATGCGCCGTAGCCCCCGCGCCCGCGCATGCGCAGTAGCCCCCGCGCCCGCGCATGCGTAGTAGCCCCCGCGCCCGCGCATGCGCCGTAGCCACCGCGCCCGCGCATGCGCCGTAGACCCCGCGCATGCGCAGTAGCACCCGCGCCCGCGCATGCGCAGTAGCCACCGCGCCCGCGCATGCGCCGTAGCCACCGCGCCCGCGCATGCGCCGTAGACCCCGCGCCCGCGCATGCGCCGTAGCCACCGCGCCCACGCCCGAGCATGCGCCGTAGCCCCCGCGCCCGCGCATGCGCAGTAGCCACCGCGCCCGCGCATGCGCCGTAGCCCCCGCGCCCGCGCATGCGCAGTAGCCCCCGCGCCCGCGCATGCGTAGTAGCACCCGCGCCCGCGCATGCGCCGTAGCCACCGCGCCCGCGCATGCGCCGTAGACCCCGCGCATGCGCAGTAGCACCCGCGCCCGCGCATGCGCAGTAGCCACCGCGCCCGCGCATGCGCCGTAGCCACCGCGCCCGCGCATGCGCCGTAGCCACCGCGCCCGCGCATGTGCCGTAGCCACCGCGCCCGCGCATGCGCAGTAGCCACCGCGCCCGCGCATGCGCAGTAGCCCCCGCGCCCGCGCATGCGCAGTAGCCACCGCGCCCGCGCATGCGCCGTAGCCACCGCGCCCGCGCATGCGCCGTAGCCACCGCCCCCGCGCATGCGCAGTAGCCACCGCGCCCCCGCATGCGCAGTAGCCCCCGCGCCCGCGCATGCGCAGTAGCCCCCGCGCCCGCGCATGTGCCGTAGCCACCGCGCCCGCGCATGCGCAGTAGCCACCGCGCCCGCGCATGCGCAGTAGCCACCGCGCCCGTGCGGGCGTGCCGAGTGGGGGCTCCGCGCAGAGGGGCAGCGCGCCCGCGCATGATGCGCAGAGGTTTCTTTCGGACCTGGGCTGCATTTCCATCCCCCGCTCTGGGAGTCACCCGGTGCGTTAGGAGCGAGCCGATCCCGCTCCCTGAGACACAAGGGCTTGCTCGAGGAGACTGTTCCTGTTCCTCTCTTCCAGCCACTCTGCTCTCCCCAAAACACCCATTTCCTCGGAGCTCCTCTGCAACTGCATTTCCATGGACCCAGGGCTCCAGAAGCTGCAGAGTCGTGCAATGGGGTTTTTTTGGGAAGGGACCTTAAGCTCTTGCACTTCCACCTCTGTCATGAGAATCTCAGGGCTCTAAGACTCACAGAACCATTTGGGCTTGGAAGGACCTTCAAGCTCATCCAGTGCCAGCGCTGCCACGGGCAGGGACACCTCCCACTGTCCCGGGCTGCTCCCAGCCCCAGTGTGCAGCCTGGCCTGGAACATTCCAGGGCATCCAGGGGCAAATCCCCCTCTCTGGGCAGACAGAAGGAGCTAAACCTGGCTATTCCTGAGGGAGTGATGGCAGCACAGCCGAGTCCTGCATCCCTGATTCCCACGGGGAATCTCCATGTCCTTCCTGCTATGGGATCCAGGAGTTGCAGTAGGATTTTTGTGTTTGGTGCTGCATTCCCAGCATGGCAGAAGCTGTCACGCTCGGAAACACAGCCAGTGTGACAAGGTTTTGCTCCCTTTCTGCTTTGTTTTTGCTGTGTTTTGTTTCTCTCGACAGCTGGCTTAGAACTTGTGTGTTGCTGTTTAGACATCAAGCTTTGGGGCTGAGGTTTTTTTATTCCCAAGTGCTTGCTGGCAGTAAAAATACACTTCACATCTGCAGTGTGTGCACGTGGCTTGGGCTGTGGATTCACACTTCTGGGGCAAAAAGAAGTCCCTTCACACCTGTGCTGCTGGTGGTGTCCCCTGTGAGAAGTTTGGTGGCTCGTTTGTGGCTCTCTCAGTTGTTCCCTTTCACAGAGCTCGGCATTTCTCCCCTTTTCAGTTTCATCCTGCAGAGCTTCGTTCCTGCTGCCGCAGCGTGTTCTGAACCCTCCGCTCGCAGCCTGGGGGTGCCTTTTGTGCTGCTCCTCCGTGGGGCTGCCTTGAGAGCGGAATCAAGGTTGGAAAAGACCTCGGAGATCACTGAGTGCAACCAGCACCAGCACGGCCGGCGCTGACCACGTCCGCCCATGCCACAGCCACAGGTGTTGGAGCACTCCCAGGGGTGGGCACTCCAAACCTCCCTGGGCAGCTGTGCCAAGGCCTGAGCGCCCTTTCCATGGAGGAATTTCCCCAATATCCACCCTGAGCCTCCCCTGGCCCAGCCTGAGGCCGTTCCCTCTCCTCCTGTCCCTGTTCCCTGCGAGCAGAGCCCGACCCCCCCGGCTGCTCCCTCCTGTCAGGGACTTGTCCAGAGCCACAAGGTCCCCCCTGAGCCTCCTTTGCTCCGGGCTGTGCCCCTTTCCCAGCTCTCTCAGGAACTCTCCAACCCCTTGCCAGCTCCGTTCCCTTGCCTGGACTGGCTCCAGCCCCTCCGTGTCCCTCTTGTCCCAGAGGTGCTGCCAGCACTGCAGGTGCCCCAGCAGTGCCAGCACAGGGACGGGCCCAGCGCCCCGCGCATGCGCAGTGGGGGGTGAGGGGGGCCCAGTTCTCCCGCGCATGCGCAGTGGTGTGGGGGTAGGGCCAGCGCGTCCGCGCATGCGTAGTAGCACCCGCGCCCGCGCATTCGCAGTAGCCACCGCGCACGCGCATGCGCCGTAGCCCCCGCGCCCGCGCATGCGCAGTAGCCCCCGCGCCCGCGCATGCGTAGTAGCACCCGCGCCCGCGCATGCGCCGTAGCCACCGCGCCCGCGCATGCGCCGTAGACCCCGCGCATGCGCAGTAGCACCCGCGCCCGCGCATGCGCAGTAGCCACCGCGCCCGCGCATGCGCCGTAGCCACCGCGCCCGCGCATGCGCCGTAGACCCCGCGCCCGCGCATGCGCAGTACACCCCACGCCCGCGCATGCGCAGTAGCCACCGCGCCCCCGCATGCGCAGTAGCCACCGCGCCCCCGCATGCGCAGTAGCCCCCGCGCCCGCGCATGCGCAGTAGCCCCCGCGCCCGCGCATGTGCCGTAGCCACCGCGCCCGCGCATGCGCAGTAGCCACCGCGCCCGCGCATGCGCAGTAGCCACCGCGCCCGTGCGGGCGTGCCGAGTGGGGGCTCCGCGCAGAGGGGCAGCGCGCCCGCGCATGATGCGCAGAGGTTTCTTTCGGACCTGGGCTGCATTTCCATCCCCCGCTCTGGGAGTCACCCGGTGCGTTAGGAGCGAGCCGATCCCGCTCCCTGAGACACAAGGGCTTGCTCGAGGAGACTGTTCCTGTTCCTCTCTTCCAGCCACTCTGCTCTCCCCAAAACACCCATTTCCTCGGAGCTCCTCTGCAACTGCATTTCCATGGACCCAGGGCTCCAGAAGCTGCAGAGTCGTGCAATGGGGTTTTTTTGGGAAGGGACCTTAAGCTCTTGCACTTCCACCTCTGTCATGAGAATCTCAGGGCTCTAAGACTCACAGAACCATTTGGGCTTGGAAGGACCTTCAAGCTCATCCAGTGCCAGCGCTGCCACGGGCAGGGACACCTCCCACTGTCCCGGGCTGCTCCCAGCCCCAGTGTGCAGCCTGGCCTGGAACATTCCAGGGCATCCAGGGGCAAATCCCCCTCTCTGGGCAGACAGAAGGAGCTAAACCTGGCTATTCCTGAGGGAGTGATGGCAGCACAGCCGAGTCCTGCATCCCTGATTCCCACGGGGAATCTCCATGTCCTTCCTGCTATGGGATCCAGGAGTTGCAGTAGGATTTTTGTGTTTGGTGCTGCATTCCCAGCATGGGCAGAAGCTGTCACGCTCGGAAACACAGCCAGTGTGACAAGGTTTTGCTCCCTTTCTGCTTTGTTTTTGCTGTGTTTTGTTTCTCTCGACAGCTGGCTTAGAACTTGTGTGTTGCTGTTTAGACATCAAGCTTTGGGGCTGAGGTTTTTTTATTCCCAAGTGCTTGCTGGCAGTAAAAATACACTTCACATCTGCAGTGTGTGCACGTGGCTTGGGCTGTGGATTCACACTTCTGGGGCAAAAAGAAGTCCCTTCACACCTGTGCTGCTGGTGGTGTCCCCTGTGAGAAGTTTGGTGGCTCGTTTGTGGCTCTCTCAGTTGTTCCCTTTCACAGAGCTCGGCATTTCTCCCCTTTTCAGTTTCATCCTGCAGAGCTTCGTTCCTGCTGCCGCAGCGTGTTCTGAACCCTCCGCTCGCAGCCTGGGGGTGCCTTTTGTGCTGCTCCTCCGTGGGGCTGCCTTGAGAGCGGAATCAAGGTTGGAAAAGACCTCGGAGATCACTGAGTGCAACCAGCACCAGCACGGCCGGCGCTGACCACGTCCGCCCATGCCACAGCCACAGGTGTTGGAGCACTCCCAGGGGTGGGCACTCCAAACCTCCCTGGGCAGCTGTGCCAAGGCCTGAGCGCCCTTTCCATGGAGGAATTTCCCCAATATCCACCCTGAGCCTCCCCTGGCCCAGCCTGAGGCCGTTCCCTCTCCTCCTGTCCCTGTTCCCTGCGAGCAGAGCCCGACCCCCCCGGCTGCTCCCTCCTGTCAGGGACTTGTCCAGAGCCACAAGGTCCCCCCTGAGCCTCCTTTGCTCCGGGCTGTGCCCCTTTCCCAGCTCTCTCAGGAACTCTCCAGCCCCTTGCCAGCTCCGTTCCCTTGCCTGGACTCGCTCCAGCCCCTCCGTGTCCCTCTTGTCCCAGAGGTGCTGCCAGCACTGCAGGTGCCCCAGCAGTGCCAGCACAGGGACGGGCCCAGCGCCCCGCGCATGCGCAGTGGGGGGTGAGGGGGGCCCAGTTCTCCCGCGCATGCGCAGTGGTGTGGGGGTAGGGCCAGCGCGTCCGCGCATGCGTAGTAGCACCCGCGCCCGCGCATGCGCAGTAGCCACCGCGCCCGCGCATGCGCCGTAGCCCCCGCGCCCGCGCATGCGCCGTAGCCACCGCGCCCGCGCATGCGTAGTAGCACCCGCGCCCGCGCATGCGCCGTAGACCCCGCGCATGCGCAGTAGCACCCGCGCCCGCGCATGCGCAGTAGCCACCGCGCCCGCGCATGCGCCGTAGCCACCGCGCCCGCGCATGCGCCGTAGCCACCGCGCCCGCGCATGCGCAGTACACCCCACGCCCGCGCATGCGCAGTAGCCACCGCGCCCCCGCATGCGCAGTAGCCACCGCGCCCCCGCATGCGCAGTAGCCCCCGCGCCCGCGCATGCGCAGTAGCCCCCGCGCCCGCGCATGTGCCGTAGCCACCGCGCCCGCGCATGCGCAGTAGCCACCGCGCCCGCGCATGCGCGGTAGCCACCGCGCCCGTGCGGGCGTGCCGAGTGGGGGCTCCGCGCAGAGGGGCAGCGCGCCCGCGCATGATGCGCAGAGGTTTCTTTCGGACCTGGGCTGCATTTCCATCCCCCGCTCTGGGAGTCACCCGGTGCGTTAGGAGCGAGCCGATCCCGCTCCCTGAGACACAAGGGCTTGCTCGAGGAGACTGTTCCTGTTCCTCTCTTCCAGCCACTCTGCTCTCCCCAAAACACCCATTTCCTCGGAGCTCCTCTGCAACTGCATTTCCATGGACCCAGGGCTCCAGAAGCTGCAGAGTCGTGCAATGGGGTTTTTTTGGGAAGGGACCTTAAGCTCTTGCACTTCCACCTCTGTCATGAGAATCTCAGGGCTCTAAGACTCACAGAACCATTTGGGCTTGGAAGGACCTTCAAGCTCATCCAGTGCCAGCGCTGCCACGGGCAGGGACACCTCCCACTGTCCCGGGCTGCTCCCAGCCCCAGTGTGCAGCCTGGCCTGGAACATTCCAGGGCATCCAGGGGCAAATCCCCCTCTCTGGGCAGACAGAAGGAGCTAAACCTGGCTATTCCTGAGGGAGTGATGGCAGCACAGCCGAGTCCTGCATCCCTGATTCCCACGGGGAATCTCCATGTCCTTCCTGCTATGGGATCCAGGAGTTGCAGTAGGATTTTTGTGTTTGGTGCTGCATTCCCAGCATGGGCAGAAGCTGTCACGCTCGGAAACACAGCCAGTGTGACAAGGTTTTGCTCCCTTTCTGCTTTGTTTTTGCTGTGTTTTGTTTCTCTCGACAGCTGGCTTAGAACTTGTGTGTTGCTGTTTAGACATCAAGCTTTGGGGCTGAGGTTTTTTTATTCCCAAGTGCTTGCTGGCAGTAAAAATACACTTCACATCTGCAGTGTGTGCACGTGGCTTGGGCTGTGGATTCACACTTCTGGGGCAAAAAGAAGTCCCTTCACACCTGTGCTGCTGGTGGTGTCCCCTGTGAGAAGTTTGGTGGCTCGTTTGTGGCTCTCTCAGTTGTTCCCTTTCACAGAGCTCGGCATTTCTCCCCTTTTCAGTTTCATCCTGCAGAGCTTCGTTCCTGCTGCCGCAGCGTGTTCTGAACCCTCCGCTCGCAGCCTGGGGGTGCCTTTTGTGCTGCTCCTCCGTGGGGCTGCCTTGAGAGCGGAATCAAGGTTGGAAAAGACCTCGGAGATCACTGAGTGCAACCAGCACCAGCACGGCCGGCGCTGACCACGTCCGCCCATGCCACAGCCACAGGTGTTGGAGCACTCCCAGGGGTGGGCACTCCAAACCTCCCTGGGCAGCTGTGCCAAGGCCTGAGCGCCCTTTCCATGGAGGAATTTCCCCAATATCCACCCTGAGCCTCCCCTGGCCCAGCCTGAGGCCGTTCCCTCTCCTCCTGTCCCTGTTCCCTGCGAGCAGAGCCCGACCCCCCCGGCTGCTCCCTCCTGTCAGGGACTTGTCCAGAGCCACAAGGTCCCCCCTGAGCCTCCTTTGCTCCGGGCTGTGCCCCTTTCCCAGCTCTCTCAGGAACTCTCCAGCCCCTTGCCAGCTCCGTTCCCTTGCCTGGACTCGCTCCAGCCCCTCCGTGTCCCTCTTGTCCCAGAGGTGCTGCCAGCACTGCAGGTGCCCCAGCAGTGCCAGCACAGGGACGGGCCCAGCGCCCCGCGCATGCGCAGTGGGGGGTGAGGGGGGCCCAGTTCTCCCGCGCATGCGCAGTGGTGTGGGGGTAGGGCCAGCGCGTCCGCGCATGCGTAGTAGCACCCGCGCCCCCGCATGCGCAGTAGCCACCGCGCCCGCGCATGCGCCGTAGCACCCGCGCCCGCGCATGCGCAGTAGCCCCCGCGCCCGCGCATGCGTAGTAGCACCCGCGCCCGCGCATGCGCCGTAGCCACCGCGCCCGCGCATGCGCCGTAGACCCCGCGCATGCGCAGTAGCACCCGCGCCCGCGCATGCGCAGTAGCCACCGCGCCCGCGCATGCGCCGTAGCCACCGCGCCCGCGCATGCGCCGTAGCCACCGCGCCCGCGCATGCGCAGTACACCCCACGCCCGCGCATGCGCAGTAGCCACCGCGCCCCCGCATGCGCAGTAGCCACCGCGCCCCCGCATGCGCAGTAGCCCCCGCGCCCGCGCATGCGCAGTAGCCCCCGCGCCCGCGCATGTGCCGTAGCCACCGCGCCCGCGCATGCGCAGTAGCCACCGCGCCCGCGCATGCGCAGTAGCCACCGCGCCCGTGCGGGCGTGCCGAGTGGGGGCTCCGCGCAGAGGGGCAGCGCGCCCGCGCATGATGCGCAGAGGTTTCTTTCGGACCTGGGCTGCATTTCCATCCCCCGCTCTGGGAGTCACCCGGTGCGTTAGGAGCGAGCCGATCCCGCTCCCTGAGACACAAGGGCTTGCTCGAGGAGACTGTTCCTGTTCCTCTCTTCCAGCCACTCTGCTCTCCCCAAAACACCCATTTCCTCGGAGCTCCTCTGCAACTGCATTTCCATGGACCCAGGGCTCCAGAAGCTGCAGAGTCGTGCAATGGGGTTTTTTTGGGAAGGGACCTTAAGCTCTTGCACTTCCACCTCTGTCATGAGAATCTCAGGGCTCTAAGACTCACAGAACCATTTGGGCTTGGAAGGACCTTCAAGCTCATCCAGTGCCAGCGCTGCCACGGGCAGGGACACCTCCCACTGTCCCGGGCTGCTCCCAGCCCCAGTGTGCAGCCTGGCCTGGAACATTCCAGGGCATCCAGGGGCAAATCCCCCTCTCTGGGCAGACAGAAGGAGCTAAACCTGGCTATTCCTGAGGGAGTGATGGCAGCACAGCCGAGTCCTGCATCCCTGATTCCCACGGGGAATCTCCATGTCCTTCCTGCTATGGGATCCAGGAGTTGCAGTAGGATTTTTGTGTTTGGTGCTGCATTCCCAGCATGGGCAGAAGCTGTCACGCTCGGAAACACAGCCAGTGTGACAAGGTTTTGCTCCCTTTCTGCTTTGTTTTTGCTGTGTTTTGTTTCTCTCGACAGCTGGCTTAGAACTTGTGTGTTGCTGTTTAGACATCAAGCTTTGGGGCTGAGGTTTTTTTATTCCCAAGTGCTTGCTGGCAGTAAAAATACACTTCACATCTGCAGTGTGTGCACGTGGCTTGGGCTGTGGATTCACACTTCTGGGGCAAAAAGAAGTCCCTTCACACCTGTGCTGCTGGTGGTGTCCCCTGTGAGAAGTTTGGTGGCTCGTTTGTGGCTCTCTCAGTTGTTCCCTTTCACAGAGCTCGGCATTTCTCCCCTTTTCAGTTTCATCCTGCAGAGCTTCGTTCCTGCTGCCGCAGCGTGTTCTGAACCCTCCGCTCGCAGCCTGGGGGTGCCTTTTGTGCTGCTCCTCCGTGGGGCTGCCTTGAGAGCGGAATCAAGGTTGGAAAAGACCTCGGAGATCACTGAGTGCAACCAGCACCAGCACGGCCGGCGCTGACCACGTCCGCCCATGCCACAGCCACAGGTGTTGGAGCACTCCCAGGGGTGGGCACTCCAAACCTCCCTGGGCAGCTGTGCCAAGGCCTGAGCGCCCTTTCCATGGAGGAATTTCCCCAATATCCACCCTGAGCCTCCCCTGGCCCAGCCTGAGGCCGTTCCCTCTCCTCCTGTCCCTGTTCCCTGCGAGCAGAGCCCGACCCCCCCGGCTGCTCCCTCCTGTCAGGGACTTGTCCAGAGCCACAAGGTCCCCCCTGAGCCTCCTTTGCTCCGGGCTGTGCCCCTTTCCCAGCTCTCTCAGGAACTCTCCAACCCCTTGCCAGCTCCGTTCCCTTGCCTGGACTGGCTCCAGCCCCTCCGTGTCCCTCTTGTCCCAGAGGTGCTGCCAGCACTGCAGGTGCCCCAGCAGTGCCAGCACAGGGACGGGCCCAGCGCCCCGCGCATGCGCAGTGGGGGGTGAGGGGGGCCCAGTTCTCCCGCGCATGCGCAGTAGCCACCGCGCCCGCGCATGCGCCGTAGCCACCGCGCCCGCGCATGCGCAGTAGCCACCGCGCCCGAGCATGCCCCGTAGCCACCGCGCCCGCGCATGCGCAGTAGCCACCGCGCCCCCGCATGCGCAGTAGCCACCGCGCCCGCGCATGCGCCGTAGCCCCCGCGCCCGCGCATGCGCAGTAGCCCCCGCGCCCGCGCATGCGCAGTAGCACCCGCGCCCGCGCATGCGCCGTAGCCACCGCGCCCGCGCATGCGCCGTAGACCCCGCGCATGCGCAGTAGCACGCGCGCCCGCGCATGCGCAGTAGCACGCGCGCCCGCGCATGCGCAGTAGCCACCGCGCCCGCGCATGCGCCGTAGCCACCGCGCCCGCGCATGCGCAGTACACCCCGCGCCCGCGCATGCGCAGTAGCCACCGCGCCCGCGCATGCGCCGTAGCCCCCGCGCCCGCGCATGCGCAGTAGCCCCCGCGCCCGCGCATGCGTAGTAGCACCCGCGCCCGCGCATGCGCCGTAGCCACCGCGCCCGCGCATGCGCCGTAGACCCCGCGCATGCGCAGTAGCACCCGCGCCCGCGCATGCGCAGTAGCCACCGCGCCCGCGCATGCGCCGTAGCCACCGCGCCCGCGCATGCGCCGTAGCCACCGCGCCCGCGCATGCGCAGTACACCCCACGCCCGCGCATGCGCAGTAGCCACCGCGCCCCCGCATGCGCAGTAGCCACCGCGCCCCCGCATGCGCAGTAGCCCCCGCGCCCGCGCATGCGCAGTAGCCCCCGCGCCCGCGCATGTGCCGTAGCCACCGCGCCCGCGCATGCGCCGTAGCGCCCGCGCCCGCGCATGCGCAGTAGCCCCCGCGCCCGCGCATGCGTAGTAGCCACCGCGCCCGAGCATGCGCAGTACACCCCGCGCCCGCGCATGCGCAGTAGCCACCGCGCCCGCGCATGCGCCGTAGCCCCCGCGCCCGCGCATGCGCAGTAGCCCCCGCGCCCGCGCATGCGCAGTAGCACCCGCGCCCGCGCATGCGCCGTAGCCACCGCGCCCGCGCATGCGCCGTAGACCCCGCGCATGCGCAGTAGCACGCGCGCCCGCGCATGCGCAGTAGCCACCGCGCTGGCGCATGCGCAGTAGCCACCGCGCCCGCGCATGCGCCGTAGCCACCGCGCCCGCGCATGCGCAGTACACCCCGCGCCCGCGCATGCGCAGTAGCCACCGCGCCCGCGCATGCGCCGTAGCCCCCGCGCCCGCGCATGCGCAGTAGCCCCCGCGCCCGCGCATGCGTAGTAGCACCCGCGCCCGCGCATGCGCCGTAGCCACCGCGCCCGCGCATGCGCCGTAGACCCCGCGCATGCGCGGTAGCACCCGCGCCCGCGCATGCGCAGTACACCCCGCGCCCGCGCATGCGCCGTAGCCACCGCGCCCGCGCATGCGCCGTAGCCACCGCGCCCGCGCATGCGCCGTAGACCCCGCGCATGCGCAGTAGCACGCGCGCCCGCGCATGCGCAGTAGCCACCGCGCTGGCGCATGCGCAGTAGCCACCGCGCCCGCGCATGCGCCGTAGCCACCGCGCCCGCGCATGCGCAGTACACCCCGCGCCCGCGCATGCGCAGTAGCCACCGCGCCCGCGCATGCGCAGTAGCCACCGCGCCCGCGCATGCGCCGTAGCCCCCGCGCCCGCGCATGCGTAGTAGCACCCGCGCCCGCGCATGCGCCGTAGCCACCGCGCCCGCGCATGCGCCGTAGACCCCGCGCATGCGCAGTAGCACCCGCGCCCGCGCATGCGCAGTACACCCCGCGCCCGCGCATGCGCCGTAGCCACCGCGCCCGCGCATGCGCCGTAGCCACCGCGCCCGCGCATGCGCAGTACACCCCACGCCCGCGCATGCGCAGTAGCCACCGCGCCCCCGCATGCGCGGTAGCCACCGCGCCCCCGCATGCGCAGTAGCCCCCGCGCCCGCGCATGCGCAGTAGCCCCCGCGCCCGCGCATGTGCCGTAGCCACCGCGCCCGCGCATGCGCAGTAGCCACCGCGCCCGCGCATGCGCGGTAGCCACCGCGCCCGTGCGGGCGTGCCGAGTGGGGGCTCCGCGCAGAGGGGCAGCGCGCCCGCGCATGATGCGCAGAGGTTTCTTTCGGACCTGGGCTGCATTTCCATCCCCCGCTCTGGGAGTCACCCGGTGCGTTAGGAGCGAGCCGATCCCGCTCCCTGAGACACAAGGGCTTGCTCGAGGAGACTGTTCCTGTTCCTCTCTTCCAGCCACTCTGCTCTCCCCAAAACACCCATTTCCTCGGAGCTCCTCTGCAACTGCATTTCCATGGACCCAGGGCTCCAGAAGCTGCAGAGTCGTGCAATGGGGTTTTTTTGGGAAGGGACCTTAAGCTCTTGCACTTCCACCTCTGTCATGAGAATCTCAGGGCTCTAAGACTCACAGAACCATTTGGGCTTGGAAGGACCTTCAAGCTCATCCAGTGCCAGCGCTGCCACGGGCAGGGACACCTCCCACTGTCCCGGGCTGCTCCCAGCCCCAGTGTGCAGCCTGGCCTGGAACATTCCAGGGCATCCAGGGGCAAATCCCCCTCTCTGGGCAGACAGAAGGAGCTAAACCTGGCTATTCCTGAGGGAGTGATGGCAGCACAGCCGAGTCCTGCATCCCTGATTCCCACGGGGAATCTCCATGTCCTTCCTGCTATGGGATCCAGGAGTTGCAGTAGGATTTTTGTGTTTGGTGCTGCATTCCCAGCATGGGCAGAAGCTGTCACGCTCGGAAACACAGCCAGTGTGACAAGGTTTTGCTCCCTTTCTGCTTTGTTTTTGCTGTGTTTTGTTTCTCTCGACAGCTGGCTTAGAACTTGTGTGTTGCTGTTTAGACATCAAGCTTTGGGGCTGAGGTTTTTTTATTCCCAAGTGCTTGCTGGCAGTAAAAATACACTTCACATCTGCAGTGTGTGCACGTGGCTTGGGCTGTGGATTCACACTTCTGGGGCAAAAAGAAGTCCCTTCACACCTGTGCTGCTGGTGGTGTCCCCTGTGAGAAGTTTGGTGGCTCGTTTGTGGCTCTCTCAGTTGTTCCCTTTCACAGAGCTCGGCATTTCTCCCCTTTTCAGTTTCATCCTGCAGAGCTTCGTTCCTGCTGCCGCAGCGTGTTCTGAACCCTCCGCTCGCAGCCTGGGGGTGCCTTTTGTGCTGCTCCTCCGTGGGGCTGCCTTGAGAGCGGAATCAAGGTTGGAAAAGACCTCGGAGATCACTGAGTGCAACCAGCACCAGCACGGCCGGCGCTGACCACGTCCGCCCATGCCACAGCCACAGGTGTTGGAGCACTCCCAGGGGTGGGCACTCCAAACCTCCCTGGGCAGCTGTGCCAAGGCCTGAGCGCCCTTTCCATGGAGGAATTTCCCCAATATCCACCCTGAGCCTCCCCTGGCCCAGCCTGAGGCCGTTCCCTCTCCTCCTGTCCCTGTTCCCTGCGAGCAGAGCCCGACCCCCCCGGCTGCTCCCTCCTGTCAGGGACTTGTCCAGAGCCACAAGGTCCCCCCTGAGCCTCCTTTGCTCCGGGCTGTGCCCCTTTCCCAGCTCTCTCAGGAACTCTCCAACCCCTTGCCAGCTCCGTTCCCTTGCCTGGACTGGCTCCAGCCCCTCCGTGTCCCTCTTGTCCCAGAGGTGCTGCCAGCACTGCAGGTGCCCCAGCAGTGCCAGCACAGGGACGGGCCCAGCGCCCCGCGCATGCGCAGTGGGGGGTGAGGGGGGCCCAGTTCTCCCGCGCATGCGCAGTAGCCACCGCGCCCGCGCATGCGCCGTAGCCACCGCGCCCGCGCATGCGCCGTAGCCACCGCGCCCGCGCATGCGCCGTAGCCACCGCGCCCGCGCATGCGCCGTAGCCACCGCGCCCGCGCATGCGCAGTAGCCACCGCGCCCCCGCATGCGCAGTAGCCACCGCGCCCCCGCATGCGCAGTAGCCCCCGCGCCCGCGCATGCGCAGTAGCCCCCGCGCCCGCGCATGTGCCGTAGCCACCGCGCCCGCGCATGCGCCGTAGCGCCCGCGCCCGCGCATGCGCAGTAGCCCCCGCGCCCGCGCATGCGTAGTAGCCACCGCGCCCGAGCATGCGCAGTACACCCCGCGCCCGCGCATGCGCAGTAGCCACCGCGCCCGCGCATGCGCCGTAGCCCCCGCGCCCGCGCATGCGCAGTAGCCCCCGCGCCCGCGCATGCGCAGTAGCACCCGCGCCCGCGCATGCGCCGTAGCCACCGCGCCCGCGCATGCGCCGTAGACCCCGCGCATGCGCAGTAGCACGCGCGCCCGCGCATGCGCAGTAGCCACCGCGCAGGCGCATGCGCAGTAGCACGCGCGCCCGCGCATGCGCAGTAGCCACCGCGCTGGCGCATGCGCAGTAGCCACCGCGCCCGCGCATGCGCCGTAGCCACCGCGCCAGCGCATGCGCAGTACACCCCGCGCCCGCGCATGCGCAGTAGCCACCGCGCCCGCGCATGCGCCGTAGCCACCGCGCCCGCGCATGCGCAGTAGCCCCCGCGCCCGCGCATGCGTAGTAGCACCCGCGCCCGCGCATGCGCCGTAGCCACCGCGCCCGCGCATGCGCCGTAGACCCCGCGCATGCGCAGTAGCACCCGCGCCCGCGCATGCGCAGTAGCCACCGCGCCCGCGCATGCGCCGTAGCCACCGCGCCCGCGCATGCGCCGTAGCCACCGCGCCCGCGCATGCGCAGTACACCCCACGCCCGCGCATGCGCAGTAGCCACCGCGCCCCCGCATGCGCAGTAGCCACCGCGCCCCCGCATGCGCAGTAGCCCCCGCGCCCGCGCATGCGCAGTAGCCCCCGCGCCCGCGCATGTGCCGTAGCCACCGCGCCCGCGCATGCGCAGTAGCCACCGCGCCCGCGCATGCGCGGTAGCCACCGCGCCCGTGCGGGCGTGCCGAGTGGGGGCTCCGCGCAGAGGGGCAGCGCGCCCGCGCATGATGCGCAGAGGTTTCTTTCGGACCTGGGCTGCATTTCCATCCCCCGCTCTGGGAGTCACCCGGTGCGTTAGGAGCGAGCCGATCCCGCTCCCTGAGACACAAGGGCTTGCTCGAGGAGACTGTTCCTGTTCCTCTCTTCCAGCCACTCTGCTCTCCCCAAAACACCCATTTCCTCGGAGCTCCTCTGCAACTGCATTTCCATGGACCCAGGGCTCCAGAAGCTGCAGAGTCGTGCAATGGGGTTTTTTTGGGAAGGGACCTTAAGCTCTTGCACTTCCACCTCTGTCATGAGAATCTCAGGGCTCTAAGACTCACAGAACCATTTGGGCTTGGAAGGACCTTCAAGCTCATCCAGTGCCAGCGCTGCCACGGGCAGGGACACCTCCCACTGTCCCGGGCTGCTCCCAGCCCCAGTGTGCAGCCTGGCCTGGAACATTCCAGGGCATCCAGGGGCAAATCCCCCTCTCTGGGCAGACAGAAGGAGCTAAACCTGGCTATTCCTGAGGGAGTGATGGCAGCACAGCCGAGTCCTGCATCCCTGATTCCCACGGGGAATCTCCATGTCCTTCCTGCTATGGGATCCAGGAGTTGCAGTAGGATTTTTGTGTTTGGTGCTGCATTCCCAGCATGGCAGAAGCTGTCACGCTCGGAAACACAGCCAGTGTGACAAGGTTTTGCTCCCTTTCTGCTTTGTTTTTGCTGTGTTTTGTTTCTCTCGACAGCTGGCTTAGAACTTGTGTGTTGCTGTTTAGACATCAAGCTTTGGGGCTGAGGTTTTTTTATTCCCAAGTGCTTGCTGGCAGTAAAAATACACTTCACATCTGCAGTGTGTGCACGTGGCTTGGGCTGTGGATTCACACTTCTGGGGCAAAAAGAAGTCCCTTCACACCTGTGCTGCTGGTGGTGTCCCCTGTGAGAAGTTTGGTGGCTCGTTTGTGGCTCTCTCAGTTGTTCCCTTTCACAGAGCTCGGCATTTCTCCCCTTTTCAGTTTCATCCTGCAGAGCTTCGTTCCTGCTGCCGCAGCGTGTTCTGAACCCTCCGCTCGCAGCCTGGGGGTGCCTTTTGTGCTGCTCCTCCGTGGGGCTGCCTTGAGAGCGGAATCAAGGTTGGAAAAGACCTCGGAGATCACTGAGTGCAACCAGCACCAGCACGGCCGGCGCTGACCACGTCCGCCCATGCCACAGCCACAGGTGTTGGAGCACTCCCAGGGGTGGGCACTCCAAACCTCCCTGGGCAGCTGTGCCAAGGCCTGAGCGCCCTTTCCATGGAGGAATTTCCCCAATATCCACCCTGAGCCTCCCCTGGCCCAGCCTGAGGCCGTTCCCTCTCCTCCTGTCCCTGTTCCCTGCGAGCAGAGCCCGACCCCCCCGGCTGCTCCCTCCTGTCAGGGACTTGTCCAGAGCCACAAGGTCCCCCCTGAGCCTCCTTTGCTCCGGGCTGTGCCCCTTTCCCAGCTCTCTCAGGAACTCTCCAGCCCCTTGCCAGCTCCGTTCCCTTGCCTGGACTCGCTCCAGCCCCTCCGTGTCCCTCTTGTCCCAGAGGTGCTGCCAGCACTGCAGGTGCCCCAGCAGTGCCAGCACAGGGACGGGCCCAGCGCCCCGCGCATGCGCAGTGGGGGGTGAGGGGGGCCCAGTTCTCCCGCGCATGCGCAGTGGTGTGGGGGAAGGGCCACCGCGCCCGCGCATGCGCCGTAGACCCCGCGCCCGCGCATGCGCAGTAGTCCCCGCGCCCGCGCATGCGCAGTAGCACCCGCGCCCGCGCATGCGCAGTAGCCACCGCGCCCGCGCATGCGCCGTAGCCACCGCGCCCGCGCATGCGCAGTAGCACCCGCGCCCGCGCATGCGCAGTAGCCACCGCGCCCGCGCATGCGCCGTAGCCCCCGCGCCCGCGCATGCGCAGTAGCCCCCGCGCCCGCGCATGCGTAGTAGCACCCGCGCCCGCGCATGCGCCGTAGCCACCGCGCCCGCGCATGCGCCGTAGACCCCGCGCATGCGCAGTAGCACCCGCGCCCGCGCATGCGCAGTAGCCACCGCGCCCGCGCATGCGCCGTAGACCCCGCGCCCGCGCATGCGCAGTAGCCACCGCGACCGCGCATGCGTAGTAGCACCCGATCCCGCGCATGCGCCGTAGCCCCCGCGCCCGCGCATGCGCAGTAGCCACCGGGCCCGCGCATGCGCAGTATCCCCCGCGCCCGCGCAAGCGCCGTAACCCCCGCGCCCGCGCATGCGCCGGACCAGCCGCGCCCGCGCATGCGCAGTAGCCCCCGCGCCCGCGCATGCGCCGTAGACCCCGCGCCCGCGCATGCGCCGTAGCCACCGCGCCCACGCCCGAGCATGCGCCGTAGCCCCCGCGCCCGCGCATGCGCCGTAGCCACCGCGCCCGCGCATGCGCCGTAGCCCCCGCGCCCGCGCATGCGCAGTAGCCACTTCGCCCGCGCATGCGCCGTAGCCACCGCGCCCGCGCATGCGCAGTAGCCCACACCCTCGCGCATGCGCAGTAGCCACCGCGCCCGCGCATGCGCCGCAGCCACCGCGCCCGCGCATGCGCCGTAGCCCCCGCGCCCGCGCATGCGCAGTAGCCACCGCGCCCGCGCATGCGTAGTAGCACCCGATCCCGCGCATGCGCCGTAGCCCCCGCGCCCGCGCATGCGCCGTAGCCACCGCGCCCGCGCATGCGCAGTAGCCCCCGCGCCCGCGCATGCGCAGTAGCACCCGCGCCCGCGCATGCGCCGTAGCCACCGCGCCCGCGCATGCGCCGTAGACCCCGCGCATGCGCAGTAGCACGCGCGCCCGCGCATGCGCAGTAGCCACCGCGCTGGCGCATGCGCAGTAGCCACCGCGCCCGCGCATGCGCCGTAGCCACCGCGCCCGCGCATGCGCAGTACACCCCGCGCCCGCGCATGCGCAGTAGCCACCGGGCCCGCGCATGCGCCGTAGCCACCGCGCCCGCGCATGCGCAGTAGCCCCCGCGCCCGCGCATGCGTAGTAGCACCCGCGCCCGCGCATGCGCCGTAGCACCCGCGCCCGCGCATGCGCCGTAGACCCCGCGCATGCGCAGTAGCACCCGCGCCCGCGCATGCGCAGTAGCCACCGCGCCCGCGCATGCGCCGTAGCCACCGCGCCCGCGCATGCGCCGTAGCCACCGCGCCCGCGCATGCGCAGTACACCCCACGCCCGCGCATGCGCAGTAGCCACCGCGCCCCCGCATGCGCAGTAGCCACCGCGCCCCCGCATGCGCAGTAGCCCCCGCGCCCGCGCATGCGCAGTAGCCCCCGCGCCCGCGCATGTGCCGTAGCCACCGCGCCCGCGCATGCGCAGTAGCCACCGCGCCCGCGCATGCGCAGTAGCCACCGCGCCCGTGCGGGCGTGCCGAGTGGGGGCTCCGCGCAGAGGGGCAGCGCGCCCGCGCATGATGCGCAGAGGTTTCTTTCGGACCTGGGCTGCATTTCCATCCCCCGCTCTGGGAGTCACCCGGTGCGTTAGGAGCGAGCCGATCCCGCTCCCTGAGACACAAGGGCTTGCTCGAGGAGACTGTTCCTGTTCCTCTCTTCCAGCCACTCTGCTCTCCCCAAAACACCCATTTCCTCGGAGCTCCTCTGCAACTGCATTTCCATGGACCCAGGGCTCCAGAAGCTGCAGAGTCGTGCAATGGGGTTTTTTTGGGAAGGGACCTTAAGCTCTTGCACTTCCACCTCTGTCATGAGAATCTCAGGGCTCTAAGACTCACAGAACCATTTGGGCTTGGAAGGACCTTCAAGCTCATCCAGTGCCAGCGCTGCCACGGGCAGGGACACCTCCCACTGTCCCGGGCTGCTCCCAGCCCCAGTGTGCAGCCTGGCCTGGAACATTCCAGGGCATCCAGGGGCAAATCCCCCTCTCTGGGCAGACAGAAGGAGCTAAACCTGGCTATTCCTGAGGGAGTGATGGCAGCACAGCCGAGTCCTGCATCCCTGATTCCCACGGGGAATCTCCATGTCCTTCCTGCTATGGGATCCAGGAGTTGCAGTAGGATTTTTGTGTTTGGTGCTGCATTCCCAGCATGGCAGAAGCTGTCACGCTCGGAAACACAGCCAGTGTGACAAGGTTTTGCTCCCTTTCTGCTTTGTTTTTGCTGTGTTTTGTTTCTCTCGACAGCTGGCTTAGAACTTGTGTGTTGCTGTTTAGACATCAAGCTTTGGGGCTGAGGTTTTTTTATTCCCAAGTGCTTGCTGGCAGTAAAAATACACTTCACATCTGCAGTGTGTGCACGTGGCTTGGGCTGTGGATTCACACTTCTGGGGCAAAAAGAAGTCCCTTCACACCTGTGCTGCTGGTGGTGTCCCCTGTGAGAAGTTTGGTGGCTCGTTTGTGGCTCTCTCAGTTGTTCCCTTTCACAGAGCTCGGCATTTCTCCCCTTTTCAGTTTCATCCTGCAGAGCTTCGTTCCTGCTGCCGCAGCGTGTTCTGAACCCTCCGCTCGCAGCCTGGGGGTGCCTTTTGTGCTGCTCCTCCGTGGGGCTGCCTTGAGAGCGGAATCAAGGTTGGAAAAGACCTCGGAGATCACTGAGTGCAACCAGCACCAGCACGGCCGGCGCTGACCACGTCCGCCCATGCCACAGCCACAGGTGTTGGAGCACTCCCAGGGGTGGGCACTCCAAACCTCCCTGGGCAGCTGTGCCAAGGCCTGAGCGCCCTTTCCATGGAGGAATTTCCCCAATATCCACCCTGAGCCTCCCCTGGCCCAGCCTGAGGCCGTTCCCTCTCCTCCTGTCCCTGTTCCCTGCGAGCAGAGCCCGACCCCCCCGGCTGCTCCCTCCTGTCAGGGACTTGTCCAGAGCCACAAGGTCCCCCCTGAGCCTCCTTTGCTCCGGGCTGTGCCCCTTTCCCAGCTCTCTCAGGAACTCTCCAACCCCTTGCCAGCTCCGTTCCCTTGCCTGGACTGGCTCCAGCCCCTCCGTGTCCCTCTTGTCCCAGAGGTGCTGCCAGCACTGCAGGTGCCCCAGCAGTGCCAGCACAGGGACGGGCCCAGCGCCCCGCGCATGCGCAGTGGGGGGTGAGGGGGGCCCAGTTCTCCCGCGCATGCGCAGTGGTGTGGGGGTAGGGCCAGCGCGTCCGCGCATGCGTAGTAGCACCCGCGCCCGCGCATTCGCAGTAGCCACCGCGCCCGCGCATGCGCCGTAGCCCCCGCGCCCGCGCATGCGCAGTAGCCCCCGCGCCCGCGCATGCGTAGTAGCCCCCGCGCCCGCGCATGCGCCGTAGCCACCGCGCCCGCGCATGCGCCGTAGACCCCGCGCATGCGCAGTAGCACCCGCGCCCGCGCATGCGCAGTAGCCACCGCGCCCGCGCATGCGCAGTAGCCACCGCGCCCGCGCATGCGCAGTAGCACCCGCGCCCGCGCATGCGCCGTAGCCACCGCGCCCGCGCATGCGCCGTAGACCCCGCGCATGCGCAGTAGCACCCGCGCCCGCGCATGCGCAGTAGCCACCGCGCCCGCGCATGCGCCGTAGCCACCGCGCCCGCGCATGCGCCGTAGCCACCGCGCCCGCGCATGCGCCGTAGCCAGCGCGCCCGCGCATGCGCCGTAGCCCCCGCGCCCGCGCATGCGTAGTAGCACCCGCGCCCGCGCATGCGCCGTAGCCACCGCGCCCGCGCATGCGCCGTAGACCCCGCGCATGCGCAGTAGCCACCGCGCCCGCGCATGCGCCGTAGCCACCGCGCCCGCGCATGCGCAGTACACCCCGCGCCCGCGCATGCCCCGTAGCCACCGCGCCCGCGCATGCGCCGTAGCCCCCGCGCCCGCGCATGCGTAGTAGCACCCGCGCCCGCGCATGCGCCGTAGCCACCGCGCCCGCGCATGCGCCGTAGACCCCGCGCATGCGCAGTACCACGCGCGCCCGCGCATGCGCAGTAGCCACCGCGCCCGCGCATGCGCCGTAGCCACCGCGCCCGCGCATGCGCCGTAGCCACCGCGCCCGCGCATGCGCAGTACACCCCACGCCCGCGCATGCGCAGTAGCCACCGCGCCCCCGCATGCGCAGTAGCCACCGCGCCCCCGCATGCGCAGTAGCCCCCGCGCCCGCGCATGCGCAGTAGCCCCCGCGCCCGCGCATGTGCCGTAGCCACCGCGCCCGCGCATGCGCAGTAGCCACCGCGCCCGCGCATGCGCAGTAGCCACCGCGCCCGTGCGGGCGTGCCGAGTGGGGGCTCCGCGCAGAGGGGCAGCGCGCCCGCGCATGATGCGCAGAGGTTTCTTTCGGACCTGGGCTGCATTTCCATCCCCCGCTCTGGGAGTCACCCGGTGCGTTAGGAGCGAGCCGATCCCGCTCCCTGAGACACAAGGGCTTGCTCGAGGAGACTGTTCCTGTTCCTCTCTTCCAGCCACTCTGCTCTCCCCAAAACACCCATTTCCTCGGAGCTCCTCTGCAACTGCATTTCCATGGACCCAGGGCTCCAGAAGCTGCAGAGTCGTGCAATGGGGTTTTTTTGGGAAGGGACCTTAAGCTCTTGCACTTCCACCTCTGTCATGAGAATCTCAGGGCTCTAAGACTCACAGAACCATTTGGGCTTGGAAGGACCTTCAAGCTCATCCAGTGCCAGCGCTGCCACGGGCAGGGACACCTCCCACTGTCCCGGGCTGCTCCCAGCCCCAGTGTGCAGCCTGGCCTGGAACATTCCAGGGCATCCAGGGGCAAATCCCCCTCTCTGGGCAGACAGAAGGAGCTAAACCTGGCTATTCCTGAGGGAGTGATGGCAGCACAGCCGAGTCCTGCATCCCTGATTCCCACGGGGAATCTCCATGTCCTTCCTGCTATGGGATCCAGGAGTTGCAGTAGGATTTTTGTGTTTGGTGCTGCATTCCCAGCATGGCAGAAGCTGTCACGCTCGGAAACACAGCCAGTGTGACAAGGTTTTGCTCCCTTTCTGCTTTGTTTTTGCTGTGTTTTGTTTCTCTCGACAGCTGGCTTAGAACTTGTGTGTTGCTGTTTAGACATCAAGCTTTGGGGCTGAGGTTTTTTTATTCCCAAGTGCTTGCTGGCAGTAAAAATACACTTCACATCTGCAGTGTGTGCACGTGGCTTGGGCTGTGGATTCACACTTCTGGGGCAAAAAGAAGTCCCTTCACACCTGTGCTGCTGGTGGTGTCCCCTGTGAGAAGTTTGGTGGCTCGTTTGTGGCTCTCTCAGTTGTTCCCTTTCACAGAGCTCGGCATTTCTCCCCTTTTCAGTTTCATCCTGCAGAGCTTCGTTCCTGCTGCCGCAGCGTGTTCTGAACCCTCCGCTCGCAGCCTGGGGGTGCCTTTTGTGCTGCTCCTCCGTGGGGCTGCCTTGAGAGCGGAATCAAGGTTGGAAAAGACCTCGGAGATCACTGAGTGCAACCAGCACCAGCACGGCCGGCGCTGACCACGTCCGCCCATGCCACAGCCACAGGTGTTGGAGCACTCCCAGGGGTGGGCACTCCAAACCTCCCTGGGCAGCTGTGCCAAGGCCTGAGCGCCCTTTCCATGGAGGAATTTCCCCAATATCCACCCTGAGCCTCCCCTGGCCCAGCCTGAGGCCGTTCCCTCTCCTCCTGTCCCTGTTCCCTGCGAGCAGAGCCCGACCCCCCCGGCTGCTCCCTCCTGTCAGGGACTTGTCCAGAGCCACAAGGTCCCCCCTGAGCCTCCTTTGCTCCGGGCTGTGCCCCTTTCCCAGCTCTCTCAGGAACTCTCCAACCCCTTGCCAGCTCCGTTCCCTTGCCTGGACTGGCTCCAGCCCCTCCGTGTCCCTCTTGTCCCAGAGGTGCTGCCAGCACTGCAGGTGCCCCAGCAGTGCCAGCACAGGGACGGGCCCAGCGCCCCGCGCATGCGCAGTGGGGGGTGAGGGGGGCCCAGTTCTCCCGCGCATGCGCAGTGGTGTGGGGGTAGGGCCAGCGCGTCCGCGCATGCGTAGTAGCACCCGCGCCCGCGCATTCGCAGTAGCCACCGCGCCCGCGCATGCGCCGTAGCCCCCGCGCCCGCGCATGCGCAGTAGCCCCCGCGCCCGCGCATGCGTAGTAGCCCCCGCGCCCGCGCATGCGCCGTAGCCACCGCGCCCGCGCATGCGCCGTAGACCCCGCGCATGCGCAGTAGCACCCGCGCCCGCGCATGCGCAGTAGCCACCGCGCCCGCGCATGCGCCGTAGCCACCGCGCCCGCGCATGCGCCGTAGCCCCCGCGCCCGCGCATGCGCCGTAGCCACCGCGCCCACGCCCGAGCATGCGCCGTAGCCCCCGCGCCCGCGCATGCGCAGTAGCCACCGCGCCCGCGCATGCGCCGTAGCCCCCGCGCCCGCGCATGCGCAGTAGCCCCCGCGCCCGCGCATGCGTAGTAGCACCCGCGCCCGCGCATGCGCCGTAGCCACCGCGCCCGCGCATGCGCCGTAGACCCCGCGCATGCGCAGTAGCACCCGCGCCCGCGCATGCGCAGTAGCCACCGCGCCCGCGCATGCGCCGTAGCCACCGCGCCCGCGCATGCGCCGTAGCCACCGCGCCCGCGCATGCGCCGTAGCCAGCGCGCCCGCGCATGCGCCGTAGCCCCCGCGCCCGCGCATGCGTAGTAGCACCCGCGCCCGCGCATGCGCCGTAGCCACCGCGCCCGCGCATGCGCCGTAGACCCCGCGCATGCGCAGTAGCCACCGCGCCCGCGCATGCGCCGTAGCCACAGCGCCCGCGCATGCGCAGTACACCCCGCGCCCGCGCATGCCCCGTAGCCACCGCGCCCGCGCATGCGCCGTAGCCCCCGCGCCCGCGCATGCGTAGTAGCACCCGCGCCCGCGCATGCGCCGTAGCCACCGCGCCCGCGCATGCGCCGTAGACCCCGCGCATGCGCAGTACCACGCGCGCCCGCGCATGCGCAGTAGCCACCGCGCCCGCGCATGCGCGGTAGCCACCGCGCCCGCGCATGCGCCGTAGCCACCGCGCCCGCGCATGCGCAGTACACCCCACGCCCGCGCATGCGCAGTAGCCACCGCGCCCCCGCATGCGCAGTAGCCACCGCGCCCCCGCATGCGCAGTAGCCCCCGCGCCCGCGCATGCGCAGTAGCCCCCGCGCCCGCGCATGCGCAGTAGCCACCGCGCCCGCGCATGCGCCGTAGCCACCGCGCCCGCGCATGCGCAGTAGCCACCGCGCCCGCGCATGTGCCGTAGCCACCGCGCCCGCGCATGCGCAGTAGCCACCGCGCCCGCGCATGCGCAGTAGCCCCCGCGCCCGCGCATGCGCAGTAGCCACCGCGCCCGCGCATGCGCCGTAGCCACCGCGCCCGCGCATGCGCCGTAGCCACCGCCCCCGCGCATGCGCAGTAGCCACCGCGCCCCCGCATGCGCAGTAGCCCCCGCGCCCGCGCATGCGCAGTAGCCCCCGCGCCCGCGCATGTGCCGTAGCCACCGCGCCCGCGCATGCGCAGTAGCCACCGCGCCCGCGCATGCGCAGTAGCCACCGCGCCCGTGCGGGCGTGCCGAGTGGGGGCTCCGCGCAGAGGGGCAGCGCGCCCGCGCATGATGCGCAGAGGTTTCTTTCGGACCTGGGCTGCATTTCCATCCCCCGCTCTGGGAGTCACCCGGTGCGTTAGGAGCGAGCCGATCCCGCTCCCTGAGACACAAGGGCTTGCTCGAGGAGACTGTTCCTGTTCCTCTCTTCCAGCCACTCTGCTCTCCCCAAAACACCCATTTCCTCGGAGCTCCTCTGCAACTGCATTTCCATGGACCCAGGGCTCCAGAAGCTGCAGAGTCGTGCAATGGGGTTTTTTTGGGAAGGGACCTTAAGCTCTTGCACTTCCACCTCTGTCATGAGAATCTCAGGGCTCTAAGACTCACAGAACCATTTGGGCTTGGAAGGACCTTCAAGCTCATCCAGTGCCAGCGCTGCCACGGGCAGGGACACCTCCCACTGTCCCGGGCTGCTCCCAGCCCCAGTGTGCAGCCTGGCCTGGAACATTCCAGGGCATCCAGGGGCAAATCCCCCTCTCTGGGCAGACAGAAGGAGCTAAACCTGGCTATTCCTGAGGGAGTGATGGCAGCACAGCCGAGTCCTGCATCCCTGATTCCCACGGGGAATCTCCATGTCCTTCCTGCTATGGGATCCAGGAGTTGCAGTAGGATTTTTGTGTTTGGTGCTGCATTCCCAGCATGGGCAGAAGCTGTCACGCTCGGAAACACAGCCAGTGTGACAAGGTTTTGCTCCCTTTCTGCTTTGTTTTTGCTGTGTTTTGTTTCTCTCGACAGCTGGCTTAGAACTTGTGTGTTGCTGTTTAGACATCAAGCTTTGGGGCTGAGGTTTTTTTATTCCCAAGTGCTTGCTGGCAGTAAAAATACACTTCACATCTGCAGTGTGTGCACGTGGCTTGGGCTGTGGATTCACACTTCTGGGGCAAAAAGAAGTCCCTTCACACCTGTGCTGCTGGTGGTGTCCCCTGTGAGAAGTTTGGTGGCTCGTTTGTGGCTCTCTCAGTTGTTCCCTTTCACAGAGCTCGGCATTTCTCCCCTTTTCAGTTTCATCCTGCAGAGCTTCGTTCCTGCTGCCGCAGCGTGTTCTGAACCCTCCGCTCGCAGCCTGGGGGTGCCTTTTGTGCTGCTCCTCCGTGGGGCTGCCTTGAGAGCGGAATCAAGGTTGGAAAAGACCTCGGAGATCACTGAGTGCAACCAGCACCAGCACGGCCGGCGCTGACCACGTCCGCCCATGCCACAGCCACAGGTGTTGGAGCACTCCCAGGGGTGGGCACTCCAAACCTCCCTGGGCAGCTGTGCCAAGGCCTGAGCGCCCTTTCCATGGAGGAATTTCCCCAATATCCACCCTGAGCCTCCCCTGGCCCAGCCTGAGGCCGTTCCCTCTCCTCCTGTCCCTGTTCCCTGCGAGCAGAGCCCGACCCCCCCGGCTGCTCCCTCCTGTCAGGGACTTGTCCAGAGCCACAAGGTCCCCCCTGAGCCTCCTTTGCTCCGGGCTGTGCCCCTTTCCCAGCTCTCTCAGGAACTCTCCAGCCCCTTGCCAGCTCCGTTCCCTTGCCTGGACTCGCTCCAGCCCCTCCGTGTCCCTCTTGTCCCAGAGGTGCTGCCAGCACTGCAGGTGCCCCAGCAGTGCCAGCACAGGGACGGGCCCAGCGCCCCGCGCATGCGCAGTGGGGGGTGAGGGGGGCCCAGTTCTCCCGCGCATGCGCAGTGGTGTGGGGGTAGGGCCAGCGCGTCCGCGCATGCGTAGTAGCACCCGCGCCCGCGCATGCGCAGTAGCCACCGCGCCCGCGCATGCGCCGTAGCCCCCGCGCCCGCGCATGCGCAGTAGCCCCCGCGCCCGCGCATGCGTAGTAGCACCCGCGCCCGCGCATGCGCCGTAGACCCCGCGCATGCGCAGTAGCACCCGCGCCCGCGCATGCGCAGTAGCCACCGCGCCCGCGCATGCGCCGTAGCCACCGCGCCCGCGCATGCGCCGTAGCCACCGCGCCCGCGCATGCGCAGTACACCCCACGCCCGCGCATGCGCAGTAGCCACCGCGCCCCCGCATGCGCAGTAGCCACCGCGCCCCCGCATGCGCAGTAGCCCCCGCGCCCGCGCATGCGCAGTAGCCCCCGCGCCCGCGCATGTGCCGTAGCCACCGCGCCCGCGCATGCGCAGTAGCCACCGCGCCCGCGCATGCGCGGTAGCCACCGCGCCCGTGCGGGCGTGCCGAGTGGGGGCTCCGCGCAGAGGGGCAGCGCGCCCGCGCATGATGCGCAGAGGTTTCTTTCGGACCTGGGCTGCATTTCCATCCCCCGCTCTGGGAGTCACCCGGTGCGTTAGGAGCGAGCCGATCCCGCTCCCTGAGACACAAGGGCTTGCTCGAGGAGACTGTTCCTGTTCCTCTCTTCCAGCCACTCTGCTCTCCCCAAAACACCCATTTCCTCGGAGCTCCTCTGCAACTGCATTTCCATGGACCCAGGGCTCCAGAAGCTGCAGAGTCGTGCAATGGGGTTTTTTTGGGAAGGGACCTTAAGCTCTTGCACTTCCACCTCTGTCATGAGAATCTCAGGGCTCTAAGACTCACAGAACCATTTGGGCTTGGAAGGACCTTCAAGCTCATCCAGTGCCAGCGCTGCCACGGGCAGGGACACCTCCCACTGTCCCGGGCTGCTCCCAGCCCCAGTGTGCAGCCTGGCCTGGAACATTCCAGGGCATCCAGGGGCAAATCCCCCTCTCTGGGCAGACAGAAGGAGCTAAACCTGGCTATTCCTGAGGGAGTGATGGCAGCACAGCCGAGTCCTGCATCCCTGATTCCCACGGGGAATCTCCATGTCCTTCCTGCTATGGGATCCAGGAGTTGCAGTAGGATTTTTGTGTTTGGTGCTGCATTCCCAGCATGGGCAGAAGCTGTCACGCTCGGAAACACAGCCAGTGTGACAAGGTTTTGCTCCCTTTCTGCTTTGTTTTTGCTGTGTTTTGTTTCTCTCGACAGCTGGCTTAGAACTTGTGTGTTGCTGTTTAGACATCAAGCTTTGGGGCTGAGGTTTTTTTATTCCCAAGTGCTTGCTGGCAGTAAAAATACACTTCACATCTGCAGTGTGTGCACGTGGCTTGGGCTGTGGATTCACACTTCTGGGGCAAAAAGAAGTCCCTTCACACCTGTGCTGCTGGTGGTGTCCCCTGTGAGAAGTTTGGTGGCTCGTTTGTGGCTCTCTCAGTTGTTCCCTTTCACAGAGCTCGGCATTTCTCCCCTTTTCAGTTTCATCCTGCAGAGCTTCGTTCCTGCTGCCGCAGCGTGTTCTGAACCCTCCGCTCGCAGCCTGGGGGTGCCTTTTGTGCTGCTCCTCCGTGGGGCTGCCTTGAGAGCGGAATCAAGGTTGGAAAAGACCTCGGAGATCACTGAGTGCAACCAGCACCAGCACGGCCGGCGCTGACCACGTCCGCCCATGCCACAGCCACAGGTGTTGGAGCACTCCCAGGGGTGGGCACTCCAAACCTCCCTGGGCAGCTGTGCCAAGGCCTGAGCGCCCTTTCCATGGAGGAATTTCCCCAATATCCACCCTGAGCCTCCCCTGGCCCAGCCTGAGGCCGTTCCCTCTCCTCCTGTCCCTGTTCCCTGCGAGCAGAGCCCGACCCCCCCGGCTGCTCCCTCCTGTCAGGGACTTGTCCAGAGCCACAAGGTCCCCCCTGAGCCTCCTTTGCTCCGGGCTGTGCCCCTTTCCCAGCTCTCTCAGGAACTCTCCAACCCCTTGCCAGCTCCGTTCCCTTGCCTGGACTCGCTCCAGCCCCTCCGTGTCCCTCTTGTCCCAGAGGTGCTGCCAGCACTGCAGGTGCCCCAGCAGTGCCAGCACAGGGACGGGCCCAGCGCCCCGCGCATGCGCAGTGGGGGGTGAGGGGGGCCCAGTTCTCCCGCGCATGCGCAGTAGCCACCGCGCCCGCGCATGCGCCGTAGCCACCGCGCCCGCGCATGCGCAGTAGCCACCGCGCCCGAGCATGCCCCGTAGCCACCGCGCCCGCGCATGCGCAGTAGCCACCGCGCCCGCGCATGCGCCGTAGCCCCCGCGCCCGCGCATGCGCAGTAGCCCCCGCGCCCGCGCATGCGTAGTAGCCACCGCGCCCGCGCATGCGCAGTACACCCCGCGCCCGCGCATGCGCAGTAGCCACCGCGCCCGCGCATGCGCCGTAGCCACCGCGCCCGCGCATGCGCAGTACACCCCGCGCCCGCGCATGCGCAGTAGCCACCGCGCCCGCGCATGCGCCGTAGCCCCCGCGCCCGCGCATGCGCAGTAGCCACCGCGCCCGCGCATGCGTAGTAGCACCCGCGCCCGCGCATGCGCAGTAGCCACCGCGCCCGCGCATGCGCCGTAGACCCCGCGCATGCGCAGTAGCACCCGCGCCCGCGCATGCGCAGTAGCCACCGCGCCCGCGCATGCGCCGTAGCCACCGCGCCCGCGCATGCGCCGTAGCCACCGCGCCCGCGCATGCGCAGTACACCCCACGCCCGCGCATGCGCAGTAGCCACCGCGCCCCCGCATGCGCAGTAGCCACCGCGCCCCCGCATGCGCAGTAGCCCCCGCGCCCGCGCATGCGCAGTAGCCCCCGCGCCCGCGCATGTGCCGTAGCCACCGCGCCCGCGCATGCGCCGTAGCGCCCGCGCCCGCGCATGCGCAGTAGCCCCCGCGCCCGCGCATGCGTAGTAGCCACCGCGCCCGAGCATGCGCAGTACACCCCGCACCCGCGCATGCGCAGTAGCCACCGCGCCCGCGCATGCGCCGTAGCCCCCGCGCCCGCGCATGCGCAGTAGCCCCCGCGCCCGCGCATGCGCAGTAGCACCCGCGCCCGCGCATGCGCCGTAGCCACCGCGCCCGCGCATGCGCCGTAGACCCCGCGCATGCGCAGTAGCACGCGCGCCCGCGCATGCGCAGTAGCCACCGCGCTGGCGCATGCGCAGTAGCCACCGCGCCCGCGCATGCGCCGTAGCCACCGCGCCCGCGCATGCGCCGTACACCCCGCGCCCGCGCATGCGCAGTACACCCCGCGCCCGCGCATGCGCCGTAGCCACCGCGCCCGCGCATGCGCAGTAGCCCCCGCGCCCGCGCATGCGTAGTAGCACCCGCGCCCGCGCATGCGCCGTAGCCACCGCGCCCGCGCATGCGCCGTAGACCCCGCGCATGCGCAGTAGCACCCGCGCCCGCGCATGCGCAGTAGCCACCGCGCCCGCGCATGCACCGTAGCCACCGCGCCCGCGCATGCGCCGTAGCCACCGCGCCCGCGCATGCGCAGTACACCCCACGCCCGCGCATGCGCAGTAGCCACCGCGCCCCCGCATGCGCAGTAGCCACCGCGCCCCCGCATGCGCAGTAGCCCCCGCGCCCGCGCATGCGCAGTAGCCCCCGCGCCCGCGCATGTGCCGTAGCCACCGCGCCCGCGCATGCGCAGTAGCCACCGCGCCCGCGCATGCGCAGTAGCCACCGCGCCCGTGCGGGCGTGCCGAGTGGGGGCTCCGCGCAGAGGGGCAGCGCGCCCGCGCATGATGCGCAGAGGTTTCTTTCGGACCTGGGCTGCATTTCCATCCCCCGCTCTGGGAGTCACCCGGTGCGTTAGGAGCGAGCCGATCCCGCTCCCTGAGACACAAGGGCTTGCTCGAGGAGACTGTTCCTGTTCCTCTCTTCCAGCCACTCTGCTCTCCCCAAAACACCCATTTCCTCGGAGCTCCTCTGCAACTGCATTTCCATGGACCCAGGGCTCCAGAAGCTGCAGAGTCGTGCAATGGGGTTTTTTTGGGAAGGGACCTTAAGCTCTTGCACTTCCACCTCTGTCATGAGAATCTCAGGGCTCTAAGACTCACAGAACCATTTGGGCTTGGAAGGACCTTCAAGCTCATCCAGTGCCAGCGCTGCCACGGGCAGGGACACCTCCCACTGTCCCGGGCTGCTCCCAGCCCCAGTGTGCAGCCTGGCCTGGAACATTCCAGGGCATCCAGGGGCAAATCCCCCTCTCTGGGCAGACAGAAGGAGCTAAACCTGGCTATTCCTGAGGGAGTGATGGCAGCACAGCCGAGTCCTGCATCCCTGATTCCCACGGGGAATCTCCATGTCCTTCCTGCTATGGGATCCAGGAGTTGCAGTAGGATTTTTGTGTTTGGTGCTGCATTCCCAGCATGGCAGAAGCTGTCACGCTCGGAAACACAGCCAGTGTGACAAGGTTTTGCTCCCTTTCTGCTTTGTTTTTGCTGTGTTTTGTTTCTCTCGACAGCTGGTTTAGAACTTGTGTGTTGCTGTTTAGACATCAAGCTTTGGGGCTGAGGTTTTTTTATTCCCAAGTGCTTGCTGGCAGTAAAAATACACTTCACATCTGCAGTGTGTGCACGTGGCTTGGGCTGTGGATTCACACTTCTGGGGCAAAAAGAAGTCCCTTCACACCTGTGCTGCTGGTGGTGTCCCCTGTGAGAAGTTTGGTGGCTCGTTTGTGGCTCTCTCAGTTGTTCCCTTTCACAGAGCTCGGCATTTCTCCCCTTTTCAGTTTCATCCTGCAGAGCTTCGTTCCTGCTGCCGCAGCGTGTTCTGAACCCTCCGCTCGCAGCCTGGGGGTGCCTTTTGTGCTGCTCCTCCGTGGGGCTGCCTTGAGAGCGGAATCAAGGTTGGAAAAGACCTCGGAGATCACTGAGTGCAACCAGCACCAGCACGGCCGGCGCTGACCACGTCCGCCCATGCCACAGCCACAGGTGTTGGAGCACTCCCAGGGGTGGGCACTCCAAACCTCCCTGGGCAGCTGTGCCAAGGCCTGAGCGCCCTTTCCATGGAGGAATTTCCCCAATATCCACCCTGAGCCTCCCCTGGCCCAGCCTGAGGCCGTTCCCTCTCCTCCTGTCCCTGTTCCCTGCGAGCAGAGCCCGACCCCCCCGGCTGCTCCCTCCTGTCAGGGACTTGTCCAGAGCCACAAGGTCCCCCCTGAGCCTCCTTTGCTCCGGGCTGTGCCCCTTTCCCAGCTCTCTCAGGAACTCTCCAACCCCTTGCCAGCTCCGTTCCCTTGCCTGGACTGGCTCCAGCCCCTCCGTGTCCCTCTTGTCCCAGAGGTGCTGCCAGCACTGCAGGTGCCCCAGCAGTGCCAGCACAGGGACGGGCCCAGCGCCCCGCGCATGCGCAGTGGGGGGTGAGGGGGGCCCAGTTCTCCCGCGCATGCGCAGTAGTGTGGGGGTAGGGCCAGCGCGTCCGCGCATGCGTAGTAGCACCCGCGCCCGCGCATTCGCAGTAGCCACCGCGCCCGCGCATGCGCCGTAGCCCCCGCGCCCGCGCATGCGCAGTAGCCCCCGCGCCCGCGCATGCGTAGTAGCACCCGCGCCCGCGCATGCGCCGTAGCCACCGCGCCCGCGCATGCGCCGTAGACCCCGCGCATGCGCAGTAGCACCCGCGCCCGCGCATGCGCAGTAGCCACCGCGCCCGCGCATGCGCCGTAGCCACCGCGCCCGCGCATGCGCCGTAGACCCCGCGCCCGCGCATGCGCAGTACACCCCACGCCCGCGCATGCGCAGTAGCCACCGCGCCCCCGCATGCGCAGTAGCCACCGCGCCCCCGCATGCGCAGTAGCCCCCGCGCCCGCGCATGCGCCGTAGCACCCGCGCCCGCGCATGCGCAGTAGCCCCCGCGCCCGCGCATGCGCAGTAGCACCCGCGCCCGCGCATGCGCAGTAGCCACCGCGCCCGCGCATGCGCCGTAGCCACCGCGCCCGCGCATGCGCCGTAGACCCCGCGCCCGCGCATGCGCAGTACACCCCACGCCCGCGCATGCGCAGTAGCCACCGCGCCCCCGCATGCGCAGTAGCCACCGCGCCCCCGCATGCGCAGTAGCCCCCGCGCCCGCGCATGCGCAGTAGCCCCCGCGCCCGCGCATGTGCCGTAGCCACCGCGCCCGCGCATGCGCAGTAGCCACCGCGCCCGCGCATGCGCAGTAGCCACCGCGCCCGTGCGGGCGTGCCGAGTGGGGGCTCCGCGCAGAGGGGCAGCGCGCCCGCGCATGATGCGCAGAGGTTTCTTTCGGACCTGGGCTGCATTTCCATCCCCCGCTCTGGGAGTCACCCGGTGCGTTAGGAGCGAGCCGATCCCGCTCCCTGAGACACAAGGGCTTGCTCGAGGAGACTGTTCCTGTTCCTCTCTTCCAGCCACTCTGCTCTCCCCAAAACACCCATTTCCTCGGAGCTCCTCTGCAACTGCATTTCCATGGATCCAGGGCTCCAGAAGCTGCAGAGTCGTGCAATGGGGTTTTTTTGGGAAGGGACCTTAAGCTCTTGCACTTCCACCTCTGTCATGAGAATCTCAGGGCTCTAAGACTCACAGAACCATTTGGGCTTGGAAGGACCTTCAAGCTCATCCAGTGCCAGCGCTGCCACGGGCAGGGACACCTCCCACTGTCCCGGGCTGCTCCCAGCCCCAGTGTGCAGCCTGGCCTGGAACATTCCAGGGCATCCAGGGGCAAATCCCCCTCTCTGGGCAGACAGAAGGAGCTAAACCTGGCTATTCCTGAGGGAGTGATGGCAGCACAGCCGAGTCCTGCATCCCTGATTCCCACGGGGAATCTCCATGTCCTTCCTGCTATGGGATCCAGGAGTTGCAGTAGGATTTTTGTGTTTGGTGCTGCATTCCCAGCATGGCAGAAGCTGTCACGCTCGGAAACACAGCCAGTGTGACAAGGTTTTGCTCCCTTTCTGCTTTGTTTTTGCTGTGTTTTGTTTCTCTCGACAGCTGGCTTAGAACTTGTGTGTTGCTGTTTAGACATCAAGCTTTGGGGCTGAGGTTTTTTTATTCCCAAGTGCTTGCTGGCAGTAAAAATACACTTCACATCTGCAGTGTGTGCACGTGGCTTGGGCTGTGGATTCACACTTCTGGGGCAAAAAGAAGTCCCTTCACACCTGTGCTGCTGGTGGTGTCCCCTGTGAGAAGTTTGGTGGCTCGTTTGTGGCTCTCTCAGTTGTTCCCTTTCACAGAGCTCGGCATTTCTCCCCTTTTCAGTTTCATCCTGCAGAGCTTCGTTCCTGCTGCCGCAGCGTGTTCTGAACCCTCCGCTCGCAGCCTGGGGGTGCCTTTTGTGCTGCTCCTCCGTGGGGCTGCCTTGAGAGCGGAATCAAGGTTGGAAAAGACCTCGGAGATCACTGAGTGCAACCAGCACCAGCACGGCCGGCGCTGACCACGTCCGCCCATGCCACAGCCACAGGTGTTGGAGCACTCCCAGGGGTGGGCACTCCAAACCTCCCTGGGCAGCTGTGCCAAGGCCTGAGCGCCCTTTCCATGGAGGAATTTCCCCAATATCCACCCTGAGCCTCCCCTGGCCCAGCCTGAGGCCGTTCCCTCTCCTCCTGTCCCTGTTCCCTGCGAGCAGAGCCCGACCCCCCCGGCTGCTCCCTCCTGTCAGGGACTTGTCCAGAGCCACAAGGTCCCCCCTGAGCCTCCTTTGCTCCGGGCTGTGCCCCTTTCCCAGCTCTCTCAGGAACTCTCCAACCCCTTGCCAGCTCCGTTCCCTTGCCTGGACTGGCTCCAGCCCCTCCGTGTCCCTCTTGTCCCAGAGGTGCTGCCAGCACTGCAGGTGCCCCAGCAGTGCCAGCACAGGGACGGGCCCAGCGCCCCGCGCATGCGCAGTGGGGGGTGAGGGGGGCCCAGTTCTCCCGCGCATGCGCCGTAGCCACCGCGCCCGCGCATGCGCAGTAGCCACCGCGCCCGAGCATGCCCCGTAGCCACCGCGCCCGCGCATGCGCCGTAGCCACCGAGCCCGCGCATGCGCAGTACACCCCGCGCCCGCGCATGCGCAGTAGCCACCGCGCCCGCGCATGCGCCGTAGCCCCCGCGCCCGCGCATGCGCAGTAGCCACCGCGCCCGGGCATGCGCAGTAGCCACCGCGCCCGCGCATGCGCCGTAGCCCCCGCGCCCGCGCATGCGCCGTAGCCCCCGCGCCCGCGCATGCGCAGTAGCCACCGGGCCCGCGCATGCGCAGTATCCCCCGCGCCCGCGCAAGCGCCGTAACCCCCGCGCCCGCGCATGCGCCGGACCAGCCGCGCCCGCGCATGCGCAGTAGCCCCCGCGCCCGCGCATGCGCCGTAGACCCCGCGCCCGCGCATGCGCCGTAGCCACCGCGCCCACGCCCGCGCATGCGCCGTAGCCCCCGCGCCCGCGCATGCGCAGTAGCCACTTCGTCCGCGCATGCGCCGTAGCCACCGCGCCCGCGCATGCGCAGTAGCCCACACCCTCGCGCATGCGCAGTAGCCACCGCGCCCGCGCATGCGCCGCAGCCACCGCGCCCGCGCATGCGCCGTAGCCCCCGCGCCCGCGCATGCGCAGTAGCCACCGCGCCCGCGCATGCGTAGTAGCACCCGATCCCGCGCATGCGCCGTAGCCCCCGCGCCCGCGCATGCGCCGTAGCCACCGCGCCCGCGCATGCGCAGTACACCCCGCGCCCGCGCATGCGCAGTAGCCACCGCGCCCGCGCATGCGCCGTAGCCACCGCGCCCGCGCATGCGCCGTAGCCCCCGCGCCCGCGCATGCGTAGTAGCACCCGCGCCCGCGCATGCGCCGTAGCCACCGCGCCCGCGCATGCGCCGTAGACCCCGCGCATGCGCAGTAGCACGCGCGCCCGCGCATGCGCCGTAGCCACCGCGCCCGCGCATGCGCAGTACACCCCGCGCCCGCGCATGCGCCGTAGCCACCGCGCCCGCGCATGCGCAGTAGCCCCCGCGCCCGCGCATGCGTAGTAGCACCCGCGCCCGCGCATGCGCCGTAGCCACCGCGCCCGCGCATGCGCCGTAGACCCCGCGCATGCGCAGTACCACGCGCGCCCGCGCATGCGCAGTAGCCACCGCGCCCGCGCATGCGCCGTAGCCACCGCGCCCGCGCATGCGCCGTAGCCACCGCGCCCGCGCATGCGCAGTACACCCCACGCCCGCGCATGCGCAGTAGCCACCGCGCCCCCGCATGCGCAGTAGCCACCGCGCCCCCGCATGCGCAGTAGCCCCCGCGCCCGCGCATGCGCAGTAGCCCCCGCGCCCGCGCATGTGCCGTAGCCACCGCGCCCGCGCATGCGCAGTAGCCACCGCGCCCGCGCATGCGCAGTAGCCACCGCGCCCGTGCGGGCGTGCCGAGTGGGGGCTCCGCGCAGAGGGGCAGCGCGCCCGCGCATGATGCGCAGAGGTTTCTTTCGGACCTGGGCTGCATTTCCATCCCCCGCTCTGGGAGTCACCCGGTGCGTTAGGAGCGAGCCGATCCCGCTCCCTGAGACACAAGGGCTTGCTCGAGGAGACTGTTCCTGTTCCTCTCTTCCAGCCACTCTGCTCTCCCCAAAACACCCATTTCCTCGGAGCTCCTCTGCAACTGCATTTCCATGGACCCAGGGCTCCAGAAGCTGCAGAGTCGTGCAATGGGGTTTTTTTGGGAAGGGACCTTAAGCTCTTGCACTTCCACCTCTGTCATGAGAATCTCAGGGCTCTAAGACTCACAGAACCATTTGGGCTTGGAAGGACCTTCAAGCTCATCCAGTGCCAGCGCTGCCACGGGCAGGGACACCTCCCACTGTCCCGGGCTGCTCCCAGCCCCAGTGTGCAGCCTGGCCTGGAACATTCCAGGGCATCCAGGGGCAAATCCCCCTCTCTGGGCAGACAGAAGGAGCTAAACCTGGCTATTCCTGAGGGAGTGATGGCAGCACAGCCGAGTCCTGCATCCCTGATTCCCACGGGGAATCTCCATGTCCTTCCTGCTATGGGATCCAGGAGTTGCAGTAGGATTTTTGTGTTTGGTGCTGCATTCCCAGCATGGGCAGAAGCTGTCACGCTCGGAAACACAGCCAGTGTGACAAGGTTTTGCTCCCTTTCTGCTTTGTTTTTGCTGTGTTTTGTTTCTCTCGACAGCTGGCTTAGAACTTGTGTGTTGCTGTTTAGACATCAAGCTTTGGGGCTGAGGTTTTTTTATTCCCAAGTGCTTGCTGGCAGTAAAAATACACTTCACATCTGCAGTGTGTGCACGTGGCTTGGGCTGTGGATTCACACTTCTGGGGCAAAAAGAAGTCCCTTCACACCTGTGCTGCTGGTGGTGTCCCCTGTGAGAAGTTTGGTGGCTCGTTTGTGGCTCTCTCAGTTGTTCCCTTTCACAGAGCTCGGCATTTCTCCCCTTTTCAGTTTCATCCTGCAGAGCTTCGTTCCTGCTGCCGCAGCGTGTTCTGAACCCTCCGCTCGCAGCCTGGGGGTGCCTTTTGTGCTGCTCCTCCGTGGGGCTGCCTTGAGAGCGGAATCAAGGTTGGAAAAGACCTCGGAGATCACTGAGTGCAACCAGCACCAGCACGGCCGGCGCTGACCACGTCCGCCCATGCCACAGCCACAGGTGTTGGAGCACTCCCAGGGGTGGGCACTCCAAACCTCCCTGGGCAGCTGTGCCAAGGCCTGAGCGCCCTTTCCATGGAGGAATTTCCCCAATATCCACCCTGAGCCTCCCCTGGCCCAGCCTGAGGCCGTTCCCTCTCCTCCTGTCCCTGTTCCCTGCGAGCAGAGCCCGACCCCCCCGGCTGCTCCCTCCTGTCAGGGACTTGTCCAGAGCCACAAGGTCCCCCCTGAGCCTCCTTTGCTCCGGGCTGTGCCCCTTTCCCAGCTCTCTCAGGAACTCTCCAGCCCCTTGCCAGCTCCGTTCCCTTGCCTGGACTCGCTCCAGCCCCTCCGTGTCCCTCTTGTCCCAGAGGTGCTGCCAGCACTGCAGGTGCCCCAGCAGTGCCAGCACAGGGACGGGCCCAGCGCCCCGCGCATGCGCAGTGGGGGGTGAGGGGGGCCCAGTTCTCCCGCGCATGCGCAGTGGTGTGGGGGTAGGGCCAGCGCGTCCGCGCATGCGTAGTAGCACCCGCGCCCGCGCATGCGCAGTAGCCACCGCGCCCGCGCATGCGCCGTAGCCCCCGCGCCCGCGCATGCGCCGTAGCCACCGCGCCCGCGCATGCGTAGTAGCACCCGCGCCCGCGCATGCGCCGTAGACCCCGCGCATGCGCAGTAGCACCCGCGCCCGCGCATGCGCAGTAGCCACCGCGCCCGCGCATGCGCCGTAGCCACCGCGCCCGCGCATGCGCCGTAGCCACCGCGCCCGCGCATGCGCAGTACACCCCACGCCCGCGCATGCGCAGTAGCCACCGCGCCCCCGCATGCGCAGTAGCCACCGCGCCCCCGCATGCGCAGTAGCCCCCGCGCCCGCGCATGCGCAGTAGCCCCCGCGCCCGCGCATGTGCCGTAGCCACCGCGCCCGCGCATGCGCAGTAGCCACCGCGCCCGCGCATGCGCGGTAGCCACCGCGCCCGTGCGGGCGTGCCGAGTGGGGGCTCCGCGCAGAGGGGCAGCGCGCCCGCGCATGATGCGCAGAGGTTTCTTTCGGACCTGGGCTGCATTTCCATCCCCCGCTCTGGGAGTCACCCGGTGCGTTAGGAGCGAGCCGATCCCGCTCCCTGAGACACAAGGGCTTGCTCGAGGAGACTGTTCCTGTTCCTCTCTTCCAGCCACTCTGCTCTCCCCAAAACACCCATTTCCTCGGAGCTCCTCTGCAACTGCATTTCCATGGACCCAGGGCTCCAGAAGCTGCAGAGTCGTGCAATGGGGTTTTTTTGGGAAGGGACCTTAAGCTCTTGCACTTCCACCTCTGTCATGAGAATCTCAGGGCTCTAAGACTCACAGAACCATTTGGGCTTGGAAGGACCTTCAAGCTCATCCAGTGCCAGCGCTGCCACGGGCAGGGACACCTCCCACTGTCCCGGGCTGCTCCCAGCCCCAGTGTGCAGCCTGGCCTGGAACATTCCAGGGCATCCAGGGGCAAATCCCCCTCTCTGGGCAGACAGAAGGAGCTAAACCTGGCTATTCCTGAGGGAGTGATGGCAGCACAGCCGAGTCCTGCATCCCTGATTCCCACGGGGAATCTCCATGTCCTTCCTGCTATGGGATCCAGGAGTTGCAGTAGGATTTTTGTGTTTGGTGCTGCATTCCCAGCATGGGCAGAAGCTGTCACGCTCGGAAACACAGCCAGTGTGACAAGGTTTTGCTCCCTTTCTGCTTTGTTTTTGCTGTGTTTTGTTTCTCTCGACAGCTGGCTTAGAACTTGTGTGTTGCTGTTTAGACATCAAGCTTTGGGGCTGAGGTTTTTTTATTCCCAAGTGCTTGCTGGCAGTAAAAATACACTTCACATCTGCAGTGTGTGCACGTGGCTTGGGCTGTGGATTCACACTTCTGGGGCAAAAAGAAGTCCCTTCACACCTGTGCTGCTGGTGGTGTCCCCTGTGAGAAGTTTGGTGGCTCGTTTGTGGCTCTCTCAGTTGTTCCCTTTCACAGAGCTCGGCATTTCTCCCCTTTTCAGTTTCATCCTGCAGAGCTTCGTTCCTGCTGCCGCAGCGTGTTCTGAACCCTCCGCTCGCAGCCTGGGGGTGCCTTTTGTGCTGCTCCTCCGTGGGGCTGCCTTGAGAGCGGAATCAAGGTTGGAAAAGACCTCGGAGATCACTGAGTGCAACCAGCACCAGCACGGCCGGCGCTGACCACGTCCGCCCATGCCACAGCCACAGGTGTTGGAGCACTCCCAGGGGTGGGCACTCCAAACCTCCCTGGGCAGCTGTGCCAAGGCCTGAGCGCCCTTTCCATGGAGGAATTTCCCCAATATCCACCCTGAGCCTCCCCTGGCCCAGCCTGAGGCCGTTCCCTCTCCTCCTGTCCCTGTTCCCTGCGAGCAGAGCCCGACCCCCCCGGCTGCTCCCTCCTGTCAGGGACTTGTCCAGAGCCACAAGGTCCCCCCTGAGCCTCCTTTGCTCCGGGCTGTGCCCCTTTCCCAGCTCTCTCAGGAACTCTCCAGCCCCTTGCCAGCCCCGTTCCCTTGCCTGGACTCGCTCCAGCCCCTCCGTGTCCCTCTTGTCCCAGAGGTGCTGCCAGCACTGCAGGTGCCCCAGCAGTGCCAGCACAGGGACGGGCCCAGCGCCCCGCGCATGCGCAGTGGGGGGTGAGGGGGGCCCAGTTCTCCCGCGCATGCGCAGTGGTGTGGGGGTAGGGCCAGCGCGTCCGCGCATGCGTAGTAGCACCCGCGCCCCCGCATGCGCAGTAGCCACCGCGCCCGCGCATGCGCCGTAGCACCCGCGCCCGCGCATGCGCAGTAGCCCCCGCGCCCGCGCATGCGTAGTAGCACCCGCGCCCGCGCATGCGCCGTAGCCACCGCGCCCGCGCATGCGCCGTAGACCCCGCGCATGCGCAGTAGCACCCGCGCCCGCGCATGCGCAGTAGCCACCGCGCCCGCGCATGCGCCGTAGCCACCGCGCCCGCGCATGCGCCGTAGCCACCGCGCCCGCGCATGCGCAGTACACCCCACGCCCGCGCATGCGCAGTAGCCACCGCGCCCCCGCATGCGCAGTAGCCACCGCGCCCCCGCATGCGCAGTAGCCCCCGCGCCCGCGCATGCGCAGTAGCCCCCGCGCCCGCGCATGTGCCGTAGCCACCGCGCCCGCGCATGCGCAGTAGCCACCGCGCCCGCGCATGCGCAGTAGCCACCGCGCCCGTGCGGGCGTGCCGAGTGGGGGCTCCGCGCAGAGGGGCAGCGCGCCCGCGCATGATGCGCAGAGGTTTCTTTCGGACCTGGGCTGCATTTCCATCCCCCGCTCTGGGAGTCACCCGGTGCGTTAGGAGCGAGCCGATCCCGCTCCCTGAGACACAAGGGCTTGCTCGAGGAGACTGTTCCTGTTCCTCTCTTCCAGCCACTCTGCTCTCCCCAAAACACCCATTTCCTCGGAGCTCCTCTGCAACTGCATTTCCATGGACCCAGGGCTCCAGAAGCTGCAGAGTCGTGCAATGGGGTTTTTTTGGGAAGGGACCTTAAGCTCTTGCACTTCCACCTCTGTCATGAGAATCTCAGGGCTCTAAGACTCACAGAACCATTTGGGCTTGGAAGGACCTTCAAGCTCATCCAGTGCCAGCGCTGCCACGGGCAGGGACACCTCCCACTGTCCCGGGCTGCTCCCAGCCCCAGTGTGCAGCCTGGCCTGGAACATTCCAGGGCATCCAGGGGCAAATCCCCCTCTCTGGGCAGACAGAAGGAGCTAAACCTGGCTATTCCTGAGGGAGTGATGGCAGCACAGCCGAGTCCTGCATCCCTGATTCCCACGGGGAATCTCCATGTCCTTCCTGCTATGGGATCCAGGAGTTGCAGTAGGATTTTTGTGTTTGGTGCTGCATTCCCAGCATGGGCAGAAGCTGTCACGCTCGGAAACACAGCCAGTGTGACAAGGTTTTGCTCCCTTTCTGCTTTGTTTTTGCTGTGTTTTGTTTCTCTCGACAGCTGGCTTAGAACTTGTGTGTTGCTGTTTAGACATCAAGCTTTGGGGCTGAGGTTTTTTTATTCCCAAGTGCTTGCTGGCAGTAAAAATACACTTCACATCTGCAGTGTGTGCACGTGGCTTGGGCTGTGGATTCACACTTCTGGGGCAAAAAGAAGTCCCTTCACACCTGTGCTGCTGGTGGTGTCCCCTGTGAGAAGTTTGGTGGCTCGTTTGTGGCTCTCTCAGTTGTTCCCTTTCACAGAGCTCGGCATTTCTCCCCTTTTCAGTTTCATCCTGCAGAGCTTCGTTCCTGCTGCCGCAGCGTGTTCTGAACCCTCCGCTCGCAGCCTGGGGGTGCCTTTTGTGCTGCTCCTCCGTGGGGCTGCCTTGAGAGCGGAATCAAGGTTGGAAAAGACCTCGGAGATCACTGAGTGCAACCAGCACCAGCACGGCCGGCGCTGACCACGTCCGCCCATGCCACAGCCACAGGTGTTGGAGCACTCCCAGGGGTGGGCACTCCAAACCTCCCTGGGCAGCTGTGCCAAGGCCTGAGCGCCCTTTCCATGGAGGAATTTCCCCAATATCCACCCTGAGCCTCCCCTGGCCCAGCCTGAGGCCGTTCCCTCTCCTCCTGTCCCTGTTCCCTGCGAGCAGAGCCCGACCCCCCCGGCTGCTCCCTCCTGTCAGGGACTTGTCCAGAGCCACAAGGTCCCCCCTGAGCCTCCTTTGCTCCGGGCTGTGCCCCTTTCCCAGCTCTCTCAGGAACTCTCCAACCCCTTGCCAGCTCCGTTCCCTTGCCTGGACTGGCTCCAGCCCCTCCGTGTCCCTCTTGTCCCAGAGGTGCTGCCAGCACTGCAGGTGCCCCAGCAGTGCCAGCACAGGGACGGGCCCAGCGCCCCGCGCATGCGCAGTGGGGGGTGAGGGGGGCCCAGTTCTCCCGCGCATGCGCAGTAGCCACCGCGCCCGCGCATGCGCCGTAGCCACCGCGCCCGCGCATGCGCAGTAGCCACCGCGCCCGAGCATGCCCCGTAGCCACCGCGCCCGCGCATGCGCAGTAGCCACCGCGCCCGCGCATGCGCAGTAGCCACCGCGCCCGCGCATGCGCCGTAGCCCCCGCGCCCGCGCATGCGCAGTAGCCCCCGCGCCCGCGCATGCGCAGTAGCACCCGCGCCCGCGCATGCGCCGTAGCCACCGCGCCCGCGCATGCGCCGTAGACCCCGCGCATGCGCAGTAGCACGCGCGCCCGCGCATGCGCAGTAGCACGCGCGCCCGCGCATGCGCAGTAGCCACCGCGCCCGCGCATGCGCCGTAGCCACCGCGCCCGCGCATGCGCAGTACACCCCGCGCCCGCGCATGCGCAGTAGCCACCGCGCCCGCGCATGCGCCGTAGCCCCCGCGCCCGCGCATGCGCAGTAGCCCCCGCGCCCGCGCATGCGTAGTAGCACCCGCGCCCGCGCATGCGCCGTAGCCACCGCGCCCGCGCATGCGCCGTAGACCCCGCGCATGCGCAGTAGCACCCGCGCCCGCGCATGCGCAGTAGCCACCGCGCCCGCGCATGCGCCGTAGCCACCGCGCCCGCGCATGCGCCGTAGCCACCGCGCCCGCGCATGCGCAGTACACCCCACGCCCGCGCATGCGCAGTAGCCACCGCGCCCCCGCATGCGCAGTAGCCACCGCGCCCCCGCATGCGCAGTAGCCCCCGCGCCCGCGCATGCGCAGTAGCCCCCGCGCCCGCGCATGTGCCGTAGCCACCGCGCCCGCGCATGCGCAGTAGCGCCCGCGCCCGCGCATGCGCAGTAGCCCCCGCGCCCGCGCATGCGTAGTAGCCACCGCGCCCGAGCATGCGCAGTACACCCCGCGCCCGCGCATGCGCAGTAGCCACCGCGCCCGCGCATGCGCCGTAGCCCCCGCGCCCGCGCATGCGCAGTAGCCCCCGCGCCCGCGCATGCGCAGTAGCACCCGCGCCCGCGCATGCGCCGTAGCCACCGCGCCCGCGCATGCGCCGTAGACCCCGCGCATGCGCAGTAGCACGCGCGCCCGCGCATGCGCAGTAGCCACCGCGCTGGCGCATGCGCAGTAGCCACCGCGCCCGCGCATGCGCCGTAGCCACCGCGCCCGCGCATGCGCAGTACACCCCGCGCCCGCGCATGCGCAGTAGCCACCGCGCCCGCGCATGCGCCGTAGCCCCCGCGCCCGCGCATGCGCAGTAGCCCCCGCGCCCGCGCATGCGTAGTAGCACCCGCGCCCGCGCATGCGCCGTAGCCACCGCGCCCGCGCATGCGCCGTAGACCCCGCGCATGCGCGGTAGCACCCGCGCCCGCGCATGCGCAGTACACCCCGCGCCCGCGCATGCGCCGTAGCCACCGCGCCCGCGCATGCGCCGTAGCCACCGCGCCCGCGCATGCGCCGTAGACCCCGCGCATGCGCAGTAGCACGCGCGCCCGCGCATGCGCAGTAGCCACCGCGCTGGCGCATGCGCAGTAGCCACCGCGCCCGCGCATGCGCCGTAGCCACCGCGCCCGCGCATGCGCAGTACACCCCGCGCCCGCGCATGCGCAGTAGCCACCGCGCCCGCGCATGCGCAGTAGCCACCGCGCCCGCGCATGCGCCGTAGCCCCCGCGCCCGCGCATGCGTAGTAGCACCCGCGCCCGCGCATGCGCCGTAGCCACCGCGCCCGCGCATGCGCCGTAGACCCCGCGCATGCGCAGTAGCACCCGCGCCCGCGCATGCGCAGTACACCCCGCGCCCGCGCATGCGCCGTAGCCACCGCGCCCGCGCATGCGCCGTAGCCACCGCGCCCGCGCATGCGCAGTACACCCCACGCCCGCGCATGCGCAGTAGCCACCGCGCCCCCGCATGCGCGGTAGCCACCGCGCCCCCGCATGCGCAGTAGCCCCCGCGCCCGCGCATGCGCAGTAGCCCCCGCGCCCGCGCATGTGCCGTAGCCACCGCGCCCGCGCATGCGCAGTAGCCACCGCGCCCGCGCATGCGCGGTAGCCACCGCGCCCGTGCGGGCGTGCCGAGTGGGGGCTCCGCGCAGAGGGGCAGCGCGCCCGCGCATGATGCGCAGAGGTTTCTTTCGGACCTGGGCTGCATTTCCATCCCCCGCTCTGGGAGTCACCCGGTGCGTTAGGAGCGAGCCGATCCCGCTCCCTGAGACACAAGGGCTTGCTCGAGGAGACTGTTCCTGTTCCTCTCTTCCAGCCACTCTGCTCTCCCCAAAACACCCATTTCCTCGGAGCTCCTCTGCAACTGCATTTCCATGGACCCAGGGCTCCAGAAGCTGCAGAGTCGTGCAATGGGGTTTTTTTGGGAAGGGACCTTAAGCTCTTGCACTTCCACCTCTGTCATGAGAATCTCAGGGCTCTAAGACTCACAGAACCATTTGGGCTTGGAAGGACCTTCAAGCTCATCCAGTGCCAGCGCTGCCACGGGCAGGGACACCTCCCACTGTCCCGGGCTGCTCCCAGCCCCAGTGTGCAGCCTGGCCTGGAACATTCCAGGGCATCCAGGGGCAAATCCCCCTCTCTGGGCAGACAGAAGGAGCTAAACCTGGCTATTCCTGAGGGAGTGATGGCAGCACAGCCGAGTCCTGCATCCCTGATTCCCACGGGGAATCTCCATGTCCTTCCTGCTATGGGATCCAGGAGTTGCAGTAGGATTTTTGTGTTTGGTGCTGCATTCCCAGCATGGGCAGAAGCTGTCACGCTCGGAAACACAGCCAGTGTGACAAGGTTTTGCTCCCTTTCTGCTTTGTTTTTGCTGTGTTTTGTTTCTCTCGACAGCTGGCTTAGAACTTGTGTGTTGCTGTTTAGACATCAAGCTTTGGGGCTGAGGTTTTTTTATTCCCAAGTGCTTGCTGGCAGTAAAAATACACTTCACATCTGCAGTGTGTGCACGTGGCTTGGGCTGTGGATTCACACTTCTGGGGCAAAAAGAAGTCCCTTCACACCTGTGCTGCTGGTGGTGTCCCCTGTGAGAAGTTTGGTGGCTCGTTTGTGGCTCTCTCAGTTGTTCCCTTTCACAGAGCTCGGCATTTCTCCCCTTTTCAGTTTCATCCTGCAGAGCTTCGTTCCTGCTGCCGCAGCGTGTTCTGAACCCTCCGCTCGCAGCCTGGGGGTGCCTTTTGTGCTGCTCCTCCGTGGGGCTGCCTTGAGAGCGGAATCAAGGTTGGAAAAGACCTCGGAGATCACTGAGTGCAACCAGCACCAGCACGGCCGGCGCTGACCACGTCCGCCCATGCCACAGCCACAGGTGTTGGAGCACTCCCAGGGGTGGGCACTCCAAACCTCCCTGGGCAGCTGTGCCAAGGCCTGAGCGCCCTTTCCATGGAGGAATTTCCCCAATATCCACCCTGAGCCTCCCCTGGCCCAGCCTGAGGCCGTTCCCTCTCCTCCTGTCCCTGTTCCCTGCGAGCAGAGCCCGACCCCCCCGGCTGCTCCCTCCTGTCAGGGACTTGTCCAGAGCCACAAGGTCCCCCCTGAGCCTCCTTTGCTCCGGGCTGTGCCCCTTTCCCAGCTCTCTCAGGAACTCTCCAACCCCTTGCCAGCTCCGTTCCCTTGCCTGGACTGGCTCCAGCCCCTCCGTGTCCCTCTTGTCCCAGAGGTGCTGCCAGCACTGCAGGTGCCCCAGCAGTGCCAGCACAGGGACGGGCCCAGCGCCCCGCGCATGCGCAGTGGGGGGTGAGGGGGGCCCAGTTCTCCCGCGCATGCGCAGTAGCCACCGCGCCCGCGCATGCGCCGTAGCCACCGCGCCCGCGCATGCGCCGTAGCCACCGCGCCCGCGCATGCGCCGTAGCCACCGCGCCCGCGCATGCGCAGTACACCCCACGCCCGCGCATGCGCAGTAGCCACCGCGCCCCCGCATGCGCAGTAGCCACCGCGCCCCCGCATGCGCAGTAGCCCCCGCGCCCGCGCATGCGCAGTAGCCCCCGCGCCCGCGCATGTGCCGTAGCCACCGCGCCCGCGCATGCGCCGTAGCGCCCGCGCCCGCGCATGCGCAGTAGCCCCCGCGCCCGCGCATGCGTAGTAGCCACCGCGCCCGAGCATGCGCAGTACACCCCGCGCCCGCGCATGCGCAGTAGCCACCGCGCCCGCGCATGCGCCGTAGCCCCCGCGCCCGCGCATGCGCAGTAGCCCCCGCGCCCGCGCATGCGCAGTAGCACCCGCGCCCGCGCATGCGCCGTAGCCACCGCGCCCGCGCATGCGCCGTAGACCCCGCGCATGCGCAGTAGCACGCGCGCCCGCGCATGCGCAGTAGCCACCGCGCAGGCGCATGCGCAGTAGCCACCGCGCCCGCGCATGCGCCGTAGCCACCGCGCCCGCGCATGCGCAGTACACCCCGCGCCCGCGCATGCGCAGTAGCCACCGCGCCCGCGCATGCGCCGTAGCCCCCGCGCCCGCGCATGCGCAGTAGCCCCCGCGCCCGCGCATGCGTAGTAGCACCCGCGCCCGCGCATGCGCCGTAGCCACCGCGCCCGCGCATGCGCCGTAGACCCCGCGCATGCGCAGTAGCACCCGCGCCCGCGCATGCGCAGTAGCCACCGCGCCCGCGCATGCGCCGTAGCCACCGCGCCCGCGCATGCGCCGTAGCCACCGCGCCCGCGCATGCGCAGTACACCCCACGCCCGCGCATGCGCAGTAGCCACCGCGCCCCCGCATGCGCAGTAGCCACCGCGCCCCCGCATGCGCAGTAGCCCCCGCGCCCGCGCATGCGCAGTAGCCCCCGCGCCCGCGCATGTGCCGTAGCCACCGCGCCCGCGCATGCGCAGTAGCCACCGCGCCCGCGCATGCGCGGTAGCCACCGCGCCCGTGCGGGCGTGCCGAGTGGGGGCTCCGCGCAGAGGGGCAGCGCGCCCGCGCATGATGCGCAGAGGTTTCTTTCGGACCTGGGCTGCATTTCCATCCCCCGCTCTGGGAGTCACCCGGTGCGTTAGGAGCGAGCCGATCCCGCTCCCTGAGACACAAGGGCTTGCTCGAGGAGACTGTTCCTGTTCCTCTCTTCCAGCCACTCTGCTCTCCCCAAAACACCCATTTCCTCGGAGCTCCTCTGCAACTGCATTTCCATGGACCCAGGGCTCCAGAAGCTGCAGAGTCGTGCAATGGGGTTTTTTTGGGAAGGGACCTTAAGCTCTTGCACTTCCACCTCTGTCATGAGAATCTCAGGGCTCTAAGACTCACAGAACCATTTGGGCTTGGAAGGACCTTCAAGCTCATCCAGTGCCAGCGCTGCCACGGGCAGGGACACCTCCCACTGTCCCGGGCTGCTCCCAGCCCCAGTGTGCAGCCTGGCCTGGAACATTCCAGGGCATCCAGGGGCAAATCCCCCTCTCTGGGCAGACAGAAGGAGCTAAACCTGGCTATTCCTGAGGGAGTGATGGCAGCACAGCCGAGTCCTGCATCCCTGATTCCCACGGGGAATCTCCATGTCCTTCCTGCTATGGGATCCAGGAGTTGCAGTAGGATTTTTGTGTTTGGTGCTGCATTCCCAGCATGGCAGAAGCTGTCACGCTCGGAAACACAGCCAGTGTGACAAGGTTTTGCTCCCTTTCTGCTTTGTTTTTGCTGTGTTTTGTTTCTCTCGACAGCTGGCTTAGAACTTGTGTGTTGCTGTTTAGACATCAAGCTTTGGGGCTGAGGTTTTTTTATTCCCAAGTGCTTGCTGGCAGTAAAAATACACTTCACATCTGCAGTGTGTGCACGTGGCTTGGGCTGTGGATTCACACTTCTGGGGCAAAAAGAAGTCCCTTCACACCTGTGCTGCTGGTGGTGTCCCCTGTGAGAAGTTTGGTGGCTCGTTTGTGGCTCTCTCAGTTGTTCCCTTTCACAGAGCTCGGCATTTCTCCCCTTTTCAGTTTCATCCTGCAGAGCTTCGTTCCTGCTGCCGCAGCGTGTTCTGAACCCTCCGCTCGCAGCCTGGGGGTGCCTTTTGTGCTGCTCCTCCGTGGGGCTGCCTTGAGAGCGGAATCAAGGTTGGAAAAGACCTCGGAGATCACTGAGTGCAACCAGCACCAGCACGGCCGGCGCTGACCACGTCCGCCCATGCCACAGCCACAGGTGTTGGAGCACTCCCAGGGGTGGGCACTCCAAACCTCCCTGGGCAGCTGTGCCAAGGCCTGAGCGCCCTTTCCATGGAGGAATTTCCCCAATATCCACCCTGAGCCTCCCCTGGCCCAGCCTGAGGCCGTTCCCTCTCCTCCTGTCCCTGTTCCCTGCGAGCAGAGCCCGACCCCCCCGGCTGCTCCCTCCTGTCAGGGACTTGTCCAGAGCCACAAGGTCCCCCCTGAGCCTCCTTTGCTCCGGGCTGTGCCCCTTTCCCAGCTCTCTCAGGAACTCTCCAGCCCCTTGCCAGCTCCGTTCCCTTGCCTGGACTCGCTCCAGCCCCTCCGTGTCCCTCTTGTCCCAGAGGTGCTGCCAGCACTGCAGGTGCCCCAGCAGTGCCAGCACAGGGACGGGCCCAGCGCCCCGCGCATGCGCAGTGGGGGGTGAGGGGGGCCCAGTTCTCCCGCGCATGCGCAGTGGTGTGGGGGTAGGGCCACCGCGCCCGCGCATGCGCCGTAGACCCCGCGCCCGCGCATGCGCAGTAGTCCCCGCGCCCGCGCATGCGCAGTAGCACCCGCGCCCGCGCATGCGCAGTAGCCACCGCGCCCGCGCATGCGCCGTAGCCACCGCGCCCGCGCATGCGCAGTAGCACCCGCGCCCGCGCATGCGCAGTAGCCACCGCGCCCGCGCATGCGCCGTAGCCCCCGCGCCCGCGCATGCGCAGTAGCCCCCGCGCCCGCGCATGCGTAGTAGCACCCGCGCCCGCGCATGCGCCGTAGCCACCGCGCCCGCGCATGCGCCGTAGACCCCGCGCATGCGCAGTAGCACCCGCGCCCGCGCATGCGCAGTAGCCACCGCGCCCGCGCATGCGCCGTAGCCACCGCGCCCGCGCATGCGCCGTAGCCACCGCGCCCGCGCATGCGCAGTAGCCACCGCGCCCGAGCATGCCCCGTAGCCACCGCGCCCGCGCATGCGCCGTAGCCACCGCGCCCGCGCATGCGCCGTAGCCCCCGCGCCCGCGCATGCGCAGTAGCCACCGCGCCCGGGCATGCGCAGTAGCCACCGCGCCCGCGCATGCGCCGTAGACCCCGCGCCCGCGCATGCGCAGTAGCCACCGCGACCGCGCATGCGTAGTAGCACCCGATCCCGCGCATGCGCAGTAGCCACCGCGCCCGCGCATGCGCCGTAGCCACGGCGCCCGCGCATGCGCCGTAGCCCCCGCGCCCGCGCATGCGCAGTAGCCACCGGGCCCGCGCATGCGCAGTATCCCCCGCGCCCGCGCAAGCGCCGTAACCCCCGCGCCCGCGCATGCGCCGGACCAGCCGCGCCCGCGCATGCGCAGTAGCCCCCGCGCCCGCGCATGCGCCGTAGACCCCGCGCCCGCGCATGCGCCGTAGCCACCGCGCCCACGCCCGAGCATGCGCCGTAGCCCCCGCGCCCGCGCATGCGCCGTAGCCACCGCGCCCGCGCATGCGCCGTAGCCCCCGCGCCCGCGCATGCGCAGTAGCCACTTCGCCCGCGCATGCGCCGTAGCCACCGCGCCCGCGCATGCGCAGTAGCCCACACCCTCGCGCATGCGCAGTAGCCACCGCGCCCGCGCATGCGCCGCAGCCACCGCGCCCGCGCATGCGCCGTAGCCCCCGCGCCCGCGCATGCGCAGTAGCCACCGCGCCCGCGCATGCGTAGTAGCACCCGATCCCGCGCATGCGCCGTAGCCCCCGCGCCCGCGCATGCGCCGTAGCCACCGCGCCCGCGCATGCGCAGTAGCCCCCGCGCCCGCGCATGCGCAGTAGCACCCGCGCCCGCGCATGCGCCGTAGCCACCGCGCCCGCGCATGCGCCGTAGACCCCGCGCATGCGCAGTAGCACGCGCGCCCGCGCATGCGCAGTAGCCACCGCGCTGGCGCATGCGCAGTAGCCACCGCGCCCGCGCATGCGCCGTAGCCACCGCGCCCGCGCATGCGCAGTACACCCCGCGCCCGCGCATGCGCAGTAGCCACCGGGCCCGCGCATGCGCCGTAGCCACCGCGCCCGCGCATGCGCAGTAGCCCCCGCGCCCGCGCATGCGTAGTAGCACCCGCGCCCGCGCATGCGCCGTAGCACCCGCGCCCGCGCATGCGCCGTAGACCCCGCGCATGCGCAGTAGCACCCGCGCCCGCGCATGCGCAGTAGCCACCGCGCCCGCGCATGCGCCGTAGCCACCGCGCCCGCGCATGCGCCGTAGCCACCGCGCCCGCGCATGCGCAGTACACCCCACGCCCGCGCATGCGCAGTAGCCACCGCGCCCCCGCATGCGCAGTAGCCACCGCGCCCCCGCATGCGCAGTAGCCCCCGCGCCCGCGCATGCGCAGTAGCCCCCGCGCCCGCGCATGTGCCGTAGCCACCGCGCCCGCGCATGCGCAGTAGCCACCGCGCCCGCGCATGCGCAGTAGCCACCGCGCCCGTGCGGGCGTGCCGAGTGGGGGCTCCGCGCAGAGGGGCAGCGCGCCCGCGCATGATGCGCAGAGGTTTCTTTCGGACCTGGGCTGCATTTCCATCCCCCGCTCTGGGAGTCACCCGGTGCGTTAGGAGCGAGCCGATCCCGCTCCCTGAGACACAAGGGCTTGCTCGAGGAGACTGTTCCTGTTCCTCTCTTCCAGCCACTCTGCTCTCCCCAAAACACCCATTTCCTCGGAGCTCCTCTGCAACTGCATTTCCATGGACCCAGGGCTCCAGAAGCTGCAGAGTCGTGCAATGGGGTTTTTTTGGGAAGGGACCTTAAGCTCTTGCACTTCCACCTCTGTCATGAGAATCTCAGGGCTCTAAGACTCACAGAACCATTTGGGCTTGGAAGGACCTTCAAGCTCATCCAGTGCCAGCGCTGCCACGGGCAGGGACACCTCCCACTGTCCCGGGCTGCTCCCAGCCCCAGTGTGCAGCCTGGCCTGGAACATTCCAGGGCATCCAGGGGCAAATCCCCCTCTCTGGGCAGACAGAAGGAGCTAAACCTGGCTATTCCTGAGGGAGTGATGGCAGCACAGCCGAGTCCTGCATCCCTGATTCCCACGGGGAATCTCCATGTCCTTCCTGCTATGGGATCCAGGAGTTGCAGTAGGATTTTTGTGTTTGGTGCTGCATTCCCAGCATGGCAGAAGCTGTCACGCTCGGAAACACAGCCAGTGTGACAAGGTTTTGCTCCCTTTCTGCTTTGTTTTTGCTGTGTTTTGTTTCTCTCGACAGCTGGCTTAGAACTTGTGTGTTGCTGTTTAGACATCAAGCTTTGGGGCTGAGGTTTTTTTATTCCCAAGTGCTTGCTGGCAGTAAAAATACACTTCACATCTGCAGTGTGTGCACGTGGCTTGGGCTGTGGATTCACACTTCTGGGGCAAAAAGAAGTCCCTTCACACCTGTGCTGCTGGTGGTGTCCCCTGTGAGAAGTTTGGTGGCTCGTTTGTGGCTCTCTCAGTTGTTCCCTTTCACAGAGCTCGGCATTTCTCCCCTTTTCAGTTTCATCCTGCAGAGCTTCGTTCCTGCTGCCGCAGCGTGTTCTGAACCCTCCGCTCGCAGCCTGGGGGTGCCTTTTGTGCTGCTCCTCCGTGGGGCTGCCTTGAGAGCGGAATCAAGGTTGGAAAAGACCTCGGAGATCACTGAGTGCAACCAGCACCAGCACGGCCGGCGCTGACCACGTCCGCCCATGCCACAGCCACAGGTGTTGGAGCACTCCCAGGGGTGGGCACTCCAAACCTCCCTGGGCAGCTGTGCCAAGGCCTGAGCGCCCTTTCCATGGAGGAATTTCCCCAATATCCACCCTGAGCCTCCCCTGGCCCAGCCTGAGGCCGTTCCCTCTCCTCCTGTCCCTGTTCCCTGCGAGCAGAGCCCGACCCCCCCGGCTGCTCCCTCCTGTCAGGGACTTGTCCAGAGCCACAAGGTCCCCCCTGAGCCTCCTTTGCTCCGGGCTGTGCCCCTTTCCCAGCTCTCTCAGGAACTCTCCAACCCCTTGCCAGCTCCGTTCCCTTGCCTGGACTGGCTCCAGCCCCTCCGTGTCCCTCTTGTCCCAGAGGTGCTGCCAGCACTGCAGGTGCCCCAGCAGTGCCAGCACAGGGACGGGCCCAGCGCCCCGCGCATGCGCAGTGGGGGGTGAGGGGGGCCCAGTTCTCCCGCGCATGCGCAGTGGTGTGGGGGTAGGGCCAGCGCGTCCGCGCATGCGTAGTAGCACCCGCGCCCGCGCATTCGCAGTAGCCACCGCGCCCGCGCATGCGCCGTAGCCCCCGCGCCCGCGCATGCGCAGTAGCCCCCGCGCCCGCGCATGCGTAGTAGCCCCCGCGCCCGCGCATGCGCCGTAGCCACCGCGCCCGCGCATGCGCCGTAGACCCCGCGCATGCGCAGTAGCACCCGCGCCCGCGCATGCGCAGTAGCCACCGCGCCCGCGCATGCGCAGTAGCCACCGCGCCCGCGCATGCGCAGTAGCACCCGCGCCCGCGCATGCGCCGTAGCCACCGCGCCCGCGCATGCGCCGTAGACCCCGCGCATGCGCAGTAGCACCCGCGCCCGCGCATGCGCAGTAGCCACCGCGCCCGCGCATGCGCCGTAGCCACCGCGCCCGCGCATGCGCCGTAGCCACCGCGCCCGCGCATGCGCCGTAGCCAGCGCGCCCGCGCATGCGCCGTAGCCCCCGCGCCCGCGCATGCGTAGTAGCACCCGCGCCCGCGCATGCGCCGTAGCCACCGCGCCCGCGCATGCGCCGTAGACCCCGCGCATGCGCAGTAGCCACCGCGCCCGCGCATGCGCCGTAGCCACCGCGCCCGCGCATGCGCAGTACACCCCGCGCCCGCGCATGCCCCGTAGCCACCGCGCCCGCGCATGCGCCGTAGCCCCCGCGCCCGCGCATGCGTAGTAGCACCCGCGCCCGCGCATGCGCCGTAGCCACCGCGCCCGCGCATGCGCCGTAGACCCCGCGCATGCGCAGTACCACGCGCGCCCGCGCATGCGCAGTAGCCACCGCGCCCGCGCATGCGCGGTAGCCACCGCGCCCGCGCATGCGCCGTAGCCACCGCGCCCGCGCATGCGCAGTACACCCCACGCCCGCGCATGCGCAGTAGCCACCGCGCCCCCGCATGCGCAGTAGCCACCGCGCCCCCGCATGCGCAGTAGCCCCCGCGCCCGCGCATGCGCAGTAGCCCCCGCGCCCGCGCATGTGCCGTAGCCACCGCGCCCGCGCATGCGCAGTAGCCACCGCGCCCGCGCATGCGCAGTAGCCACCGCGCCCGTGCGGGCGTGCCGAGTGGGGGCTCCGCGCAGAGGGGCAGCGCGCCCGCGCATGATGCGCAGAGGTTTCTTTCGGACCTGGGCTGCATTTCCATCCCCCGCTCTGGGAGTCACCCGGTGCGTTAGGAGCGAGCCGATCCCGCTCCCTGAGACACAAGGGCTTGCTCGAGGAGACTGTTCCTGTTCCTCTCTTCCAGCCACTCTGCTCTCCCCAAAACACCCATTTCCTCGGAGCTCCTCTGCAACTGCATTTCCATGGACCCAGGGCTCCAGAAGCTGCAGAGTCGTGCAATGGGGTTTTTTTGGGAAGGGACCTTAAGCTCTTGCACTTCCACCTCTGTCATGAGAATCTCAGGGCTCTAAGACTCACAGAACCATTTGGGCTTGGAAGGACCTTCAAGCTCATCCAGTGCCAGCGCTGCCACGGGCAGGGACACCTCCCACTGTCCCGGGCTGCTCCCAGCCCCAGTGTGCAGCCTGGCCTGGAACATTCCAGGGCATCCAGGGGCAAATCCCCCTCTCTGGGCAGACAGAAGGAGCTAAACCTGGCTATTCCTGAGGGAGTGATGGCAGCACAGCCGAGTCCTGCATCCCTGATTCCCACGGGGAATCTCCATGTCCTTCCTGCTATGGGATCCAGGAGTTGCAGTAGGATTTTTGTGTTTGGTGCTGCATTCCCAGCATGGCAGAAGCTGTCACGCTCGGAAACACAGCCAGTGTGACAAGGTTTTGCTCCCTTTCTGCTTTGTTTTTGCTGTGTTTTGTTTCTCTCGACAGCTGGCTTAGAACTTGTGTGTTGCTGTTTAGACATCAAGCTTTGGGGCTGAGGTTTTTTTATTCCCAAGTGCTTGCTGGCAGTAAAAATACACTTCACATCTGCAGTGTGTGCACGTGGCTTGGGCTGTGGATTCACACTTCTGGGGCAAAAAGAAGTCCCTTCACACCTGTGCTGCTGGTGGTGTCCCCTGTGAGAAGTTTGGTGGCTCGTTTGTGGCTCTCTCAGTTGTTCCCTTTCACAGAGCTCGGCATTTCTCCCCTTTTCAGTTTCATCCTGCAGAGCTTCGTTCCTGCTGCCGCAGCGTGTTCTGAACCCTCCGCTCGCAGCCTGGGGGTGCCTTTTGTGCTGCTCCTCCGTGGGGCTGCCTTGAGAGCGGAATCAAGGTTGGAAAAGACCTCGGAGATCACTGAGTGCAACCAGCACCAGCACGGCCGGCGCTGACCACGTCCGCCCATGCCACAGCCACAGGTGTTGGAGCACTCCCAGGGGTGGGCACTCCAAACCTCCCTGGGCAGCTGTGCCAAGGCCTGAGCGCCCTTTCCATGGAGGAATTTCCCCAATATCCACCCTGAGCCTCCCCTGGCCCAGCCTGAGGCCGTTCCCTCTCCTCCTGTCCCTGTTCCCTGCGAGCAGAGCCCGACCCCCCCGGCTGCTCCCTCCTGTCAGGGACTTGTCCAGAGCCACAAGGTCCCCCCTGAGCCTCCTTTGCTCCGGGCTGTGCCCCTTTCCCAGCTCTCTCAGGAACTCTCCAACCCCTTGCCAGCTCCGTTCCCTTGCCTGGACTGGCTCCAGCCCCTCCGTGTCCCTCTTGTCCCAGAGGTGCTGCCAGCACTGCAGGTGCCCCAGCAGTGCCAGCACAGGGACGGGCCCAGCGCCCCGCGCATGCGCAGTGGGGGGTGAGGGGGGCCCAGTTCTCCCGCGCATGCGCAGTGGTGTGGGGGTAGGGCCAGCGCGTCCGCGCATGCGTAGTAGCACCCGCGCCCGCGCATTCGCAGTAGCCACCGCGCCCGCGCATGCGCCGTAGCCCCCGCGCCCGCGCATGCGCAGTAGCCCCCGCGCCCGCGCATGCGTAGTAGCCCCCGCGCCCGCGCATGCGCCGTAGCCACCGCGCCCGCGCATGCGCCGTAGACCCCGCGCATGCGCAGTAGCACCCGCGCCCGCGCATGCGCAGTAGCCACCGCGCCCGCGCATGCGCCGTAGCCACCGCGCCCGCGCATGCGCCGTAGACCCCGCGCCCGCGCATGCGCCGTAGCCACCGCGCCCACGCCCGAGCATGCGCCGTAGCCCCCGCGCCCGCGCATGCGCAGTAGCCACCGCGCCCGCGCATGCGCCGTAGCCCCCGCGCCCGCGCATGCGCAGTAGCCCCCGCGCCCGCGCATGCGTAGTAGCACCCGCGCCCGCGCATGCGCCGTAGCCACCGCGCCCGCGCATGCGCCGTAGACCCCGCGCATGCGCAGTAGCACCCGCGCCCGCGCATGCGCAGTAGCCACCGCGCCCGCGCATGCGCCGTAGCCACCGCGCCCGCGCATGCGCCGTAGCCACCGCGCCCGCGCATGCGCCGTAGCCAGCGCGCCCGCGCATGCGCCGTAGCCCCCGCGCCCGCGCATGCGTAGTAGCACCCGCGCCCGCGCATGCGCCGTAGCCACCGCGCCCGCGCATGCGCCGTAGACCCCGCGCATGCGCAGTAGCCACCGCGCCCGCGCATGCGCCGTAGCCACCGCGCCCGCGCATGCGCAGTACACCCCGCGCCCGCGCATGCCCCGTAGCCACCGCGCCCGCGCATGCGCCGTAGCCCCCGCGCCCGCGCATGCGTAGTAGCACCCGCGCCCGCGCATGCGCCGTAGCCACCGCGCCCGCGCATGCGCCGTAGACCCCGCGCATGCGCAGTACCACGCGCGCCCGCGCATGCGCAGTAGCCACCGCGCCCGCGCATGCGCGGTAGCCACCGCGCCCGCGCATGCGCCGTAGCCACCGCGCCCGCGCATGCGCAGTACACCCCACGCCCGCGCATGCGCAGTAGCCACCGCGCCCCCGCATGCGCAGTAGCCACCGCGCCCCCGCATGCGCAGTAGCCCCCGCGCCCGCGCATGCGCAGTAGCCCCCGCGCCCGCGCATGCGCAGTAGCCACCGCGCCCGCGCATGCGCCGTAGCCACCGCGCCCGCGCATGCGCAGTAGCCACCGCGCCCGCGCATGTGCCGTAGCCACCGCGCCCGCGCATGCGCAGTAGCCACCGCGCCCGCGCATGCGCAGTAGCCCCCGCGCCCGCGCATGCGCAGTAGCCACCGCGCCCGCGCATGCGCCGTAGCCACCGCGCCCGCGCATGCGCCGTAGCCACCGCCCCCGCGCATGCGCAGTAGCCACCGCGCCCCCGCATGCGCAGTAGCCCCCGCGCCCGCGCATGCGCAGTAGCCCCCGCGCCCGCGCATGTGCCGTAGCCACCGCGCCCGCGCATGCGCAGTAGCCACCGCGCCCGCGCATGCGCAGTAGCCACCGCGCCCGTGCGGGCGTGCCGAGTGGGGGCTCCGCGCAGAGGGGCAGCGCGCCCGCGCATGATGCGCAGAGGTTTCTTTCGGACCTGGGCTGCATTTCCATCCCCCGCTCTGGGAGTCACCCGGTGCGTTAGGAGCGAGCCGATCCCGCTCCCTGAGACACAAGGGCTTGCTCGAGGAGACTGTTCCTGTTCCTCTCTTCCAGCCACTCTGCTCTCCCCAAAACACCCATTTCCTCGGAGCTCCTCTGCAACTGCATTTCCATGGACCCAGGGCTCCAGAAGCTGCAGAGTCGTGCAATGGGGTTTTTTTGGGAAGGGACCTTAAGCTCTTGCACTTCCACCTCTGTCATGAGAATCTCAGGGCTCTAAGACTCACAGAACCATTTGGGCTTGGAAGGACCTTCAAGCTCATCCAGTGCCAGCGCTGCCACGGGCAGGGACACCTCCCACTGTCCCGGGCTGCTCCCAGCCCCAGTGTGCAGCCTGGCCTGGAACATTCCAGGGCATCCAGGGGCAAATCCCCCTCTCTGGGCAGACAGAAGGAGCTAAACCTGGCTATTCCTGAGGGAGTGATGGCAGCACAGCCGAGTCCTGCATCCCTGATTCCCACGGGGAATCTCCATGTCCTTCCTGCTATGGGATCCAGGAGTTGCAGTAGGATTTTTGTGTTTGGTGCTGCATTCCCAGCATGGGCAGAAGCTGTCACGCTCGGAAACACAGCCAGTGTGACAAGGTTTTGCTCCCTTTCTGCTTTGTTTTTGCTGTGTTTTGTTTCTCTCGACAGCTGGCTTAGAACTTGTGTGTTGCTGTTTAGACATCAAGCTTTGGGGCTGAGGTTTTTTTATTCCCAAGTGCTTGCTGGCAGTAAAAATACACTTCACATCTGCAGTGTGTGCACGTGGCTTGGGCTGTGGATTCACACTTCTGGGGCAAAAAGAAGTCCCTTCACACCTGTGCTGCTGGTGGTGTCCCCTGTGAGAAGTTTGGTGGCTCGTTTGTGGCTCTCTCAGTTGTTCCCTTTCACAGAGCTCGGCATTTCTCCCCTTTTCAGTTTCATCCTGCAGAGCTTCGTTCCTGCTGCCGCAGCGTGTTCTGAACCCTCCGCTCGCAGCCTGGGGGTGCCTTTTGTGCTGCTCCTCCGTGGGGCTGCCTTGAGAGCGGAATCAAGGTTGGAAAAGACCTCGGAGATCACTGAGTGCAACCAGCACCAGCACGGCCGGCGCTGACCACGTCCGCCCATGCCACAGCCACAGGTGTTGGAGCACTCCCAGGGGTGGGCACTCCAAACCTCCCTGGGCAGCTGTGCCAAGGCCTGAGCGCCCTTTCCATGGAGGAATTTCCCCAATATCCACCCTGAGCCTCCCCTGGCCCAGCCTGAGGCCGTTCCCTCTCCTCCTGTCCCTGTTCCCTGCGAGCAGAGCCCGACCCCCCCGGCTGCTCCCTCCTGTCAGGGACTTGTCCAGAGCCACAAGGTCCCCCCTGAGCCTCCTTTGCTCCGGGCTGTGCCCCTTTCCCAGCTCTCTCAGGAACTCTCCAGCCCCTTGCCAGCTCCGTTCCCTTGCCTGGACTCGCTCCAGCCCCTCCGTGTCCCTCTTGTCCCAGAGGTGCTGCCAGCACTGCAGGTGCCCCAGCAGTGCCAGCACAGGGACGGGCCCAGCGCCCCGCGCATGCGCAGTGGGGGGTGAGGGGGGCCCAGTTCTCCCGCGCATGCGCAGTGGTGTGGGGGTAGGGCCAGCGCGTCCGCGCATGCGTAGTAGCACCCGCGCCCGCGCATGCGCAGTAGCCACCGCGCCCGCGCATGCGCCGTAGCCCCCGCGCCCGCGCATGCGCCGTAGCCACCGCGCCCGCGCATGCGTAGTAGCACCCGCGCCCGCGCATGCGCCGTAGACCCCGCGCATGCGCAGTAGCACCCGCGCCCGCGCATGCGCAGTAGCCACCGCGCCCGCGCATGCGCCGTAGCCACCGCGCCCGCGCATGCGCCGTAGCCACCGCGCCCGCGCATGCGCAGTACACCCCACGCCCGCGCATGCGCAGTAGCCACCGCGCCCCGGCATGCGCAGTAGCCACCGCGCCCCCGCATGCGCAGTAGCCCCCGCGCCCGCGCATGCGCAGTAGCCACCGCGCCCGCGCATGTGCCGTAGCCACCGCGGCCGCGCATGCGCCGTAGCGCCCGCGCCCGCGCATGCGCAGTAGCCCCCGCGCCCGCGCATGCGTAGTAGCCACCGCGCCCGAGCATGCGCAGTACACCCCGCGCTGGCGCATGCGCAGTAGCCACCGCGCCCGCGCATGCGCCGTAGCCCCCGCGCCCGCGCATGCGCCGTAGCCACCGCGCCCGCGCATGCGCAGTACACCCCACGCCCGCGCATGCGCAGTAGCCACCGCGCCCCCGCATGCGCAGTAGCCACCGCGCCCCCGCATGCGCAGTAGCCCCCGCGCCCGCGCATGCGCAGTACACCCCGCGCCCGCGCATGCGCAGTAGCCACCGCGCCCGCGCATGCGCCGTAGCCCCCGCGCCCGCGCATGCGCAGTAGCCCCCGCGCCCGCGCATGCGTAGTAGCACCCGCGCCCGCGCATGCGCCGTAGCCACCGCGCCCGCGCATGCGCCGTAGACCCCGCGCATGCGCAGTAGCCACCGCGCCCGCGCATGCGCAGTAGCCACCGCGCCCGCGCATGCGCCGTAGCCACCGCGCCCGCGCATGCGCCGTAGCCACCGCGCCCGCGCATGCGCAGTACACCCCACGCCCGCGCATGCGCAGTAGCACGCGCGCCCGCGCATGCGCAGTAGCCACCGCGCTGGCGCATGCGCCGTAGCCACCGCGCCCGCGCATGCGCAGTAGCCCCCGCGCCCGCGCATGTGCCGTAGCCACCGCGCCCGCGCATGCGCAGTAGCCACCGCGCCCGCGCATGCGCGGTAGCCACCGCGCCCGTGCGGGCGTGCCGAGTGGGGGCTCCGCGCAGAGGGGCAGCGCGCCCGCGCATGATGCGCAGAGGTTTCTTTCGGACCTGGGCTGCATTTCCATCCCCCGCTCTGGGAGTCACCCGGTGCGTTAGGAGCGAGCCGATCCCGCTCCCTGAGACACAAGGGCTTGCTCGAGGAGACTGTTCCTGTTCCTCTCTTCCAGCCACTCTGCTCTCCCCAAAACACCCATTTCCTCGGAGCTCCTCTGCAACTGCATTTCCATGGACCCAGGGCTCCAGAAGCTGCAGAGTCGTGCAATGGGGTTTTTTTGGGAAGGGACCTTAAGCTCTTGCACTTCCACCTCTGTCATGAGAATCTCAGGGCTCTAAGACTCACAGAACCATTTGGGCTTGGAAGGACCTTCAAGCTCATCCAGTGCCAGCGCTGCCACGGGCAGGGACACCTCCCACTGTCCCGGGCTGCTCCCAGCCCCAGTGTGCAGCCTGGCCTGGAACATTCCAGGGCATCCAGGGGCAAATCCCCCTCTCTGGGCAGACAGAAGGAGCTAAACCTGGCTATTCCTGAGGGAGTGATGGCAGCACAGCCGAGTCCTGCATCCCTGATTCCCACGGGGAATCTCCATGTCCTTCCTGCTATGGGATCCAGGAGTTGCAGTAGGATTTTTGTGTTTGGTGCTGCATTCCCAGCATGGCAGAAGCTGTCACGCTCGGAAACACAGCCAGTGTGACAAGGTTTTGCTCCCTTTCTGCTTTGTTTTTGCTGTGTTTTGTTTCTCTCGACAGCTGGCTTAGAACTTGTGTGTTGCTGTTTAGACATCAAGCTTTGGGGCTGAGGTTTTTTTATTCCCAAGTGCTTGCTGGCAGTAAAAATACACTTCACATCTGCAGTGTGTGCACGTGGCTTGGGCTGTGGATTCACACTTCTGGGGCAAAAAGAAGTCCCTTCACACCTGTGCTGCTGGTGGTGTCCCCTGTGAGAAGTTTGGTGGCTCGTTTGTGGCTCTCTCAGTTGTTCCCTTTCACAGAGCTCGGCATTTCTCCCCTTTTCAGTTTCATCCTGCAGAGCTTCGTTCCTGCTGCCGCAGCGTGTTCTGAACCCTCCGCTCGCAGCCTGGGGGTGCCTTTTGTGCTGCTCCTCCGTGGGGCTGCCTTGAGAGCGGAATCAAGGTTGGAAAAGACCTCGGAGATCACTGAGTGCAACCAGCACCAGCACGGCCGGCGCTGACCACGTCCGCCCATGCCACAGCCACAGGTGTTGGAGCACTCCCAGGGGTGGGCACTCCAAACCTCCCTGGGCAGCTGTGCCAAGGCCTGAGCGCCCTTTCCATGGAGGAATTTCCCCAATATCCACCCTGAGCCTCCCCTGGCCCAGCCTGAGGCCGTTCCCTCTCCTCCTGTCCCTGTTCCCTGCGAGCAGAGCCCGACCCCCCCGGCTGCTCCCTCCTGTCAGGGACTTGTCCAGAGCCACAAGGTCCCCCCTGAGCCTCCTTTGCTCCGGGCTGTGCCCCTTTCCCAGCTCTCTCAGGAACTCTCCAACCCCTTGCCAGCTCCGTTCCCTTGCCTGGACTGGCTCCAGCCCCTCCGTGTCCCTCTTGTCCCAGAGGTGCTGCCAGCACTGCAGGTGCCCCAGCAGTGCCAGCACAGGGACGGGCCCAGCGCCCCGCGCATGCGCAGTGGGGGGTGAGGGGGGCCCAGTTCTCCCGCGCATGCGCAGTGGTGTGGGGGTAGGGCCAGCGCGTCCGCGCATGCGTAGTAGCACCCGCGCCCGCGCATTCGCAGTAGCCACCGCGCCCGCGCATGCGCCGTAGCCCCCGCGCCCGCGCATGCGCAGTAGCCCCCGCGCCCGCGCATGCGTAGTAGCACCCGCGCCCGCGCATGCGCCGTAGCCACCGCGCCCGCGCATGCGCCGTAGACCCCGCGCATGCGCAGTAGCACCCGCGCCCGCGCATGCGCAGTAGCCACCGCGCCCGCGCATGCGCCGTAGCCACCGCGCCCGCGCATGCGCCGTAGACCCCGCGCCCGCGCATGCGCAGTACACCCCACGCCCGCGCATGCGCAGTAGCCACCGCGCCCCCGCATGCGCAGTAGCCACCGCGCCCCCGCATGCGCAGTAGCCCCCGCGCCCGCGCATGCGCAGTAGCCCCCGCGCCCGCGCATGTGCCGTAGCCACCGCGCCCGCGCATGCGCAGTAGCCACCGCGCCCGCGCATGCGCAGTAGCCACCGCGCCCGTGCGGGCGTGCCGAGTGGGGGCTCCGCGCAGAGGGGCAGCGCGCCCGCGCATGATGCGCAGAGGTTTCTTTCGGACCTGGGCTGCATTTCCATCCCCCGCTCTGGGAGTCACCCGGTGCGTTAGGAGCGAGCCGATCCCGCTCCCTGAGACACAAGGGCTTGCTCGAGGAGACTGTTCCTGTTCCTCTCTTCCAGCCACTCTGCTCTCCCCAAAACACCCATTTCCTCGGAGCTCCTCTGCAACTGCATTTCCATGGACCCAGGGCTCCAGAAGCTGCAGAGTCGTGCAATGGGGTTTTTTTGGGAAGGGACCTTAAGCTCTTGCACTTCCACCTCTGTCATGAGAATCTCAGGGCTCTAAGACTCACAGAACCATTTGGGCTTGGAAGGACCTTCAAGCTCATCCAGTGCCAGCGCTGCCACGGGCAGGGACACCTCCCACTGTCCCGGGCTGCTCCCAGCCCCAGTGTGCAGCCTGGCCTGGAACATTCCAGGGCATCCAGGGGCAAATCCCCCTCTCTGGGCAGACAGAAGGAGCTAAACCTGGCTATTCCTGAGGGAGTGATGGCAGCACAGCCGAGTCCTGCATCCCTGATTCCCACGGGGAATCTCCATGTCCTTCCTGCTATGGGATCCAGGAGTTGCAGTAGGATTTTTGTGTTTGGTGCTGCATTCCCAGCATGGGCAGAAGCTGTCACGCTCGGAAACACAGCCAGTGTGACAAGGTTTTGCTCCCTTTCTGCTTTGTTTTTGCTGTGTTTTGTTTCTCTCGACAGCTGGCTTAGAACTTGTGTGTTGCTGTTTAGACATCAAGCTTTGGGGCTGAGGTTTTTTTATTCCCAAGTGCTTGCTGGCAGTAAAAATACACTTCACATCTGCAGTGTGTGCACGTGGCTTGGGCTGTGGATTCACACTTCTGGGGCAAAAAGAAGTCCCTTCACACCTGTGCTGCTGGTGGTGTCCCCTGTGAGAAGTTTGGTGGCTCGTTTGTGGCTCTCTCAGTTGTTCCCTTTCACAGAGCTCGGCATTTCTCCCCTTTTCAGTTTCATCCTGCAGAGCTTCGTTCCTGCTGCCGCAGCGTGTTCTGAACCCTCCGCTCGCAGCCTGGGGGTGCCTTTTGTGCTGCTCCTCCGTGGGGCTGCCTTGAGAGCGGAATCAAGGTTGGAAAAGACCTCGGAGATCACTGAGTGCAACCAGCACCAGCACGGCCGGCGCTGACCACGTCCGCCCATGCCACAGCCACAGGTGTTGGAGCACTCCCAGGGGTGGGCACTCCAAACCTCCCTGGGCAGCTGTGCCAAGGCCTGAGCGCCCTTTCCATGGAGGAATTTCCCCAATATCCACCCTGAGCCTCCCCTGGCCCAGCCTGAGGCCGTTCCCTCTCCTCCTGTCCCTGTTCCCTGCGAGCAGAGCCCGACCCCCCCGGCTGCTCCCTCCTGTCAGGGACTTGTCCAGAGCCACAAGGTCCCCCCTGAGCCTCCTTTGCTCCGGGCTGTGCCCCTTTCCCAGCTCTCTCAGGAACTCTCCAGCCCCTTGCCAGCTCCGTTCCCTTGCCTGGACTCGCTCCAGCCCCTCCGTGTCCCTCTTGTCCCAGAGGTGCTGCCAGCACTGCAGGTGCCCCAGCAGTGCCAGCACAGGGACGGGCCCAGCGCCCCGCGCATGCGCAGTGGGGGGTGAGGGGGGCCCAGTTCTCCCGCGCATGCGCAGTGGTGTGGGGGTAGGGCCAGCGCGTCCGCGCATGCGTAGTAGCACCCGCGCCCGCGCATGCGCAGTAGCCACCGCGCCCGCGCATGCGCCGTAGCCCCCGCGCCCGCGCATGCGCAGTAGCCCCCGCGCCCGCGCATGCGTAGTAGCACCCGCGCCCGCGCATGCGCCGTAGACCCCGCGCATGCGCAGTAGCACCCGCGCCCGCGCATGCGCAGTAGCCACCGCGCCCGCGCATGCGCCGTAGCCACCGCGCCCGCGCATGCGCCGTAGCCACCGCGCCCGCGCATGCGCAGTACACCCCACGCCCGCGCATGCGCAGTAGCCACCGCGCCCCCGCATGCGCAGTAGCCACCGCGCCCCCGCATGCGCAGTAGCCCCCGCGCCCGCGCATGCGCAGTAGCCCCCGCGCCCGCGCATGTGCCGTAGCCACCGCGCCCGCGCATGCGCAGTAGCCACCGCGCCCGCGCATGCGCGGTAGCCACCGCGCCCGTGCGGGCGTGCCGAGTGGGGGCTCCGCGCAGAGGGGCAGCGCGCCCGCGCATGATGCGCAGAGGTTTCTTTCGGACCTGGGCTGCATTTCCATCCCCCGCTCTGGGAGTCACCCGGTGCGTTAGGAGCGAGCCGATCCCGCTCCCTGAGACACAAGGGCTTGCTCGAGGAGACTGTTCCTGTTCCTCTCTTCCAGCCACTCTGCTCTCCCCAAAACACCCATTTCCTCGGAGCTCCTCTGCAACTGCATTTCCATGGACCCAGGGCTCCAGAAGCTGCAGAGTCGTGCAATGGGGTTTTTTTGGGAAGGGACCTTAAGCTCTTGCACTTCCACCTCTGTCATGAGAATCTCAGGGCTCTAAGACTCACAGAACCATTTGGGCTTGGAAGGACCTTCAAGCTCATCCAGTGCCAGCGCTGCCACGGGCAGGGACACCTCCCACTGTCCCGGGCTGCTCCCAGCCCCAGTGTGCAGCCTGGCCTGGAACATTCCAGGGCATCCAGGGGCAAATCCCCCTCTCTGGGCAGACAGAAGGAGCTAAACCTGGCTATTCCTGAGGGAGTGATGGCAGCACAGCCGAGTCCTGCATCCCTGATTCCCACGGGGAATCTCCATGTCCTTCCTGCTATGGGATCCAGGAGTTGCAGTAGGATTTTTGTGTTTGGTGCTGCATTCCCAGCATGGGCAGAAGCTGTCACGCTCGGAAACACAGCCAGTGTGACAAGGTTTTGCTCCCTTTCTGCTTTGTTTTTGCTGTGTTTTGTTTCTCTCGACAGCTGGCTTAGAACTTGTGTGTTGCTGTTTAGACATCAAGCTTTGGGGCTGAGGTTTTTTTATTCCCAAGTGCTTGCTGGCAGTAAAAATACACTTCACATCTGCAGTGTGTGCACGTGGCTTGGGCTGTGGATTCACACTTCTGGGGCAAAAAGAAGTCCCTTCACACCTGTGCTGCTGGTGGTGTCCCCTGTGAGAAGTTTGGTGGCTCGTTTGTGGCTCTCTCAGTTGTTCCCTTTCACAGAGCTCGGCATTTCTCCCCTTTTCAGTTTCATCCTGCAGAGCTTCGTTCCTGCTGCCGCAGCGTGTTCTGAACCCTCCGCTCGCAGCCTGGGGGTGCCTTTTGTGCTGCTCCTCCGTGGGGCTGCCTTGAGAGCGGAATCAAGGTTGGAAAAGACCTCGGAGATCACTGAGTGCAACCAGCACCAGCACGGCCGGCGCTCACCACGTCCGCCCATGCCACAGCCACAGGTGTTGGAGCACTCCCAGGGGTGGGCACTCCAAACCTCCCTGGGCAGCTGTGCCAAGGCCTGAGCGCCCTTTCCATGGAGGAATTTCCCCAATATCCACCCTGAGCCTCCCCTGGCCCAGCCTGAGGCCGTTCCCTCTCCTCCTGTCCCTGTTCCCTGCGAGCAGAGCCCGACCCCCCCGGCTGCTCCCTCCTGTCAGGGACTTGTCCAGAGCCACAAGGTCCCCCCTGAGCCTCCTTTGCTCCGGGCTGTGCCCCTTTCCCAGCTCTCTCAGGAACTCTCCAACCCCTTGCCAGCTCCGTTCCCTTGCCTGGACTGGCTCCAGCCCCTCCGTGTCCCTCTTGTCCCAGAGGTGCTGCCAGCACTGCAGGTGCCCCAGCAGTGCCAGCACAGGGACGGGCCCAGCGCCCCGCGCATGCGCAGTGGGGGGTGAGGGGGGCCCAGTTCTCCCGCGCATGCGCAGTAGCCACCGCGCCCGCGCATGCGCCGTAGCCACCGCGCCCGCGCATGCGCAGTAGCCACCGCGCCCGAGCATGCCCCGTAGCCACCGCGCCCGCGCATGCGCAGTAGCCACCGCGCCCGCGCATGCGCCGTAGCCCCCGCGCCCGCGCATGCGCAGTAGCCCCCGCGCCCGCGCATGCGTAGTAGCCACCGCGCCCGCGCATGCGCAGTACACCCCGCGCCCGCGCATGCGCAGTAGCCACCGCGCCCGCGCATGCGTCGTAGCCCCCGCGCCCGCGCATGCGCAGTAGCCCCCGCGCCCGCGCATGCGCAGTAGCACCCGCGCCCGCGCATGCGCCGTAGCCACCGCGCCCGCGCATGCGCCGTAGACCCCGCGCATGCGCAGTAGCACGCGCGCCCGCGCATGCGCAGTAGCCACCGCGCTGGCGCATGCGCAGTAGCCACCGCGCCCGCGCATGCGCCGTAGCCACCGCGCCCGCGCATGCGCAGTACACCCCGCGCCCGCGCATGCGCAGTAGCCACCGCGCCCGCGCATGCGCCGTAGCCCCCGCGCCCGCGCATGCGCAGTAGCCCCCGCGCCCGCGCATGCGTAGTAGCACCCGCGCCCGCGCATGCGCCGTAGCCACCGCGCCCGCGCATGCGCCGTAGACCCCGCGCATGCGCAGTAGCACCCGCGCCCGCGCATGCGCAGTAGCCACCGCGCCCGCGCATGCGCCGTAGCCACCGCGCCCGCGCATGCGCCGTAGCCACCGCGCCCGCGCATGCGCAGTACACCCCACGCCCGCGCATGCGCAGTAGCCACCGCGCCCCCGCATGCGCAGTAGCCACCGCGCCCCCGCATGCGCAGTAGCCCCCGCGCCCGCGCATGCGCAGTAGCCCCCGCGCCCGCGCATGTGCCGTAGCCACCGCGCCCGCGCATGCGCAGTAGCCACCGCGCCCGCGCATGCGCGGTAGCCACCGCGCCCGTGCGGGCGTGCCGAGTGGGGGCTCCGCGCAGAGGGGCAGCGCGCCCGCGCATGATGCGCAGAGGTTTCTTTCGGACCTGGGCTGCATTTCCATCCCCCGCTCTGGGAGTCACCCGGTGCGTTAGGAGCGAGCCGATCCCGCTCCCTGAGACACAAGGGCTTGCTCGAGGAGACTGTTCCTGTTCCTCTCTTCCAGCCACTCTGCTCTCCCCAAAACACCCATTTCCTCGGAGCTCCTCTGCAACTGCATTTCCATGGACCCAGGGCTCCAGAAGCTGCAGAGTCGTGCAATGGGGTTTTTTTGGGAAGGGACCTTAAGCTCTTGCACTTCCACCTCTGTCATGAGAATCTCAGGGCTCTAAGACTCACAGAACCATTTGGGCTTGGAAGGACCTTCAAGCTCATCCAGTGCCAGCGCTGCCACGGGCAGGGACACCTCCCACTGTCCCGGGCTGCTCCCAGCCCCAGTGTGCAGCCTGGCCTGGAACATTCCAGGGCATCCAGGGGCAAATCCCCCTCTCTGGGCAGACAGAAGGAGCTAAACCTGGCTATTCCTGAGGGAGTGATGGCAGCACAGCCGAGTCCTGCATCCCTGATTCCCACGGGGAATCTCCATGTCCTTCCTGCTATGGGATCCAGGAGTTGCAGTAGGATTTTTGTGTTTGGTGCTGCATTCCCAGCATGGGCAGAAGCTGTCACGCTCGGAAACACAGCCAGTGTGACAAGGTTTTGCTCCCTTTCTGCTTTGTTTTTGCTGTGTTTTGTTTCTCTCGACAGCTGGCTTAGAACTTGTGTGTTGCTGTTTAGACATCAAGCTTTGGGGCTGAGGTTTTTTTATTCCCAAGTGCTTGCTGGCAGTAAAAATACACTTCACATCTGCAGTGTGTGCACGTGGCTTGGGCTGTGGATTCACACTTCTGGGGCAAAAAGAAGTCCCTTCACACCTGTGCTGCTGGTGGTGTCCCCTGTGAGAAGTTTGGTGGCTCGTTTGTGGCTCTCTCAGTTGTTCCCTTTCACAGAGCTCGGCATTTCTCCCCTTTTCAGTTTCATCCTGCAGAGCTTCGTTCCTGCTGCCGCAGCGTGTTCTGAACCCTCCGCTCGCAGCCTGGGGGTGCCTTTTGTGCTGCTCCTCCGTGGGGCTGCCTTGAGAGCGGAATCAAGGTTGGAAAAGACCTCGGAGATCACTGAGTGCAACCAGCACCAGCACGGCCGGCGCTGACCACGTCCGCCCATGCCACAGCCACAGGTGTTGGAGCACTCCCAGGGGTGGGCACTCCAAACCTCCCTGGGCAGCTGTGCCAAGGCCTGAGCGCCCTTTCCATGGAGGAATTTCCCCAATATCCACCCTGAGCCTCCCCTGGCCCAGCCTGAGGCCGTTCCCTCTCCTCCTGTCCCTGTTCCCTGCGAGCAGAGCCCGACCCCCCCGGCTGCTCCCTCCTGTCAGGGACTTGTCCAGAGCCACAAGGTCCCCCCTGAGCCTCCTTTGCTCCGGGCTGTGCCCCTTTCCCAGCTCTCTCAGGAACTCTCCAACCCCTTGCCAGCTCCGTTCCCTTGCCTGGACTGGCTCCAGCCCCTCCGTGTCCCTCTTGTCCCAGAGGTGCTGCCAGCACTGCAGGTGCCCCAGCAGTGCCAGCACAGGGACGGGCCCAGCGCCCCGCGCATGCGCAGTGGGGGGTGAGGGGGGCCCAGTTCTCCCGCGCATGCGCAGTAGCCACCGCGCCCGCGCATGCGCCGTAGCCACCGCGCCCGCGCATGCGCAGTAGCCACCGCGCCCGAGCATGCCCCGTAGCCACCGCGCCCGCGCATGCGCAGTAGCCACCGCGCCCGCGCATGCGCCGTAGCCCCCGCGCCCGCGCATGCGCAGTAGCCCCCGCGCCCGCGCATGCGTAGTAGCCACCGCGCCCGCGCATGCGCAGTACACCCCGCGCCCGCGCATGCGCAGTAGCCACCGCGCCCGCGCATGCGCCGTAGCCCCCGCGCCCGCGCATGCGCAGTAGCCCCCGCGCCCGCGCATGCGCAGTAGCACCCGCGCCCGCGCATGCGCCGTAGCCACCGCGCCCGCGCATGCGCCGTAGACCCCGCGCATGCGCAGTAGCACGCGCGCCCGCGCATGCGCAGTAGCCACCGCGCCCGCGCATGCGCAGTAGCCACCGCGCCCGCGCATGCGCCGTAGCCACCGCGCCCGCGCATGCGCAGTACACCCCGCGCCCGCGCATGCGCAGTAGCCACCGCGCCCGCGCATGCGCCGTAGCCCCCGCGCCCGCGCATGCGCAGTAGCCCCCGCGCCCGCGCATGCGTAGTAGCACCCGCGCCCGCGCATGCGCCGTAGCCACCGCGCCCGCGCATGCGCCGTAGACCCCGCGCATGCGCAGTAGCACCCGCGCCCGCGCATGCGCCGTAGCCACCGCGCCCGCGCATGCGCCGTAGCCACCGCGCCCGCGCATGCGCAGTACACCCCACGCCCGCGCATGCGCAGTAGCCACCGCGCCCCCGCATGCGCAGTAGCCACCGCGCCCGAGCATGCCCCGTAGCCACCGCGCCCGCGCATGCGCAGTAGCCACCGCGCCCGCGCATGCGCCGTAGCCCCCGCGCCCGCGCATGCGCAGTAGCCCCCGCGCCCGCGCATGCGTAGTAGCCACCGCGCCCGCGCATGCGCAGTAGCCACCGCGCCCGCGCATGCGCGGTAGCCACCGCGCCCGTGCGGGCGTGCCGAGTGGGGGCTCCGCGCAGAGGGGCAGCGCGCCCGCGCATGATGCGCAGAGGTTTCTTTCGGACCTGGGCTGCATTTCCATCCCCCGCTCTGGGAGTCACCCGGTGCGTTAGGAGCGAGCCGATCCCGCTCCCTGAGACACAAGGGCTTGCTCGAGGAGACTGTTCCTGTTCCTCTCTTCCAGCCACTCTGCTCTCCCCAAAACACCCATTTCCTCGGAGCTCCTCTGCAACTGCATTTCCATGGACCCAGGGCTCCAGAAGCTGCAGAGTCGTGCAATGGGGTTTTTTTGGGAAGGGACCTTAAGCTCTTGCACTTCCACCTCTGTCATGAGAATCTCAGGGCTCTAAGACTCACAGAACCATTTGGGCTTGGAAGGACCTTCAAGCTCATCCAGTGCCAGCGCTGCCACGGGCAGGGACACCTCCCACTGTCCCGGGCTGCTCCCAGCCCCAGTGTGCAGCCTGGCCTGGAACATTCCAGGGCATCCAGGGGCAAATCCCCCTCTCTGGGCAGACAGAAGGAGCTAAACCTGGCTATTCCTGAGGGAGTGATGGCAGCACAGCCGAGTCCTGCATCCCTGATTCCCACGGGGAATCTCCATGTCCTTCCTGCTATGGGATCCAGGAGTTGCAGTAGGATTTTTGTGTTTGGTGCTGCATTCCCAGCATGGCAGAAGCTGTCACGCTCGGAAACACAGCCAGTGTGACAAGGTTTTGCTCCCTTTCTGCTTTGTTTTTGCTGTGTTTTGTTTCTCTCGACAGCTGGCTTAGAACTTGTGTGTTGCTGTTTAGACATCAAGCTTTGGGGCTGAGGTTTTTTTATTCCCAAGTGCTTGCTGGCAGTAAAAATACACTTCACATCTGCAGTGTGTGCACGTGGCTTGGGCTGTGGATTCACACTTCTGGGGCAAAAAGAAGTCCCTTCACACCTGTGCTGCTGGTGGTGTCCCCTGTGAGAAGTTTGGTGGCTCGTTTGTGGCTCTCTCAGTTGTTCCCTTTCACAGAGCTCGGCATTTCTCCCCTTTTCAGTTTCATCCTGCAGAGCTTCGTTCCTGCTGCCGCAGCGTGTTCTGAACCCTCCGCTCGCAGCCTGGGGGTGCCTTTTGTGCTGCTCCTCCGTGGGGCTGCCTTGAGAGCGGAATCAAGGTTGGAAAAGACCTCGGAGATCACTGAGTGCAACCAGCACCAGCACGGCCGGCGCTGACCACGTCCGCCCATGCCACAGCCACAGGTGTTGGAGCACTCCCAGGGGTGGGCACTCCAAACCTCCCTGGGCAGCTGTGCCAAGGCCTGAGCGCCCTTTCCATGGAGGAATTTCCCCAATATCCACCCTGAGCCTCCCCTGGCCCAGCCTGAGGCCGTTCCCTCTCCTCCTGTCCCTGTTCCCTGCGAGCAGAGCCCGACCCCCCCGGCTGCTCCCTCCTGTCAGGGACTTGTCCAGAGCCACAAGGTCCCCCCTGAGCCTCCTTTGCTCCGGGCTGTGCCCCTTTCCCAGCTCTCTCAGGAACTCTCCAGCCCCTTGCCAGCTCCGTTCCCTTGCCTGGACTCGCTCCAGCCCCTCCGTGTCCCTCTTGTCCCAGAGGTGCTGCCAGCACTGCAGGTGCCCCAGCAGTGCCAGCACAGGGACGGGCCCAGCGCCCCGCGCATGCGCAGTGGGGGGTGAGGGGGGCCCAGTTCTCCCGCGCATGCGCAGTGGTGTGGGGGTAGGGCCAGCGCGCCCGCGCATGCGTAGTAGCACCCGCGCCCGCGCATGCGCCGTAGCCACCGCGCCCGCGCATTCGCCGTAGACCCCGCGCATGCGCAGTAGCACCCGCGCCCGCGCATGCGCAGTAGCCACCGCGCCCGCGCATGCGCAGTAGCCCCCGCGCCCGCGCATGCGTAGTAGCCACCGCGCCCGCGCATGCGCAGTACACCCCGCGCCCGCGCATGCGCAGTAGCCACCGCGCCCGCGCATGCGCCGTAGCCCCCGCGCCCGCGCATGCGCAGTAGTCCCCGCGCCCGCGCATGCGCAGTAGCCACCGCGCCCGCGCATGCGCAGTAGCCACCGCGCCCGCGCATGCGCCGTAGCCACCGCGCCCGCGCATGCGCAGTACACCCCGCGCCCGCGCATGCGCAGTAGCCACCGCGCCCGCGCATGCGCCGTAGCCCCCGCGCCCGCGCATGCGCAGTAGCCCCCGCGCCCGCGCATGCGTAGTAGCACCCGCGCCCGCGCATGCGCCGTAGCCACCGCGCCCGCGCATGCGCCGTAGACCCCGCGCATGCGCAGTAGCACCCGCGCCCGCGCATGCGCAGTAGCCACCGCGCCCGCGCATGCGCCGTAGCCACCGCGCCCGCGCATGCGCCGTAGCCACCGCGCCCGCGCATGCGCAGTAGCCACCGCGCCCGAGCATGCCCCGTAGCCACCGCGCCCGCGCATGCGCCGTAGCCACCGAGCCCGCGCATGCGCAGTACACCCCGCGCCCGCGCATGCGCAGTAGCCACCGCGCCCGCGCATGCGCCGTAGCCCCCGCGCCCGCGCATGCGCAGTAGCCACCGCGCCCGGGCATGCGCAGTAGCCACCGCGCCCGCGCATGCGCCGTAGACCCCGCGCCCGCGCATGCGCAGTAGCCACCGCGACCGCGCATGCGTAGTAGCACCCGATCCCGCGCATGCGCCGTAGCCACCGCGCCCGCGCATGCGCCGTAGCCACGGCGCCCGCGCATGCGCCGTAGCCCCCGCGCCCGCGCATGCGCAGTAGCCACCGGGCCCGCGCATGCGCAGTATCCCCCGCGCCCGCGCAAGCGCCGTAACCCCCGCGCCCGCGCATGCGCCGGACCAGCCGCGCCCGCGCATGCGCAGTAGCCCCCGCGCCCGCGCATGCGCCGTAGACCCCGCGCCCGCGCATGCGCCGTAGCCACCGCGCCCACGCCCGAGCATGCGCCGTAGCCCCCGCGCCCGCGCATGCGCCGTAGCCACCGCGCCCGCGCATGCGCCGTAGCCCCCGCGCCCGCGCATGCGCAGTAGCCACTTCGCCCGCGCATGCGCAGTAGCCACCGCGCCCGCGCATGCGCAGTAGCCCACACCCTCGCGCATGCGCAGTAGCCACCGCGCCCGCGCATGCGCCGCAGCCACCGCGCCCGCGCATGCGCCGTAGCCCCCGCGCCCGCGCATGCGCAGTAGCCACCGCGCCCGCGCATGCGTAGTAGCACCCGATCCCGCGCATGCGCCGTAGCCCCCGCGCCCGCGCATGCGCCGTAGCCACCGCGCCCGCGCATGCGCAGTAGCCCCCGCGCCCGCGCATGCGCAGTAGCACCCGCGCCCGCGCATGCGCCGTAGCCACCGCGCCCGCGCATGCGCCGTAGACCCCGCGCATGCGCAGTAGCACGCGCGCCCGCGCATGCGCAGTAGCCACCGCGCTGGCGCATGCGCAGTAGCCACCGCGCCCGCGCATGCGCCGTAGCCACCGCGCCAGCGCATGCGCAGTACACCCCGCGCCCGCGCATGCGCAGTAGCCACCGCGCCCGCGCATGCGCCGTAGCCACCGCGCCCGCGCATGCGCAGTAGCCCCCGCGCCCGCGCATGCGTAGTAGCACCCGCGCCCGCGCATGCGCCGTAGCCACCGCGCCCGCGCATGCGCCGTAGACCCCGCGCATGCGCAGTAGCACCCGCGCCCGCGCATGCGCAGTAGCCACCGCGCCCGCGCATGCGCCGTAGCCACCGCGCCCGCGCATGCGCCGTAGCCACCGCGCCCGCGCATGCGCAGTACACCCCACGCCCGCGCATGCGCAGTAGCCACCGCGCCCCCGCATGCGCAGTAGCCACCGCGCCCCCGCATGCGCAGTAGCCCCCGCGCCCGCGCATGCGCAGTAGCCCCCGCGCCCGCGCATGTGCCGTAGCCACCGCGCCCGCGCATGCGCAGTAGCCACCGCGCCCGCGCATGCGCGGTAGCCACCGCGCCCGTGCGGGCGTGCCGAGTGGGGGCTCCGCGCAGAGGGGCAGCGCGCCCGCGCATGATGCGCAGAGGTTTCTTTCGGACCTGGGCTGCATTTCCATCCCCCGCTCTGGGAGTCACCCGGTGCGTTAGGAGCGAGCCGATCCCGCTCCCTGAGACACAAGGGCTTGCTCGAGGAGACTGTTCCTGTTCCTCTCTTCCAGCCACTCTGCTCTCCCCAAAACACCCATTTCCTCGGAGCTCCTCTGCAACTGCATTTCCATGGACCCAGGGCTCCAGAAGCTGCAGAGTCGTGCAATGGGGTTTTTTTGGGAAGGGACCTTAAGCTCTTGCACTTCCACCTCTGTCATGAGAATCTCAGGGCTCTAAGACTCACAGAACCATTTGGGCTTGGAAGGACCTTCAAGCTCATCCAGTGCCAGCGCTGCCACGGGCAGGGACACCTCCCACTGTCCCGGGCTGCTCCCAGCCCCAGTGTGCAGCCTGGCCTGGAACATTCCAGGGCATCCAGGGGCAAATCCCCCTCTCTGGGCAGACAGAAGGAGCTAAACCTGGCTATTCCTGAGGGAGTGATGGCAGCACAGCCGAGTCCTGCATCCCTGATTCCCACGGGGAATCTCCATGTCCTTCCTGCTATGGGATCCAGGAGTTGCAGTAGGATTTTTGTGTTTGGTGCTGCATTCCCAGCATGGCAGAAGCTGTCACGCTCGGAAACACAGCCAGTGTGACAAGGTTTTGCTCCCTTTCTGCTTTGTTTTTGCTGTGTTTTGTTTCTCTCGACAGCTGGCTTAGAACTTGTGTGTTGCTGTTTAGACATCAAGCTTTGGGGCTGAGGTTTTTTTATTCCCAAGTGCTTGCTGGCAGTAAAAATACACTTCACATCTGCAGTGTGTGCACGTGGCTTGGGCTGTGGATTCACACTTCTGGGGCAAAAAGAAGTCCCTTCACACCTGTGCTGCTGGTGGTGTCCCCTGTGAGAAGTTTGGTGGCTCGTTTGTGGCTCTCTCAGTTGTTCCCTTTCACAGAGCTCGGCATTTCTCCCCTTTTCAGTTTCATCCTGCAGAGCTTCGTTCCTGCTGCCGCAGCGTGTTCTGAACCCTCCGCTCGCAGCCTGGGGGTGCCTTTTGTGCTGCTCCTCCGTGGGGCTGCCTTGAGAGCGGAATCAAGGTTGGAAAAGACCTCGGAGATCACTGAGTGCAACCAGCACCAGCACGGCCGGCGCTGACCACGTCCGCCCATGCCACAGCCACAGGTGTTGGAGCACTCCCAGGGGTGGGCACTCCAAACCTCCCTGGGCAGCTGTGCCAAGGCCTGAGCGCCCTTTCCATGGAGGAATTTCCCCAATATCCACCCTGAGCCTCCCCTGGCCCAGCCTGAGGCCGTTCCCTCTCCTCCTGTCCCTGTTCCCTGCGAGCAGAGCCCGACCCCCCCGGCTGCTCCCTCCTGTCAGGGACTTGTCCAGAGCCACAAGGTCCCCCCTGAGCCTCCTTTGCTCCGGGCTGTGCCCCTTTCCCAGCTCTCTCAGGAACTCTCCAACCCCTTGCCAGCTCCGTTCCCTTGCCTGGACTGGCTCCAGCCCCTCCGTGTCCCTCTTGTCCCAGAGGTGCTGCCAGCACTGCAGGTGCCCCAGCAGTGCCAGCACAGGGACGGGCCCAGCGCCCCGCGCATGCGCAGTGGGGGGTGAGGGGGGCCCAGTTCTCCCGCGCATGCGCAGTAGCCACCGCGCCCGCGCATGCGCCGTAGCCACCGCGCCCGCGCATGCGCAGTAGCCACCGCGCCCGAGCATGCCCCGTAGCCACCGCGCCCGCGCATGCGCAGTAGCCACCGCGCCCGCGCATGCGCCGTAGCCCCCGCGCCCGCGCATGCGCAGTAGCCCCCGCGCCCGCGCATGCGTAGTAGCCACCGCGCCCGCGCATGCGCAGTACACCCCGCGCCCGCGCATGCGCAGTAGCCACCGCGCCCGCGCATGCGCCGTAGCCCCCGCGCCCGCGCATGCGCAGTAGCCCCCGCGCCCGCGCATGCGCAGTAGCACCCGCGCCCGCGCATGCGCCGTAGCCACCGCGCCCGCGCATGCGCCGTAGACCCCGCGCATGCGCAGTAGCACGCGCGCCCGCGCATGCGCAGTAGCCACCGCGCCCGCGCATGCGCAGTAGCCACCGCGCCCGCGCATGCGCCGTAGCCACCGCGCCCGCGCATGCGCAGTACACCCCGCGCCCGCGCATGCGCAGTAGCCACCGCGCCCGCGCATGCGCCGTAGCCCCCGCGCCCGCGCATGCGCAGTAGCCCCCGCGCCCGCGCATGCGTAGTAGCACCCGCGCCCGCGCATGCGCCGTAGCCACCGCGCCCGCGCATGCGCCGTAGACCCCGCGCATGCGCAGTAGCACCCGCGCCCGCGCATGCGCAGTAGCCACCGCGCCCGCGCATGCGCCGTAGCCACCGCGCCCGCGCATGCGCCGTAGCCACCGCGCCCGCGCATGCGCAGTACACCCCACGCCCGCGCATGCGCAGTAGCCACCGCGCCCCCGCATGCGCAGTAGCCACCGCGCCCGAGCATGCCCCGTAGCCACCGCGCCCGCGCATGCGCAGTAGCCACCGCGCCCGCGCATGCGCCGTAGCCCCCGCGCCCGCGCATGCGCAGTAGCCCCCGCGCCCGCGCATGCGTAGTAGCCACCGCGCCCGCGCATGCGCAGTACACCCCGCGCCCGCGCATGCGCAGTAGCCACCGCGCCCGCGCATGCGCCGTAGCCCCCGCGCCCGCGCATGCGCAGTAGCCCCCGCGCCCGCGCATGCGCAGTAGCACCCGCGCCCGCGCATGCGCCGTAGCCACCGCGCCCGCGCATGCGCCGTAGACCCCGCGCATGCGCAGTAGCACGCGCGCCCGCGCATGCGCAGTAGCCACCGCGCCCGCGCATGCGCAGTAGCCACCGCGCCCGCGCATGCGCCGTAGCCACCGCGCCCGCGCATGCGCAGTACACCCCGCGCCCGCGCATGCGCAGTAGCCACTTCGCCCGCGCATGCGCCGTAGCCCCCGCGCCCGCGCATGCGCAGTAGCCCCCGCGCCCGCGCATGCGTAGTAGCACCCGCGCCCGCGCATGCGCCGTAGCCACCGCGCCCGCGCATGCGCCGTAGACCCCGCGCATGCGCAGTAGCACCCGCGCCCGCGCATGCGCAGTAGCCACCGCGCCCGCGCATGCGCCGTAGCCACCGCGCCCGCGCATGCGCCGTAGCCACCGCGCCCGCGCATGCGCAGTACACCCCACGCCCGCGCATGCGCAGTAGCCACCGCGCCCCCGCATGCGCAGTAGCCACCGCGCCCCCGCATGCGCAGTAGCCCCCGCGCCCGCGCATGCGCAGTAGCCCCCGCGCCCGCGCATGTGCCGTAGCCACCGCGCCCGCGCATGCGCCGTAGCGCCCGCGCCCGCGCATGCGCAGTAGCCCCCGCGCCCGCGCATGCGTAGTAGCCACCGCGCCCGAGCATGCGCAGTAGCCACCGCGCCCGTGCGGGCGTGCCGAGTGGGGGCTCCGCGCAGAGGGGCAGCGCGCCCGCGCATGATGCGCAGAGGTTTCTTTCGGACCTGGGCTGCATTTCCATCCCCCGCTCTGGGAGTCACCCGGTGCGTTAGGAGCGAGCCGATCCCGCTCCCTGAGACACAAGGGCTTGCTCGAGGAGACTGTTCCTGTTCCTCTCTTCCAGCCACTCTGCTCTCCCCAAAACACCCATTTCCTCGGAGCTCCTCTGCAACTGCATTTCCATGGACCCAGGGCTCCAGAAGCTGCAGAGTCGTGCAATGGGGTTTTTTTGGGAAGGGACCTTAAGCTCTTGCACTTCCACCTCTGTCATGAGAATCTCAGGGCTCTAAGACTCACAGAACCATTTGGGCTTGGAAGGACCTTCAAGCTCATCCAGTGCCAGCGCTGCCACGGGCAGGGACACCTCCCACTGTCCCGGGCTGCTCCCAGCCCCAGTGTGCAGCCTGGCCTGGAACATTCCAGGGCATCCAGGGGCAAATCCCCCTCTCTGGGCAGACAGAAGGAGCTAAACCTGGCTATTCCTGAGGGAGTGATGGCAGCACAGCCGAGTCCTGCATCCCTGATTCCCACGGGGAATCTCCATGTCCTTCCTGCTATGGGATCCAGGAGTTGCAGTAGGATTTTTGTGTTTGGTGCTGCATTCCCAGCATGGGCAGAAGCTGTCACGCTCGGAAACACAGCCAGTGTGACAAGGTTTTGCTCCCTTTCTGCTTTGTTTTTGCTGTGTTTTGTTTCTCTCGACAGCTGGCTTAGAACTTGTGTGTTGCTGTTTAGACATCAAGCTTTGGGGCTGAGGTTTTTTTATTCCCAAGTGCTTGCTGGCAGTAAAAATACACTTCACATCTGCAGTGTGTGCACGTGGCTTGGGCTGTGGATTCACACTTCTGGGGCAAAAAGAAGTCCCTTCACACCTGTGCTGCTGGTGGTGTCCCCTGTGAGAAGTTTGGTGGCTCGTTTGTGGCTCTCTCAGTTGTTCCCTTTCACAGAGCTCGGCATTTCTCCCCTTTTCAGTTTCATCCTGCAGAGCTTCGTTCCTGCTGCCGCAGCGTGTTCTGAACCCTCCGCTCGCAGCCTGGGGGTGCCTTTTGTGCTGCTCCTCCGTGGGGCTGCCTTGAGAGCGGAATCAAGGTTGGAAAAGACCTCGGAGATCACTGAGTGCAACCAGCACCAGCACGGCCGGCGCTGACCACGTCCGCCCATGCCACAGCCACAGGTGTTGGAGCACTCCCAGGGGTGGGCACTCCAAACCTCCCTGGGCAGCTGTGCCAAGGCCTGAGCGCCCTTTCCATGGAGGAATTTCCCCAATATCCACCCTGAGCCTCCCCTGGCCCAGCCTGAGGCCGTTCCCTCTCCTCCTGTCCCTGTTCCCTGGGAGCAGAGCCCGACCCCCCCGGCTGCTCCCTCCTGTCAGGGACTTGTCCAGAGCCACAAGGTCCCCCCTGAGCCTCCTTTGCTCCGGGCTGTGCCCCTTTCCCAGCTCTCTCAGGAACTCTCCAGCCCCTTGCCAGCTCCGTTCCCTTGCCTGGACTCGCTCCAGCCCCTCCGTGTCCCTCTTGTCCCAGAGGTGCTGCCAGCACTGCAGGTGCCCCAGCAGTGCCAGCACAGGGACGGGCCCAGCGCCCCGCGCATGCGCAGTGGGGGGTGAGGGGGGCCCAGTTCTCCCGCGCATGCGCAGTGGTGTGGGGGTAGGGCCAGCGCGCCCGCGCATGCGTAGTAGCACCCGCGCCCGCGCATGCGCCGTAGCCACCGCGCCCGCGCATTCGCCGTAGACCCCGCGCATGCGCAGTAGCACCCGCGCCCGCGCATGCGCAGTAGCCACCGCGCCCGCGCATGCGCAGTAGCCCCCGCGCCCGCGCATGCGTAGTAGCCACCGCGCCCGCGCATGCGCAGTACACCCCGCGCCCGCGCATGCGCAGTAGCCACCGCGCCCGCGCATGCGCCGTAGCCCCCGCGCCCGCGCATGCGCAGTAGTCCCCGCGCCCGCGCATGCGCAGTAGCCACCGCGCCCGCGCATGCGCAGTAGCCACCGCGCCCGCGCATGCGCCGTAGCCACCGCGCCCGCGCATGCGCAGTACACCCCGCGCCCGCGCATGCGCAGTAGCCACCGCGCCCGCGCATGCGCCGTAGCCCCCGCGCCCGCGCATGCGCAGTAGCCCCCGCGCCCGCGCATGCGTAGTAGCACCCGCGCCCGCGCATGCGCCGTAGCCACCGCGCCCGCGCATGCGCCGTAGACCCCGCGCATGCGCAGTAGCACCCGCGCCCGCGCATGCGCAGTAGCCACCGCGCCCGCGCATGCGCCGTAGCCACCGCGCCCGCGCATGCGCCGTAGCCACCGCGCCCGCGCATGCGCAGTAGCCACCGCGCCCGAGCATGCCCCGTAGCCACCGCGCCCGCGCATGCGCCGTAGCCACCGAGCCCGCGCATGCGCAGTACACCCCGCGCCCGCGCATGCGCAGTAGCCACCGCGCCCGCGCATGCGCCGTAGCCCCCGCGCCCGCGCATGCGCAGTAGCCACCGCGCCCGGGCATGCGCAGTAGCCACCGCGCCCGCGCATGCGCCGTAGACCCCGCGCCCGCGCATGCGCAGTAGCCACCGCGACCGCGCATGCGTAGTAGCACCCGATCCCGCGCATGCGCCGTAGCCACCGCGCCCGCGCATGCGCCGTAGCCACGGCGCCCGCGCATGCGCCGTAGCCCCCGCGCCCGCGCATGCGCAGTAGCCACCGGGCCCGCGCATGCGCAGTATCCCCCGCGCCCGCGCAAGCGCCGTAACCCCCGCGCCCGCGCATGCGCCGGACCAGCCGCGCCCGCGCATGCGCAGTAGCCCCCGCGCCCGCGCATGCGCCGTAGACCCCTCGCCCGCGCATGCGCCGTAGCCACCGCGCCCACGCCCGAGCATGCGCCGTAGCCCCCGCGCCCGCGCATGCGCCGTAGCCACCGCGCCCGCGCATGCGCCGTAGCCCCCGCGCCCGCGCATGCGCAGTAGCCACTTCGCCCGCGCATGCGCCGTAGCCACCGCGCCCGCGCATGCGCAGTAGCCCACACCCTCGCGCATGCGCAGTAGCCACCGCGCCCGCGCATGCGCCGCAGCCACCGCGCCCGCGCATGCGCCGTAGCCCCCGCGCCCGCGCATGCGCAGTAGCCACCGCGCCCGCGCATGCGTAGTAGCACCCGATCCCGCGCATGCGCCGTAGCCCCCGCGCCCGCGCATGCGCCGTAGCCACCGCGCCCGCGCATGCGCAGTAGCCCCCGCGCCCGCGCATGCGCAGTAGCACCCGCGCCCGCGCATGCGCCGTAGCCACCGCGCCCGCGCATGCGCCGTAGACCCCGCGCATGCGCAGTAGCACGCGCGCCCGCGCATGCGCAGTAGCCACCGCGCTGGCGCATGCGCAGTAGCCACCGCGCCCGCGCATGCGCCGTAGCCACCGCGCCAGCGCATGCGCAGTACACCCCGCGCCCGCGCATGCGCAGTAGCCACCGCGCCCGCGCATGCGCCGTAGCCACCGCGCCCGCGCATGCGCAGTAGCCCCCGCGCCCGCGCATGCGTAGTAGCACCCGCGCCCGCGCATGCGCCGTAGCCACCGCGCCCGCGCATGCGCCGTAGACCCCGCGCATGCGCAGTAGCACCCGCGCCCGCGCATGCGCAGTAGCCACCGCGCCCGCGCATGCGCCGTAGCCACCGCGCCCGCGCATGCGCCGTAGCCACCGCGCCCGCGCATGCGCAGTACACCCCACGCCCGCGCATGCGCAGTAGCCACCGCGCCCCCGCATGCGCAGTAGCCACCGCGCCCCCGCATGCGCAGTAGCCCCCGCGCCCGCGCATGCGCAGTAGCCCCCGCGCCCGCGCATGTGCCGTAGCCACCGCGCCCGCGCATGCGCAGTAGCCACCGCGCCCGCGCATGCGCGGTAGCCACCGCGCCCGTGCGGGCGTGCCGAGTGGGGGCTCCGCGCAGAGGGGCAGCGCGCCCGCGCATGATGCGCAGAGGTTTCTTTCGGACCTGGGCTGCATTTCCATCCCCCGCTCTGGGAGTCACCCGGTGCGTTAGGAGCGAGCCGATCCCGCTCCCTGAGACACAAGGGCTTGCTCGAGGAGACTGTTCCTGTTCCTCTCTTCCAGCCACTCTGCTCTCCCCAAAACACCCATTTCCTCGGAGCTCCTCTGCAACTGCATTTCCATGGACCCAGGGCTCCAGAAGCTGCAGAGTCGTGCAATGGGGTTTTTTTGGGAAGGGACCTTAAGCTCTTGCACTTCCACCTCTGTCATGAGAATCTCAGGGCTCTAAGACTCACAGAACCATTTGGGCTTGGAAGGACCTTCAAGCTCATCCAGTGCCAGCGCTGCCACGGGCAGGGACACCTCCCACTGTCCCGGGCTGCTCCCAGCCCCAGTGTGCAGCCTGGCCTGGAACATTCCAGGGCATCCAGGGGCAAATCCCCCTCTCTGGGCAGACAGAAGGAGCTAAACCTGGCTATTCCTGAGGGAGTGATGGCAGCACAGCCGAGTCCTGCATCCCTGATTCCCACGGGGAATCTCCATGTCCTTCCTGCTATGGGATCCAGGAGTTGCAGTAGGATTTTTGTGTTTGGTGCTGCATTCCCAGCATGGCAGAAGCTGTCACGCTCGGAAACACAGCCAGTGTGACAAGGTTTTGCTCCCTTTCTGCTTTGTTTTTGCTGTGTTTTGTTTCTCTCGACAGCTGGCTTAGAACTTGTGTGTTGCTGTTTAGACATCAAGCTTTGGGGCTGAGGTTTTTTTATTCCCAAGTGCTTGCTGGCAGTAAAAATACACTTCACATCTGCAGTGTGTGCACGTGGCTTGGGCTGTGGATTCACACTTCTGGGGCAAAAAGAAGTCCCTTCACACCTGTGCTGCTGGTGGTGTCCCCTGTGAGAAGTTTGGTGGCTCGTTTGTGGCTCTCTCAGTTGTTCCCTTTCACAGAGCTCGGCATTTCTCCCCTTTTCAGTTTCATCCTGCAGAGCTTCGTTCCTGCTGCCGCAGCGTGTTCTGAACCCTCCGCTCGCAGCCTGGGGGTGCCTTTTGTGCTGCTCCTCCGTGGGGCTGCCTTGAGAGCGGAATCAAGGTTGGAAAAGACCTCGGAGATCACTGAGTGCAACCAGCACCAGCACGGCCGGCGCTGACCACGTCCGCCCATGCCACAGCCACAGGTGTTGGAGCACTCCCAGGGGTGGGCACTCCAAACCTCCCTGGGCAGCTGTGCCAAGGCCTGAGCGCCCTTTCCATGGAGGAATTTCCCCAATATCCACCCTGAGCCTCCCCTGGCCCAGCCTGAGGCCGTTCCCTCTCCTCCTGTCCCTGTTCCCTGCGAGCAGAGCCCGACCCCCCCGGCTGCTCCCTCCTGTCAGGGACTTGTCCAGAGCCACAAGGTCCCCCCTGAGCCTCCTTTGCTCCGGGCTGTGCCCCTTTCCCAGCTCTCTCAGGAACTCTCCAGCCCCTTGCCAGCTCCGTTCCCTTGCCTGGACTCGCTCCAGCCCCTCCGTGTCCCTCTTGTCCCAGAGGTGCTGCCAGCACTGCAGGTGCCCCAGCAGTGCCAGCACAGGGACGGGCCCAGCGCCCCGCGCATGCGCAGTGGGGGGTGAGGGGGGCCCAGTTCTCCCGCGCATGCGCAGTAGCCACCGCGCCCGCGCATGCGCCGTAGCCACCGCGCCCGCGCATGCGCAGTAGCCACCGCGCCCGAGCATGCCCCGTAGCCACCGCGCCCGCGCATGCGCAGTAGCCACCGCGCCCGCGCATGCGCCGTAGCCCCCGCGGCCGCGCATGCGCAGTAGCCCCCGCGCCCGCGCATGCGTAGTAGCCACCGCGCCCGCGCATGCGCAGTACACCCCGCGCCCGCGCATGCGCAGTAGCCACCGCGCCCGCGCATGCGCCGTAGCCCCCGCGCCCGCGCATGCGCAGTAGCCCCCGCGCCCGCGCATGCGCAGTAGCACCCGCGCCCGCGCATGCGCCGTAGCCACCGCGCCCGCGCATGCGCCGTAGACCCCGCGCATGCGCAGTAGCACGCGCGCCCGCGCATGCGCAGTAGCCACCGCGCCCGCGCATGCGCAGTAGCCACCGCGCCCGCGCATGCGCCGTAGCCACCGCGCCCGCGCATGCGCAGTACACCCCGCGCCCGCGCATGCGCAGTAGCCACCGCGCCCGCGCATGCGCCGTAGCCCCCGCGCCCGCGCATGCGCAGTAGCCCCCGCGCCCGCGCATGCGTAGTAGCACCCGCGCCCGCGCATGCGCCGTAGCCACCGCGCCCGCGCATGCGCCGTAGACCCCGCGCATGCGCAGTAGCACCCGCGCCCGCGCATGCGCAGTAGCCACCGCGCCCGCGCATGCGCCGTAGCCACCGCGCCCGCGCATGCGCCGTAGCCACCGCGCCCGCGCATGCGCAGTACACCCCACGCCCGCGCATGCGCAGTAGCCACCGCGCCCCCGCATGCGCAGTAGCCACCGCGCCCGAGCATGCCCCGTAGCCACCGCGCCCGCGCATGCGCAGTAGCCACCGCGCCCGCGCATGCGCCGTAGCCCCCGCGCCCGCGCATGCGCAGTAGCCCCCGCGCCCGCGCATGCGTAGTAGCCACCGCGCCCGCGCATGCGCAGTAGCCACCGCGCCCGCGCATGCGCGGTAGCCACCGCGCCCGTGCGGGCGTGCCGAGTGGGGGCTCCGCGCAGAGGGGCAGCGCGCCCGCGCATGATGCGCAGAGGTTTCTTTCGGACCTGGGCTGCATTTCCATCCCCCGCTCTGGGAGTCACCCGGTGCGTTAGGAGCGAGCCGATCCCGCTCCCTGAGACACAAGGGCTTGCTCGAGGAGACTGTTCCTGTTCCTCTCTTCCAGCCACTCTGCTCTCCCCAAAACACCCATTTCCTCGGAGCTCCTCTGCAACTGCATTTCCATGGACCCAGGGCTCCAGAAGCTGCAGAGTCGTGCAATGGGGTTTTTTTGGGAAGGGACCTTAAGCTCTTGCACTTCCACCTCTGTCATGAGAATCTCAGGGCTCTAAGACTCACAGAACCATTTGGGCTTGGAAGGACCTTCAAGCTCATCCAGTGCCAGCGCTGCCACGGGCAGGGACACCTCCCACTGTCCCGGGCTGCTCCCAGCCCCAGTGTGCAGCCTGGCCTGGAACATTCCAGGGCATCCAGGGGCAAATCCCCCTCTCTGGGCAGACAGAAGGAGCTAAACCTGGCTATTCCTGAGGGAGTGATGGCAGCACAGCCGAGTCCTGCATCCCTGATTCCCACGGGGAATCTCCATGTCCTTCCTGCTATGGGATCCAGGAGTTGCAGTAGGATTTTTGTGTTTGGTGCTGCATTCCCAGCATGGGCAGAAGCTGTCACGCTCGGAAACACAGCCAGTGTGACAAGGTTTTGCTCCCTTTCTGCTTTGTTTTTGCTGTGTTTTGTTTCTCTCGACAGCTGGCTTAGAACTTGTGTGTTGCTGTTTAGACATCAAGCTTTGGGGCTGAGGTTTTTTTATTCCCAAGTGCTTGCTGGCAGTAAAAATACACTTCACATCTGCAGTGTGTGCACGTGGCTTGGGCTGTGGATTCACACTTCTGGGGCAAAAAGAAGTCCCTTCACACCTGTGCTGCTGGTGGTGTCCCCTGTGAGAAGTTTGGTGGCTCGTTTGTGGCTCTCTCAGTTGTTCCCTTTCACAGAGCTCGGCATTTCTCCCCTTTTCAGTTTCATCCTGCAGAGCTTCGTTCCTGCTGCCGCAGCGTGTTCTGAACCCTCCGCTCGCAGCCTGGGGGTGCCTTTTGTGCTGCTCCTCCGTGGGGCTGCCTTGAGAGCGGAATCAAGGTTGGAAAAGACCTCGGAGATCACTGAGTGCAACCAGCACCAGCACGGCCGGCGCTGACCACGTCCGCCCATGCCACAGCCACAGGTGTTGGAGCACTCCCAGGGGTGGGCACTCCAAACCTCCCTGGGCAGCTGTGCCAAGGCCTGAGCGCCCTTTCCATGGAGGAATTTCCCCAATATCCACCCTGAGCCTCCCCTGGCCCAGCCTGAGGCCGTTCCCTCTCCTCCTGTCCCTGTTCCCTGCGAGCAGAGCCCGACCCCCCCGGCTGCTCCCTCCTGTCAGGGACTTGTCCAGAGCCACAAGGTCCCCCCTGAGCCTCCTTTGCTCCGGGCTGTGCCCCTTTCCCAGCTCTCTCAGGAACTCTCCAGCCCCTTGCCAGCTCCGTTCCCTTGCCTGGACTCGCTCCAGCCCCTCCGTGTCCCTCTTGTCCCAGAGGTGCTGCCAGCACTGCAGGTGCCCCAGCAGTGCCAGCACAGGGACGGGCCCAGCGCCCCGCGCATGCGCAGTGGGGGGTGAGGGGGGCCCAGTTCTCCCGCGCATGCGCAGTGGTGTGGGGGTAGGGCCAGCGCGTCCGCGCATGCGTAGTAGCACCCGCGCCCCCGCATGCGCAGTAGCCACCGCGCCCGCGCATGCGCCGTAGCACCCGCGCCCGCGCATGCGCAGTAGCCCCCGCGCCCGCGCATGCGTAGTAGCACCCGCGCCCGCGCATGCGCCGTAGCCACCGCGCCCGCGCATGCGCCGTAGACCCCGCGCATGCGCAGTAGCACCCGCGCCCGCGCATGCGCAGTAGCCACCGCGCCCGCGCATGCGCCGTAGCCACCGCGCCCGCGCATGCGCCGTAGCCACCGCGCCCGCGCATGCGCAGTACACCCCACGCCCGCGCATGCGCAGTAGCCACCGCGCCCCCGCATGCGCAGTAGCCACCGCGCCCCCGCATGCGCAGTAGCCCCCGCGCCCGCGCATGCGCAGTAGCCCCCGCGCCCGCGCATGTGCCGTAGCCACCGCGCCCGCGCATGCGCAGTAGCCACCGCGCCCGCGCATGCGCGGTAGCCACCGCGCCCGTGCGGGCGTGCCGAGTGGGGGCTCCGCGCAGAGGGGCAGCGCGCCCGCGCATGATGCGCAGAGGTTTCTTTCGGACCTGGGCTGCATTTCCATCCCCCGCTCTGGGAGTCACCCGGTGCGTTAGGAGCGAGCCGATCCCGCTCCCTGAGACACAAGGGCTTGCTCGAGGAGACTGTTCCTGTTCCTCTCTTCCAGCCACTCTGCTCTCCCCAAAACACCCATTTCCTCGGAGCTCCTCTGCAACTGCATTTCCATGGACCCAGGGCTCCAGAAGCTGCAGAGTCGTGCAATGGGGTTTTTTTGGGAAGGGACCTTAAGCTCTTGCACTTCCACCTCTGTCATGAGAATCTCAGGGCTCTAAGACTCACAGAACCATTTGGGCTTGGAAGGACCTTCAAGCTCATCCAGTGCCAGCGCTGCCACGGGCAGGGACACCTCCCACTGTCCCGGGCTGCTCCCAGCCCCAGTGTGCAGCCTGGCCTGGAACATTCCAGGGCATCCAGGGGCAAATCCCCCTCTCTGGGCAGACAGAAGGAGCTAAACCTGGCTATTCCTGAGGGAGTGATGGCAGCACAGCCGAGTCCTGCATCCCTGATTCCCACGGGGAATCTCCATGTCCTTCCTGCTATGGGATCCAGGAGTTGCAGTAGGATTTTTGTGTTTGGTGCTGCATTCCCAGCATGGCAGAAGCTGTCACGCTCGGAAACACAGCCAGTGTGACAAGGTTTTGCTCCCTTTCTGCTTTGTTTTTGCTGTGTTTTGTTTCTCTCGACAGCTGGCTTAGAACTTGTGTGTTGCTGTTTAGACATCAAGCTTTGGGGCTGAGGTTTTTTTATTCCCAAGTGCTTGCTGGCAGTAAAAATACACTTCACATCTGCAGTGTGTGCACGTGGCTTGGGCTGTGGATTCACACTTCTGGGGCAAAAAGAAGTCCCTTCACACCTGTGCTGCTGGTGGTGTCCCCTGTGAGAAGTTTGGTGGCTCGTTTGTGGCTCTCTCAGTTGTTCCCTTTCACAGAGCTCGGCATTTCTCCCCTTTTCAGTTTCATCCTGCAGAGCTTCGTTCCTGCTGCCGCAGCGTGTTCTGAACCCTCCGCTCGCAGCCTGGGGGTGCCTTTTGTGCTGCTCCTCCGTGGGGCTGCCTTGAGAGCGGAATCAAGGTTGGAAAAGACCTCGGAGATCACTGAGTGCAACCAGCACCAGCACGGCCGGCGCTGACCACGTCCGCCCATGCCACAGCCACAGGTGTTGGAGCACTCCCAGGGGTGGGCACTCCAAACCTCCCTGGGCAGCTGTGCCAAGGCCTGAGCGCCCTTTCCATGGAGGAATTTCCCCAATATCCACCCTGAGCCTCCCCTGGCCCAGCCTGAGGCCGTTCCCTCTCCTCCTGTCCCTGTTCCCTGCGAGCAGAGCCCGACCCCCCCGGCTGCTCCCTCCTGTCAGGGACTTGTCCAGAGCCACAAGGTCCCCCCTGAGCCTCCTTTGCTCCGGGCTGTGCCCCTTTCCCAGCTCTCTCAGGAACTCTCCAACCCCTTGCCAGCTCCGTTCCCTTGCCTGGACTGGCTCCAGCCCCTCCGTGTCCCTCTTGTCCCAGAGGTGCTGCCAGCACTGCAGGTGCCCCAGCAGTGCCAGCACAGGGACGGGCCCAGCGCCCCGCGCATGCGCAGTGGGGGGTGAGGGGGGCCCAGTTCTCCCGCGCATGCGCAGTAGCCACCGCGCCCGCGCATGCGCCGTAGCCACCGCGCCCGCGCATGCGCAGTAGCCACCGCGCCCGAGCATGCCCCGTAGCCACCGCGCCCGCGCATGCGCAGTAGCCACCGCGCCCGCGCATGCGCCGTAGCCCCCGCGCCCGCGCATGCGCAGTAGCCCCCGCGCCCGCGCATGCGTAGTAGCCACCGCGCCCGCGCATGCGCAGTACACCCCGCGCCCGCGCATGCGCAGTAGCCACCGCGCCCGCGCATGCGCCGTAGCCCCCGCGCCCGCGCATGCGCAGTAGCCCCCGCGCCCGCGCATGCGCAGTAGCACCCGCGCCCGCGCATGCGCCGTAGCCACCGAGCCCGCGCATGCGCAGTACACCCCGCGCCCGCGCATGCGCAGTAGCCACCGCGCCCGCGCATGCGCCGTAGCCCCCGCGCCCGCGCATGCGCAGTAGCCACCGCGCCCGGGCATGCGCAGTAGCCACCGCGCCCGCGCATGCGCCGTAGACCCCGCGCCCGCGCATGCGCAGTAGCCACCGCGACCGCGCATGCGCAGTAGCACCCGATCCCGCGCATGCGCCGTAGCCACCGCGCCCGCGCATGCGCCGTAGCCACGGCGCCCGCGCATGCGCCGTAGCCCCCGCGCCCGCGCATGCGCAGTAGCCACCGGGCCCGCGCATGCGCAGTATCCCCCGCGCCCGCGCAAGCGCCGTAACCCCCGCGCCCGCGCATGCGCCGGACCAGCCGCGCCCGCGCATGCGCAGTAGCCCCCGCGCCCGCGCATGCGCCGTAGACCCCGCGCCCGCGCATGCGCCGTAGCCACCGCGCCCACGCCCGAGCATGCGCCGTAGCCCCCGCGCCCGCGCATGCGCCGTAGCCACCGCGCCCGCGCATGCGCCGTAGCCCCCGCGCCCGCGCATGCGCAGTAGCCACTTCGCCCGCGCATGCGCCGTAGCCACCGCGCCCGCGCATGCGCAGTAGCCCACACCCTCGCGCATGCGCAGTAGCCACCGCGCCCGCGCATGCGCCGCAGCCACCGCGCCCGCGCAAGCGCCGTAGCCCCCGCGCCCGCGCATGCGCAGTAGCCACCGCGCCCGCGCATGCGTAGTAGCACCCGATCCCGCGCATGCGCCGTAGCCCCCGCGCCCGCGCATGCGCCGTAGCCACCGCGCCCGCGCATGCGCAGTACACCCCGCGCCCGCGCATGCGCAGTAGCCACCGCGCCCGCGCATGCGCCGTAGCCACCGCGCCCGCGCATGCGCCGTAGCCCCCGCGCCCGCGCATGCGTAGTAGCACCCGCGCCCGCGCATGCGCCGTAGCCACCGCGCCCGCGCATGCGCCGTAGACCCCGCGCATGCGCAGTAGCACGCGCGCCCGCGCATGCGCCGTAGCCACCGCGCCCGCGCATGCGCAGTACACCCCGCGCCCGCGCATGCCCCGTAGCCACCGCGCCCGCGCATGCGCCGTAGCCCCCGCGCCCGCGCATGCGTAGTAGCACCCGCGCCCGCGCATGCGCCGTAGCCACCGCGCCCGCGCATGCGCCGTAGACCCCGCGCATGCGCAGTACCACGCGCGCCCGCGCATGCGCAGTAGCCACCGCGCCCGCGCATGCGCCGTAGCCACCGCGCCCGCGCATGCGCCGTAGCCACCGCGCCCGCGCATGCGCAGTACACCCCACGCCCGCGCATGCGCAGTAGCCACCGCGCCCCCGCATGCGCAGTAGCCACCGCGCCCCCGCATGCGCAGTAGCCCCCGCGCCCGCGCATGCGCAGTAGCCCCCGCGCCCGCGCATGTGCCGTAGCCACCGCGCCCGCGCATGCGCAGTAGCCACCGCGCCCGCGCATGCGCAGTAGCCACCGCGCCCGTGCGGGCGTGCCGAGTGGGGGCTCCGCGCAGAGGGGCAGCGCGCCCGCGCATGATGCGCAGAGGTTTCTTTCGGACCTGGGCTGCATTTCCATCCCCCGCTCTGGGAGTCACCCGGTGCGTTAGGAGCGAGCCGATCCCGCTCCCTGAGACACAAGGGCTTGCTCGAGGAGACTGTTCCTGTTCCTCTCTTCCAGCCACTCTGCTCTCCCCAAAACACCCATTTCCTCGGAGCTCCTCTGCAACTGCATTTCCATGGACCCAGGGCTCCAGAAGCTGCAGAGTCGTGCAATGGGGTTTTTTTGGGAAGGGACCTTAAGCTCTTGCACTTCCACCTCTGTCATGAGAATCTCAGGGCTCTAAGACTCACAGAACCATTTGGGCTTGGAAGGACCTTCAAGCTCATCCAGTGCCAGCGCTGCCACGGGCAGGGACACCTCCCACTGTCCCGGGCTGCTCCCAGCCCCAGTGTGCAGCCTGGCCTGGAACATTCCAGGGCATCCAGGGGCAAATCCCCCTCTCTGGGCAGACAGAAGGAGCTAAACCTGGCTATTCCTGAGGGAGTGATGGCAGCACAGCCGAGTCCTGCATCCCTGATTCCCACGGGGAATCTCCATGTCCTTCCTGCTATGGGATCCAGGAGTTGCAGTAGGATTTTTGTGTTTGGTGCTGCATTCCCAGCATGGCAGAAGCTGTCACGCTCGGAAACACAGCCAGTGTGACAAGGTTTTGCTCCCTTTCTGCTTTGTTTTTGCTGTGTTTTGTTTCTCTCGACAGCTGGCTTAGAACTTGTGTGTTGCTGTTTAGACATCAAGCTTTGGGGCTGAGGTTTTTTTATTCCCAAGTGCTTGCTGGCAGTAAAAATACACTTCACATCTGCAGTGTGTGCACGTGGCTTGGGCTGTGGATTCACACTTCTGGGGCAAAAAGAAGTCCCTTCACACCTGTGCTGCTGGTGGTGTCCCCTGTGAGAAGTTTGGTGGCTCGTTTGTGGCTCTCTCAGTTGTTCCCTTTCACAGAGCTCGGCATTTCTCCCCTTTTCAGTTTCATCCTGCAGAGCTTCGTTCCTGCTGCCGCAGCGTGTTCTGAACCCTCCGCTCGCAGCCTGGGGGTGCCTTTTGTGCTGCTCCTCCGTGGGGCTGCCTTGAGAGCGGAATCAAGGTTGGAAAAGACCTCGGAGATCACTGAGTGCAACCAGCACCAGCACGGCCGGCGCTGACCACGTCCGCCCATGCCACAGCCACAGGTGTTGGAGCACTCCCAGGGGTGGGCACTCCAAACCTCCCTGGGCAGCTGTGCCAAGGCCTGAGCGCCCTTTCCATGGAGGAATTTCCCCAATATCCACCCTGAGCCTCCCCTGGCCCAGCCTGAGGCCGTTCCCTCTCCTCCTGTCCCTGTTCCCTGCGAGCAGAGCCCGACCCCCCCGGCTGCTCCCTCCTGTCAGGGACTTGTCCAGAGCCACAAGGTCCCCCCTGAGCCTCCTTTGCTCCGGGCTGTGCCCCTTTCCCAGCTCTCTCAGGAACTCTCCAACCCCTTGCCAGCTCCGTTCCCTTGCCTGGACTGGCTCCAGCCCCTCCGTGTCCCTCTTGTCCCAGAGGTGCTGCCAGCACTGCAGGTGCCCCAGCAGTGCCAGCACAGGGACGGGCCCAGCGCCCCGCGCATGCGCAGTGGGGGGTGAGGGGGGCCCAGTTCTCCCGCGCATGCGCAGTAGCCACCGCGCCCGCGCATGCGCCGTAGCCACCGCGCCCGCGCATGCGCAGTAGCCACCGCGCCCGAGCATGCCCCGTAGCCACCGCGCCCGCGCATGCGCAGTAGCCACCGCGCCCGCGCATGCGCCGTAGCCCCCGCGCCCGCGCATGCGCAGTAGCCCCCGCGCCCGCGCATGCGTAGTAGCCACCGCGCCCGCGCATGCGCAGTACACCCCGCGCCCGCGCATGCGCAGTAGCCACCGCGCCCGCGCATGCGCCGTAGCCCACGCGCCCGCGCATGCGCAGTAGCCCCCGCGCCCGCGCATGCGCAGTAGCACCCGCGCCCGCGCATGCGCCGTAGCCACCGAGCCCGCGCATGCGCAGTACACCCCGCGCCCGCGCATGCGCAGTAGCCACCGCGCCCGCGCATGCGCCGTAGCCCCCGCGCCCGCGCATGCGCAGTAGCCACCGCGCCCGGGCATGCGCAGTAGCCACCGCGCCCGCGCATGCGCCGTAGACCCCGCGCCCGCGCATGCGCAGTAGCCACCGCGACCGCGCATGCGCAGTAGCACCCGATCCCGCGCATGCGCCGTAGCCACCGCGCCCGCGCATGCGCCGTAGCCACGGCGCCCGCGCATGCGCCGTAGCCCCCGCGCCCGCGCATGCGCAGTAGCCACCGGGCCCGCGCATGCGCAGTATCCCCCGCGCCCGCGCAAGCGCCGTAACCCCCGCGCCCGCGCATGCGCCGGACCAGCCGCGCCCGCGCATGCGCAGTAGCCCCCGCGCCCGCGCATGCGCCGTAGACCCCGCGCCCGCGCATGCGCCGTAGCCACCGCGCCCACGCCCGAGCATGCGCCGTAGCCCCCGCGCCCGCGCATGCGCCGTAGCCACCGCGCCCGCGCATGCGCCGTAGCCCCCGCGCCCGCGCATGCGCAGTAGCCACTTCGCCCGCGCATGCGCCGTAGCCACCGCGCCCGCGCATGCGCAGTAGCCCACACCCTCGCGCATGCGCAGTAGCCACCGCGCCCGCGCATGCGCCGCAGCCACCGCGCCCGCGCAAGCGCCGTAGCCCCCGCGCCCGCGCATGCGCAGTAGCCACCGCGCCCGCGCATGCGTAGTAGCACCCGATCCCGCGCATGCGCCGTAGCCCCCGCGCCCGCGCATGCGCCGTAGCCACCGCGCCCGCGCATGCGCAGTACACCCCGCGCCCGCGCATGCGCAGTAGCCACCGCGCCCGCGCATGCGCCGTAGCCACCGCGCCCGCGCATGCGCCGTAGCCCCCGCGCCCGCGCATGCGTAGTAGCACCCGCGCCCGCGCATGCGCCGTAGCCACCGCGCCCGCGCATGCGCCGTAGACCCCGCGCATGCGCAGTAGCACGCGCGCCCGCGCATGCGCCGTAGCCACCGCGCCCGCGCATGCGCAGTACACCCCGCGCCCGCGCATGCCCCGTAGCCACCGCGCCCGCGCATGCGCCGTAGCCCCCGCGCCCGCGCATGCGTAGTAGCACCCGCGCCCGCGCATGCGCCGTAGCCACCGCGCCCGCGCATGCGCCGTAGACCCCGCGCATGCGCAGTACCACGCGCGCCCGCGCATGCGCAGTAGCCACCGCGCCCGCGCATGCGCCGTAGCCACCGCGCCCGCGCATGCGCCGTAGCCACCGCGCCCGCGCATGCGCAGTACACCCCACGCCCGCGCATGCGCAGTAGCCACCGCGCCCCCGCATGCGCAGTAGCCACCGCGCCCCCGCATGCGCAGTAGCCCCCGCGCCCGCGCATGCGCAGTAGCCCCCGCGCCCGCGCATGTGCCGTAGCCACCGCGCCCGCGCATGCGCAGTAGCCACCGCGCCCGCGCATGCGCAGTAGCCACCGCGCCCGTGCGGGCGTGCCGAGTGGGGGCTCCGCGCAGAGGGGCAGCGCGCCCGCGCATGATGCGCAGAGGTTTCTTTCGGACCTGGGCTGCATTTCCATCCCCCGCTCTGGGAGTCACCCGGTGCGTTAGGAGCGAGCCGATCCCGCTCCCTGAGACACAAGGGCTTGCTCGAGGAGACTGTTCCTGTTCCTCTCTTCCAGCCACTCTGCTCTCCCCAAAACACCCATTTCCTCGGAGCTCCTCTGCAACTGCATTTCCATGGACCCAGGGCTCCAGAAGCTGCAGAGTCGTGCAATGGGGTTTTTTTGGGAAGGGACCTTAAGCTCTTGCACTTCCACCTCTGTCATGAGAATCTCAGGGCTCTAAGACTCACAGAACCATTTGGGCTTGGAAGGACCTTCAAGCTCATCCAGTGCCAGCGCTGCCACGGGCAGGGACACCTCCCACTGTCCCGGGCTGCTCCCAGCCCCAGTGTGCAGCCTGGCCTGGAACATTCCAGGGCATCCAGGGGCAAATCCCCCTCTCTGGGCAGACAGAAGGAGCTAAACCTGGCTATTCCTGAGGGAGTGATGGCAGCACAGCCGAGTCCTGCATCCCTGATTCCCACGGGGAATCTCCATGTCCTTCCTGCTATGGGATCCAGGAGTTGCAGTAGGATTTTTGTGTTTGGTGCTGCATTCCCAGCATGGCAGAAGCTGTCACGCTCGGAAACACAGCCAGTGTGACAAGGTTTTGCTCCCTTTCTGCTTTGTTTTTGCTGTGTTTTGTTTCTCTCGACAGCTGGCTTAGAACTTGTGTGTTGCTGTTTAGACATCAAGCTTTGGGGCTGAGGTTTTTTTATTCCCAAGTGCTTGCTGGCAGTAAAAATACACTTCACATCTGCAGTGTGTGCACGTGGCTTGGGCTGTGGATTCACACTTCTGGGGCAAAAAGAAGTCCCTTCACACCTGTGCTGCTGGTGGTGTCCCCTGTGAGAAGTTTGGTGGCTCGTTTGTGGCTCTCTCAGTTGTTCCCTTTCACAGAGCTCGGCATTTCTCCCCTTTTCAGTTTCATCCTGCAGAGCTTCGTTCCTGCTGCCGCAGCGTGTTCTGAACCCTCCGCTCGCAGCCTGGGGGTGCCTTTTGTGCTGCTCCTCCGTGGGGCTGCCTTGAGAGCGGAATCAAGGTTGGAAAAGACCTCGGAGATCACTGAGTGCAACCAGCACCAGCACGGCCGGCGCTGACCACGTCCGCCCATGCCACAGCCACAGGTGTTGGAGCACTCCCAGGGGTGGGCACTCCAAACCTCCCTGGGCAGCTGTGCCAAGGCCTGAGCGCCCTTTCCATGGAGGAATTTCCCCAATATCCACCCTGAGCCTCCCCTGGCCCAGCCTGAGGCCGTTCCCTCTCCTCCTGTCCCTGTTCCCTGCGAGCAGAGCCCGACCCCCCCGGCTGCTCCCTCCTGTCAGGGACTTGTCCAGAGCCACAAGGTCCCCCCTGAGCCTCCTTTGCTCCGGGCTGTGCCCCTTTCCCAGCTCTCTCAGGAACTCTCCAACCCCTTGCCAGCTCCGTTCCCTTGCCTGGACTGGCTCCAGCCCCTCCGTGTCCCTCTTGTCCCAGAGGTGCTGCCAGCACTGCAGGTGCCCCAGCAGTGCCAGCACAGGGACGGGCCCAGCGCCCCGCGCATGCGCAGTGGGGGGTGAGGGGGGCCCAGTTCTCCCGCGCATGCGCAGTGGTGTGGGGGTAGGGCCAGCGCGTCCGCGCATGCGTAGTAGCACCCGCGCCCGCGCATTCGCAGTAGCCACCGCGCCCGCGCATGCGCCGTAGCCCCCGCGCCCGCGCATGCGCAGTAGCCCCCGCGCCCGCGCATGCGTAGTAGCCCCCGCGCCCGCGCATGCGCCGTAGCCACCGCGCCCGCGCATGCGCCGTAGACCCCGCGCATGCGCAGTAGCACCCGCGCCCGCGCATGCGCAGTAGCCACCGCGCCCGCGCATGCGCCGTAGCCACCGCGCCCGCGCATGCGCCGTAGACCCCGCGCCCGCGCATGCGCCGTAGCCACCGCGCCCACGCCCGAGCATGCGCCGTAGCCCCCGCGCCCGCGCATGCGCAGTAGCCACCGCGCCCGCGCATGCGCCGTAGCCCCCGCGCCCGCGCATGCGCAGTAGCCCCCGCGCCCGCGCATGCGTAGTAGCACCCGCGCCCGCGCATGCGCCGTAGCCACCGCGCCCGCGCATGCGCCGTAGACCCCGCGCATGCGCAGTAGCACCCGCGCCCGCGCATGCGCAGTAGCCACCGCGCCCGCGCATGCGCCGTAGCCACCGCGCCCGCGCATGCGCCGTAGCCACCGCGCCCGCGCATGCGCCGTAGACCCCGCGCATGCGCAGTAGCACCCGCGCCCGCGCATGCGCAGTAGCCACCGCGCCCGCGCATGCGCCGTAGCCACCGCGCCCGCGCATGCGCCGTAGCCACCGCGCCCGCGCATGAGCCGTAGCCACCGCGCCCGCGCATGCGCAGTAGCCACCGCGCCCGCGCATGCGCAGTAGCCCCCGCGCCCGCGCATGCGCAGTAGCCACCGCGCCCGCGCATGCGCCGTAGCCACCGCGCCCGCGCATGCGCCGTAGCCACCGCCCCCGCGCATGCGCAGTAGCCACCGCGCCCCCGCATGCGCAGTAGCCCCCGCGCCCGCGCATGCGCAGTAGCCCCCGCGCCCGCGCATGTGCCGTAGCCACCGCGCCCGCGCATGCGCAGTAGCCACCGCGCCCGCGCATGCGCAGTAGCCACCGCGCCCGTGCGGGCGTGCCGAGTGGGGGCTCCGCGCAGAGGGGCAGCGCGCCCGCGCATGATGCGCAGAGGTTTCTTTCGGACCTGGGCTGCATTTCCATCCCCCGCTCTGGGAGTCACCCGGTGCGTTAGGAGCGAGCCGATCCCGCTCCCTGAGACACAAGGGCTTGCTCGAGGAGACTGTTCCTGTTCCTCTCTTCCAGCCACTCTGCTCTCCCCAAAACACCCATTTCCTCGGAGCTCCTCTGCAACTGCATTTCCATGGACCCAGGGCTCCAGAAGCTGCAGAGTCGTGCAATGGGGTTTTTTTGGGAAGGGACCTTAAGCTCTTGCACTTCCACCTCTGTCATGAGAATCTCAGGGCTCTAAGACTCACAGAACCATTTGGGCTTGGAAGGACCTTCAAGCTCATCCAGTGCCAGCGCTGCCACGGGCAGGGACACCTCCCACTGTCCCGGGCTGCTCCCAGCCCCAGTGTGCAGCCTGGCCTGGAACATTCCAGGGCATCCAGGGGCAAATCCCCCTCTCTGGGCAGACAGAAGGAGCTAAACCTGGCTATTCCTGAGGGAGTGATGGCAGCACAGCCGAGTCCTGCATCCCTGATTCCCACGGGGAATCTCCATGTCCTTCCTGCTATGGGATCCAGGAGTTGCAGTAGGATTTTTGTGTTTGGTGCTGCATTCCCAGCATGGGCAGAAGCTGTCACGCTCGGAAACACAGCCAGTGTGACAAGGTTTTGCTCCCTTTCTGCTTTGTTTTTGCTGTGTTTTGTTTCTCTCGACAGCTGGCTTAGAACTTGTGTGTTGCTGTTTAGACATCAAGCTTTGGGGCTGAGGTTTTTTTATTCCCAAGTGCTTGCTGGCAGTAAAAATACACTTCACATCTGCAGTGTGTGCACGTGGCTTGGGCTGTGGATTCACACTTCTGGGGCAAAAAGAAGTCCCTTCACACCTGTGCTGCTGGTGGTGTCCCCTGTGAGAAGTTTGGTGGCTCGTTTGTGGCTCTCTCAGTTGTTCCCTTTCACAGAGCTCGGCATTTCTCCCCTTTTCAGTTTCATCCTGCAGAGCTTCGTTCCTGCTGCCGCAGCGTGTTCTGAACCCTCCGCTCGCAGCCTGGGGGTGCCTTTTGTGCTGCTCCTCCGTGGGGCTGCCTTGAGAGCGGAATCAAGGTTGGAAAAGACCTCGGAGATCACTGAGTGCAACCAGCACCAGCACGGCCGGCGCTGACCACGTCCGCCCATGCCACAGCCACAGGTGTTGGAGCACTCCCAGGGGTGGGCACTCCAAACCTCCCTGGGCAGCTGTGCCAAGGCCTGAGCGCCCTTTCCATGGAGGAATTTCCCCAATATCCACCCTGAGCCTCCCCTGGCCCAGCCTGAGGCCGTTCCCTCTCCTCCTGTCCCTGTTCCCTGCGAGCAGAGCCCGACCCCCCCGGCTGCTCCCTCCTGTCAGGGACTTGTCCAGAGCCACAAGGTCCCCCCTGAGCCTCCTTTGCTCCGGGCTGTGCCCCTTTCCCAGCTCTCTCAGGAACTCTCCAGCCCCTTGCCAGCTCCGTTCCCTTGCCTGGACTCGCTCCAGCCCCTCCGTGTCCCTCTTGTCCCAGAGGTGCTGCCAGCACTGCAGGTGCCCCAGCAGTGCCAGCACAGGGACGGGCCCAGCGCCCCGCGCATGCGCAGTGGGGGGTGAGGGGGGCCCAGTTCTCCCGCGCATGCGCAGTAGCCACCGCGCCCGCGCATGCGCCGTAGCCACCGCGCCCGCGCATGCGCAGTAGCCACCGCGCCCGAGCATGCCCCGTAGCCACCGCGCCCGCGCATGCGCAGTAGCCACCGCGCCCGCGCATGCGCCGTAGCCCCCGCGGCCGCGCATGCGCAGTAGCCCCCGCGCCCGCGCATGCGTAGTAGCCACCGCGCCCGCGCATGCGCAGTACACCCCGCGCCCGCGCATGCGCAGTAGCCACCGCGCCCGCGCATGCGCCGTAGCCCCCGCGCCCGCGCATGCGCAGTAGCCCCCGCGCCCGCGCATGCGCAGTAGCACCCGCGCCCGCGCATGCGCCGTAGCCACCGCGCCCGCGCATGCGCCGTAGACCCCGCGCATGCGCAGTAGCACGCGCGCCCGCGCATGCGCAGTAGCCACCGCGCCCGCGCATGCGCAGTAGCCACCGCGCCCGCGCATGCGCCGTAGCCACCGCGCCCGCGCATGCGCAGTACACCCCGCGCCCGCGCATGCGCAGTAGCCACCGCGCCCGCGCATGCGCCGTAGCCCCCGCGCCCGCGCATGCGCAGTAGCCCCCGCGCCCGCGCATGCGTAGTAGCACCCGCGCCCGCGCATGCGCCGTAGCCACCGCGCCCGCGCATGCGCCGTAGACCCCGCGCATGCGCAGTAGCACCCGCGCCCGCGCATGCGCAGTAGCCACCGCGCCCGCGCATGCGCCGTAGCCACCGCGCCCGCGCATGCGCCGTAGCCACCGCGCCCGCGCATGCGCAGTACACCCCACGCCCGCGCATGCGCAGTAGCCACCGCGCCCCCGCATGCGCAGTAGCCACCGCGCCCGAGCATGCCCCGTAGCCACCGCGCCCGCGCATGCGCAGTAGCCACCGCGCCCGCGCATGCGCCGTAGCCCCCGCGCCCGCGCATGCGCAGTAGCCCCCGCGCCCGCGCATGCGTAGTAGCCACCGCGCCCGCGCATGCGCAGTAGCCACCGCGCCCGCGCATGCGCGGTAGCCACCGCGCCCGTGCGGGCGTGCCGAGTGGGGGCTCCGCGCAGAGGGGCAGCGCGCCCGCGCATGATGCGCAGAGGTTTCTTTCGGACCTGGGCTGCATTTCCATCCCCCGCTCTGGGAGTCACCCGGTGCGTTAGGAGCGAGCCGATCCCGCTCCCTGAGACACAAGGGCTTGCTCGAGGAGACTGTTCCTGTTCCTCTCTTCCAGCCACTCTGCTCTCCCCAAAACACCCATTTCCTCGGAGCTCCTCTGCAACTGCATTTCCATGGACCCAGGGCTCCAGAAGCTGCAGAGTCGTGCAATGGGGTTTTTTTGGGAAGGGACCTTAAGCTCTTGCACTTCCACCTCTGTCATGAGAATCTCAGGGCTCTAAGACTCACAGAACCATTTGGGCTTGGAAGGACCTTCAAGCTCATCCAGTGCCAGCGCTGCCACGGGCAGGGACACCTCCCACTGTCCCGGGCTGCTCCCAGCCCCAGTGTGCAGCCTGGCCTGGAACATTCCAGGGCATCCAGGGGCAAATCCCCCTCTCTGGGCAGACAGAAGGAGCTAAACCTGGCTATTCCTGAGGGAGTGATGGCAGCACAGCCGAGTCCTGCATCCCTGATTCCCACGGGGAATCTCCATGTCCTTCCTGCTATGGGATCCAGGAGTTGCAGTAGGATTTTTGTGTTTGGTGCTGCATTCCCAGCATGGGCAGAAGCTGTCACGCTCGGAAACACAGCCAGTGTGACAAGGTTTTGCTCCCTTTCTGCTTTGTTTTTGCTGTGTTTTGTTTCTCTCGACAGCTGGCTTAGAACTTGTGTGTTGCTGTTTAGACATCAAGCTTTGGGGCTGAGGTTTTTTTATTCCCAAGTGCTTGCTGGCAGTAAAAATACACTTCACATCTGCAGTGTGTGCACGTGGCTTGGGCTGTGGATTCACACTTCTGGGGCAAAAAGAAGTCCCTTCACACCTGTGCTGCTGGTGGTGTCCCCTGTGAGAAGTTTGGTGGCTCGTTTGTGGCTCTCTCAGTTGTTCCCTTTCACAGAGCTCGGCATTTCTCCCCTTTTCAGTTTCATCCTGCAGAGCTTCGTTCCTGCTGCCGCAGCGTGTTCTGAACCCTCCGCTCGCAGCCTGGGGGTGCCTTTTGTGCTGCTCCTCCGTGGGGCTGCCTTGAGAGCGGAATCAAGGTTGGAAAAGACCTCGGAGATCACTGAGTGCAACCAGCACCAGCACGGCCGGCGCTGACCACGTCCGCCCATGCCACAGCCACAGGTGTTGGAGCACTCCCAGGGGTGGGCACTCCAAACCTCCCTGGGCAGCTGTGCCAAGGCCTGAGCGCCCTTTCCATGGAGGAATTTCCCCAATATCCACCCTGAGCCTCCCCTGGCCCAGCCTGAGGCCGTTCCCTCTCCTCCTGTCCCTGTTCCCTGCGAGCAGAGCCCGACCCCCCCGGCTGCTCCCTCCTGTCAGGGACTTGTCCAGAGCCACAAGGTCCCCCCTGAGCCTCCTTTGCTCCGGGCTGTGCCCCTTTCCCAGCTCTCTCAGGAACTCTCCAGCCCCTTGCCAGCTCCGTTCCCTTGCCTGGACTCGCTCCAGCCCCTCCGTGTCCCTCTTGTCCCAGAGGTGCTGCCAGCACTGCAGGTGCCCCAGCAGTGCCAGCACAGGGACGGGCCCAGCGCCCCGCGCATGCGCAGTGGGGGGTGAGGGGGGCCCAGTTCTCCCGCGCATGCGCAGTGGTGTGGGGGTAGGGCCAGCGCGTCCGCGCATGCGTAGTAGCACCCGCGCCCCCGCATGCGCAGTAGCCACCGCGCCCGCGCATGCGCCGTAGCACCCGCGCCCGCGCATGCGCAGTAGCCCCCGCGCCCGCGCATGCGTAGTAGCACCCGCGCCCGCGCATGCGCCGTAGCCACCGCGCCCGCGCATGCGCCGTAGACCCCGCGCATGCGCAGTAGCACCCGCGCCCGCGCATGCGCAGTAGCCACCGCGCCCGCGCATGCGCCGTAGCCACCGCGCCCGCGCATGCGCCGTAGCCACCGCGCCCGCGCATGCGCAGTACACCCCACGCCCGCGCATGCGCAGTAGCCACCGCGCCCCCGCATGCGCAGTAGCCACCGCGCCCCCGCATGCGCAGTAGCCCCCGCGCCCGCGCATGCGCAGTAGCCCCCGCGCCCGCGCATGTGCCGTAGCCACCGCGCCCGCGCATGCGCAGTAGCCACCGCGCCCGCGCATGCGCGGTAGCCACCGCGCCCGTGCGGGCGTGCCGAGTGGGGGCTCCGCGCAGAGGGGCAGCGCGCCCGCGCATGATGCGCAGAGGTTTCTTTCGGACCTGGGCTGCATTTCCATCCCCCGCTCTGGGAGTCACCCGGTGCGTTAGGAGCGAGCCGATCCCGCTCCCTGAGACACAAGGGCTTGCTCGAGGAGACTGTTCCTGTTCCTCTCTTCCAGCCACTCTGCTCTCCCCAAAACACCCATTTCCTCGGAGCTCCTCTGCAACTGCATTTCCATGGACCCAGGGCTCCAGAAGCTGCAGAGTCGTGCAATGGGGTTTTTTTGGGAAGGGACCTTAAGCTCTTGCACTTCCACCTCTGTCATGAGAATCTCAGGGCTCTAAGACTCACAGAACCATTTGGGCTTGGAAGGACCTTCAAGCTCATCCAGTGCCAGCGCTGCCACGGGCAGGGACACCTCCCACTGTCCCGGGCTGCTCCCAGCCCCAGTGTGCAGCCTGGCCTGGAACATTCCAGGGCATCCAGGGGCAAATCCCCCTCTCTGGGCAGACAGAAGGAGCTAAACCTGGCTATTCCTGAGGGAGTGATGGCAGCACAGCCGAGTCCTGCATCCCTGATTCCCACGGGGAATCTCCATGTCCTTCCTGCTATGGGATCCAGGAGTTGCAGTAGGATTTTTGTGTTTGGTGCTGCATTCCCAGCATGGCAGAAGCTGTCACGCTCGGAAACACAGCCAGTGTGACAAGGTTTTGCTCCCTTTCTGCTTTGTTTTTGCTGTGTTTTGTTTCTCTCGACAGCTGGCTTAGAACTTGTGTGTTGCTGTTTAGACATCAAGCTTTGGGGCTGAGGTTTTTTTATTCCCAAGTGCTTGCTGGCAGTAAAAATACACTTCACATCTGCAGTGTGTGCACGTGGCTTGGGCTGTGGATTCACACTTCTGGGGCAAAAAGAAGTCCCTTCACACCTGTGCTGCTGGTGGTGTCCCCTGTGAGAAGTTTGGTGGCTCGTTTGTGGCTCTCTCAGTTGTTCCCTTTCACAGAGCTCGGCATTTCTCCCCTTTTCAGTTTCATCCTGCAGAGCTTCGTTCCTGCTGCCGCAGCGTGTTCTGAACCCTCCGCTCGCAGCCTGGGGGTGCCTTTTGTGCTGCTCCTCCGTGGGGCTGCCTTGAGAGCGGAATCAAGGTTGGAAAAGACCTCGGAGATCACTGAGTGCAACCAGCACCAGCACGGCCGGCGCTGACCACGTCCGCCCATGCCACAGCCACAGGTGTTGGAGCACTCCCAGGGGTGGGCACTCCAAACCTCCCTGGGCAGCTGTGCCAAGGCCTGAGCGCCCTTTCCATGGAGGAATTTCCCCAATATCCACCCTGAGCCTCCCCTGGCCCAGCCTGAGGCCGTTCCCTCTCCTCCTGTCCCTGTTCCCTGCGAGCAGAGCCCGACCCCCCCGGCTGCTCCCTCCTGTCAGGGACTTGTCCAGAGCCACAAGGTCCCCCCTGAGCCTCCTTTGCTCCGGGCTGTGCCCCTTTCCCAGCTCTCTCAGGAACTCTCCAACCCCTTGCCAGCTCCGTTCCCTTGCCTGGACTGGCTCCAGCCCCTCCGTGTCCCTCTTGTCCCAGAGGTGCTGCCAGCACTGCAGGTGCCCCAGCAGTGCCAGCACAGGGACGGGCCCAGCGCCCCGCGCATGCGCAGTGGGGGGTGAGGGGGGCCCAGTTCTCCCGCGCATGCGCAGTAGCCACCGCGCCCGCGCATGCGCCGTAGCCACCGCGCCCGCGCATGCGCAGTAGCCACCGCGCCCGAGCATGCCCCGTAGCCACCGCGCCCGCGCATGCGCAGTAGCCACCGCGCCCGCGCATGCGCCGTAGCCCCCGCGCCCGCGCATGCGCAGTAGCCCCCGCGCCCGCGCATGCGTAGTAGCCACCGCGCCCGCGCATGCGCAGTACACCCCGCGCCCGCGCATGCGCAGTAGCCACCGCGCCCGCGCATGCGCCGTAGCCCCCGCGCCCGCGCATGCGCAGTAGCCCCCGCGCCCGCGCATGCGCAGTAGCACCCGCGCCCGCGCATGCGCCGTAGCCACCGAGCCCGCGCATGCGCAGTACACCCCGCGCCCGCGCATGCGCAGTAGCCACCGCGCCCGCGCATGCGCCGTAGCCCCCGCGCCCGCGCATGCGCAGTAGCCACCGCGCCCGGGCATGCGCAGTAGCCACCGCGCCCGCGCATGCGCCGTAGACCCCGCGCCCGCGCATGCGCAGTAGCCACCGCGACCGCGCATGCGCAGTAGCACCCGATCCCGCGCATGCGCCGTAGCCACCGCGCCCGCGCATGCGCCGTAGCCACGGCGCCCGCGCATGCGCCGTAGCCCCCGCGCCCGCGCATGCGCAGTAGCCACCGGGCCCGCGCATGCGCAGTATCCCCCGCGCCCGCGCAAGCGCCGTAACCCCCGCGCCCGCGCATGCGCCGGACCAGCCGCGCCCGCGCATGCGCAGTAGCCCCCGCGCCCGCGCATGCGCCGTAGACCCCGCGCCCGCGCATGCGCCGTAGCCACCGCGCCCACGCCCGAGCATGCGCCGTAGCCCCCGCGCCCGCGCATGCGCCGTAGCCACCGCGCCCGCGCATGCGCCGTAGCCCCCGCGCCCGCGCATGCGCAGTAGCCACTTCGCCCGCGCATGCGCCGTAGCCACCGCGCCCGCGCATGCGCAGTAGCCCACACCCTCGCGCATGCGCAGTAGCCACCGCGCCCGCGCATGCGCCGCAGCCACCGCGCCCGCGCAAGCGCCGTAGCCCCCGCGCCCGCGCATGCGCAGTAGCCACCGCGCCCGCGCATGCGTAGTAGCACCCGATCCCGCGCATGCGCCGTAGCCCCCGCGCCCGCGCATGCGCCGTAGCCACCGCGCCCGCGCATGCGCAGTACACCCCGCGCCCGCGCATGCGCAGTAGCCACCGCGCCCGCGCATGCGCCGTAGCCACCGCGCCCGCGCATGCGCCGTAGCCCCCGCGCCCGCGCATGCGTAGTAGCACCCGCGCCCGCGCATGCGCCGTAGCCACCGCGCCCGCGCATGCGCCGTAGACCCCGCGCATGCGCAGTAGCACGCGCGCCCGCGCATGCGCCGTAGCCACCGCGCCCGCGCATGCGCAGTACACCCCGCGCCCGCGCATGCCCCGTAGCCACCGCGCCCGCGCATGCGCCGTAGCCCCCGCGCCCGCGCATGCGTAGTAGCACCCGCGCCCGCGCATGCGCCGTAGCCACCGCGCCCGCGCATGCGCCGTAGACCCCGCGCATGCGCAGTACCACGCGCGCCCGCGCATGCGCAGTAGCCACCGCGCCCGCGCATGCGCCGTAGCCACCGCGCCCGCGCATGCGCCGTAGCCACCGCGCCCGCGCATGCGCAGTACACCCCACGCCCGCGCATGCGCAGTAGCCACCGCGCCCCCGCATGCGCAGTAGCCACCGCGCCCCCGCATGCGCAGTAGCCCCCGCGCCCGCGCATGCGCAGTAGCCCCCGCGCCCGCGCATGTGCCGTAGCCACCGCGCCCGCGCATGCGCAGTAGCCACCGCGCCCGCGCATGCGCAGTAGCCACCGCGCCCGTGCGGGCGTGCCGAGTGGGGGCTCCGCGCAGAGGGGCAGCGCGCCCGCGCATGATGCGCAGAGGTTTCTTTCGGACCTGGGCTGCATTTCCATCCCCCGCTCTGGGAGTCACCCGGTGCGTTAGGAGCGAGCCGATCCCGCTCCCTGAGACACAAGGGCTTGCTCGAGGAGACTGTTCCTGTTCCTCTCTTCCAGCCACTCTGCTCTCCCCAAAACACCCATTTCCTCGGAGCTCCTCTGCAACTGCATTTCCATGGACCCAGGGCTCCAGAAGCTGCAGAGTCGTGCAATGGGGTTTTTTTGGGAAGGGACCTTAAGCTCTTGCACTTCCACCTCTGTCATGAGAATCTCAGGGCTCTAAGACTCACAGAACCATTTGGGCTTGGAAGGACCTTCAAGCTCATCCAGTGCCAGCGCTGCCACGGGCAGGGACACCTCCCACTGTCCCGGGCTGCTCCCAGCCCCAGTGTGCAGCCTGGCCTGGAACATTCCAGGGCATCCAGGGGCAAATCCCCCTCTCTGGGCAGACAGAAGGAGCTAAACCTGGCTATTCCTGAGGGAGTGATGGCAGCACAGCCGAGTCCTGCATCCCTGATTCCCACGGGGAATCTCCATGTCCTTCCTGCTATGGGATCCAGGAGTTGCAGTAGGATTTTTGTGTTTGGTGCTGCATTCCCAGCATGGCAGAAGCTGTCACGCTCGGAAACACAGCCAGTGTGACAAGGTTTTGCTCCCTTTCTGCTTTGTTTTTGCTGTGTTTTGTTTCTCTCGACAGCTGGCTTAGAACTTGTGTGTTGCTGTTTAGACATCAAGCTTTGGGGCTGAGGTTTTTTTATTCCCAAGTGCTTGCTGGCAGTAAAAATACACTTCACATCTGCAGTGTGTGCACGTGGCTTGGGCTGTGGATTCACACTTCTGGGGCAAAAAGAAGTCCCTTCACACCTGTGCTGCTGGTGGTGTCCCCTGTGAGAAGTTTGGTGGCTCGTTTGTGGCTCTCTCAGTTGTTCCCTTTCACAGAGCTCGGCATTTCTCCCCTTTTCAGTTTCATCCTGCAGAGCTTCGTTCCTGCTGCCGCAGCGTGTTCTGAACCCTCCGCTCGCAGCCTGGGGGTGCCTTTTGTGCTGCTCCTCCGTGGGGCTGCCTTGAGAGCGGAATCAAGGTTGGAAAAGACCTCGGAGATCACTGAGTGCAACCAGCACCAGCACGGCCGGCGCTGACCACGTCCGCCCATGCCACAGCCACAGGTGTTGGAGCACTCCCAGGGGTGGGCACTCCAAACCTCCCTGGGCAGCTGTGCCAAGGCCTGAGCGCCCTTTCCATGGAGGAATTTCCCCAATATCCACCCTGAGCCTCCCCTGGCCCAGCCTGAGGCCGTTCCCTCTCCTCCTGTCCCTGTTCCCTGCGAGCAGAGCCCGACCCCCCCGGCTGCTCCCTCCTGTCAGGGACTTGTCCAGAGCCACAAGGTCCCCCCTGAGCCTCCTTTGCTCCGGGCTGTGCCCCTTTCCCAGCTCTCTCAGGAACTCTCCAACCCCTTGCCAGCTCCGTTCCCTTGCCTGGACTGGCTCCAGCCCCTCCGTGTCCCTCTTGTCCCAGAGGTGCTGCCAGCACTGCAGGTGCCCCAGCAGTGCCAGCACAGGGACGGGCCCAGCGCCCCGCGCATGCGCAGTGGGGGGTGAGGGGGGCCCAGTTCTCCCGCGCATGCGCAGTAGCCACCGCGCCCGCGCATGCGCCGTAGCCACCGCGCCCGCGCATGCGCAGTAGCCACCGCGCCCGAGCATGCCCCGTAGCCACCGCGCCCGCGCATGCGCAGTAGCCACCGCGCCCGCGCATGCGCCGTAGCCCCCGCGCCCGCGCATGCGCAGTAGCCCCCGCGCCCGCGCATGCGTAGTAGCCACCGCGCCCGCGCATGCGCAGTACACCCCGCGCCCGCGCATGCGCAGTAGCCACCGCGCCCGCGCATGCGCCGTAGCCCACGCGCCCGCGCATGCGCAGTAGCCCCCGCGCCCGCGCATGCGCAGTAGCACCCGCGCCCGCGCATGCGCCGTAGCCACCGAGCCCGCGCATGCGCAGTACACCCCGCGCCCGCGCATGCGCAGTAGCCACCGCGCCCGCGCATGCGCCGTAGCCCCCGCGCCCGCGCATGCGCAGTAGCCACCGCGCCCGGGCATGCGCAGTAGCCACCGCGCCCGCGCATGCGCCGTAGACCCCGCGCCCGCGCATGCGCAGTAGCCACCGCGACCGCGCATGCGCAGTAGCACCCGATCCCGCGCATGCGCCGTAGCCACCGCGCCCGCGCATGCGCCGTAGCCACGGCGCCCGCGCATGCGCCGTAGCCCCCGCGCCCGCGCATGCGCAGTAGCCACCGGGCCCGCGCATGCGCAGTATCCCCCGCGCCCGCGCAAGCGCCGTAACCCCCGCGCCCGCGCATGCGCCGGACCAGCCGCGCCCGCGCATGCGCAGTAGCCCCCGCGCCCGCGCATGCGCCGTAGACCCCGCGCCCGCGCATGCGCCGTAGCCACCGCGCCCACGCCCGAGCATGCGCCGTAGCCCCCGCGCCCGCGCATGCGCCGTAGCCACCGCGCCCGCGCATGCGCCGTAGCCCCCGCGCCCGCGCATGCGCAGTAGCCACTTCGCCCGCGCATGCGCCGTAGCCACCGCGCCCGCGCATGCGCAGTAGCCCACACCCTCGCGCATGCGCAGTAGCCACCGCGCCCGCGCATGCGCCGCAGCCACCGCGCCCGCGCAAGCGCCGTAGCCCCCGCGCCCGCGCATGCGCAGTAGCCACCGCGCCCGCGCATGCGTAGTAGCACCCGATCCCGCGCATGCGCCGTAGCCCCCGCGCCCGCGCATGCGCCGTAGCCACCGCGCCCGCGCATGCGCAGTACACCCCGCGCCCGCGCATGCGCAGTAGCCACCGCGCCCGCGCATGCGCCGTAGCCACCGCGCCCGCGCATGCGCCGTAGCCCCCGCGCCCGCGCATGCGTAGTAGCACCCGCGCCCGCGCATGCGCCGTAGCCACCGCGCCCGCGCATGCGCCGTAGACCCCGCGCATGCGCAGTAGCACGCGCGCCCGCGCATGCGCCGTAGCCACCGCGCCCGCGCATGCGCAGTACACCCCGCGCCCGCGCATGCCCCGTAGCCACCGCGCCCGCGCATGCGCCGTAGCCCCCGCGCCCGCGCATGCGTAGTAGCACCCGCGCCCGCGCATGCGCCGTAGCCACCGCGCCCGCGCATGCGCCGTAGACCCCGCGCATGCGCAGTACCACGCGCGCCCGCGCATGCGCAGTAGCCACCGCGCCCGCGCATGCGCCGTAGCCACCGCGCCCGCGCATGCGCCGTAGCCACCGCGCCCGCGCATGCGCAGTACACCCCACGCCCGCGCATGCGCAGTAGCCACCGCGCCCCCGCATGCGCAGTAGCCACCGCGCCCCCGCATGCGCAGTAGCCCCCGCGCCCGCGCATGCGCAGTAGCCCCCGCGCCCGCGCATGTGCCGTAGCCACCGCGCCCGCGCATGCGCAGTAGCCACCGCGCCCGCGCATGCGCAGTAGCCACCGCGCCCGTGCGGGCGTGCCGAGTGGGGGCTCCGCGCAGAGGGGCAGCGCGCCCGCGCATGATGCGCAGAGGTTTCTTTCGGACCTGGGCTGCATTTCCATCCCCCGCTCTGGGAGTCACCCGGTGCGTTAGGAGCGAGCCGATCCCGCTCCCTGAGACACAAGGGCTTGCTCGAGGAGACTGTTCCTGTTCCTCTCTTCCAGCCACTCTGCTCTCCCCAAAACACCCATTTCCTCGGAGCTCCTCTGCAACTGCATTTCCATGGACCCAGGGCTCCAGAAGCTGCAGAGTCGTGCAATGGGGTTTTTTTGGGAAGGGACCTTAAGCTCTTGCACTTCCACCTCTGTCATGAGAATCTCAGGGCTCTAAGACTCACAGAACCATTTGGGCTTGGAAGGACCTTCAAGCTCATCCAGTGCCAGCGCTGCCACGGGCAGGGACACCTCCCACTGTCCCGGGCTGCTCCCAGCCCCAGTGTGCAGCCTGGCCTGGAACATTCCAGGGCATCCAGGGGCAAATCCCCCTCTCTGGGCAGACAGAAGGAGCTAAACCTGGCTATTCCTGAGGGAGTGATGGCAGCACAGCCGAGTCCTGCATCCCTGATTCCCACGGGGAATCTCCATGTCCTTCCTGCTATGGGATCCAGGAGTTGCAGTAGGATTTTTGTGTTTGGTGCTGCATTCCCAGCATGGCAGAAGCTGTCACGCTCGGAAACACAGCCAGTGTGACAAGGTTTTGCTCCCTTTCTGCTTTGTTTTTGCTGTGTTTTGTTTCTCTCGACAGCTGGCTTAGAACTTGTGTGTTGCTGTTTAGACATCAAGCTTTGGGGCTGAGGTTTTTTTATTCCCAAGTGCTTGCTGGCAGTAAAAATACACTTCACATCTGCAGTGTGTGCACGTGGCTTGGGCTGTGGATTCACACTTCTGGGGCAAAAAGAAGTCCCTTCACACCTGTGCTGCTGGTGGTGTCCCCTGTGAGAAGTTTGGTGGCTCGTTTGTGGCTCTCTCAGTTGTTCCCTTTCACAGAGCTCGGCATTTCTCCCCTTTTCAGTTTCATCCTGCAGAGCTTCGTTCCTGCTGCCGCAGCGTGTTCTGAACCCTCCGCTCGCAGCCTGGGGGTGCCTTTTGTGCTGCTCCTCCGTGGGGCTGCCTTGAGAGCGGAATCAAGGTTGGAAAAGACCTCGGAGATCACTGAGTGCAACCAGCACCAGCACGGCCGGCGCTGACCACGTCCGCCCATGCCACAGCCACAGGTGTTGGAGCACTCCCAGGGGTGGGCACTCCAAACCTCCCTGGGCAGCTGTGCCAAGGCCTGAGCGCCCTTTCCATGGAGGAATTTCCCCAATATCCACCCTGAGCCTCCCCTGGCCCAGCCTGAGGCCGTTCCCTCTCCTCCTGTCCCTGTTCCCTGCGAGCAGAGCCCGACCCCCCCGGCTGCTCCCTCCTGTCAGGGACTTGTCCAGAGCCACAAGGTCCCCCCTGAGCCTCCTTTGCTCCGGGCTGTGCCCCTTTCCCAGCTCTCTCAGGAACTCTCCAACCCCTTGCCAGCTCCGTTCCCTTGCCTGGACTGGCTCCAGCCCCTCCGTGTCCCTCTTGTCCCAGAGGTGCTGCCAGCACTGCAGGTGCCCCAGCAGTGCCAGCACAGGGACGGGCCCAGCGCCCCGCGCATGCGCAGTGGGGGGTGAGGGGGGCCCAGTTCTCCCGCGCATGCGCAGTGGTGTGGGGGTAGGGCCAGCGCGTCCGCGCATGCGTAGTAGCACCCGCGCCCGCGCATTCGCAGTAGCCACCGCGCCCGCGCATGCGCCGTAGCCCCCGCGCCCGCGCATGCGCAGTAGCCCCCGCGCCCGCGCATGCGTAGTAGCCCCCGCGCCCGCGCATGCGCCGTAGCCACCGCGCCCGCGCATGCGCCGTAGACCCCGCGCATGCGCAGTAGCACCCGCGCCCGCGCATGCGCAGTAGCCACCGCGCCCGCGCATGCGCCGTAGCCACCGCGCCCGCGCATGCGCCGTAGACCCCGCGCCCGCGCATGCGCCGTAGCCACCGCGCCCACGCCCGAGCATGCGCCGTAGCCCCCGCGCCCGCGCATGCGCAGTAGCCACCGCGCCCGCGCATGCGCCGTAGCCCCCGCGCCCGCGCATGCGCAGTAGCCCCCGCGCCCGCGCATGCGTAGTAGCACCCGCGCCCGCGCATGCGCCGTAGCCACCGCGCCCGCGCATGCGCCGTAGACCCCGCGCATGCGCAGTAGCACCCGCGCCCGCGCATGCGCAGTAGCCACCGCGCCCGCGCATGCGCCGTAGCCACCGCGCCCGCGCATGCGCCGTAGCCACCGCGCCCGCGCATGTGCCGTAGCCACCGCGCCCGCGCATGCGCAGTAGCCACCGCGCCCGCGCATGCGCAGTAGCCCCCGCGCCCGCGCATGCGCAGTAGCCACCGCGCCCGCGCATGCGCCGTAGCCACCGCGCCCGCGCATGCGCCGTAGCCACCGCCCCCGCGCATGCGCAGTAGCCACCGCGCCCCCGCATGCGCAGTAGCCCCCGCGCCCGCGCATGCGCAGTAGCCCCCGCGCCCGCGCATGTGCCGTAGCCACCGCGCCCGCGCATGCGCAGTAGCCACCGCGCCCGCGCATGCGCAGTAGCCACCGCGCCCGTGCGGGCGTGCCGAGTGGGGGCTCCGCGCAGAGGGGCAGCGCGCCCGCGCATGATGCGCAGAGGTTTCTTTCGGACCTGGGCTGCATTTCCATCCCCCGCTCTGGGAGTCACCCGGTGCGTTAGGAGCGAGCCGATCCCGCTCCCTGAGACACAAGGGCTTGCTCGAGGAGACTGTTCCTGTTCCTCTCTTCCAGCCACTCTGCTCTCCCCAAAACACCCATTTCCTCGGAGCTCCTCTGCAACTGCATTTCCATGGACCCAGGGCTCCAGAAGCTGCAGAGTCGTGCAATGGGGTTTTTTTGGGAAGGGACCTTAAGCTCTTGCACTTCCACCTCTGTCATGAGAATCTCAGGGCTCTAAGACTCACAGAACCATTTGGGCTTGGAAGGACCTTCAAGCTCATCCAGTGCCAGCGCTGCCACGGGCAGGGACACCTCCCACTGTCCCGGGCTGCTCCCAGCCCCAGTGTGCAGCCTGGCCTGGAACATTCCAGGGCATCCAGGGGCAAATCCCCCTCTCTGGGCAGACAGAAGGAGCTAAACCTGGCTATTCCTGAGGGAGTGATGGCAGCACAGCCGAGTCCTGCATCCCTGATTCCCACGGGGAATCTCCATGTCCTTCCTGCTATGGGATCCAGGAGTTGCAGTAGGATTTTTGTGTTTGGTGCTGCATTCCCAGCATGGGCAGAAGCTGTCACGCTCGGAAACACAGCCAGTGTGACAAGGTTTTGCTCCCTTTCTGCTTTGTTTTTGCTGTGTTTTGTTTCTCTCGACAGCTGGCTTAGAACTTGTGTGTTGCTGTTTAGACATCAAGCTTTGGGGCTGAGGTTTTTTTATTCCCAAGTGCTTGCTGGCAGTAAAAATACACTTCACATCTGCAGTGTGTGCACGTGGCTTGGGCTGTGGATTCACACTTCTGGGGCAAAAAGAAGTCCCTTCACACCTGTGCTGCTGGTGGTGTCCCCTGTGAGAAGTTTGGTGGCTCGTTTGTGGCTCTCTCAGTTGTTCCCTTTCACAGAGCTCGGCATTTCTCCCCTTTTCAGTTTCATCCTGCAGAGCTTCGTTCCTGCTGCCGCAGCGTGTTCTGAACCCTCCGCTCGCAGCCTGGGGGTGCCTTTTGTGCTGCTCCTCCGTGGGGCTGCCTTGAGAGCGGAATCAAGGTTGGAAAAGACCTCGGAGATCACTGAGTGCAACCAGCACCAGCACGGCCGGCGCTGACCACGTCCGCCCATGCCACAGCCACAGGTGTTGGAGCACTCCCAGGGGTGGGCACTCCAAACCTCCCTGGGCAGCTGTGCCAAGGCCTGAGCGCCCTTTCCATGGAGGAATTTCCCCAATATCCACCCTGAGCCTCCCCTGGCCCAGCCTGAGGCCGTTCCCTCTCCTCCTGTCCCTGTTCCCTGCGAGCAGAGCCCGACCCCCCCGGCTGCTCCCTCCTGTCAGGGACTTGTCCAGAGCCACAAGGTCCCCCCTGAGCCTCCTTTGCTCCGGGCTGTGCCCCTTTCCCAGCTCTCTCAGGAACTCTCCAGCCCCTTGCCAGCTCCGTTCCCTTGCCTGGACTCGCTCCAGCCCCTCCGTGTCCCTCTTGTCCCAGAGGTGCTGCCAGCACTGCAGGTGCCCCAGCAGTGCCAGCACAGGGACGGGCCCAGCGCCCCGCGCATGCGCAGTGGGGGGTGAGGGGGGCCCAGTTCTCCCGCGCATGCGCAGTGGTGTGGGGGTAGGGCCAGCGCGCCCGCGCATGCGTAGTAGCACCCGCGCCCGCGCATGCGCAGTAGCCACCGCGCCCGCGCATGCGCCGTAGCCCCCGCGCCCGCGCATGCGTAGTAGCACCCGCGCCCGCGCATGCGCCGTAGACCCCGCGCATGCGCAGTAGCACCCGCGCCCGCGCATGCGCAGTAGCCACCGCGCCCGCGCATGCGCCGTAGCCACCGCGCCCGCGCATGCGCCGTAGCCACCGCGCCCGCGCATGCGCAGTACACCCCACGCCCGCGCATGCGCAGTAGCCACCGCGCCCCCGCATGCGCAGTAGCCACCGCGCCCCCGCATGCGCAGTAGCCCCCGCGCCCGCGCATGCGCAGTAGCCCCCGCGCCCGCGCATGTGCCGTAGCCACCGCGCCCGCGCATGCGCCGTAGCGCCCGCGCCCGCGCATGCGCAGTAGCCCCCGCGCCCGCGCATGCGTAGTAGCCACCGCGCCCGAGCATGCGCAGTACACCCCGCGCCCGCGCATGCGCAGTAGCCACCGCGCCCGCGCATGCGCCGTAGCCCCCGCGCCCGCGCATGCGCAGTAGCCCCCGCGCCCGCGCATGCGCAGTAGCACCCGCGTCCGCGCATGCGCCGTAGCCACCGCGCCCGCGCATGCGCCGTAGACCCCGCGCATGCGCAGTAGCACGCGCGCCCGCGCATGCGCAGTAGCCACCGCGCTGGCGCATGCGCAGTAGCCACCGCGCCCGCGCATGCGCCGTAGCCACCGCGCCCGCGCATGCGCAGTACACCCCGCGCCCGCGCATGCGCAGTAGCCACCGCGCCCGCGCATGCGCCGTAGCCACCGCGCCCGCGCATGCGCCGTAGCCCCCGCGCCCGCGCATGCGTAGTAGCACCCGCGCCCGCGCAGGCGCCGTAGCCACCGCGCCCGCGCATGCGCCGTAGACCCCGCGCATGCGCAGTAGCACCCGCGCCCGCGCATGCGCAGTAGCCACCGCGCCCGCGCATGCGCCGTAGCCACCGCGCCCGCGCATGCGCCGTAGCCACCGCGCCCGCGCATGCGCAGTACACCCCACGCCCGCGCATGCGCAGTAGCCACCGCGCCCCCGCATGCGCAGTAGCCACCGCGCCCCCGCATGCGCAGTAGCCCCCGCGCCCGCGCATGCGCAGTAGCCCCCGCGCCCGCGCATGTGCCGTAGCCACCGCGCCCGCGCATGCGCAGTAGCCACCGCGCCCGCGCATGCGCGGTAGCCACCGCGCCCGTGCGGGCGTGCCGAGTGGGGGCTCCGCGCAGAGGGGCAGCGCGCCCGCGCATGATGCGCAGAGGTTTCTTTCGGACCTGGGCTGCATTTCCATCCCCCGCTCTGGGAGTCACCCGGTGCGTTAGGAGCGAGCCGATCCCGCTCCCTGAGACACAAGGGCTTGCTCGAGGAGACTGTTCCTGTTCCTCTCTTCCAGCCACTCTGCTCTCCCCAAAACACCCATTTCCTCGGAGCTCCTCTGCAACTGCATTTCCATGGACCCAGGGCTCCAGAAGCTGCAGAGTCGTGCAATGGGGTTTTTTTGGGAAGGGACCTTAAGCTCTTGCACTTCCACCTCTGTCATGAGAATCTCAGGGCTCTAAGACTCACAGAACCATTTGGGCTTGGAAGGACCTTCAAGCTCATCCAGTGCCAGCGCTGCCACGGGCAGGGACACCTCCCACTGTCCCGGGCTGCTCCCAGCCCCAGTGTGCAGCCTGGCCTGGAACATTCCAGGGCATCCAGGGGCAAATCCCCCTCTCTGGGCAGACAGAAGGAGCTAAACCTGGCTATTCCTGAGGGAGTGATGGCAGCACAGCCGAGTCCTGCATCCCTGATTCCCACGGGGAATCTCCATGTCCTTCCTGCTATGGGATCCAGGAGTTGCAGTAGGATTTTTGTGTTTGGTGCTGCATTCCCAGCATGGCAGAAGCTGTCACGCTCGGAAACACAGCCAGTGTGACAAGGTTTTGCTCCCTTTCTGCTTTGTTTTTGCTGTGTTTTGTTTCTCTCGACAGCTGGCTTAGAACTTGTGTGTTGCTGTTTAGACATCAAGCTTTGGGGCTGAGGTTTTTTTATTCCCAAGTGCTTGCTGGCAGTAAAAATACACTTCACATCTGCAGTGTGTGCACGTGGCTTGGGCTGTGGATTCACACTTCTGGGGCAAAAAGAAGTCCCTTCACACCTGTGCTGCTGGTGGTGTCCCCTGTGAGAAGTTTGGTGGCTCGTTTGTGGCTCTCTCAGTTGTTCCCTTTCACAGAGCTCGGCATTTCTCCCCTTTTCAGTTTCATCCTGCAGAGCTTCGTTCCTGCTGCCGCAGCGTGTTCTGAACCCTCCGCTCGCAGCCTGGGGGTGCCTTTTGTGCTGCTCCTCCGTGGGGCTGCCTTGAGAGCGGAATCAAGGTTGGAAAAGACCTCGGAGATCACTGAGTGCAACCAGCACCAGCACGGCCGGCGCTGACCACGTCCGCCCATGCCACAGCCACAGGTGTTGGAGCACTCCCAGGGGTGGGCACTCCAAACCTCCCTGGGCAGCTGTGCCAAGGCCTGAGCGCCCTTTCCATGGAGGAATTTCCCCAATATCCACCCTGAGCCTCCCCTGGCCCAGCCTGAGGCCGTTCCCTCTCCTCCTGTCCCTGTTCCCTGGGAGCAGAGCCCGACCCCCCCGGCTGCTCCCTCCTGTCAGGGACTTGTCCAGAGCCACAAGGTCCCCCCTGAGCCTCCTTTGCTCCGGGCTGTGCCCCTTTCCCAGCTCTCTCAGGAACTCTCCAGCCCCTTGCCAGCTCCGTTCCCTTGCCTGGACTCGCTCCAGCCCCTCCGTGTCCCTCTTGTCCCAGAGGTGCTGCCAGCACTGCAGGTGCCCCAGCAGTGCCAGCACAGGGACGGGCCCAGCGCCCCGCGCATGCGCAGTGGGGGGTGAGGGGGGCCCAGTTCTCCCGCGCATGCGCAGTGGTGTGGGGGTAGGGCCAGCGCGCCCGCGCATGCGTAGTAGCACCCGCGCCCCCGCATGCGCCGTAGCCACCGCGCCCGCGCATTCGCCGTAGACCCCGCGCATGCGCAGTAGCACCCGCGCCCGCGCATGCGCAGTAGCCACCGCGCCCGCGCATGCGCAGTAGCCCCCGCGCCCGCGCATGCGTAGTAGCCACCGCGCCCGCGCATGCGCAGTACACCCCGCGCCCGCGCATGCGCAGTAGCCACCGCGCCCGCGCATGCGCCGTAGCCCCCGCGCCCGCGCATGCGCAGTAGTCCCCGCGCCCGCGCATGCGCAGTAGCCACCGCGCCCGCGCATGCGCAGTAGCCACCGCGCCCGCGCATGCGCCGTAGCCACCGCGCCCGCGCATGCGCAGTACACCCCGCGCCCGCGCATGCGCAGTAGCCACCGCGCCCGCGCATGCGCCGTAGCCCCCGCGCCCGCGCATGCGCAGTACACCCCGCGCCCGCGCATGCGTAGTAGCACCCGCGCCCGCGCATGCGCCGTAGCCACCGCGCCCGCGCATGCGCCGTAGACCCCGCGCATGCGCAGTAGCACCCGCGCCCGCGCATGCGCAGTAGCCACCGCGCCCGCGCATGCGCCGTAGCCACCGCGCCCGCGCATGCGCCGTAGCCACCGCGCCCGCGCATGCGCAGTAGCCACCGCGCCCGAGCATGCGCCGTAGCCCCCGCGCCCGCGCATGCGCCGTAGCCACCGCGCCCGCGCATGCGCCGTAGCCCCCGCGCCCGCGCATGCGCAGTAGCCACTTCGCCCGCGCATGCGCCGTAGCCACCGCGCCCGCGCATGCGCAGTAGCCCACACCCTCGCGCATGCGCAGTAGCCACCGCGCCCGCGCATGCGCCGCAGCCACCGCGCCCGCGCATGCGCCGTAGCCCCCGCGCCCGCGCATGCGCAGTAGCCACCGCGCCCGCGCATGCGTAGTAGCACCCGATCCCGCGCATGCGCCGTAGCCCCCGCGCCCGCGCATGCGCCGTAGCCACCGCGCCCGCGCATGCGCAGTAGCCCCCGCGCCCGCGCATGCGCAGTAGCACCCGCGCCCGCGCATGCGCCGTAGCCACCGCGCCCGCGCATGCGCCGTAGACCCCGCGCATGCGCAGTAGCACGCGCGCCCGCGCATGCGCAGTAGCCACCGCGCTGGCGCATGCGCAGTAGCCACCGCGCCCGCGCATGCGCCGTAGCCACCGCGCCCGCGCATGCGCAGTACACCCCGCGCCCGCGCATGCGCAGTAGCCACCGCGCCCGCGCATGCGCCGTAGCCACCGCGCCCGCGCATGCGCAGTAGCCCCCGCGCCCGCGCATGCGTAGTAGCACCCGCGCCCGCGCATGCGCCGTAGCCACCGCGCCCGCGCATGCGCCGTAGACCCCGCGCATGCGCAGTAGCACCCGCGCCCGCGCATGCGCAGTAGCCACCGCGCCCGCGCATGCGCCGTAGCCACCGCGCCCGCGCATGCGCCGTAGCCACCGCGCCCGCGCATGCGCAGTACACCCCACGCCCGCGCATGCGCAGTAGCCACCGCGCCCCCGCATGCGCAGTAGCCACCGCGCCCCCGCATGCGCAGTAGCCCCCGCGCCCGCGCATGCGCAGTAGCCCCCGCGCCCGCGCATGTGCCGTAGCCACCGCGCCCGCGCATGCGCAGTAGCCACCGCGCCCGCGCATGCGCGGTAGCCACCGCGCCCGTGCGGGCGTGCCGAGTGGGGGCTCCGCGCAGAGGGGCAGCGCGCCCGCGCATGATGCGCAGAGGTTTCTTTCGGACCTGGGCTGCATTTCCATCCCCCGCTCTGGGAGTCACCCGGTGCGTTAGGAGCGAGCCGATCCCGCTCCCTGAGACACAAGGGCTTGCTCGAGGAGACTGTTCCTGTTCCTCTCTTCCAGCCACTCTGCTCTCCCCAAAACACCCATTTCCTCGGAGCTCCTCTGCAACTGCATTTCCATGGACCCAGGGCTCCAGAAGCTGCAGAGTCGTGCAATGGGGTTTTTTTGGGAAGGGACCTTAAGCTCTTGCACTTCCACCTCTGTCATGAGAATCTCAGGGCTCTAAGACTCACAGAACCATTTGGGCTTGGAAGGACCTTCAAGCTCATCCAGTGCCAGCGCTGCCACGGGCAGGGACACCTCCCACTGTCCCGGGCTGCTCCCAGCCCCAGTGTGCAGCCTGGCCTGGAACATTCCAGGGCATCCAGGGGCAAATCCCCCTCTCTGGGCAGACAGAAGGAGCTAAACCTGGCTATTCCTGAGGGAGTGATGGCAGCACAGCCGAGTCCTGCATCCCTGATTCCCACGGGGAATCTCCATGTCCTTCCTGCTATGGGATCCAGGAGTTGCAGTAGGATTTTTGTGTTTGGTGCTGCATTCCCAGCATGGCAGAAGCTGTCACGCTCGGAAACACAGCCAGTGTGACAAGGTTTTGCTCCCTTTCTGCTTTGTTTTTGCTGTGTTTTGTTTCTCTCGACAGCTGGCTTAGAACTTGTGTGTTGCTGTTTAGACATCAAGCTTTGGGGCTGAGGTTTTTTTATTCCCAAGTGCTTGCTGGCAGTAAAAATACACTTCACATCTGCAGTGTGTGCACGTGGCTTGGGCTGTGGATTCACACTTCTGGGGCAAAAAGAAGTCCCTTCACACCTGTGCTGCTGGTGGTGTCCCCTGTGAGAAGTTTGGTGGCTCGTTTGTGGCTCTCTCAGTTGTTCCCTTTCACAGAGCTCGGCATTTCTCCCCTTTTCAGTTTCATCCTGCAGAGCTTCGTTCCTGCTGCCGCAGCGTGTTCTGAACCCTCCGCTCGCAGCCTGGGGGTGCCTTTTGTGCTGCTCCTCCGTGGGGCTGCCTTGAGAGCGGAATCAAGGTTGGAAAAGACCTCGGAGATCACTGAGTGCAACCAGCACCAGCACGGCCGGCGCTGACCACGTCCGCCCATGCCACAGCCACAGGTGTTGGAGCACTCCCAGGGGTGGGCACTCCAAACCTCCCTGGGCAGCTGTGCCAAGGCCTGAGCGCCCTTTCCATGGAGGAATTTCCCCAATATCCACCCTGAGCCTCCCCTGGCCCAGCCTGAGGCCGTTCCCTCTCCTCCTGTCCCTGTTCCCTGCGAGCAGAGCCCGACCCCCCCGGCTGCTCCCTCCTGTCAGGGACTTGTCCAGAGCCACAAGGTCCCCCCTGAGCCTCCTTTGCTCCGGGCTGTGCCCCTTTCCCAGCTCTCTCAGGAACTCTCCAACCCCTTGCCAGCTCCGTTCCCTTGCCTGGACTGGCTCCAGCCCCTCCGTGTCCCTCTTGTCCCAGAGGTGCTGCCAGCACTGCAGGTGCCCCAGCAGTGCCAGCACAGGGACGGGCCCAGCGCCCCGCGCATGCGCAGTGGGGGGTGAGGGGGGCCCAGTTCTCCCGCGCATGCGCAGTAGCCACCGCGCCCGCGCATGCGCCGTAGCCACCGCGCCCGCGCATGCGCAGTAGCCACCGCGCCCGAGCATGCCCCGTAGCCACCGCGCCCGCGCATGCGCCGTAGCCACCGAGCCCGCGCATGCGCAGTACACCCCGCGCCCGCGCATGCGCAGTAGCCACCGCGCCCGCGCATGCGCCGTAGCCCCCGCGCCCGCGCATGCGCAGTAGCCACCGCGCCCGGGCATGCGCAGTAGCCACCGCGCCCGCGCATGCGCCGTAGACCCCGCGCCCGCGCATGCGCAGTAGCCACCGCGACCGCGCATGCGTAGTAGCACCCGATCCCGCGCATGCGCCGTAGCCACCGCGCCCGCGCATGCGCCGTAGCCACGGCGCCCGCGCATGCGCCGTAGCCCCCGCGCCCGCGCATGCGCAGTAGCCACCGGGCCCGCGCATGCGCAGTATCCCCCGCGCCCGCGCAAGCGCCGTAACCCCCGCGCCCGCGCATGCGCCGGACCAGCCGCGCCCGCGCATGCGCAGTAGCCCCCGCGCCCGCGCATGCGCCGTAGACCCCGCGCCCGCGCATGCGCCGTAGCCACCGCGCCCACGCCCGAGCATGCGCCGTAGCCCCCGCGCCCGCGCATGCGCCGTAGCCACCGCGCCCGCGCATGCGCCGTAGCCCCCGCGCCCGCGCATGCGCAGTAGCCACTTCGCCCGCGCATGCGCCGTAGCCACCGCGCCCGCGCATGCGCAGTAGCCCACACCCTCGCGCATGCGCAGTAGCCACCGCGCCCGCGCATGCGCCGCAGCCACCGCGCCCGCGCAAGCGCCGCAGCCCCCGCGCCCGCGCATGCGCAGTAGCCACCGCGCCCGCGCATGCGTAGTAGCACCCGATCCCGCGCATGCGCCGTAGCCCCCGCGCCCGCGCATGCGCCGTAGCCACCGCGCCCGCGCATGCGCAGTACACCCCGCGCCCGCGCATGCGCAGTAGCCACCGCGCCCGCGCATGCGCCGTAGCCACCGCGCCCGCGCATGCGCCGTAGCCCCCGCGCCCGCGCATGCGTAGTAGCACCCGCGCCCGCGCATGCGCCGTAGCCACCGCGCCCGCGCATGCGCCGTAGACCCCGCGCATGCGCAGTAGCACGCGCGCCCGCGCATGCGCCGTAGCCACCGCGCCCGCGCATGCGCAGTACACCCCGCGCCCGCGCATGCCCCGTAGCCACCGCGCCCGCGCATGCGCCGTAGCCCCCGCGCCCGCGCATGCGTAGTAGCACCCGCGCCCGCGCATGCGCCGTAGCCACCGCGCCCGCGCATGCGCCGTAGACCCCGCGCATGCGCAGTACCACGCGCGCCCGCGCATGCGCAGTAGCCACCGCGCCCGCGCATGCGCCGTAGCCACCGCGCCCGCGCATGCGCCGTAGCCACCGCGCCCGCGCATGCGCAGTACACCCCACGCCCGCGCATGCGCAGTAGCCACCGCGCCCCCGCATGCGCAGTAGCCACCGCGCCCCCGCATGCGCAGTAGCCCCCGCGCCCGCGCATGCGCAGTAGCCCCCGCGCCCGCGCATGTGCCGTAGCCACCGCGCCCGCGCATGCGCAGTAGCCACCGCGCCCGCGCATGCGCAGTAGCCACCGCGCCCGTGCGGGCGTGCCGAGTGGGGGCTCCGCGCAGAGGGGCAGCGCGCCCGCGCATGATGCGCAGAGGTTTCTTTCGGACCTGGGCTGCATTTCCATCCCCCGCTCTGGGAGTCACCCGGTGCGTTAGGAGCGAGCCGATCCCGCTCCCTGAGACACAAGGGCTTGCTCGAGGAGACTGTTCCTGTTCCTCTCTTCCAGCCACTCTGCTCTCCCCAAAACACCCATTTCCTCGGAGCTCCTCTGCAACTGCATTTCCATGGACCCAGGGCTCCAGAAGCTGCAGAGTCGTGCAATGGGGTTTTTTTGGGAAGGGACCTTAAGCTCTTGCACTTCCACCTCTGTCATGAGAATCTCAGGGCTCTAAGACTCACAGAACCATTTGGGCTTGGAAGGACCTTCAAGCTCATCCAGTGCCAGCGCTGCCACGGGCAGGGACACCTCCCACTGTCCCGGGCTGCTCCCAGCCCCAGTGTGCAGCCTGGCCTGGAACATTCCAGGGCATCCAGGGGCAAATCCCCCTCTCTGGGCAGACAGAAGGAGCTAAACCTGGCTATTCCTGAGGGAGTGATGGCAGCACAGCCGAGTCCTGCATCCCTGATTCCCACGGGGAATCTCCATGTCCTTCCTGCTATGGGATCCAGGAGTTGCAGTAGGATTTTTGTGTTTGGTGCTGCATTCCCAGCATGGCAGAAGCTGTCACGCTCGGAAACACAGCCAGTGTGACAAGGTTTTGCTCCCTTTCTGCTTTGTTTTTGCTGTGTTTTGTTTCTCTCGACAGCTGGCTTAGAACTTGTGTGTTGCTGTTTAGACATCAAGCTTTGGGGCTGAGGTTTTTTTATTCCCAAGTGCTTGCTGGCAGTAAAAATACACTTCACATCTGCAGTGTGTGCACGTGGCTTGGGCTGTGGATTCACACTTCTGGGGCAAAAAGAAGTCCCTTCACACCTGTGCTGCTGGTGGTGTCCCCTGTGAGAAGTTTGGTGGCTCGTTTGTGGCTCTCTCAGTTGTTCCCTTTCACAGAGCTCGGCATTTCTCCCCTTTTCAGTTTCATCCTGCAGAGCTTCGTTCCTGCTGCCGCAGCGTGTTCTGAACCCTCCGCTCGCAGCCTGGGGGTGCCTTTTGTGCTGCTCCTCCGTGGGGCTGCCTTGAGAGCGGAATCAAGGTTGGAAAAGACCTCGGAGATCACTGAGTGCAACCAGCACCAGCACGGCCGGCGCTGACCACGTCCGCCCATGCCACAGCCACAGGTGTTGGAGCACTCCCAGGGGTGGGCACTCCAAACCTCCCTGGGCAGCTGTGCCAAGGCCTGAGCGCCCTTTCCATGGAGGAATTTCCCCAATATCCACCCTGAGCCTCCCCTGGCCCAGCCTGAGGCCGTTCCCTCTCCTCCTGTCCCTGTTCCCTGCGAGCAGAGCCCGACCCCCCCGGCTGCTCCCTCCTGTCAGGGACTTGTCCAGAGCCACAAGGTCCCCCCTGAGCCTCCTTTGCTCCGGGCTGTGCCCCTTTCCCAGCTCTCTCAGGAACTCTCCAACCCCTTGCCAGCTCCGTTCCCTTGCCTGGACTGGCTCCAGCCCCTCCGTGTCCCTCTTGTCCCAGAGGTGCTGCCAGCACTGCAGGTGCCCCAGCAGTGCCAGCACAGGGACGGGCCCAGCGCCCCGCGCATGCGCAGTGGGGGGTGAGGGGGGCCCAGTTCTCCCGCGCATGCGCAGTAGCCACCGCGCCCGCGCATGCGCCGTAGCCACCGCGCCCGCGCATGCGCAGTAGCCACCGCGCCCGAGCATGCCCCGTAGCCACCGCGCCCGCGCATGCGCCGTAGCCACCGAGCCCGCGCATGCGCAGTACACCCCGCGCCCGCGCATGCGCAGTAGCCACCGCGCCCGCGCATGCGCCGTAGCCCCCGCGCCCGCGCATGCGCAGTAGCCACCGCGCCCGGGCATGCGCAGTAGCCACCGCGCCCGCGCATGCGCCGTAGACCCCGCGCCCGCGCATGCGCAGTAGCCACCGCGACCGCGCATGCGTAGTAGCACCCGATCCCGCGCATGCGCCGTAGCCACCGCGCCCGCGCATGCGCCGTAGCCACGGCGCCCGCGCATGCGCCGTAGCCCCCGCGCCCGCGCATGCGCAGTAGCCACCGGGCCCGCGCATGCGCAGTATCCCCCGCGCCCGCGCAAGCGCCGTAACCCCCGCGCCCGCGCATGCGCCGGACCAGCCGCGCCCGCGCATGCGCAGTAGCCCCCGCGCCCGCGCATGCGCCGTAGACCCCGCGCCCGCGCATGCGCCGTAGCCACCGCGCCCACGCCCGAGCATGCGCCGTAGCCCCCGCGCCCGCGCATGCGCCGTAGCCACCGCGCCCGCGCATGCGCCGTAGCCCCCGCGCCCGCGCATGCGCAGTAGCCACTTCGCCCGCGCATGCGCCGTAGCCACCGCGCCCGCGCATGCGCAGTAGCCCACACCCTCGCGCATGCGCAGTAGCCACCGCGCCCGCGCATGCGCCGCAGCCACCGCGCCCGCGCAAGCGCCGCAGCCCCCGCGCCCGCGCATGCGCAGTAGCCACCGCGCCCGCGCATGCGTAGTAGCACCCGATCCCGCGCATGCGCCGTAGCCCCCGCGCCCGCGCATGCGCCGTAGCCACCGCGCCCGCGCATGCGCAGTACACCCCGCGCCCGCGCATGCGCAGTAGCCACCGCGCCCGCGCATGCGCCGTAGCCACCGCGCCCGCGCATGCGCCGTAGCCCCCGCGCCCGCGCATGCGTAGTAGCACCCGCGCCCGCGCATGCGCCGTAGCCACCGCGCCCGCGCATGCGCCGTAGACCCCGCGCATGCGCAGTAGCACGCGCGCCCGCGCATGCGCCGTAGCCACCGCGCCCGCGCATGCGCAGTACACCCCGCGCCCGCGCATGCCCCGTAGCCACCGCGCCCGCGCATGCGCCGTAGCCCCCGCGCCCGCGCATGCGTAGTAGCACCCGCGCCCGCGCATGCGCCGTAGCCACCGCGCCCGCGCATGCGCCGTAGACCCCGCGCATGCGCAGTACCACGCGCGCCCGCGCATGCGCAGTAGCCACCGCGCCCGCGCATGCGCCGTAGCCACCGCGCCCGCGCATGCGCCGTAGCCACCGCGCCCGCGCATGCGCAGTACACCCCACGCCCGCGCATGCGCAGTAGCCACCGCGCCCCCGCATGCGCAGTAGCCACCGCGCCCCCGCATGCGCAGTAGCCCCCGCGCCCGCGCATGCGCAGTAGCCCCCGCGCCCGCGCATGTGCCGTAGCCACCGCGCCCGCGCATGCGCAGTAGCCACCGCGCCCGCGCATGCGCAGTAGCCACCGCGCCCGTGCGGGCGTGCCGAGTGGGGGCTCCGCGCAGAGGGGCAGCGCGCCCGCGCATGATGCGCAGAGGTTTCTTTCGGACCTGGGCTGCATTTCCATCCCCCGCTCTGGGAGTCACCCGGTGCGTTAGGAGCGAGCCGATCCCGCTCCCTGAGACACAAGGGCTTGCTCGAGGAGACTGTTCCTGTTCCTCTCTTCCAGCCACTCTGCTCTCCCCAAAACACCCATTTCCTCGGAGCTCCTCTGCAACTGCATTTCCATGGACCCAGGGCTCCAGAAGCTGCAGAGTCGTGCAATGGGGTTTTTTTGGGAAGGGACCTTAAGCTCTTGCACTTCCACCTCTGTCATGAGAATCTCAGGGCTCTAAGACTCACAGAACCATTTGGGCTTGGAAGGACCTTCAAGCTCATCCAGTGCCAGCGCTGCCACGGGCAGGGACACCTCCCACTGTCCCGGGCTGCTCCCAGCCCCAGTGTGCAGCCTGGCCTGGAACATTCCAGGGCATCCAGGGGCAAATCCCCCTCTCTGGGCAGACAGAAGGAGCTAAACCTGGCTATTCCTGAGGGAGTGATGGCAGCACAGCCGAGTCCTGCATCCCTGATTCCCACGGGGAATCTCCATGTCCTTCCTGCTATGGGATCCAGGAGTTGCAGTAGGATTTTTGTGTTTGGTGCTGCATTCCCAGCATGGCAGAAGCTGTCACGCTCGGAAACACAGCCAGTGTGACAAGGTTTTGCTCCCTTTCTGCTTTGTTTTTGCTGTGTTTTGTTTCTCTCGACAGCTGGCTTAGAACTTGTGTGTTGCTGTTTAGACATCAAGCTTTGGGGCTGAGGTTTTTTTATTCCCAAGTGCTTGCTGGCAGTAAAAATACACTTCACATCTGCAGTGTGTGCACGTGGCTTGGGCTGTGGATTCACACTTCTGGGGCAAAAAGAAGTCCCTTCACACCTGTGCTGCTGGTGGTGTCCCCTGTGAGAAGTTTGGTGGCTCGTTTGTGGCTCTCTCAGTTGTTCCCTTTCACAGAGCTCGGCATTTCTCCCCTTTTCAGTTTCATCCTGCAGAGCTTCGTTCCTGCTGCCGCAGCGTGTTCTGAACCCTCCGCTCGCAGCCTGGGGGTGCCTTTTGTGCTGCTCCTCCGTGGGGCTGCCTTGAGAGCGGAATCAAGGTTGGAAAAGACCTCGGAGATCACTGAGTGCAACCAGCACCAGCACGGCCGGCGCTGACCACGTCCGCCCATGCCACAGCCACAGGTGTTGGAGCACTCCCAGGGGTGGGCACTCCAAACCTCCCTGGGCAGCTGTGCCAAGGCCTGAGCGCCCTTTCCATGGAGGAATTTCCCCAATATCCACCCTGAGCCTCCCCTGGCCCAGCCTGAGGCCGTTCCCTCTCCTCCTGTCCCTGTTCCCTGCGAGCAGAGCCCGACCCCCCCGGCTGCTCCCTCCTGTCAGGGACTTGTCCAGAGCCACAAGGTCCCCCCTGAGCCTCCTTTGCTCCGGGCTGTGCCCCTTTCCCAGCTCTCTCAGGAACTCTCCAACCCCTTGCCAGCTCCGTTCCCTTGCCTGGACTGGCTCCAGCCCCTCCGTGTCCCTCTTGTCCCAGAGGTGCTGCCAGCACTGCAGGTGCCCCAGCAGTGCCAGCACAGGGACGGGCCCAGCGCCCCGCGCATGCGCAGTGGGGGGTGAGGGGGGCCCAGTTCTCCCGCGCATGCGCAGTAGCCACCGCGCCCGCGCATGCGCCGTAGCCACCGCGCCCGCGCATGCGCAGTAGCCACCGCGCCCGAGCATGCCCCGTAGCCACCGCGCCCGCGCATGCGCCGTAGCCACCGAGCCCGCGCATGCGCAGTACACCCCGCGCCCGCGCATGCGCAGTAGCCACCGCGCCCGCGCATGCGCCGTAGCCCCCGCGCCCGCGCATGCGCAGTAGCCACCGCGCCCGGGCATGCGCAGTAGCCACCGCGCCCGCGCATGCGCCGTAGACCCCGCGCCCGCGCATGCGCAGTAGCCACCGCGACCGCGCATGCGTAGTAGCACCCGATCCCGCGCATGCGCCGTAGCCACCGCGCCCGCGCATGCGCCGTAGCCACGGCGCCCGCGCATGCGCCGTAGCCCCCGCGCCCGCGCATGCGCAGTAGCCACCGGGCCCGCGCATGCGCAGTATCCCCCGCGCCCGCGCAAGCGCCGTAACCCCCGCGCCCGCGCATGCGCCGGACCAGCCGCGCCCGCGCATGCGCAGTAGCCCCCGCGCCCGCGCATGCGCCGTAGACCCCGCGCCCGCGCATGCGCCGTAGCCACCGCGCCCACGCCCGAGCATGCGCCGTAGCCCCCGCGCCCGCGCATGCGCCGTAGCCACCGCGCCCGCGCATGCGCCGTAGCCCCCGCGCCCGCGCATGCGCAGTAGCCACTTCGCCCGCGCATGCGCCGTAGCCACCGCGCCCGCGCATGCGCAGTAGCCCACACCCTCGCGCATGCGCAGTAGCCACCGCGCCCGCGCATGCGCCGCAGCCACCGCGCCCGCGCATGCGCCGTAGCCCCCGCGCCCGCGCATGCGCAGTAGCCACCGCGCCCGCGCATGCGTAGTAGCACCCGATCCCGCGCATGCGCCGTAACCCCCGCGCCCGCGCATGCGCCGTAGCCACCGCGCCCGCGCATGCGCAGTACACCCCGCGCCCGCGCATGCGCAGTAGCCACCGCGCCCGCGCATGCGCCGTAGCCACCGCGCCCGCGCATGCGCCGTAGCCCCCGCGCCCGCGCATGCGTAGTAGCCACCGCGCCCGTGCGGGCGTGCCGAGTGGGGGCTCCGCGCAGAGGGGCAGCGCGCCCGCGCATGATGCGCAGAGGTTTCTTTCGGACCTGGGCTGCATTTCCATCCCCCGCTCTGGGAGTCACCCGGTGCGTTAGGAGCGAGCCGATCCCGCTCCCTGAGACACAAGGGCTTGCTCGAGGAGACTGTTCCTGTTCCTCTCTTCCAGCCACTCTGCTCTCCCCAAAACACCCATTTCCTCGGAGCTCCTCTGCAACTGCATTTCCATGGACCCAGGGCTCCAGAAGCTGCAGAGTCGTGCAATGGGGTTTTTTTGGGAAGGGACCTTAAGCTCTTGCACTTCCACCTCTGTCATGAGAATCTCAGGGCTCTAAGACTCACAGAACCATTTGGGCTTGGAAGGACCTTCAAGCTCATCCAGTGCCAGCGCTGCCACGGGCAGGGACACCTCCCACTGTCCCGGGCTGCTCCCAGCCCCAGTGTGCAGCCTGGCCTGGAACATTCCAGGGCATCCAGGGGCAAATCCCCCTCTCTGGGCAGACAGAAGGAGCTAAACCTGGCTATTCCTGAGGGAGTGATGGCAGCACAGCCGAGTCCTGCATCCCTGATTCCCACGGGGAATCTCCATGTCCTTCCTGCTATGGGATCCAGGAGTTGCAGTAGGATTTTTGTGTTTGGTGCTGCATTCCCAGCATGGGCAGAAGCTGTCACGCTCGGAAACACAGCCAGTGTGACAAGGTTTTGCTCCCTTTCTGCTTTGTTTTTGCTGTGTTTTGTTTCTCTCGACAGCTGGCTTAGAACTTGTGTGTTGCTGTTTAGACATCAAGCTTTGGGGCTGAGGTTTTTTTATTCCCAAGTGCTTGCTGGCAGTAAAAATACACTTCACATCTGCAGTGTGTGCACGTGGCTTGGGCTGTGGATTCACACTTCTGGGGCAAAAAGAAGTCCCTTCACACCTGTGCTGCTGGTGGTGTCCCCTGTGAGAAGTTTGGTGGCTCGTTTGTGGCTCTCTCAGTTGTTCCCTTTCACAGAGCTCGGCATTTCTCCCCTTTTCAGTTTCATCCTGCAGAGCTTCGTTCCTGCTGCCGCAGCGTGTTCTGAACCCTCCGCTCGCAGCCTGGGGGTGCCTTTTGTGCTGCTCCTCCGTGGGGCTGCCTTGAGAGCGGAATCAAGGTTGGAAAAGACCTCGGAGATCACTGAGTGCAACCAGCACCAGCACGGCCGGCGCTGACCACGTCCGCCCATGCCACAGCCACAGGTGTTGGAGCACTCCCAGGGGTGGGCACTCCAAACCTCCCTGGGCAGCTGTGCCAAGGCCTGAGCGCCCTTTCCATGGAGGAATTTCCCCAATATCCACCCTGAGCCTCCCCTGGCCCAGCCTGAGGCCGTTCCCTCTCCTCCTGTCCCTGTTCCCTGCGAGCAGAGCCCGACCCCCCCGGCTGCTCCCTCCTGTCAGGGACTTGTCCAGAGCCACAAGGTCCCCCCTGAGCCTCCTTTGCTCCGGGCTGTGCCCCTTTCCCAGCTCTCTCAGGAACTCTCCAACCCCTTGCCAGCTCCGTTCCCTTGCCTGGACTGGCTCCAGCCCCTCCGTGTCCCTCTTGTCCCAGAGGTGCTGCCAGCACTGCAGGTGCCCCAGCAGTGCCAGCACAGGGACGGGCCCAGCGCCCCGCGCATGCGCAGTGGGGGGTGAGGGGGGCCCAGTTCTCCCGCGCATGCGCAGTGGTGTGGGGGTAGGGCCAGCGCGTCCGCGCATGCGTAGTAGCACCCGCGCCCGCGCATTCGCAGTAGCCACCGCGCCCGCGCATGCGCCGTAGCCCCCGCGCCCGCGCATGCGCAGTAGCCCCCGCGCCCGCGCATGCGTAGTAGCCCCCGCGCCCGCGCATGCGCCGTAGCCACCGCGCCCGCGCATGCGCCGTAGACCCCGCGCATGCGCAGTAGCACCCGCGCCCGCGCATGCGCAGTAGCCACCGCGCCCGCGCATGCGCCGTAGCCACCGCGCCCGCGCATGCGCCGTAGACCCCGCGCCCGCGCATGCGCCGTAGCCACCGCGCCCACGCCCGAGCATGCGCCGTAGCCCCCGCGCCCGCGCATGCGCAGTAGCCACCGCGCCCGCGCATGCGCCGTAGCCCCCGCGCCCGCGCATGCGCAGTAGCCCCCGCGCCCGCGCATGCGTAGTAGCACCCGCGCCCGCGCATGCGCCGTAGCCACCGCGCCCGCGCATGCGCCGTAGACCCCGCGCATGCGCAGTAGCACCCGCGCCCGCGCATGCGCAGTAGCCACCGCGCCCGCGCATGCGCCGTAGCCACCGCGCCCGCGCATGCGCCGTAGCCACCGCGCCCGCGCATGTGCCGTAGCCACCGCGCCCGCGCATGCGCGGTAGCCACCGCGCCCGCGCATGCGCAGTAGCCCCCGCGCCCGCGCATGCGCAGTAGCCACCGCGCCCGCGCATGCGCCGTAGCCACCGCGCCCGCGCATGCGCCGTAGCCACCGCCCCCGCGCATGCGCAGTAGCCACCGCGCCCCCGCATGCGCAGTAGCCCCCGCGCCCGCGCATGCGCAGTAGCCCCCGCGCCCGCGCATGTGCCGTAGCCACCGCGCCCGCGCATGCGCAGTAGCCACCGCGCCCGCGCATGCGCAGTAGCCACCGCGCCCGTGCGGGCGTGCCGAGTGGGGGCTCCGCGCAGAGGGGCAGCGCGCCCGCGCATGATGCGCAGAGGTTTCTTTCGGACCTGGGCTGCATTTCCATCCCCCGCTCTGGGAGTCACCCGGTGCGTTAGGAGCGAGCCGATCCCGCTCCCTGAGACACAAGGGCTTGCTCGAGGAGACTGTTCCTGTTCCTCTCTTCCAGCCACTCTGCTCTCCCCAAAACACCCATTTCCTCGGAGCTCCTCTGCAACTGCATTTCCATGGACCCAGGGCTCCAGAAGCTGCAGAGTCGTGCAATGGGGTTTTTTTGGGAAGGGACCTTAAGCTCTTGCACTTCCACCTCTGTCATGAGAATCTCAGGGCTCTAAGACTCACAGAACCATTTGGGCTTGGAAGGACCTTCAAGCTCATCCAGTGCCAGCGCTGCCACGGGCAGGGACACCTCCCACTGTCCCGGGCTGCTCCCAGCCCCAGTGTGCAGCCTGGCCTGGAACATTCCAGGGCATCCAGGGGCAAATCCCCCTCTCTGGGCAGACAGAAGGAGCTAAACCTGGCTATTCCTGAGGGAGTGATGGCAGCACAGCCGAGTCCTGCATCCCTGATTCCCACGGGGAATCTCCATGTCCTTCCTGCTATGGGATCCAGGAGTTGCAGTAGGATTTTTGTGTTTGGTGCTGCATTCCCAGCATGGCAGAAGCTGTCACGCTCGGAAACACAGCCAGTGTGACAAGGTTTTGCTCCCTTTCTGCTTTGTTTTTGCTGTGTTTTGTTTCTCTCGACAGCTGGCTTAGAACTTGTGTGTTGCTGTTTAGACATCAAGCTTTGGGGCTGAGGTTTTTTTATTCCCAAGTGCTTGCTGGCAGTAAAAATACACTTCACATCTGCAGTGTGTGCACGTGGCTTGGGCTGTGGATTCACACTTCTGGGGCAAAAAGAAGTCCCTTCACACCTGTGCTGCTGGTGGTGTCCCCTGTGAGAAGTTTGGTGGCTCGTTTGTGGCTCTCTCAGTTGTTCCCTTTCACAGAGCTCGGCATTTCTCCCCTTTTCAGTTTCATCCTGCAGAGCTTCGTTCCTGCTGCCGCAGCGTGTTCTGAACCCTCCGCTCGCAGCCTGGGGGTGCCTTTTGTGCTGCTCCTCCGTGGGGCTGCCTTGAGAGCGGAATCAAGGTTGGAAAAGACCTCGGAGATCACTGAGTGCAACCAGCACCAGCACGGCCGGCGCTGACCACGTCCGCCCATGCCACAGCCACAGGTGTTGGAGCACTCCCAGGGGTGGGCACTCCAAACCTCCCTGGGCAGCTGTGCCAAGGCCTGAGCGCCCTTTCCATGGAGGAATTTCCCCAATATCCACCCTGAGCCTCCCCTGGCCCAGCCTGAGGCCGTTCCCTCTCCTCCTGTCCCTGTTCCCTGCGAGCAGAGCCCGACCCCCCCGGCTGCTCCCTCCTGTCAGGGACTTGTCCAGAGCCACAAGGTCCCCCCTGAGCCTCCTTTGCTCCGGGCTGTGCCCCTTTCCCAGCTCTCTCAGGAACTCTCCAACCCCTTGCCAGCTCCGTTCCCTTGCCTGGACTGGCTCCAGCCCCTCCGTGTCCCTCTTGTCCCAGAGGTGCTGCCAGCACTGCAGGTGCCCCAGCAGTGCCAGCACAGGGACGGGCCCAGCGCCCCGCGCATGCGCAGTGGGGGGTGAGGGGGGCCCAGTTCTCCCGCGCATGCGCAGTGGTGTGGGGGTAGGGCCAGCGCGTCCGCGCATGCGTAGTAGCACCCGCGCCCGCGCATTCGCAGTAGCCACCGCGCCCGCGCATGCGCCGTAGCCCCCGCGCCCGCGCATGCGCAGTAGCCCCCGCGCCCGCGCATGCGTAGTAGCCCCCGCGCCCGCGCATGCGCCGTAGCCACCGCGCCCGCGCATGCGCCGTAGACCCCGCGCATGCGCAGTAGCACCCGCGCCCGCGCATGCGCAGTAGCCACCGCGCCCGCGCATGCGCCGTAGCCACCGCGCCCGCGCATGCGCCGTAGACCCCGCGCCCGCGCATGCGCCGTAGCCACCGCGCCCACGCCCGAGCATGCGCCGTAGCCCCCGCGCCCGCGCATGCGCAGTAGCCACCGCGCCCGCGCATGCGCCGTAGCCCCCGCGCCCGCGCATGCGCAGTAGCCCCCGCGCCCGCGCATGCGTAGTAGCACCCGCGCCCGCGCATGCGCCGTAGCCACCGCGCCCGCGCATGCGCCGTAGACCCCGCGCATGCGCAGTAGCACCCGCGCCCGCGCATGCGCAGTAGCCACCGCGCCCGCGCATGCGCCGTAGCCACCGCGCCCGCGCATGCGCCGTAGCCACCGCGCCCGCGCATGTGCCGTAGCCACCGCGCCCGCGCATGCGCAGTAGCCACCGCGCCCGCGCATGCGCAGTAGCCCCCGCGCCCGCGCATGCGCAGTAGCCACCGCGCCCGCGCATGCGCCGTAGCCACCGCGCCCGCGCATGCGCCGTAGCCACCGCCCCCGCGCATGCGCAGTAGCCACCGCGCCCCCGCATGCGCAGTAGCCCCCGCGCCCGCGCATGCGCAGTAGCCCCCGCGCCCGCGCATGTGCCGTAGCCACCGCGCCCGCGCATGCGCAGTAGCCACCGCGCCCGCGCATGCGCAGTAGCCACCGCGCCCGTGCGGGCGTGCCGAGTGGGGGCTCCGCGCAGAGGGGCAGCGCGCCCGCGCATGATGCGCAGAGGTTTCTTTCGGACCTGGGCTGCATTTCCATCCCCCGCTCTGGGAGTCACCCGGTGCGTTAGGAGCGAGCCGATCCCGCTCCCTGAGACACAAGGGCTTGCTCGAGGAGACTGTTCCTGTTCCTCTCTTCCAGCCACTCTGCTCTCCCCAAAACACCCATTTCCTCGGAGCTCCTCTGCAACTGCATTTCCATGGACCCAGGGCTCCAGAAGCTGCAGAGTCGTGCAATGGGGTTTTTTTGGGAAGGGACCTTAAGCTCTTGCACTTCCACCTCTGTCATGAGAATCTCAGGGCTCTAAGACTCACAGAACCATTTGGGCTTGGAAGGACCTTCAAGCTCATCCAGTGCCAGCGCTGCCACGGGCAGGGACACCTCCCACTGTCCCGGGCTGCTCCCAGCCCCAGTGTGCAGCCTGGCCTGGAACATTCCAGGGCATCCAGGGGCAAATCCCCCTCTCTGGGCAGACAGAAGGAGCTAAACCTGGCTATTCCTGAGGGAGTGATGGCAGCACAGCCGAGTCCTGCATCCCTGATTCCCACGGGGAATCTCCATGTCCTTCCTGCTATGGGATCCAGGAGTTGCAGTAGGATTTTTGTGTTTGGTGCTGCATTCCCAGCATGGCAGAAGCTGTCACGCTCGGAAACACAGCCAGTGTGACAAGGTTTTGCTCCCTTTCTGCTTTGTTTTTGCTGTGTTTTGTTTCTCTCGACAGCTGGCTTAGAACTTGTGTGTTGCTGTTTAGACATCAAGCTTTGGGGCTGAGGTTTTTTTATTCCCAAGTGCTTGCTGGCAGTAAAAATACACTTCACATCTGCAGTGTGTGCACGTGGCTTGGGCTGTGGATTCACACTTCTGGGGCAAAAAGAAGTCCCTTCACACCTGTGCTGCTGGTGGTGTCCCCTGTGAGAAGTTTGGTGGCTCGTTTGTGGCTCTCTCAGTTGTTCCCTTTCACAGAGCTCGGCATTTCTCCCCTTTTCAGTTTCATCCTGCAGAGCTTCGTTCCTGCTGCCGCAGCGTGTTCTGAACCCTCCGCTCGCAGCCTGGGGGTGCCTTTTGTGCTGCTCCTCCGTGGGGCTGCCTTGAGAGCGGAATCAAGGTTGGAAAAGACCTCGGAGATCACTGAGTGCAACCAGCACCAGCACGGCCGGCGCTGACCACGTCCGCCCATGCCACAGCCACAGGTGTTGGAGCACTCCCAGGGGTGGGCACTCCAAACCTCCCTGGGCAGCTGTGCCAAGGCCTGAGCGCCCTTTCCATGGAGGAATTTCCCCAATATCCACCCTGAGCCTCCCCTGGCCCAGCCTGAGGCCGTTCCCTCTCCTCCTGTCCCTGTTCCCTGCGAGCAGAGCCCGACCCCCCCGGCTGCTCCCTCCTGTCAGGGACTTGTCCAGAGCCACAAGGTCCCCCCTGAGCCTCCTTTGCTCCGGGCTGTGCCCCTTTCCCAGCTCTCTCAGGAACTCTCCAACCCCTTGCCAGCTCCGTTCCCTTGCCTGGACTGGCTCCAGCCCCTCCGTGTCCCTCTTGTCCCAGAGGTGCTGCCAGCACTGCAGGTGCCCCAGCAGTGCCAGCACAGGGACGGGCCCAGCGCCCCGCGCATGCGCAGTGGGGGGTGAGGGGGGCCCAGTTCTCCCGCGCATGCGCAGTGGTGTGGGGGTAGGGCCAGCGCGTCCGCGCATGCGTAGTAGCACCCGCGCCCGCGCATTCGCAGTAGCCACCGCGCACGCGCATGCGCCGTAGCCCCCGCGCCCGCGCATGCGCAGTAGCCCCCGCGCCCGCGCATGCGTAGTAGCACCCGCGCCCGCGCATGCGCCGTAGCCACCGCGCCCGCGCATGCGCCGTAGACCCCGCGCATGCGCAGTAGCACCCGCGCCCGCGCATGCGCAGTAGCCACCGCGCCCGCGCATGCGCCGTAGCCACCGCGCCCGCGCATGCGCCGTAGACCCCGCGCCCGCGCATGCGCAGTACACCCCACGCCCGCGCATGCGCAGTAGCCACCGCGCCCCCGCATGCGCAGTAGCCACCGCGCCCCCGCATGCGCAGTAGCCCCCGCGCCCGCGCATGCGCAGTAGCCCCCGCGCCCGCGCATGTGCCGTAGCCACCGCGCCCGCGCATGCGCAGTAGCCACCGCGCCCGCGCATGCGCAGTAGCCACCGCGCCCGTGCGGGCGTGCCGAGTGGGGGCTCCGCGCAGAGGGGCAGCGCGCCCGCGCATGATGCGCAGAGGTTTCTTTCGGACCTGGGCTGCATTTCCATCCCCCGCTCTGGGAGTCACCCGGTGCGTTAGGAGCGAGCCGATCCCGCTCCCTGAGACACAAGGGCTTGCTCGAGGAGACTGTTCCTGTTCCTCTCTTCCAGCCACTCTGCTCTCCCCAAAACACCCATTTCCTCGGAGCTCCTCTGCAACTGCATTTCCATGGACCCAGGGCTCCAGAAGCTGCAGAGTCGTGCAATGGGGTTTTTTTGGGAAGGGACCTTAAGCTCTTGCACTTCCACCTCTGTCATGAGAATCTCAGGGCTCTAAGACTCACAGAACCATTTGGGCTTGGAAGGACCTTCAAGCTCATCCAGTGCCAGCGCTGCCACGGGCAGGGACACCTCCCACTGTCCCGGGCTGCTCCCAGCCCCAGTGTGCAGCCTGGCCTGGAACATTCCAGGGCATCCAGGGGCAAATCCCCCTCTCTGGGCAGACAGAAGGAGCTAAACCTGGCTATTCCTGAGGGAGTGATGGCAGCACAGCCGAGTCCTGCATCCCTGATTCCCACGGGGAATCTCCATGTCCTTCCTGCTATGGGATCCAGGAGTTGCAGTAGGATTTTTGTGTTTGGTGCTGCATTCCCAGCATGGGCAGAAGCTGTCACGCTCGGAAACACAGCCAGTGTGACAAGGTTTTGCTCCCTTTCTGCTTTGTTTTTGCTGTGTTTTGTTTCTCTCGACAGCTGGCTTAGAACTTGTGTGTTGCTGTTTAGACATCAAGCTTTGGGGCTGAGGTTTTTTTATTCCCAAGTGCTTGCTGGCAGTAAAAATACACTTCACATCTGCAGTGTGTGCACGTGGCTTGGGCTGTGGATTCACACTTCTGGGGCAAAAAGAAGTCCCTTCACACCTGTGCTGCTGGTGGTGTCCCCTGTGAGAAGTTTGGTGGCTCGTTTGTGGCTCTCTCAGTTGTTCCCTTTCACAGAGCTCGGCATTTCTCCCCTTTTCAGTTTCATCCTGCAGAGCTTCGTTCCTGCTGCCGCAGCGTGTTCTGAACCCTCCGCTCGCAGCCTGGGGGTGCCTTTTGTGCTGCTCCTCCGTGGGGCTGCCTTGAGAGCGGAATCAAGGTTGGAAAAGACCTCGGAGATCACTGAGTGCAACCAGCACCAGCACGGCCGGCGCTGACCACGTCCGCCCATGCCACAGCCACAGGTGTTGGAGCACTCCCAGGGGTGGGCACTCCAAACCTCCCTGGGCAGCTGTGCCAAGGCCTGAGCGCCCTTTCCATGGAGGAATTTCCCCAATATCCACCCTGAGCCTCCCCTGGCCCAGCCTGAGGCCGTTCCCTCTCCTCCTGTCCCTGTTCCCTGCGAGCAGAGCCCGACCCCCCCGGCTGCTCCCTCCTGTCAGGGACTTGTCCAGAGCCACAAGGTCCCCCCTGAGCCTCCTTTGCTCCGGGCTGTGCCCCTTTCCCAGCTCTCTCAGGAACTCTCCAGCCCCTTGCCAGCTCCGTTCCCTTGCCTGGACTCGCTCCAGCCCCTCCGTGTCCCTCTTGTCCCAGAGGTGCTGCCAGCACTGCAGGTGCCCCAGCAGTGCCAGCACAGGGACGGGCCCAGCGCCCCGCGCATGCGCAGTGGGGGGTGAGGGGGGCCCAGTTCTCCCGCGCATGCGCAGTGGTGTGGGGGTAGGGCCAGCGCGTCCGCGCATGCGTAGTAGCACCCGCGCCCGCGCATGCGCAGTAGCCACCGCGCCCGCGCATGCGCCGTAGCCCCCGCGCCCGCGCATGCGCCGTAGCCACCGCGCCCGCGCATGCGTAGTAGCACCCGCGCCCGCGCATGCGCCGTAGACCCCGCGCATGCGCAGTAGCACCCGCGCCCGCGCATGCGCAGTAGCCACCGCGCCCGCGCATGCGCCGTAGCCACCGCGCCCGCGCATGCGCCGTAGCCACCGCGCCCGCGCATGCGCAGTACACCCCACGCCCGCGCATGCGCAGTAGCCACCGCGCCCCCGCATGCGCAGTAGCCACCGCGCCCCCGCATGCGCAGTAGCCCCCGCGCCCGCGCATGCGCAGTAGCCCCCGCGCCCGCGCATGTGCCGTAGCCACCGCGCCCGCGCATGCGCAGTAGCCACCGCGCCCGCGCATGCGCGGTAGCCACCGCGCCCGTGCGGGCGTGCCGAGTGGGGGCTCCGCGCAGAGGGGCAGCGCGCCCGCGCATGATGCGCAGAGGTTTCTTTCGGACCTGGGCTGCATTTCCATCCCCCGCTCTGGGAGTCACCCGGTGCGTTAGGAGCGAGCCGATCCCGCTCCCTGAGACACAAGGGCTTGCTCGAGGAGACTGTTCCTGTTCCTCTCTTCCAGCCACTCTGCTCTCCCCAAAACACCCATTTCCTCGGAGCTCCTCTGCAACTGCATTTCCATGGACCCAGGGCTCCAGAAGCTGCAGAGTCGTGCAATGGGGTTTTTTTGGGAAGGGACCTTAAGCTCTTGCACTTCCACCTCTGTCATGAGAATCTCAGGGCTCTAAGACTCACAGAACCATTTGGGCTTGGAAGGACCTTCAAGCTCATCCAGTGCCAGCGCTGCCACGGGCAGGGACACCTCCCACTGTCCCGGGCTGCTCCCAGCCCCAGTGTGCAGCCTGGCCTGGAACATTCCAGGGCATCCAGGGGCAAATCCCCCTCTCTGGGCAGACAGAAGGAGCTAAACCTGGCTATTCCTGAGGGAGTGATGGCAGCACAGCCGAGTCCTGCATCCCTGATTCCCACGGGGAATCTCCATGTCCTTCCTGCTATGGGATCCAGGAGTTGCAGTAGGATTTTTGTGTTTGGTGCTGCATTCCCAGCATGGGCAGAAGCTGTCACGCTCGGAAACACAGCCAGTGTGACAAGGTTTTGCTCCCTTTCTGCTTTGTTTTTGCTGTGTTTTGTTTCTCTCGACAGCTGGCTTAGAACTTGTGTGTTGCTGTTTAGACATCAAGCTTTGGGGCTGAGGTTTTTTTATTCCCAAGTGCTTGCTGGCAGTAAAAATACACTTCACATCTGCAGTGTGTGCACGTGGCTTGGGCTGTGGATTCACACTTCTGGGGCAAAAAGAAGTCCCTTCACACCTGTGCTGCTGGTGGTGTCCCCTGTGAGAAGTTTGGTGGCTCGTTTGTGGCTCTCTCAGTTGTTCCCTTTCACAGAGCTCGGCATTTCTCCCCTTTTCAGTTTCATCCTGCAGAGCTTCGTTCCTGCTGCCGCAGCGTGTTCTGAACCCTCCGCTCGCAGCCTGGGGGTGCCTTTTGTGCTGCTCCTCCGTGGGGCTGCCTTGAGAGCGGAATCAAGGTTGGAAAAGACCTCGGAGATCACTGAGTGCAACCAGCACCAGCACGGCCGGCGCTGACCACGTCCGCCCATGCCACAGCCACAGGTGTTGGAGCACTCCCAGGGGTGGGCACTCCAAACCTCCCTGGGCAGCTGTGCCAAGGCCTGAGCGCCCTTTCCATGGAGGAATTTCCCCAATATCCACCCTGAGCCTCCCCTGGCCCAGCCTGAGGCCGTTCCCTCTCCTCCTGTCCCTGTTCCCTGCGAGCAGAGCCCGACCCCCCCGGCTGCTCCCTCCTGTCAGGGACTTGTCCAGAGCCACAAGGTCCCCCCTGAGCCTCCTTTGCTCCGGGCTGTGCCCCTTTCCCAGCTCTCTCAGGAACTCTCCAGCCCCTTGCCAGCTCCGTTCCCTTGCCTGGACTCGCTCCAGCCCCTCCGTGTCCCTCTTGTCCCAGAGGTGCTGCCAGCACTGCAGGTGCCCCAGCAGTGCCAGCACAGGGACGGGCCCAGCGCCCCGCGCATGCGCAGTGGGGGGTGAGGGGGGCCCAGTTCTCCCGCGCATGCGCAGTGGTGTGGGGGTAGGGCCAGCGCGTCCGCGCATGCGCAGTAGCACCCGCGCCCCCGCATGCGCAGTAGCCACCGCGCCCGCGCATGCGCCGTAGCACCCGCGCCCGCGCATGCGCAGTAGCCCCCGCGCCCGCGCATGCGTAGTAGCACCCGCGCCCGCGCATGCGCCGTAGCCACCGCGCCCGCGCATGCGCCGTAGACCCCGCGCATGCGCAGTAGCACCCGCGCCCGCGCATGCGCAGTAGCCACCGCGCCCGCGCATGCGCCGTAGCCACCGCGCCCGCGCATGCGCCGTAGCCACCGCGCCCGCGCATGCGCAGTACACCCCACGCCCGCGCATGCGCAGTAGCCACCGCGCCCCCGCATGCGCAGTAGCCACCGCGCCCCCGCATGCGCAGTAGCCCCCGCGCCCGCGCATGCGCAGTAGCCCCCGCGCCCGCGCATGTGCCGTAGCCACCGCGCCCGCGCATGCGCAGTAGCCACCGCGCCCGCGCATGCGCAGTAGCCACCGCGCCCGTGCGGGCGTGCCGAGTGGGGGCTCCGCGCAGAGGGGCAGCGCGCCCGCGCATGATGCGCAGAGGTTTCTTTCGGACCTGGGCTGCATTTCCATCCCCCGCTCTGGGAGTCACCCGGTGCGTTAGGAGCGAGCCGATCCCGCTCCCTGAGACACAAGGGCTTGCTCGAGGAGACTGTTCCTGTTCCTCTCTTCCAGCCACTCTGCTCTCCCCAAAACACCCATTTCCTCGGAGCTCCTCTGCAACTGCATTTCCATGGACCCAGGGCTCCAGAAGCTGCAGAGTCGTGCAATGGGGTTTTTTTGGGAAGGGACCTTAAGCTCTTGCACTTCCACCTCTGTCATGAGAATCTCAGGGCTCTAAGACTCACAGAACCATTTGGGCTTGGAAGGACCTTCAAGCTCATCCAGTGCCAGCGCTGCCACGGGCAGGGACACCTCCCACTGTCCCGGGCTGCTCCCAGCCCCAGTGTGCAGCCTGGCCTGGAACATTCCAGGGCATCCAGGGGCAAATCCCCCTCTCTGGGCAGACAGAAGGAGCTAAACCTGGCTATTCCTGAGGGAGTGATGGCAGCACAGCCGAGTCCTGCATCCCTGATTCCCACGGGGAATCTCCATGTCCTTCCTGCTATGGGATCCAGGAGTTGCAGTAGGATTTTTGTGTTTGGTGCTGCATTCCCAGCATGGGCAGAAGCTGTCACGCTCGGAAACACAGCCAGTGTGACAAGGTTTTGCTCCCTTTCTGCTTTGTTTTTGCTGTGTTTTGTTTCTCTCGACAGCTGGCTTAGAACTTGTGTGTTGCTGTTTAGACATCAAGCTTTGGGGCTGAGGTTTTTTTATTCCCAAGTGCTTGCTGGCAGTAAAAATACACTTCACATCTGCAGTGTGTGCACGTGGCTTGGGCTGTGGATTCACACTTCTGGGGCAAAAAGAAGTCCCTTCACACCTGTGCTGCTGGTGGTGTCCCCTGTGAGAAGTTTGGTGGCTCGTTTGTGGCTCTCTCAGTTGTTCCCTTTCACAGAGCTCGGCATTTCTCCCCTTTTCAGTTTCATCCTGCAGAGCTTCGTTCCTGCTGCCGCAGCGTGTTCTGAACCCTCCGCTCGCAGCCTGGGGGTGCCTTTTGTGCTGCTCCTCCGTGGGGCTGCCTTGAGAGCGGAATCAAGGTTGGAAAAGACCTCGGAGATCACTGAGTGCAACCAGCACCAGCACGGCCGGCGCTGACCACGTCCGCCCATGCCACAGCCACAGGTGTTGGAGCACTCCCAGGGGTGGGCACTCCAAACCTCCCTGGGCAGCTGTGCCAAGGCCTGAGCGCCCTTTCCATGGAGGAATTTCCCCAATATCCACCCTGAGCCTCCCCTGGCCCAGCCTGAGGCCGTTCCCTCTCCTCCTGTCCCTGTTCCCTGCGAGCAGAGCCCGACCCCCCCGGCTGCTCCCTCCTGTCAGGGACTTGTCCAGAGCCACAAGGTCCCCCCTGAGCCTCCTTTGCTCCGGGCTGTGCCCCTTTCCCAGCTCTCTCAGGAACTCTCCAACCCCTTGCCAGCTCCGTTCCCTTGCCTGGACTGGCTCCAGCCCCTCCGTGTCCCTCTTGTCCCAGAGGTGCTGCCAGCACTGCAGGTGCCCCAGCAGTGCCAGCACAGGGACGGGCCCAGCGCCCCGCGCATGCGCAGTGGGGGGTGAGGGGGGCCCAGTTCTCCCGCGCATGCGCAGTAGCCACCGCGCCCGCGCATGCGCCGTAGCCACCGCGCCCGCGCATGCGCAGTAGCCACCGCGCCCGAGCATGCCCCGTAGCCACCGCGCCCGCGCATGCGCAGTAGCCACCGCGCCCGCGCATGCGCAGTAGCCACCGCGCCCGCGCATGCGCCGTAGCCCCCGCGCCCGCGCATGCGCAGTAGCCCCCGCGCCCGCGCATGCGCAGTAGCACCCGCGCCCGCGCATGCGCCGTAGCCACCGCGCCCGCGCATGCGCCGTAGACCCCGCGCATGCGCAGTAGCACGCGCGCCCGCGCATGCGCAGTAGCACGCGCGCCCGCGCATGCGCAGTAGCCACCGCGCCCGCGCATGCGCCGTAGCCACCGCGCCCGCGCATGCGCAGTACACCCCGCGCCCGCGCATGCGCAGTAGCCACCGCGCCCGCGCATGCGCCGTAGCCCCCGCGCCCGCGCATGCGCAGTAGCCCCCGCGCCCGCGCATGCGTAGTAGCACCCGCGCCCGCGCATGCGCCGTAGCCACCGCGCCCGCGCATGCGCCGTAGACCCCGCGCATGCGCAGTAGCACCCGCGCCCGCGCATGCGCAGTAGCCACCGCGCCCGCGCATGCGCCGTAGCCACCGCGCCCGCGCATGCGCCGTAGCCACCGCGCCCGCGCATGCGCAGTACACCCCACGCCCGCGCATGCGCAGTAGCCACCGCGCCCCCGCATGCGCAGTAGCCACCGCGCCCCCGCATGCGCAGTAGCCCCCGCGCCCGCGCATGCGCAGTAGCCCCCGCGCCCGCGCATGTGCCGTAGCCACCGCGCCCGCGCATGCGCCGTAGCGCCCGCGCCCGCGCATGCGCAGTAGCCCCCGCGCCCGCGCATGCGTAGTAGCCACCGCGCCCGAGCATGCGCAGTACACCCCGCGCCCGCGCATGCGCAGTAGCCACCGCGCCCGCGCATGCGCCGTAGCCCCCGCGCCCGCGCATGCGCAGTAGCCCCCGCGCCCGCGCATGCGCAGTAGCACCCGCGCCCGCGCATGCGCCGTAGCCACCGCGCCCGCGCATGCGCCGTAGACCCCGCGCATGCGCAGTAGCACGCGCGCCCGCGCATGCGCAGTAGCCACCGCGCTGGCGCATGCGCAGTAGCCACCGCGCCCGCGCATGCGCCGTAGCCACCGCGCCCGCGCATGCGCAGTACACCCCGCGCCCGCGCATGCGCAGTAGCCACCGCGCCCGCGCATGCGCCGTAGCCCCCGCGCCCGCGCATGCGCAGTAGCCCCCGCGCCCGCGCATGCGTAGTAGCACCCGCGCCCGCGCATGCGCCGTAGCCACCGCGCCCGCGCATGCGCCGTAGACCCCGCGCATGCGCGGTAGCACCCGCGCCCGCGCATGCGCAGTACACCCCGCGCCCGCGCATGCGCCGTAGCCACCGCGCCCGCGCATGCGCCGTAGCCACCGCGCCCGCGCATGCGCCGTAGACCCCGCGCATGCGCAGTAGCACGCGCGCCCGCGCATGCGCAGTAGCCACCGCGCTGGCGCATGCGCAGTAGCCACCGCGCCCGCGCATGCGCCGTAGCCACCGCGCCCGCGCATGCGCAGTACACCCCGCGCCCGCGCATGCGCAGTAGCCACCGCGCCCGCGCATGCGCAGTAGCCACCGCGCCCGCGCATGCGCCGTAGCCCCCGCGCCCGCGCATGCGTAGTAGCACCCGCGCCCGCGCATGCGCCGTAGCCACCGCGCCCGCGCATGCGCCGTAGACCCCGCGCATGCGCAGTAGCACCCGCGCCCGCGCATGCGCAGTACACCCCGCGCCCGCGCATGCGCCGTAGCCACCGCGCCCGCGCATGCGCCGTAGCCACCGCGCCCGCGCATGCGCAGTACACCCCACGCCCGCGCATGCGCAGTAGCCACCGCGCCCCCGCATGCGCGGTAGCCACCGCGCCCCCGCATGCGCAGTAGCCCCCGCGCCCGCGCATGCGCAGTAGCCCCCGCGCCCGCGCATGTGCCGTAGCCACCGCGCCCGCGCATGCGCAGTAGCCACCGCGCCCGCGCATGCGCGGTAGCCACCGCGCCCGTGCGGGCGTGCCGAGTGGGGGCTCCGCGCAGAGGGGCAGCGCGCCCGCGCATGATGCGCAGAGGTTTCTTTCGGACCTGGGCTGCATTTCCATCCCCCGCTCTGGGAGTCACCCGGTGCGTTAGGAGCGAGCCGATCCCGCTCCCTGAGACACAAGGGCTTGCTCGAGGAGACTGTTCCTGTTCCTCTCTTCCAGCCACTCTGCTCTCCCCAAAACACCCATTTCCTCGGAGCTCCTCTGCAACTGCATTTCCATGGACCCAGGGCTCCAGAAGCTGCAGAGTCGTGCAATGGGGTTTTTTTGGGAAGGGACCTTAAGCTCTTGCACTTCCACCTCTGTCATGAGAATCTCAGGGCTCTAAGACTCACAGAACCATTTGGGCTTGGAAGGACCTTCAAGCTCATCCAGTGCCAGCGCTGCCACGGGCAGGGACACCTCCCACTGTCCCGGGCTGCTCCCAGCCCCAGTGTGCAGCCTGGCCTGGAACATTCCAGGGCATCCAGGGGCAAATCCCCCTCTCTGGGCAGACAGAAGGAGCTAAACCTGGCTATTCCTGAGGGAGTGATGGCAGCACAGCCGAGTCCTGCATCCCTGATTCCCACGGGGAATCTCCATGTCCTTCCTGCTATGGGATCCAGGAGTTGCAGTAGGATTTTTGTGTTTGGTGCTGCATTCCCAGCATGGGCAGAAGCTGTCACGCTCGGAAACACAGCCAGTGTGACAAGGTTTTGCTCCCTTTCTGCTTTGTTTTTGCTGTGTTTTGTTTCTCTCGACAGCTGGCTTAGAACTTGTGTGTTGCTGTTTAGACATCAAGCTTTGGGGCTGAGGTTTTTTTATTCCCAAGTGCTTGCTGGCAGTAAAAATACACTTCACATCTGCAGTGTGTGCACGTGGCTTGGGCTGTGGATTCACACTTCTGGGGCAAAAAGAAGTCCCTTCACACCTGTGCTGCTGGTGGTGTCCCCTGTGAGAAGTTTGGTGGCTCGTTTGTGGCTCTCTCAGTTGTTCCCTTTCACAGAGCTCGGCATTTCTCCCCTTTTCAGTTTCATCCTGCAGAGCTTCGTTCCTGCTGCCGCAGCGTGTTCTGAACCCTCCGCTCGCAGCCTGGGGGTGCCTTTTGTGCTGCTCCTCCGTGGGGCTGCCTTGAGAGCGGAATCAAGGTTGGAAAAGACCTCGGAGATCACTGAGTGCAACCAGCACCAGCACGGCCGGCGCTGACCACGTCCGCCCATGCCACAGCCACAGGTGTTGGAGCACTCCCAGGGGTGGGCACTCCAAACCTCCCTGGGCAGCTGTGCCAAGGCCTGAGCGCCCTTTCCATGGAGGAATTTCCCCAATATCCACCCTGAGCCTCCCCTGGCCCAGCCTGAGGCCGTTCCCTCTCCTCCTGTCCCTGTTCCCTGCGAGCAGAGCCCGACCCCCCCGGCTGCTCCCTCCTGTCAGGGACTTGTCCAGAGCCACAAGGTCCCCCCTGAGCCTCCTTTGCTCCGGGCTGTGCCCCTTTCCCAGCTCTCTCAGGAACTCTCCAACCCCTTGCCAGCTCCGTTCCCTTGCCTGGACTGGCTCCAGCCCCTCCGTGTCCCTCTTGTCCCAGAGGTGCTGCCAGCACTGCAGGTGCCCCAGCAGTGCCAGCACAGGGACGGGCCCAGCGCCCCGCGCATGCGCAGTGGGGGGTGAGGGGGGCCCAGTTCTCCCGCGCATGCGCAGTAGCCACCGCGCCCGCGCATGCGCCGTAGCCACCGCGCCCGCGCATGCGCCGTAGCCACCGCGCCCGCGCATGCGCCGTAGCCACCGCGCCCGCGCATGCGCCGTAGCCACCGCGCCCGCGCATGCGCAGTACACCCCACGCCCGCGCATGCGCAGTAGCCACCGCGCCCCCGCATGCGCAGTAGCCACCGCGCCCCCGCATGCGCAGTAGCCCCCGCGCCCGCGCATGCGCAGTAGCCCCCGCGCCCGCGCATGTGCCGTAGCCACCGCGCCCGCGCATGCGCCGTAGCGCCCGCGCCCGCGCATGCGCAGTAGCCCCCGCGCCCGCGCATGCGTAGTAGCCACCGCGCCCGAGCATGCGCAGTACACCCCGCGCCCGCGCATGCGCAGTAGCCACCGCGCCCGCGCATGCGCCGTAGCCCCCGCGCCCGCGCATGCGCAGTAGCCCCCGCGCCCGCGCATGCGCAGTAGCACCCGCGCCCGCGCATGCGCCGTAGCCACCGCGCCCGCGCATGCGCCGTAGACCCCGCGCATGCGCAGTAGCACGCGCGCCCGCGCATGCGCGGTAGCCACCGCGCAGGCGCATGCGCAGTAGCCACCGCGCCCGCGCATGCGCCGTAGCCACCGCGCCCGCGCATGCGCAGTACACCCCGCGCCCGCGCATGCGCAGTAGCCACCGCGCCCGCGCATGCGCCGTAGCCCCCGCGCCCGCGCATGCGCAGTAGCCCCCGCGCCCGCGCATGCGTAGTAGCACCCGCGCCCGCGCATGCGCCGTAGCCACCGCGCCCGCGCATGCGCCGTAGACCCCGCGCATGCGCAGTAGCACCCGCGCCCGCGCATGCGCAGTAGCCACCGCGCCCGCGCATGCGCCGTAGCCACCGCGCCCGCGCATGCGCCGTAGCCACCGCGCCCGCGCATGCGCAGTACACCCCACGCCCGCGCATGCGCAGTAGCCACCGCGCCCCCGCATGCGCAGTAGCCACCGCGCCCCCGCATGCGCAGTAGCCCCCGCGCCCGCGCATGCGCAGTAGCCCCCGCGCCCGCGCATGTGCCGTAGCCACCGCGCCCGCGCATGCGCAGTAGCCACCGCGCCCGCGCATGCGCGGTAGCCACCGCGCCCGTGCGGGCGTGCCGAGTGGGGGCTCCGCGCAGAGGGGCAGCGCGCCCGCGCATGATGCGCAGAGGTTTCTTTCGGACCTGGGCTGCATTTCCATCCCCCGCTCTGGGAGTCACCCGGTGCGTTAGGAGCGAGCCGATCCCGCTCCCTGAGACACAAGGGCTTGCTCGAGGAGACTGTTCCTGTTCCTCTCTTCCAGCCACTCTGCTCTCCCCAAAACACCCATTTCCTCGGAGCTCCTCTGCAACTGCATTTCCATGGACCCAGGGCTCCAGAAGCTGCAGAGTCGTGCAATGGGGTTTTTTTGGGAAGGGACCTTAAGCTCTTGCACTTCCACCTCTGTCATGAGAATCTCAGGGCTCTAAGACTCACAGAACCATTTGGGCTTGGAAGGACCTTCAAGCTCATCCAGTGCCAGCGCTGCCACGGGCAGGGACACCTCCCACTGTCCCGGGCTGCTCCCAGCCCCAGTGTGCAGCCTGGCCTGGAACATTCCAGGGCATCCAGGGGCAAATCCCCCTCTCTGGGCAGACAGAAGGAGCTAAACCTGGCTATTCCTGAGGGAGTGATGGCAGCACAGCCGAGTCCTGCATCCCTGATTCCCACGGGGAATCTCCATGTCCTTCCTGCTATGGGATCCAGGAGTTGCAGTAGGATTTTTGTGTTTGGTGCTGCATTCCCAGCATGGCAGAAGCTGTCACGCTCGGAAACACAGCCAGTGTGACAAGGTTTTGCTCCCTTTCTGCTTTGTTTTTGCTGTGTTTTGTTTCTCTCGACAGCTGGCTTAGAACTTGTGTGTTGCTGTTTAGACATCAAGCTTTGGGGCTGAGGTTTTTTTATTCCCAAGTGCTTGCTGGCAGTAAAAATACACTTCACATCTGCAGTGTGTGCACGTGGCTTGGGCTGTGGATTCACACTTCTGGGGCAAAAAGAAGTCCCTTCACACCTGTGCTGCTGGTGGTGTCCCCTGTGAGAAGTTTGGTGGCTCGTTTGTGGCTCTCTCAGTTGTTCCCTTTCACAGAGCTCGGCATTTCTCCCCTTTTCAGTTTCATCCTGCAGAGCTTCGTTCCTGCTGCCGCAGCGTGTTCTGAACCCTCCGCTCGCAGCCTGGGGGTGCCTTTTGTGCTGCTCCTCCGTGGGGCTGCCTTGAGAGCGGAATCAAGGTTGGAAAAGACCTCGGAGATCACTGAGTGCAACCAGCACCAGCACGGCCGGCGCTGACCACGTCCGCCCATGCCACAGCCACAGGTGTTGGAGCACTCCCAGGGGTGGGCACTCCAAACCTCCCTGGGCAGCTGTGCCAAGGCCTGAGCGCCCTTTCCATGGAGGAATTTCCCCAATATCCACCCTGAGCCTCCCCTGGCCCAGCCTGAGGCCGTTCCCTCTCCTCCTGTCCCTGTTCCCTGCGAGCAGAGCCCGACCCCCCCGGCTGCTCCCTCCTGTCAGGGACTTGTCCAGAGCCACAAGGTCCCCCCTGAGCCTCCTTTGCTCCGGGCTGTGCCCCTTTCCCAGCTCTCTCAGGAACTCTCCAGCCCCTTGCCAGCTCCGTTCCCTTGCCTGGACTCGCTCCAGCCCCTCCGTGTCCCTCTTGTCCCAGAGGTGCTGCCAGCACTGCAGGTGCCCCAGCAGTGCCAGCACAGGGACGGGCCCAGCGCCCCGCGCATGCGCAGTGGGGGGTGAGGGGGGCCCAGTTCTCCCGCGCATGCGCAGTGGTGTGGGGGTAGGGCCACCGCGCCCGCGCATGCGCCGTAGACCCCGCGCCCGCGCATGCGCAGTAGTCCCCGCGCCCGCGCATGCGCAGTAGCACCCGCGCCCGCGCATGCGCAGTAGCCACCGCGCCCGCGCATGCGCCGTAGCCACCGCGCCCGCGCATGCGCAGTAGCACCCGCGCCCGCGCATGCGCAGTAGCCACCGCGCCCGCGCATGCGCCGTAGCCCCCGCGCCCGCGCATGCGCAGTAGCCCCCGCGCCCGCGCATGCGTAGTAGCACCCGCGCCCGCGCATGCGCCGTAGCCACCGCGCCCGCGCATGCGCCGTAGACCCCGCGCATGCGCAGTAGCACCCGCGCCCGCGCATGCGCAGTAGCCACCGCGCCCGCGCATGCGCCGTAGCCACCGCGCCCGCGCATGCGCCGTAGCCACCGCGCCCGCGCATGCGCAGTAGCCACCGCGCCCGAGCATGCCCCGTAGCCACCGCGCCCGCGCATGCGCCGTAGCCACCGAGCCCGCGCATGCGCAGTACACCCCGCGCCCGCGCATGCGCAGTAGCCACCGCGCCCGCGCATGCGCCGTAGCCCCCGCGCCCGCGCATGCGCAGTAGCCACCGCGCCCGGGCATGCGCAGTAGCCACCGCGCCCGCGCATGCGCCGTAGACCCCGCGCCCGCGCATGCGCAGTAGCCACCGCGACCGCGCATGCGTAGTAGCACCCGATCCCGCGCATGCGCCGTAGCCACCGCGCCCGCGCATGCGCCGTAGCCACGGCGCCCGCGCATGCGCCGTAGCCCCCGCGCCCGCGCATGCGCAGTAGCCACCGGGCCCGCGCATGCGCAGTATCCCCCGCGCCCGCGCAAGCGCCGTAACCCCCGCGCCCGCGCATGCGCCGGACCAGCCGCGCCCGCGCATGCGCAGTAGCCCCCGCGCCCGCGCATGCGCCGTAGACCCCGCGCCCGCGCATGCGCCGTAGCCACCGCGCCCACGCCCGAGCATGCGCCGTAGCCCCCGCGCCCGCGCATGCGCCGTAGCCACCGCGCCCGCGCATGCGCCGTAGCCCCCGCGCCCGCGCATGCGCAGTAGCCACTTCGCCCGCGCATGCGCCGTAGCCACCGCGCCCGCGCATGCGCAGTAGCCCACACCCTCGCGCATGCGCAGTAGCCACCGCGCCCGCGCATGCGCCGCAGCCACCGCGCCCGCGCATGCGCCGTAGCCCCCGCGCCCGCGCATGCGCAGTAGCCACCGCGCCCGCGCATGCGTAGTAGCACCCGATCCCGCGCATGCGCCGTAGCCCCCGCGCCCGCGCATGCGCCGTAGCCACCGCGCCCGCGCATGCGCAGTAGCCCCCGCGCCCGCGCATGCGCAGTAGCACCCGCGCCCGCGCATGCGCCGTAGCCACCGCGCCCGCGCATGCGCCGTAGACCCCGCGCATGCGCAGTAGCACGCGCGCCCGCGCATGCGCAGTAGCCACCGCGCTGGCGCATGCGCAGTAGCCACCGCGCCCGCGCATGCGCCGTAGCCACCGCGCCCGCGCATGCGCAGTACACCCCGCGCCCGCGCATGCGCAGTAGCCACCGGGCCCGCGCATGCGCCGTAGCCACCGCGCCCGCGCATGCGCAGTAGCCCCCGCGCCCGCGCATGCGTAGTAGCACCCGCGCCCGCGCATGCGCCGTAGCACCCGCGCCCGCGCATGCGCCGTAGACCCCGCGCATGCGCAGTAGCACCCGCGCCCGCGCATGCGCAGTAGCCACCGCGCCCGCGCATGCGCCGTAGCCACCGCGCCCGCGCATGCGCCGTAGCCACCGCGCCCGCGCATGCGCAGTACACCCCACGCCCGCGCATGCGCAGTAGCCACCGCGCCCCCGCATGCGCAGTAGCCACCGCGCCCCCGCATGCGCAGTAGCCCCCGCGCCCGCGCATGCGCAGTAGCCCCCGCGCCCGCGCATGTGCCGTAGCCACCGCGCCCGCGCATGCGCAGTAGCCACCGCGCCCGCGCATGCGCAGTAGCCACCGCGCCCGTGCGGGCGTGCCGAGTGGGGGCTCCGCGCAGAGGGGCAGCGCGCCCGCGCATGATGCGCAGAGGTTTCTTTCGGACCTGGGCTGCATTTCCATCCCCCGCTCTGGGAGTCACCCGGTGCGTTAGGAGCGAGCCGATCCCGCTCCCTGAGACACAAGGGCTTGCTCGAGGAGACTGTTCCTGTTCCTCTCTTCCAGCCACTCTGCTCTCCCCAAAACACCCATTTCCTCGGAGCTCCTCTGCAACTGCATTTCCATGGACCCAGGGCTCCAGAAGCTGCAGAGTCGTGCAATGGGGTTTTTTTGGGAAGGGACCTTAAGCTCTTGCACTTCCACCTCTGTCATGAGAATCTCAGGGCTCTAAGACTCACAGAACCATTTGGGCTTGGAAGGACCTTCAAGCTCATCCAGTGCCAGCGCTGCCACGGGCAGGGACACCTCCCACTGTCCCGGGCTGCTCCCAGCCCCAGTGTGCAGCCTGGCCTGGAACATTCCAGGGCATCCAGGGGCAAATCCCCCTCTCTGGGCAGACAGAAGGAGCTAAACCTGGCTATTCCTGAGGGAGTGATGGCAGCACAGCCGAGTCCTGCATCCCTGATTCCCACGGGGAATCTCCATGTCCTTCCTGCTATGGGATCCAGGAGTTGCAGTAGGATTTTTGTGTTTGGTGCTGCATTCCCAGCATGGCAGAAGCTGTCACGCTCGGAAACACAGCCAGTGTGACAAGGTTTTGCTCCCTTTCTGCTTTGTTTTTGCTGTGTTTTGTTTCTCTCGACAGCTGGCTTAGAACTTGTGTGTTGCTGTTTAGACATCAAGCTTTGGGGCTGAGGTTTTTTTATTCCCAAGTGCTTGCTGGCAGTAAAAATACACTTCACATCTGCAGTGTGTGCACGTGGCTTGGGCTGTGGATTCACACTTCTGGGGCAAAAAGAAGTCCCTTCACACCTGTGCTGCTGGTGGTGTCCCCTGTGAGAAGTTTGGTGGCTCGTTTGTGGCTCTCTCAGTTGTTCCCTTTCACAGAGCTCGGCATTTCTCCCCTTTTCAGTTTCATCCTGCAGAGCTTCGTTCCTGCTGCCGCAGCGTGTTCTGAACCCTCCGCTCGCAGCCTGGGGGTGCCTTTTGTGCTGCTCCTCCGTGGGGCTGCCTTGAGAGCGGAATCAAGGTTGGAAAAGACCTCGGAGATCACTGAGTGCAACCAGCACCAGCACGGCCGGCGCTGACCACGTCCGCCCATGCCACAGCCACAGGTGTTGGAGCACTCCCAGGGGTGGGCACTCCAAACCTCCCTGGGCAGCTGTGCCAAGGCCTGAGCGCCCTTTCCATGGAGGAATTTCCCCAATATCCACCCTGAGCCTCCCCTGGCCCAGCCTGAGGCCGTTCCCTCTCCTCCTGTCCCTGTTCCCTGCGAGCAGAGCCCGACCCCCCCGGCTGCTCCCTCCTGTCAGGGACTTGTCCAGAGCCACAAGGTCCCCCCTGAGCCTCCTTTGCTCCGGGCTGTGCCCCTTTCCCAGCTCTCTCAGGAACTCTCCAACCCCTTGCCAGCTCCGTTCCCTTGCCTGGACTGGCTCCAGCCCCTCCGTGTCCCTCTTGTCCCAGAGGTGCTGCCAGCACTGCAGGTGCCCCAGCAGTGCCAGCACAGGGACGGGCCCAGCGCCCCGCGCATGCGCAGTGGGGGGTGAGGGGGGCCCAGTTGTCCCGCGCATGCGCAGTGGTGTGGGGGTAGGGCCAGCGCGTCCGCGCATGCGTAGTAGCACCCGCGCCCGCGCATTCGCAGTAGCCACCGCGCCCGCGCATGCGCCGTAGCCCCCGCGCCCGCGCATGCGCAGTAGCCCCCGCGCCCGCGCATGCGTAGTAGCCCCCGCGCCCGCGCATGCGCCGTAGCCACCGCGCCCGCGCATGCGCCGTAGACCCCGCGCATGCGCAGTAGCACCCGCGCCCGCGCATGCGCAGTAGCCACCGCGCCCGCGCATGCGCCGTAGCCACCGCGCCCGCGCATGCGCCGTAGACCCCGCGCCCGCGCATGCGCCGTAGCCACCGCGCCCACGCCCGAGCATGCGCCGTAGCCCCCGCGCCCGCGCATGCGCAGTAGCCACCGCGCCCGCGCATGCGCCGTAGCCCCCGCGCCCGCGCATGCGCAGTAGCCCCCGCGCCCGCGCATGCGTAGTAGCACCCGCGCCCGCGCATGCGCCGTAGCCACCGCGCCCGCGCATGCGCCGTAGACCCCGCGCATGCGCAGTAGCACCCGCGCCCGCGCATGCGCAGTAGCCACCGCGCCCGCGCATGCGCCGTAGCCACCGCGCCCGCGCATGCGCCGTAGCCACCGCGCCCGCGCATGCGCCGTAGCCAGCGCGCCCGCGCATGCGCCGTAGCCCCCGCGCCCGCGCATGCGTAGTAGCACCCGCGCCCGCGCATGCGCCGTAGCCACCGCGCCCGCGCATGCGCCGTAGACCCCGCGCATGCGCAGTAGCCACCGCGCCCGCGCATGCGCCGTAGCCACCGCGCCCGCGCATGCGCAGTACACCCCGCGCCCGCGCATGCCCCGTAGCCACCGCGCCCGCGCATGCGCCGTAGCCCCCGCGCCCGCGCATGCGTAGTAGCACCCGCGCCCGCGCATGCGCCGTAGCCACCGCGCCCGCGCATGCGCCGTAGACCCCGCGCATGCGCAGTACCACGCGCGCCCGCGCATGCGCAGTAGCCACCGCGCCCGCGCATGCGCGGTAGCCACCGCGCCCGCGCATGCGCCGTAGCCACCGCGCCCGCGCATGCGCAGTACACCCCACGCCCGCGCATGCGCAGTAGCCACCGCGCCCCCGCATGCGCAGTAGCCACCGCGCCCCCGCATGCGCAGTAGCCCCCGCGCCCGCGCATGCGCAGTAGCCCCCGCGCCCGCGCATGCGCAGTAGCCACCGCGCCCGCGCATGCGCCGTAGCCACCGCGCCCGCGCATGCGCAGTAGCCACCGCGCCCGCGCATGTGCCGTAGCCACCGCGCCCGCGCATGCGCAGTAGCCACCGCGCCCGCGCATGCGCAGTAGCCCCCGCGCCCGCGCATGCGCAGTAGCCACCGCGCCCGCGCATGCGCCGTAGCCACCGCGCCCGCGCATGCGCCGTAGCCACCGCCCCCGCGCATGCGCAGTAGCCACCGCGCCCCCGCATGCGCAGTAGCCCCCGCGCCCGCGCATGCGCAGTAGCCCCCGCGCCCGCGCATGTGCCGTAGCCACCGCGCCCGCGCATGCGCAGTAGCCACCGCGCCCGCGCATGCGCAGTAGCCACCGCGCCCGTGCGGGCGTGCCGAGTGGGGGCTCCGCGCAGAGGGGCAGCGCGCCCGCGCATGATGCGCAGAGGTTTCTTTCGGACCTGGGCTGCATTTCCATCCCCCGCTCTGGGAGTCACCCGGTGCGTTAGGAGCGAGCCGATCCCGCTCCCTGAGACACAAGGGCTTGCTCGAGGAGACTGTTCCTGTTCCTCTCTTCCAGCCACTCTGCTCTCCCCAAAACACCCATTTCCTCGGAGCTCCTCTGCAACTGCATTTCCATGGACCCAGGGCTCCAGAAGCTGCAGAGTCGTGCAATGGGGTTTTTTTGGGAAGGGACCTTAAGCTCTTGCACTTCCACCTCTGTCATGAGAATCTCAGGGCTCTAAGACTCACAGAACCATTTGGGCTTGGAAGGACCTTCAAGCTCATCCAGTGCCAGCGCTGCCACGGGCAGGGACACCTCCCACTGTCCCGGGCTGCTCCCAGCCCCAGTGTGCAGCCTGGCCTGGAACATTCCAGGGCATCCAGGGGCAAATCCCCCTCTCTGGGCAGACAGAAGGAGCTAAACCTGGCTATTCCTGAGGGAGTGATGGCAGCACAGCCGAGTCCTGCATCCCTGATTCCCACGGGGAATCTCCATGTCCTTCCTGCTATGGGATCCAGGAGTTGCAGTAGGATTTTTGTGTTTGGTGCTGCATTCCCAGCATGGGCAGAAGCTGTCACGCTCGGAAACACAGCCAGTGTGACAAGGTTTTGCTCCCTTTCTGCTTTGTTTTTGCTGTGTTTTGTTTCTCTCGACAGCTGGCTTAGAACTTGTGTGTTGCTGTTTAGACATCAAGCTTTGGGGCTGAGGTTTTTTTATTCCCAAGTGCTTGCTGGCAGTAAAAATACACTTCACATCTGCAGTGTGTGCACGTGGCTTGGGCTGTGGATTCACACTTCTGGGGCAAAAAGAAGTCCCTTCACACCTGTGCTGCTGGTGGTGTCCCCTGTGAGAAGTTTGGTGGCTCGTTTGTGGCTCTCTCAGTTGTTCCCTTTCACAGAGCTCGGCATTTCTCCCCTTTTCAGTTTCATCCTGCAGAGCTTCGTTCCTGCTGCCGCAGCGTGTTCTGAACCCTCCGCTCGCAGCCTGGGGGTGCCTTTTGTGCTGCTCCTCCGTGGGGCTGCCTTGAGAGCGGAATCAAGGTTGGAAAAGACCTCGGAGATCACTGAGTGCAACCAGCACCAGCACGGCCGGCGCTGACCACGTCCGCCCATGCCACAGCCACAGGTGTTGGAGCACTCCCAGGGGTGGGCACTCCAAACCTCCCTGGGCAGCTGTGCCAAGGCCTGAGCGCCCTTTCCATGGAGGAATTTCCCCAATATCCACCCTGAGCCTCCCCTGGCCCAGCCTGAGGCCGTTCCCTCTCCTCCTGTCCCTGTTCCCTGCGAGCAGAGCCCGACCCCCCCGGCTGCTCCCTCCTGTCAGGGACTTGTCCAGAGCCACAAGGTCCCCCCTGAGCCTCCTTTGCTCCGGGCTGTGCCCCTTTCCCAGCTCTCTCAGGAACTCTCCAGCCCCTTGCCAGCTCCGTTCCCTTGCCTGGACTCGCTCCAGCCCCTCCGTGTCCCTCTTGTCCCAGAGGTGCTGCCAGCACTGCAGGTGCCCCAGCAGTGCCAGCACAGGGACGGGCCCAGCGCCCCGCGCATGCGCAGTGGGGGGTGAGGGGGGCCCAGTTCTCCCGCGCATGCGCAGTGGTGTGGGGGTAGGGCCAGCGCGTCCGCGCATGCGTAGTAGCACCCGCGCCCGCGCATGCGCAGTAGCCACCGCGCCCGCGCATGCGCCGTAGCCCCCGCGCCCGCGCATGCGCAGTAGCCCCCGCGCCCGCGCATGCGTAGTAGCACCCGCGCCCGCGCATGCGCCGTAGACCCCGCGCATGCGCAGTAGCACCCGCGCCCGCGCATGCGCAGTAGCCACCGCGCCCGCGCATGCGCCGTAGCCACCGCGCCCGCGCATGCGCCGTAGCCACCGCGCCCGCGCATGCGCAGTACACCCCACGCCCGCGCATGCGCAGTAGCCACCGCGCCCCCGCATGCGCAGTAGCCACCGCGCCCCCGCATGCGCAGTAGCCCCCGCGCCCGCGCATGCGCAGTAGCCCCCGCGCCCGCGCATGTGCCGTAGCCACCGCGCCCGCGCATGCGCAGTAGCCACCGCGCCCGCGCATGCGCGGTAGCCACCGCGCCCGTGCGGGCGTGCCGAGTGGGGGCTCCGCGCAGAGGGGCAGCGCGCCCGCGCATGATGCGCAGAGGTTTCTTTCGGACCTGGGCTGCATTTCCATCCCCCGCTCTGGGAGTCACCCGGTGCGTTAGGAGCGAGCCGATCCCGCTCCCTGAGACACAAGGGCTTGCTCGAGGAGACTGTTCCTGTTCCTCTCTTCCAGCCACTCTGCTCTCCCCAAAACACCCATTTCCTCGGAGCTCCTCTGCAACTGCATTTCCATGGACCCAGGGCTCCAGAAGCTGCAGAGTCGTGCAATGGGGTTTTTTTGGGAAGGGACCTTAAGCTCTTGCACTTCCACCTCTGTCATGAGAATCTCAGGGCTCTAAGACTCACAGAACCATTTGGGCTTGGAAGGACCTTCAAGCTCATCCAGTGCCAGCGCTGCCACGGGCAGGGACACCTCCCACTGTCCCGGGCTGCTCCCAGCCCCAGTGTGCAGCCTGGCCTGGAACATTCCAGGGCATCCAGGGGCAAATCCCCCTCTCTGGGCAGACAGAAGGAGCTAAACCTGGCTATTCCTGAGGGAGTGATGGCAGCACAGCCGAGTCCTGCATCCCTGATTCCCACGGGGAATCTCCATGTCCTTCCTGCTATGGGATCCAGGAGTTGCAGTAGGATTTTTGTGTTTGGTGCTGCATTCCCAGCATGGGCAGAAGCTGTCACGCTCGGAAACACAGCCAGTGTGACAAGGTTTTGCTCCCTTTCTGCTTTGTTTTTGCTGTGTTTTGTTTCTCTCGACAGCTGGCTTAGAACTTGTGTGTTGCTGTTTAGACATCAAGCTTTGGGGCTGAGGTTTTTTTATTCCCAAGTGCTTGCTGGCAGTAAAAATACACTTCACATCTGCAGTGTGTGCACGTGGCTTGGGCTGTGGATTCACACTTCTGGGGCAAAAAGAAGTCCCTTCACACCTGTGCTGCTGGTGGTGTCCCCTGTGAGAAGTTTGGTGGCTCGTTTGTGGCTCTCTCAGTTGTTCCCTTTCACAGAGCTCGGCATTTCTCCCCTTTTCAGTTTCATCCTGCAGAGCTTCGTTCCTGCTGCCGCAGCGTGTTCTGAACCCTCCGCTCGCAGCCTGGGGGTGCCTTTTGTGCTGCTCCTCCGTGGGGCTGCCTTGAGAGCGGAATCAAGGTTGGAAAAGACCTCGGAGATCACTGAGTGCAACCAGCACCAGCACGGCCGGCGCTGACCACGTCCGCCCATGCCACAGCCACAGGTGTTGGAGCACTCCCAGGGGTGGGCACTCCAAACCTCCCTGGGCAGCTGTGCCAAGGCCTGAGCGCCCTTTCCATGGAGGAATTTCCCCAATATCCACCCTGAGCCTCCCCTGGCCCAGCCTGAGGCCGTTCCCTCTCCTCCTGTCCCTGTTCCCTGCGAGCAGAGCCCGACCCCCCCGGCTGCTCCCTCCTGTCAGGGACTTGTCCAGAGCCACAAGGTCCCCCCTGAGCCTCCTTTGCTCCGGGCTGTGCCCCTTTCCCAGCTCTCTCAGGAACTCTCCAACCCCTTGCCAGCTCCGTTCCCTTGCCTGGACTCGCTCCAGCCCCTCCGTGTCCCTCTTGTCCCAGAGGTGCTGCCAGCACTGCAGGTGCCCCAGCAGTGCCAGCACAGGGACGGGCCCAGCGCCCCGCGCATGCGCAGTGGGGGGTGAGGGGGGCCCAGTTCTCCCGCGCATGCGCAGTAGCCACCGCGCCCGCGCATGCGCCGTAGCCACCGCGCCCGCGCATGCGCAGTAGCCACCGCGCCCGAGCATGCCCCGTAGCCACCGCGCCCGCGCATGCGCAGTAGCCACCGCGCCCGCGCATGCGCCGTAGCCCCCGCGCCCGCGCATGCGCAGTAGCCCCCGCGCCCGCGCATGCGTAGTAGCCACCGCGCCCGCGCATGCGCAGTACACCCCGCGCCCGCGCATGCGCAGTAGCCACCGCGCCCGCGCATGCGCCGTAGCCACCGCGCCCGCGCATGCGCAGTACACCCCGCGCCCGCGCATGCGCAGTAGCCACCGCGCCCGCGCATGCGCCGTAGCCCCCGCGCCCGCGCATGCGCAGTAGCCACCGCGCCCGCGCATGCGTAGTAGCACCCGCGCCCGCGCATGCGCAGTAGCCACCGCGCCCGCGCATGCGCCGTAGACCCCGCGCATGCGCAGTAGCACCCGCGCCCGCGCATGCGCAGTAGCCACCGCGCCCGCGCATGCGCCGTAGCCACCGCGCCCGCGCATGCGCCGTAGCCACCGCGCCCGCGCATGCGCAGTACACCCCACGCCCGCGCATGCGCAGTAGCCACCGCGCCCCCGCATGCGCAGTAGCCACCGCGCCCCCGCATGCGCAGTAGCCCCCGCGCCCGCGCATGCGCAGTAGCCCCCGCGCCCGCGCATGTGCCGTAGCCACCGCGCCCGCGCATGCGCCGTAGCGCCCGCGCCCGCGCATGCGCAGTAGCCCCCGCGCCCGCGCATGCGTAGTAGCCACCGCGCCCGAGCATGCGCAGTACACCCCGCACCCGCGCATGCGCAGTAGCCACCGCGCCCGCGCATGCGCCGTAGCCCCCGCGCCCGCGCATGCGCAGTAGCCCCCGCGCCCGCGCATGCGCAGTAGCACCCGCGCCCGCGCATGCGCCGTAGCCACCGCGCCCGCGCATGCGCCGTAGACCCCGCGCATGCGCAGTAGCACGCGCGCCCGCGCATGCGCAGTAGCCACCGCGCTGGCGCATGCGCAGTAGCCACCGCGCCCGCGCATGCGCCGTAGCCACCGCGCCCGCGCATGCGCCGTACACCCCGCGCCCGCGCATGCGCAGTACACCCCGCGCCCGCGCATGCGCCGTAGCCACCGCGCCCGCGCATGCGCAGTAGCCCCCGCGCCCGCGCATGCGTAGTAGCACCCGCGCCCGCGCATGCGCCGTAGCCACCGCGCCCGCGCATGCGCCGTAGACCCCGCGCATGCGCAGTAGCACCCGCGCCCGCGCATGCGCAGTAGCCACCGCGCCCGCGCATGCACCGTAGCCACCGCGCCCGCGCATGCGCCGTAGCCACCGCGCCCGCGCATGCGCAGTACACCCCACGCCCGCGCATGCGCAGTAGCCACCGCGCCCCCGCATGCGCAGTAGCCACCGCGCCCCCGCATGCGCAGTAGCCCCCGCGCCCGCGCATGCGCAGTAGCCCCCGCGCCCGCGCATGTGCCGTAGCCACCGCGCCCGCGCATGCGCAGTAGCCACCGCGCCCGCGCATGCGCAGTAGCCACCGCGCCCGTGCGGGCGTGCCGAGTGGGGGCTCCGCGCAGAGGGGCAGCGCGCCCGCGCATGATGCGCAGAGGTTTCTTTCGGACCTGGGCTGCATTTCCATCCCCCGCTCTGGGAGTCACCCGGTGCGTTAGGAGCGAGCCGATCCCGCTCCCTGAGACACAAGGGCTTGCTCGAGGAGACTGTTCCTGTTCCTCTCTTCCAGCCACTCTGCTCTCCCCAAAACACCCATTTCCTCGGAGCTCCTCTGCAACTGCATTTCCATGGACCCAGGGCTCCAGAAGCTGCAGAGTCGTGCAATGGGGTTTTTTTGGGAAGGGACCTTAAGCTCTTGCACTTCCACCTCTGTCATGAGAATCTCAGGGCTCTAAGACTCACAGAACCATTTGGGCTTGGAAGGACCTTCAAGCTCATCCAGTGCCAGCGCTGCCACGGGCAGGGACACCTCCCACTGTCCCGGGCTGCTCCCAGCCCCAGTGTGCAGCCTGGCCTGGAACATTCCAGGGCATCCAGGGGCAAATCCCCCTCTCTGGGCAGACAGAAGGAGCTAAACCTGGCTATTCCTGAGGGAGTGATGGCAGCACAGCCGAGTCCTGCATCCCTGATTCCCACGGGGAATCTCCATGTCCTTCCTGCTATGGGATCCAGGAGTTGCAGTAGGATTTTTGTGTTTGGTGCTGCATTCCCAGCATGGCAGAAGCTGTCACGCTCGGAAACACAGCCAGTGTGACAAGGTTTTGCTCCCTTTCTGCTTTGTTTTTGCTGTGTTTTGTTTCTCTCGACAGCTGGCTTAGAACTTGTGTGTTGCTGTTTAGACATCAAGCTTTGGGGCTGAGGTTTTTTTATTCCCAAGTGCTTGCTGGCAGTAAAAATACACTTCACATCTGCAGTGTGTGCACGTGGCTTGGGCTGTGGATTCACACTTCTGGGGCAAAAAGAAGTCCCTTCACACCTGTGCTGCTGGTGGTGTCCCCTGTGAGAAGTTTGGTGGCTCGTTTGTGGCTCTCTCAGTTGTTCCCTTTCACAGAGCTCGGCATTTCTCCCCTTTTCAGTTTCATCCTGCAGAGCTTCGTTCCTGCTGCCGCAGCGTGTTCTGAACCCTCCGCTCGCAGCCTGGGGGTGCCTTTTGTGCTGCTCCTCCGTGGGGCTGCCTTGAGAGCGGAATCAAGGTTGGAAAAGACCTCGGAGATCACTGAGTGCAACCAGCACCAGCACGGCCGGCGCTGACCACGTCCGCCCATGCCACAGCCACAGGTGTTGGAGCACTCCCAGGGGTGGGCACTCCAAACCTCCCTGGGCAGCTGTGCCAAGGCCTGAGCGCCCTTTCCATGGAGGAATTTCCCCAATATCCACCCTGAGCCTCCCCTGGCCCAGCCTGAGGCCGTTCCCTCTCCTCCTGTCCCTGTTCCCTGCGAGCAGAGCCCGACCCCCCCGGCTGCTCCCTCCTGTCAGGGACTTGTCCAGAGCCACAAGGTCCCCCCTGAGCCTCCTTTGCTCCGGGCTGTGCCCCTTTCCCAGCTCTCTCAGGAACTCTCCAACCCCTTGCCAGCTCCGTTCCCTTGCCTGGACTGGCTCCAGCCCCTCCGTGTCCCTCTTGTCCCAGAGGTGCTGCCAGCACTGCAGGTGCCCCAGCAGTGCCAGCACAGGGACGGGCCCAGCGCCCCGCGCATGCGCAGTGGGGGGTGAGGGGGGCCCAGTTCTCCCGCGCATGCGCAGTGGTGTGGGGGTAGGGCCAGCGCGTCCGCGCATGCGTAGTAGCACCCGCGCCCGCGCATTCGCAGTAGCCACCGCGCCCGCGCATGCGCCGTAGCCCCCGCGCCCGCGCATGCGCAGTAGCCCCCGCGCCCGCGCATGCGTAGTAGCACCCGCGCCCGCGCATGCGCCGTAGCCACCGCGCCCGCGCATGCGCCGTAGACCCCGCGCATGCGCAGTAGCACCCGCGCCCGCGCATGCGCAGTAGCCACCGCGCCCGCGCATGCGCCGTAGCCACCGCGCCCGCGCATGCGCCGTAGACCCCGCGCCCGCGCATGCGCAGTACACCCCACGCCCGCGCATGCGCAGTAGCCACCGCGCCCCCGCATGCGCAGTAGCCACCGCGCCCCCGCATGCGCAGTAGCCCCCGCGCCCGCGCATGCGCCGTAGCACCCGCGCCCGCGCATGCGCAGTAGCCCCCGCGCCCGCGCATGCGCAGTAGCACCCGCGCCCGCGCATGCGCAGTAGCCACCGCGCCCGCGCATGCGCCGTAGCCACCGCGCCCGCGCATGCGCCGTAGACCCCGCGCCCGCGCATGCGCAGTACACCCCACGCCCGCGCATGCGCAGTAGCCACCGCGCCCCCGCATGCGCAGTAGCCACCGCGCCCCCGCATGCGCAGTAGCCCCCGCGCCCGCGCATGCGCAGTAGCCCCCGCGCCCGCGCATGTGCCGTAGCCACCGCGCCCGCGCATGCGCAGTAGCCACCGCGCCCGCGCATGCGCAGTAGCCACCGCGCCCGTGCGGGCGTGCCGAGTGGGGGCTCCGCGCAGAGGGGCAGCGCGCCCGCGCATGATGCGCAGAGGTTTCTTTCGGACCTGGGCTGCATTTCCATCCCCCGCTCTGGGAGTCACCCGGTGCGTTAGGAGCGAGCCGATCCCGCTCCCTGAGACACAAGGGCTTGCTCGAGGAGACTGTTCCTGTTCCTCTCTTCCAGCCACTCTGCTCTCCCCAAAACACCCATTTCCTCGGAGCTCCTCTGCAACTGCATTTCCATGGATCCAGGGCTCCAGAAGCTGCAGAGTCGTGCAATGGGGTTTTTTTGGGAAGGGACCTTAAGCTCTTGCACTTCCACCTCTGTCATGAGAATCTCAGGGCTCTAAGACTCACAGAACCATTTGGGCTTGGAAGGACCTTCAAGCTCATCCAGTGCCAGCGCTGCCACGGGCAGGGACACCTCCCACTGTCCCGGGCTGCTCCCAGCCCCAGTGTGCAGCCTGGCCTGGAACATTCCAGGGCATCCAGGGGCAAATCCCCCTCTCTGGGCAGACAGAAGGAGCTAAACCTGGCTATTCCTGAGGGAGTGATGGCAGCACAGCCGAGTCCTGCATCCCTGATTCCCACGGGGAATCTCCATGTCCTTCCTGCTATGGGATCCAGGAGTTGCAGTAGGATTTTTGTGTTTGGTGCTGCATTCCCAGCATGGCAGAAGCTGTCACGCTCGGAAACACAGCCAGTGTGACAAGGTTTTGCTCCCTTTCTGCTTTGTTTTTGCTGTGTTTTGTTTCTCTCGACAGCTGGCTTAGAACTTGTGTGTTGCTGTTTAGACATCAAGCTTTGGGGCTGAGGTTTTTTTATTCCCAAGTGCTTGCTGGCAGTAAAAATACACTTCACATCTGCAGTGTGTGCACGTGGCTTGGGCTGTGGATTCACACTTCTGGGGCAAAAAGAAGTCCCTTCACACCTGTGCTGCTGGTGGTGTCCCCTGTGAGAAGTTTGGTGGCTCGTTTGTGGCTCTCTCAGTTGTTCCCTTTCACAGAGCTCGGCATTTCTCCCCTTTTCAGTTTCATCCTGCAGAGCTTCGTTCCTGCTGCCGCAGCGTGTTCTGAACCCTCCGCTCGCAGCCTGGGGGTGCCTTTTGTGCTGCTCCTCCGTGGGGCTGCCTTGAGAGCGGAATCAAGGTTGGAAAAGACCTCGGAGATCACTGAGTGCAACCAGCACCAGCACGGCCGGCGCTGACCACGTCCGCCCATGCCACAGCCACAGGTGTTGGAGCACTCCCAGGGGTGGGCACTCCAAACCTCCCTGGGCAGCTGTGCCAAGGCCTGAGCGCCCTTTCCATGGAGGAATTTCCCCAATATCCACCCTGAGCCTCCCCTGGCCCAGCCTGAGGCCGTTCCCTCTCCTCCTGTCCCTGTTCCCTGCGAGCAGAGCCCGACCCCCCCGGCTGCTCCCTCCTGTCAGGGACTTGTCCAGAGCCACAAGGTCCCCCCTGAGCCTCCTTTGCTCCGGGCTGTGCCCCTTTCCCAGCTCTCTCAGGAACTCTCCAACCCCTTGCCAGCTCCGTTCCCTTGCCTGGACTCGCTCCAGCCCCTCCGTGTCCCTCTTGTCCCAGAGGTGCTGCCAGCACTGCAGGTGCCCCAGCAGTGCCAGCACAGGGACGGGCCCAGCGCCCCGCGCATGCGCAGTGGGGGGTGAGGGGGGCCCAGTTCTCCCGCGCATGCGCCGTAGCCACCGCGCCCGCGCATGCGCAGTAGCCACCGCGCCCGAGCATGCCCCGTAGCCACCGCGCCCGCGCATGCGCCGTAGCCACCGAGCCCGCGCATGCGCAGTACACCCCGCGTCCGCGCATGCGCAGTAGCCACCGCGCCCGCGCATGCGCCGTAGCCCCCGCGCCCGCGCATGCGCAGTAGCCACCGCGCCCGGGCATGCGCAGTAGCCACCGCGCCCGCGCATGCGCCGTAGCCCCCGCGCCCGCGCATGCGCCGTAGCCCCCGCGCCCGCGCATGCGCAGTAGCCACCGGGCCCGCGCATGCGCAGTATCCCCCGCGCCCGCGCAAGCGCCGTAACCCCCGCGCCCGCGCATGCGCCGGACCAGCCGCGCCCGCGCATGCGCAGTAGCCCCCGCGCCCGCGCATGCGCCGTAGACCCCGCGCCCGCGCATGCGCCGTAGCCACCGCGCCCACGCCCGCGCATGCGCCGTAGCCCCCGCGCCCGCGCATGCGCAGTAGCCACTTCGTCCGCGCATGCGCCGTAGCCACCGCGCCCGCGCATGCGCAGTAGCCCACACCCTCGCGCATGCGCAGTAGCCACCGCGCCCGCGCATGCGCCGCAGCCACCGCGCCCGCGCATGCGCCGTAGCCCCCGCGCCCGCGCATGCGCAGTAGCCACCGCGCCCGCGCATGCGTAGTAGCACCCGATCCCGCGCATGCGCCGTAGCCCCCGCGCCCGCGCATGCGCCGTAGCCACCGCGCCCGCGCATGCGCAGTACACCCCGCGCCCGCGCATGCGCAGTAGCCACCGCGCCCGCGCATGCGCCGTAGCCACCGCGCCCGCGCATGCGCCGTAGCCCCCGCGCCCGCGCATGCGTAGTAGCACCCGCGCCCGCGCATGCGCCGTAGCCACCGCGCCCGCGCATGCGCCGTAGACCCCGCGCATGCGCAGTAGCACGCGCGCCCGCGCATGCGCCGTAGCCACCGCGCCCGCGCATGCGCAGTACACCCCGCGCCCGCGCATGCGCCGTAGCCACCGCGCCCGCGCATGCGCAGTAGCCCCCGCGCCCGCGCATGCGTAGTAGCACCCGCGCCCGCGCATGCGCCGTAGCCACCGCGCCCGCGCATGCGCCGTAGACCCCGCGCATGCGCAGTACCACGCGCGCCCGCGCATGCGCAGTAGCCACCGCGCCCGTGCGGGCGTGCCGAGTGGGGGCTCCGCGCAGAGGGGCAGCGCGCCCGCGCATGATGCGCAGAGGTTTCTTTCGGACCTGGGCTGCATTTCCATCCCCCGCTCTGGGAGTCACCCGGTGCGTTAGGAGCGAGCCGATCCCGCTCCCTGAGACACAAGGGCTTGCTCGAGGAGACTGTTCCTGTTCCTCTCTTCCAGCCACTCTGCTCTCCCCAAAACACCCATTTCCTCGGAGCTCCTCTGCAACTGCATTTCCATGGACCCAGGGCTCCAGAAGCTGCAGAGTCGTGCAATGGGGTTTTTTTGGGAAGGGACCTTAAGCTCTTGCACTTCCACCTCTGTCATGAGAATCTCAGGGCTCTAAGACTCACAGAACCATTTGGGCTTGGAAGGACCTTCAAGCTCATCCAGTGCCAGCGCTGCCACGGGCAGGGACACCTCCCACTGTCCCGGGCTGCTCCCAGCCCCAGTGTGCAGCCTGGCCTGGAACATTCCAGGGCATCCAGGGGCAAATCCCCCTCTCTGGGCAGACAGAAGGAGCTAAACCTGGCTATTCCTGAGGGAGTGATGGCAGCACAGCCGAGTCCTGCATCCCTGATTCCCACGGGGAATCTCCATGTCCTTCCTGCTATGGGATCCAGGAGTTGCAGTAGGATTTTTGTGTTTGGTGCTGCATTCCCAGCATGGGCAGAAGCTGTCACGCTCGGAAACACAGCCAGTGTGACAAGGTTTTGCTCCCTTTCTGCTTTGTTTTTGCTGTGTTTTGTTTCTCTCGACAGCTGGCTTAGAACTTGTGTGTTGCTGTTTAGACATCAAGCTTTGGGGCTGAGGTTTTTTTATTCCCAAGTGCTTGCTGGCAGTAAAAATACACTTCACATCTGCAGTGTGTGCACGTGGCTTGGGCTGTGGATTCACACTTCTGGGGCAAAAAGAAGTCCCTTCACACCTGTGCTGCTGGTGGTGTCCCCTGTGAGAAGTTTGGTGGCTCGTTTGTGGCTCTCTCAGTTGTTCCCTTTCACAGAGCTCGGCATTTCTCCCCTTTTCAGTTTCATCCTGCAGAGCTTCGTTCCTGCTGCCGCAGCGTGTTCTGAACCCTCCGCTCGCAGCCTGGGGGTGCCTTTTGTGCTGCTCCTCCGTGGGGCTGCCTTGAGAGCGGAATCAAGGTTGGAAAAGACCTCGGAGATCACTGAGTGCAACCAGCACCAGCACGGCCGGCGCTGACCACGTCCGCCCATGCCACAGCCACAGGTGTTGGAGCACTCCCAGGGGTGGGCACTCCAAACCTCCCTGGGCAGCTGTGCCAAGGCCTGAGCGCCCTTTCCATGGAGGAATTTCCCCAATATCCACCCTGAGCCTCCCCTGGCCCAGCCTGAGGCCGTTCCCTCTCCTCCTGTCCCTGTTCCCTGCGAGCAGAGCCCGACCCCCCCGGCTGCTCCCTCCTGTCAGGGACTTGTCCAGAGCCACAAGGTCCCCCCTGAGCCTCCTTTGCTCCGGGCTGTGCCCCTTTCCCAGCTCTCTCAGGAACTCTCCAGCCCCTTGCCAGCTCCGTTCCCTTGCCTGGACTCGCTCCAGCCCCTCCGTGTCCCTCTTGTCCCAGAGGTGCTGCCAGCACTGCAGGTGCCCCAGCAGTGCCAGCACAGGGACGGGCCCAGCGCCCCGCGCATGCGCAGTGGGGGGTGAGGGGGGCCCAGTTCTCCCGCGCATGCGCAGTGGTGTGGGGGTAGGGCCAGCGCGTCCGCGCATGCGTAGTAGCACCCGCGCCCGCGCATGCGCAGTAGCCACCGCGCCCGCGCATGCGCCGTAGCCCCCGCGCCCGCGCATGCGCCGTAGCCACCGCGCCCGCGCATGCGTAGTAGCACCCGCGCCCGCGCATGCGCCGTAGACCCCGCGCATGCGCAGTAGCACGCGCGCCCGCGCATGCGCAGTAGCCACCGCGCCCGCGCATGCGCCGTAGCCACCGCGCCCGCGCATGCGCCGTAGCCACCGCGCCCGCGCATGCGCAGTACACCCCACGCCCGCGCATGCGCAGTAGCCACCGCGCCCCCGCATGCGCAGTAGCCACCGCGCCCCCGCATGCGCAGTAGCCCCCGCGCCCGCGCATGCGCAGTAGCCCCCGCGCCCGCGCATGTGCCGTAGCCACCGCGCCCGCGCATGCGCAGTAGCCACCGCGCCCGCGCATGCGCGGTAGCCACCGCGCCCGTGCGGGCGTGCCGAGTGGGGGCTCCGCGCAGAGGGGCAGCGCGCCCGCGCATGATGCGCAGAGGTTTCTTTCGGACCTGGGCTGCATTTCCATCCCCCGCTCTGGGAGTCACCCGGTGCGTTAGGAGCGAGCCGATCCCGCTCCCTGAGACACAAGGGCTTGCTCGAGGAGACTGTTCCTGTTCCTCTCTTCCAGCCACTCTGCTCTCCCCAAAACACCCATTTCCTCGGAGCTCCTCTGCAACTGCATTTCCATGGACCCAGGGCTCCAGAAGCTGCAGAGTCGTGCAATGGGGTTTTTTTGGGAAGGGACCTTAAGCTCTTGCACTTCCACCTCTGTCATGAGAATCTCAGGGCTCTAAGACTCACAGAACCATTTGGGCTTGGAAGGACCTTCAAGCTCATCCAGTGCCAGCGCTGCCACGGGCAGGGACACCTCCCACTGTCCCGGGCTGCTCCCAGCCCCAGTGTGCAGCCTGGCCTGGAACATTCCAGGGCATCCAGGGGCAAATCCCCCTCTCTGGGCAGACAGAAGGAGCTAAACCTGGCTATTCCTGAGGGAGTGATGGCAGCACAGCCGAGTCCTGCATCCCTGATTCCCACGGGGAATCTCCATGTCCTTCCTGCTATGGGATCCAGGAGTTGCAGTAGGATTTTTGTGTTTGGTGCTGCATTCCCAGCATGGGCAGAAGCTGTCACGCTCGGAAACACAGCCAGTGTGACAAGGTTTTGCTCCCTTTCTGCTTTGTTTTTGCTGTGTTTTGTTTCTCTCGACAGCTGGCTTAGAACTTGTGTGTTGCTGTTTAGACATCAAGCTTTGGGGCTGAGGTTTTTTTATTCCCAAGTGCTTGCTGGCAGTAAAAATACACTTCACATCTGCAGTGTGTGCACGTGGCTTGGGCTGTGGATTCACACTTCTGGGGCAAAAAGAAGTCCCTTCACACCTGTGCTGCTGGTGGTGTCCCCTGTGAGAAGTTTGGTGGCTCGTTTGTGGCTCTCTCAGTTGTTCCCTTTCACAGAGCTCGGCATTTCTCCCCTTTTCAGTTTCATCCTGCAGAGCTTCGTTCCTGCTGCCGCAGCGTGTTCTGAACCCTCCGCTCGCAGCCTGGGGGTGCCTTTTGTGCTGCTCCTCCGTGGGGCTGCCTTGAGAGCGGAATCAAGGTTGGAAAAGACCTCGGAGATCACTGAGTGCAACCAGCACCAGCACGGCCGGCGCTGACCACGTCCGCCCATGCCACAGCCACAGGTGTTGGAGCACTCCCAGGGGTGGGCACTCCAAACCTCCCTGGGCAGCTGTGCCAAGGCCTGAGCGCCCTTTCCATGGAGGAATTTCCCCAATATCCACCCTGAGCCTCCCCTGGCCCAGCCTGAGGCCGTTCCCTCTCCTCCTGTCCCTGTTCCCTGCGAGCAGAGCCCGACCCCCCCGGCTGCTCCCTCCTGTCAGGGACTTGTCCAGAGCCACAAGGTCCCCCCTGAGCCTCCTTTGCTCCGGGCTGTGCCCCTTTCCCAGCTCTCTCAGGAACTCTCCAGCCCCTTGCCAGCTCCGTTCCCTTGCCTGGACTCGCTCCAGCCCCTCCGTGTCCCTCTTGTCCCAGAGGTGCTGCCAGCACTGCAGGTGCCCCAGCAGTGCCAGCACAGGGACGGGCCCAGCGCCCCGCGCATGCGCAGTGGGGGGTGAGGGGGGCCCAGTTCTCCCGCGCATGCGCAGTGGTGTGGGGGTAGGGCCAGCGCGTCCGCGCATGCGTAGTAGCACCCGCGCCCCCGCATGCGCAGTAGCCACCGCGCCCGCGCATGCGCCGTAGCACCCGCGCCCGCGCATGCGCAGTAGCCCCCGCGCCCGCGCATGCGTAGTAGCACCCGCGCCCGCGCATGCGCCGTAGCCACCGCGCCCGCGCATGCGCCGTAGACCCCGCGCATGCGCAGTAGCACCCGCGCCCGCGCATGCGCAGTAGCCACCGCGCCCGCGCATGCGCCGTAGCCACCGCGCCCGCGCATGCGCCGTAGCCACCGCGCCCGCGCATGCGCAGTACACCCCACGCCCGCGCATGCGCAGTAGCCACCGCGCCCCCGCATGCGCAGTAGCCACCGCGCCCCCGCATGCGCAGTAGCCCCCGCGCCCGCGCATGCGCAGTAGCCCCCGCGCCCGCGCATGTGCCGTAGCCACCGCGCCCGCGCATGCGCAGTAGCCACCGCGCCCGCGCATGCGCAGTAGCCACCGCGCCCGTGCGGGCGTGCCGAGTGGGGGCTCCGCGCAGAGGGGCAGCGCGCCCGCGCATGATGCGCAGAGGTTTCTTTCGGACCTGGGCTGCATTTCCATCCCCCGCTCTGGGAGTCACCCGGTGCGTTAGGAGCGAGCCGATCCCGCTCCCTGAGACACAAGGGCTTGCTCGAGGAGACTGTTCCTGTTCCTCTCTTCCAGCCACTCTGCTCTCCCCAAAACACCCATTTCCTCGGAGCTCCTCTGCAACTGCATTTCCATGGACCCAGGGCTCCAGAAGCTGCAGAGTCGTGCAATGGGGTTTTTTTGGGAAGGGACCTTAAGCTCTTGCACTTCCACCTCTGTCATGAGAATCTCAGGGCTCTAAGACTCACAGAACCATTTGGGCTTGGAAGGACCTTCAAGCTCATCCAGTGCCAGCGCTGCCACGGGCAGGGACACCTCCCACTGTCCCGGGCTGCTCCCAGCCCCAGTGTGCAGCCTGGCCTGGAACATTCCAGGGCATCCAGGGGCAAATCCCCCTCTCTGGGCAGACAGAAGGAGCTAAACCTGGCTATTCCTGAGGGAGTGATGGCAGCACAGCCGAGTCCTGCATCCCTGATTCCCACGGGGAATCTCCATGTCCTTCCTGCTATGGGATCCAGGAGTTGCAGTAGGATTTTTGTGTTTGGTGCTGCATTCCCAGCATGGGCAGAAGCTGTCACGCTCGGAAACACAGCCAGTGTGACAAGGTTTTGCTCCCTTTCTGCTTTGTTTTTGCTGTGTTTTGTTTCTCTCGACAGCTGGCTTAGAACTTGTGTGTTGCTGTTTAGACATCAAGCTTTGGGGCTGAGGTTTTTTTATTCCCAAGTGCTTGCTGGCAGTAAAAATACACTTCACATCTGCAGTGTGTGCACGTGGCTTGGGCTGTGGATTCACACTTCTGGGGCAAAAAGAAGTCCCTTCACACCTGTGCTGCTGGTGGTGTCCCCTGTGAGAAGTTTGGTGGCTCGTTTGTGGCTCTCTCAGTTGTTCCCTTTCACAGAGCTCGGCATTTCTCCCCTTTTCAGTTTCATCCTGCAGAGCTTCGTTCCTGCTGCCGCAGCGTGTTCTGAACCCTCCGCTCGCAGCCTGGGGGTGCCTTTTGTGCTGCTCCTCCGTGGGGCTGCCTTGAGAGCGGAATCAAGGTTGGAAAAGACCTCGGAGATCACTGAGTGCAACCAGCACCAGCACGGCCGGCGCTGACCACGTCCGCCCATGCCACAGCCACAGGTGTTGGAGCACTCCCAGGGGTGGGCACTCCAAACCTCCCTGGGCAGCTGTGCCAAGGCCTGAGCGCCCTTTCCATGGAGGAATTTCCCCAATATCCACCCTGAGCCTCCCCTGGCCCAGCCTGAGGCCGTTCCCTCTCCTCCTGTCCCTGTTCCCTGCGAGCAGAGCCCGACCCCCCCGGCTGCTCCCTCCTGTCAGGGACTTGTCCAGAGCCACAAGGTCCCCCCTGAGCCTCCTTTGCTCCGGGCTGTGCCCCTTTCCCAGCTCTCTCAGGAACTCTCCAACCCCTTGCCAGCTCCGTTCCCTTGCCTGGACTGGCTCCAGCCCCTCCGTGTCCCTCTTGTCCCAGAGGTGCTGCCAGCACTGCAGGTGCCCCAGCAGTGCCAGCACAGGGACGGGCCCAGCGCCCCGCGCATGCGCAGTGGGGGGTGAGGGGGGCCCAGTTCTCCCGCGCATGCGCAGTAGCCACCGCGCCCGCGCATGCGCCGTAGCCACCGCGCCCGCGCATGCGCAGTAGCCACCGCGCCCGAGCATGCCCCGTAGCCACCGCGCCCGCGCATGCGCAGTAGCCACCGCGCCCGCGCATGCGCAGTAGCCACCGCGCCCGCGCATGCGCCGTAGCCCCCGCGCCCGCGCATGCGCAGTAGCCCCCGCGCCCGCGCATGCGCAGTAGCACCCGCGCCCGCGCATGCGCCGTAGCCACCGCGCCCGCGCATGCGCCGTAGACCCCGCGCATGCGCAGTAGCACGCGCGCCCGCGCATGCGCAGTAGCACGCGCGCCCGCGCATGCGCAGTAGCCACCGCGCCCGCGCATGCGCCGTAGCCACCGCGCCCGCGCATGCGCAGTACACCCCGCGCCCGCGCATGCGCAGTAGCCACCGCGCCCGCGCATGCGCCGTAGCCCCCGCGCCCGCGCATGCGCAGTAGCCCCCGCGCCCGCGCATGCGTAGTAGCACCCGCGCCCGCGCATGCGCCGTAGCCACCGCGCCCGCGCATGCGCCGTAGACCCCGCGCATGCGCAGTAGCACCCGCGCCCGCGCATGCGCAGTAGCCACCGCGCCCGCGCATGCGCCGTAGCCACCGCGCCCGCGCATGCGCCGTAGCCACCGCGCCCGCGCATGCGCAGTACACCCCACGCCCGCGCATGCGCAGTAGCCACCGCGCCCCCGCATGCGCAGTAGCCACCGCGCCCCCGCATGCGCAGTAGCCCCCGCGCCCGCGCATGCGCAGTAGCCCCCGCGCCCGCGCATGTGCCGTAGCCACCGCGCCCGCGCATGCGCAGTAGCGCCCGCGCCCGCGCATGCGCAGTAGCCCCCGCGCCCGCGCATGCGTAGTAGCCACCGCGCCCGAGCATGCGCAGTACACCCCGCGCCCGCGCATGCGCAGTAGCCACCGCGCCCGCGCATGCGCCGTAGCCCCCGCGCCCGCGCATGCGCAGTAGCCCCCGCGCCCGCGCATGCGCAGTAGCACCCGCGCCCGCGCATGCGCCGTAGCCACCGCGCCCGCGCATGCGCCGTAGACCCCGCGCATGCGCAGTAGCACGCGCGCCCGCGCATGCGCAGTAGCCACCGCGCTGGCGCATGCGCAGTAGCCACCGCGCCCGCGCATGCGCCGTAGCCACCGCGCCCGCGCATGCGCAGTACACCCCGCGCCCGCGCATGCGCAGTAGCCACCGCGCCCGCGCATGCGCCGTAGCCCCCGCGCCCGCGCATGCGCAGTAGCCCCCGCGCCCGCGCATGCGTAGTAGCACCCGCGCCCGCGCATGCGCCGTAGCCACCGCGCCCGCGCATGCGCCGTAGACCCCGCGCATGCGCGGTAGCACCCGCGCCCGCGCATGCGCAGTACACCCCGCGCCCGCGCATGCGCCGTAGCCACCGCGCCCGCGCATGCGCCGTAGCCACCGCGCATGCGCCGTAGACCCCGCGCATGCGCAGTAGCACGCGCGCCCGCGCATGCGCAGTAGCCACCGCGCTGGCGCATGCGCAGTAGCCACCGCGCCCGCGCATGCGCCGTAGCCACCGCGCCCGCGCATGCGCAGTACACCCCGCGCCCGCGCATGCGCAGTAGCCACCGCGCCCGCGCATGCGCAGTAGCCACCGCGCCCGCGCATGCGCCGTAGCCCCCGCGCCCGCGCATGCGTAGTAGCACCCGCGCCCGCGCATGCGCCGTAGCCACCGCGCCCGCGCATGCGCCGTAGACCCCGCGCATGCGCAGTAGCACCCGCGCCCGCGCATGCGCAGTACACCCCGCGCCCGCGCATGCGCCGTAGCCACCGCGCCCGCGCATGCGCCGTAGCCACCGCGCCCGCGCATGCGCAGTACACCCCACGCCCGCGCATGCGCAGTAGCCACCGCGCCCCCGCATGCGCGGTAGCCACCGCGCCCCCGCATGCGCAGTAGCCCCCGCGCCCGCGCATGCGCAGTAGCCCCCGCGCCCGCGCATGTGCCGTAGCCACCGCGCCCGCGCATGCGCAGTAGCCACCGCGCCCGCGCATGCGCGGTAGCCACCGCGCCCGTGCGGGCGTGCCGAGTGGGGGCTCCGCGCAGAGGGGCAGCGCGCCCGCGCATGATGCGCAGAGGTTTCTTTCGGACCTGGGCTGCATTTCCATCCCCCGCTCTGGGAGTCACCCGGTGCGTTAGGAGCGAGCCGATCCCGCTCCCTGAGACACAAGGGCTTGCTCGAGGAGACTGTTCCTGTTCCTCTCTTCCAGCCACTCTGCTCTCCCCAAAACACCCATTTCCTCGGAGCTCCTCTGCAACTGCATTTCCATGGACCCAGGGCTCCAGAAGCTGCAGAGTCGTGCAATGGGGTTTTTTTGGGAAGGGACCTTAAGCTCTTGCACTTCCACCTCTGTCATGAGAATCTCAGGGCTCTAAGACTCACAGAACCATTTGGGCTTGGAAGGACCTTCAAGCTCATCCAGTGCCAGCGCTGCCACGGGCAGGGACACCTCCCACTGTCCCGGGCTGCTCCCAGCCCCAGTGTGCAGCCTGGCCTGGAACATTCCAGGGCATCCAGGGGCAAATCCCCCTCTCTGGGCAGACAGAAGGAGCTAAACCTGGCTATTCCTGAGGGAGTGATGGCAGCACAGCCGAGTCCTGCATCCCTGATTCCCACGGGGAATCTCCATGTCCTTCCTGCTATGGGATCCAGGAGTTGCAGTAGGATTTTTGTGTTTGGTGCTGCATTCCCAGCATGGGCAGAAGCTGTCACGCTCGGAAACACAGCCAGTGTGACAAGGTTTTGCTCCCTTTCTGCTTTGTTTTTGCTGTGTTTTGTTTCTCTCGACAGCTGGCTTAGAACTTGTGTGTTGCTGTTTAGACATCAAGCTTTGGGGCTGAGGTTTTTTTATTCCCAAGTGCTTGCTGGCAGTAAAAATACACTTCACATCTGCAGTGTGTGCACGTGGCTTGGGCTGTGGATTCACACTTCTGGGGCAAAAAGAAGTCCCTTCACACCTGTGCTGCTGGTGGTGTCCCCTGTGAGAAGTTTGGTGGCTCGTTTGTGGCTCTCTCAGTTGTTCCCTTTCACAGAGCTCGGCATTTCTCCCCTTTTCAGTTTCATCCTGCAGAGCTTCGTTCCTGCTGCCGCAGCGTGTTCTGAACCCTCCGCTCGCAGCCTGGGGGTGCCTTTTGTGCTGCTCCTCCGTGGGGCTGCCTTGAGAGCGGAATCAAGGTTGGAAAAGACCTCGGAGATCACTGAGTGCAACCAGCACCAGCACGGCCGGCGCTGACCACGTCCGCCCATGCCACAGCCACAGGTGTTGGAGCACTCCCAGGGGTGGGCACTCCAAACCTCCCTGGGCAGCTGTGCCAAGGCCTGAGCGCCCTTTCCATGGAGGAATTTCCCCAATATCCACCCTGAGCCTCCCCTGGCCCAGCCTGAGGCCGTTCCCTCTCCTCCTGTCCCTGTTCCCTGCGAGCAGAGCCCGACCCCCCCGGCTGCTCCCTCCTGTCAGGGACTTGTCCAGAGCCACAAGGTCCCCCCTGAGCCTCCTTTGCTCCGGGCTGTGCCCCTTTCCCAGCTCTCTCAGGAACTCTCCAACCCCTTGCCAGCTCCGTTCCCTTGCCTGGACTGGCTCCAGCCCCTCCGTGTCCCTCTTGTCCCAGAGGTGCTGCCAGCACTGCAGGTGCCCCAGCAGTGCCAGCACAGGGACGGGCCCAGCGCCCCGCGCATGCGCAGTGGGGGGTGAGGGGGGCCCAGTTCTCCCGCGCATGCGCAGTAGCCACCGCGCCCGCGCATGCGCCGTAGCCACCGCGCCCGCGCATGCGCCGTAGCCACCGCGCCCGCGCATGCGCCGTAGCCACCGCGCCCGCGCATGCGCCGTAGCCACCGCGCCCGCGCATGCGCAGTACACCCCACGCCCGCGCATGCGCAGTAGCCACCGCGCCCCCGCATGCGCAGTAGCCACCGCGCCCCCGCATGCGCAGTAGCCCCCGCGCCCGCGCATGCGCAGTAGCCCCCGCGCCCGCGCATGTGCCGTAGCCACCGCGCCCGCGCATGCGCCGTAGCGCCCGCGCCCGCGCATGCGCAGTAGCCCCCGCGCCCGCGCATGCGTAGTAGCCACCGCGCCCGAGCATGCGCAGTACACCCCGCGCCCGCGCATGCGCAGTAGCCACCGCGCCCGCGCATGCGCCGTAGCCCCCGCGCCCGCGCATGCGCAGTAGCCCCCGCGCCCGCGCATGCGCAGTAGCACCCGCGCCCGCGCATGCGCCGTAGCCACCGCGCCCGCGCATGCGCCGTAGACCCCGCGCATGCGCAGTAGCACGCGCGCCCGCGCATGCGCAGTAGCCACCGCGCAGGCGCATGCGCAGTAGCCACCGCGCCCGCGCATGCGCCGTAGCCACCGCGCCCGCGCATGCGCAGTACACCCCGCGCCCGCGCATGCGCAGTAGCCACCGCGCCCGCGCATGCGCCGTAGCCCCCGCGCCCGCGCATGCGCAGTAGCCCCCGCGCCCGCGCATGCGTAGTAGCACCCGCGCCCGCGCATGCGCCGTAGCCACCGCGCCCGCGCATGCGCCGTAGACCCCGCGCATGCGCAGTAGCACCCGCGCCCGCGCATGCGCAGTAGCCACCGCGCCCGCGCATGCGCCGTAGCCACCGCGCCCGCGCATGCGCCGTAGCCACCGCGCCCGCGCATGCGCAGTACACCCCACGCCCGCGCATGCGCAGTAGCCACCGCGCCCCCGCATGCGCAGTAGCCACCGCGCCCCCGCATGCGCAGTAGCCCCCGCGCCCGCGCATGCGCAGTAGCCCCCGCGCCCGCGCATGTGCCGTAGCCACCGCGCCCGCGCATGCGCAGTAGCCACCGCGCCCGCGCATGCGCGGTAGCCACCGCGCCCGTGCGGGCGTGCCGAGTGGGGGCTCCGCGCAGAGGGGCAGCGCGCCCGCGCATGATGCGCAGAGGTTTCTTTCGGACCTGGGCTGCATTTCCATCCCCCGCTCTGGGAGTCACCCGGTGCGTTAGGAGCGAGCCGATCCCGCTCCCTGAGACACAAGGGCTTGCTCGAGGAGACTGTTCCTGTTCCTCTCTTCCAGCCACTCTGCTCTCCCCAAAACACCCATTTCCTCGGAGCTCCTCTGCAACTGCATTTCCATGGACCCAGGGCTCCAGAAGCTGCAGAGTCGTGCAATGGGGTTTTTTTGGGAAGGGACCTTAAGCTCTTGCACTTCCACCTCTGTCATGAGAATCTCAGGGCTCTAAGACTCACAGAACCATTTGGGCTTGGAAGGACCTTCAAGCTCATCCAGTGCCAGCGCTGCCACGGGCAGGGACACCTCCCACTGTCCCGGGCTGCTCCCAGCCCCAGTGTGCAGCCTGGCCTGGAACATTCCAGGGCATCCAGGGGCAAATCCCCCTCTCTGGGCAGACAGAAGGAGCTAAACCTGGCTATTCCTGAGGGAGTGATGGCAGCACAGCCGAGTCCTGCATCCCTGATTCCCACGGGGAATCTCCATGTCCTTCCTGCTATGGGATCCAGGAGTTGCAGTAGGATTTTTGTGTTTGGTGCTGCATTCCCAGCATGGCAGAAGCTGTCACGCTCGGAAACACAGCCAGTGTGACAAGGTTTTGCTCCCTTTCTGCTTTGTTTTTGCTGTGTTTTGTTTCTCTCGACAGCTGGCTTAGAACTTGTGTGTTGCTGTTTAGACATCAAGCTTTGGGGCTGAGGTTTTTTTATTCCCAAGTGCTTGCTGGCAGTAAAAATACACTTCACATCTGCAGTGTGTGCACGTGGCTTGGGCTGTGGATTCACACTTCTGGGGCAAAAAGAAGTCCCTTCACACCTGTGCTGCTGGTGGTGTCCCCTGTGAGAAGTTTGGTGGCTCGTTTGTGGCTCTCTCAGTTGTTCCCTTTCACAGAGCTCGGCATTTCTCCCCTTTTCAGTTTCATCCTGCAGAGCTTCGTTCCTGCTGCCGCAGCGTGTTCTGAACCCTCCGCTCGCAGCCTGGGGGTGCCTTTTGTGCTGCTCCTCCGTGGGGCTGCCTTGAGAGCGGAATCAAGGTTGGAAAAGACCTCGGAGATCACTGAGTGCAACCAGCACCAGCACGGCCGGCGCTGACCACGTCCGCCCATGCCACAGCCACAGGTGTTGGAGCACTCCCAGGGGTGGGCACTCCAAACCTCCCTGGGCAGCTGTGCCAAGGCCTGAGCGCCCTTTCCATGGAGGAATTTCCCCAATATCCACCCTGAGCCTCCCCTGGCCCAGCCTGAGGCCGTTCCCTCTCCTCCTGTCCCTGTTCCCTGCGAGCAGAGCCCGACCCCCCCGGCTGCTCCCTCCTGTCAGGGACTTGTCCAGAGCCACAAGGTCCCCCCTGAGCCTCCTTTGCTCCGGGCTGTGCCCCTTTCCCAGCTCTCTCAGGAACTCTCCAGCCCCTTGCCAGCTCCGTTCCCTTGCCTGGACTCGCTCCAGCCCCTCCGTGTCCCTCTTGTCCCAGAGGTGCTGCCAGCACTGCAGGTGCCCCAGCAGTGCCAGCACAGGGACGGGCCCAGCGCCCCGCGCATGCGCAGTGGGGGGTGAGGGGGGCCCAGTTCTCCCGCGCATGCGCAGAGGTGTGGGGGTAGGGCCACCGCGCCCGCGCATGCGCCGTAGACCCCGCGCCCGCGCATGCGCAGTAGTCCCCGCGCCCGCGCATGCGCAGTAGCACCCGCGCCCGCGCATGCGCAGTAGCCACCGCGCCCGCGCATGCGCCGTAGCCACCGCGCCCGCGCATGCGCAGTAGCACCCGCGCCCGCGCATGCGCAGTAGCCACCGCGCCCGCGCATGCGCCGTAGCCCCCGCGCCCGCGCATGCGCAGTAGCCCCCGCGCCCGCGCATGCGTAGTAGCACCCGCGCCCGCGCATGCGCCGTAGCCACCGCGCCCGCGCATGCGCCGTAGACCCCGCGCATGCGCAGTAGCACCCGCGCCCGCGCATGCGCAGTAGCCACCGCGCCCGCGCATGCGCCGTAGCCACCGCGCCCGCGCATGCGCCGTAGCCACCGCGCCCGCGCATGCGCAGTAGCCACCGCGCCCGAGCATGCCCCGTAGCCACCGCGCCCGCGCATGCGCCGTAGCCACCGCGCCCGCGCATGCGCCGTAGCCCCCGCGCCCGCGCATGCGCAGTAGCCACCGCGCCCGGGCATGCGCAGTAGCCACCGCGCCCGCGCATGCGCCGTAGACCCCGCGCCCGCGCATGCGCAGTAGCCACCGCGACCGCGCATGCGTAGTAGCACCCGATCCCGCGCATGCGCCGTAGCCACCGCGCCCGCGCATGCGCCGTAGCCACGGCGCCCGCGCATGCGCCGTAGCCCCCGCGCCCGCGCATGCGCAGTAGCCACCGGGCCCGCGCATGCGCAGTATCCCCCGCGCCCGCGCAAGCGCCGTAACCCCCGCGCCCGCGCATGCGCCGGACCAGCCGCGCCCGCGCATGCGCAGTAGCCCCCGCGCCCGCGCATGCGCCGTAGACCCCGCGCCCGCGCATGCGCCGTAGCCACCGCGCCCACGCCCGAGCATGCGCCGTAGCCCCCGCGCCCGCGCATGCGCCGTAGCCACCGCGCCCGCGCATGCGCCGTAGCCCCCGCGCCCGCGCATGCGCAGTAGCCACTTCGCCCGCGCATGCGCCGTAGCCACCGCGCCCGCGCATGCGCAGTAGCCCACACCCTCGCGCATGCGCAGTAGCCACCGCGCCCGCGCATGCGCCGCAGCCACCGCGCCCGCGCATGCGCCGTAGCCCCCGCGCCCGCGCATGCGCAGTAGCCACCGCGCCCGCGCATGCGTAGTAGCACCCGATCCCGCGCATGCGCCGTAGCCCCCGCGCCCGCGCATGCGCCGTAGCCACCGCGCCCGCGCATGCGCAGTAGCCCCCGCGCCCGCGCATGCGCAGTAGCACCCGCGCCCGCGCATGCGCCGTAGCCACCGCGCCCGCGCATGCGCCGTAGACCCCGCGCATGCGCAGTAGCACGCGCGCCCGCGCATGCGCAGTAGCCACCGCGCTGGCGCATGCGCAGTAGCCACCGCGCCCGCGCATGCGCCGTAGCCACCGCGCCCGCGCATGCGCAGTACACCCCGCGCCCGCGCATGCGCAGTAGCCACCGGGCCCGCGCATGCGCCGTAGCCACCGCGCCCGCGCATGCGCAGTAGCCCCCGCGCCCGCGCATGCGTAGTAGCACCCGCGCCCGCGCATGCGCCGTAGCACCCGCGCCCGCGCATGCGCCGTAGACCCCGCGCATGCGCAGTAGCACCCGCGCCCGCGCATGCGCAGTAGCCACCGCGCCCGCGCATGCGCCGTAGCCACCGCGCCCGCGCATGCGCCGTAGCCACCGCGCCCGCGCATGCGCAGTACACCCCACGCCCGCGCATGCGCAGTAGCCACCGCGCCCCCGCATGCGCAGTAGCCACCGCGCCCCCGCATGCGCAGTAGCCCCCGCGCCCGCGCATGCGCAGTAGCCCCCGCGCCCGCGCATGTGCCGTAGCCACCGCGCCCGCGCATGCGCAGTAGCCACCGCGCCCGCGCATGCGCGGTAGCCACCGCGCCCGTGCGGGCGTGCCGAGTGGGGGCTCCGCGCAGAGGGGCAGCGCGCCCGCGCATGATGCGCAGAGGTTTCTTTCGGACCTGGGCTGCATTTCCATCCCCCGCTCTGGGAGTCACCCGGTGCGTTAGGAGCGAGCCGATCCCGCTCCCTGAGACACAAGGGCTTGCTCGAGGAGACTGTTCCTGTTCCTCTCTTCCAGCCACTCTGCTCTCCCCAAAACACCCATTTCCTCGGAGCTCCTCTGCAACTGCATTTCCATGGACCCAGGGCTCCAGAAGCTGCAGAGTCGTGCAATGGGGTTTTTTTGGGAAGGGACCTTAAGCTCTTGCACTTCCACCTCTGTCATGAGAATCTCAGGGCTCTAAGACTCACAGAACCATTTGGGCTTGGAAGGACCTTCAAGCTCATCCAGTGCCAGCGCTGCCACGGGCAGGGACACCTCCCACTGTCCCGGGCTGCTCCCAGCCCCAGTGTGCAGCCTGGCCTGGAACATTCCAGGGCATCCAGGGGCAAATCCCCCTCTCTGGGCAGACAGAAGGAGCTAAACCTGGCTATTCCTGAGGGAGTGATGGCAGCACAGCCGAGTCCTGCATCCCTGATTCCCACGGGGAATCTCCATGTCCTTCCTGCTATGGGATCCAGGAGTTGCAGTAGGATTTTTGTGTTTGGTGCTGCATTCCCAGCATGGCAGAAGCTGTCACGCTCGGAAACACAGCCAGTGTGACAAGGTTTTGCTCCCTTTCTGCTTTGTTTTTGCTGTGTTTTGTTTCTCTCGACAGCTGGCTTAGAACTTGTGTGTTGCTGTTTAGACATCAAGCTTTGGGGCTGAGGTTTTTTTATTCCCAAGTGCTTGCTGGCAGTAAAAATACACTTCACATCTGCAGTGTGTGCACGTGGCTTGGGCTGTGGATTCACACTTCTGGGGCAAAAAGAAGTCCCTTCACACCTGTGCTGCTGGTGGTGTCCCCTGTGAGAAGTTTGGTGGCTCGTTTGTGGCTCTCTCAGTTGTTCCCTTTCACAGAGCTCGGCATTTCTCCCCTTTTCAGTTTCATCCTGCAGAGCTTCGTTCCTGCTGCCGCAGCGTGTTCTGAACCCTCCGCTCGCAGCCTGGGGGTGCCTTTTGTGCTGCTCCTCCGTGGGGCTGCCTTGAGAGCGGAATCAAGGTTGGAAAAGACCTCGGAGATCACTGAGTGCAACCAGCACCAGCACGGCCGGCGCTGACCACGTCCGCCCATGCCACAGCCACAGGTGTTGGAGCACTCCCAGGGGTGGGCACTCCAAACCTCCCTGGGCAGCTGTGCCAAGGCCTGAGCGCCCTTTCCATGGAGGAATTTCCCCAATATCCACCCTGAGCCTCCCCTGGCCCAGCCTGAGGCCGTTCCCTCTCCTCCTGTCCCTGTTCCCTGCGAGCAGAGCCCGACCCCCCCGGCTGCTCCCTCCTGTCAGGGACTTGTCCAGAGCCACAAGGTCCCCCCTGAGCCTCCTTTGCTCCGGGCTGTGCCCCTTTCCCAGCTCTCTCAGGAACTCTCCAACCCCTTGCCAGCTCCGTTCCCTTGCCTGGACTGGCTCCAGCCCCTCCGTGTCCCTCTTGTCCCAGAGGTGCTGCCAGCACTGCAGGTGCCCCAGCAGTGCCAGCACAGGGACGGGCCCAGCGCCCCGCGCATGCGCAGTGGGGGGTGAGGGGGGCCCAGTTCTCCCGCGCATGCGCAGTGGTGTGGGGGTAGGGCCAGCGCGTCCGCGCATGCGTAGTAGCACCCGCGCCCGCGCATTCGCAGTAGCCACCGCGCCCGCGCATGCGCCGTAGCCCCCGCGCCCGCGCATGCGCAGTAGCCCCCGCGCCCGCGCATGCGTAGTAGCCCCCGCGCCCGCGCATGCGCCGTAGCCACCGCGCCCGCGCATGCGCCGTAGACCCCGCGCATGCGCAGTAGCACCCGCGCCCGCGCATGCGCAGTAGCCACCGCGCCCGCGCATGCGCAGTAGCCACCGCGCCCGCGCATGCGCAGTAGCACCCGCGCCCGCGCATGCGCCGTAGCCACCGCGCCCGCGCATGCGCCGTAGACCCCGCGCATGCGCAGTAGCACCCGCGCCCGCGCATGCGCAGTAGCCACCGCGCCCGCGCATGCGCCGTAGCCACCGCGCCCGCGCATGCGCCGTAGCCACCGCGCCCGCGCATGCGCCGTAGCCAGCGCGCCCGCGCATGCGCCGTAGCCCCCGCGCCCGCGCATGCGTAGTAGCACCCGCGCCCGCGCATGCGCCGTAGCCACCGCGCCCGCGCATGCGCCGTAGACCCCGCGCATGCGCAGTAGCCACCGCGCCCGCGCATGCGCCGTAGCCACCGCGCCCGCGCATGCGCAGTACACCCCGCGCCCGCGCATGCCCCGTAGCCACCGCGCCCGCGCATGCGCCGTAGCCCCCGCGCCCGCGCATGCGTAGTAGCACCCGCGCCCGCGCATGCGCCGTAGCCACCGCGCCCGCGCATGCGCCGTAGACCCCGCGCATGCGCAGTACCACGCGCGCCCGCGCATGCGCAGTAGCCACCGCGCCCGCGCATGCGCGGTAGCCACCGCGCCCGCGCATGCGCCGTAGCCACCGCGCCCGCGCATGCGCAGTACACCCCACGCCCGCGCATGCGCAGTAGCCACCGCGCCCCCGCATGCGCAGTAGCCACCGCGCCCCCGCATGCGCAGTAGCCCCCGCGCCCGCGCATGCGCAGTAGCCCCCGCGCCCGCGCATGTGCCGTAGCCACCGCGCCCGCGCATGCGCAGTAGCCACCGCGCCCGCGCATGCGCAGTAGCCACCGCGCCCGTGCGGGCGTGCCGAGTGGGGGCTCCGCGCAGAGGGGCAGCGCGCCCGCGCATGATGCGCAGAGGTTTCTTTCGGACCTGGGCTGCATTTCCATCCCCCGCTCTGGGAGTCACCCGGTGCGTTAGGAGCGAGCCGATCCCGCTCCCTGAGACACAAGGGCTTGCTCGAGGAGACTGTTCCTGTTCCTCTCTTCCAGCCACTCTGCTCTCCCCAAAACACCCATTTCCTCGGAGCTCCTCTGCAACTGCATTTCCATGGACCCAGGGCTCCAGAAGCTGCAGAGTCGTGCAATGGGGTTTTTTTGGGAAGGGACCTTAAGCTCTTGCACTTCCACCTCTGTCATGAGAATCTCAGGGCTCTAAGACTCACAGAACCATTTGGGCTTGGAAGGACCTTCAAGCTCATCCAGTGCCAGCGCTGCCACGGGCAGGGACACCTCCCACTGTCCCGGGCTGCTCCCAGCCCCAGTGTGCAGCCTGGCCTGGAACATTCCAGGGCATCCAGGGGCAAATCCCCCTCTCTGGGCAGACAGAAGGAGCTAAACCTGGCTATTCCTGAGGGAGTGATGGCAGCACAGCCGAGTCCTGCATCCCTGATTCCCACGGGGAATCTCCATGTCCTTCCTGCTATGGGATCCAGGAGTTGCAGTAGGATTTTTGTGTTTGGTGCTGCATTCCCAGCATGGCAGAAGCTGTCACGCTCGGAAACACAGCCAGTGTGACAAGGTTTTGCTCCCTTTCTGCTTTGTTTTTGCTGTGTTTTGTTTCTCTCGACAGCTGGCTTAGAACTTGTGTGTTGCTGTTTAGACATCAAGCTTTGGGGCTGAGGTTTTTTTATTCCCAAGTGCTTGCTGGCAGTAAAAATACACTTCACATCTGCAGTGTGTGCACGTGGCTTGGGCTGTGGATTCACACTTCTGGGGCAAAAAGAAGTCCCTTCACACCTGTGCTGCTGGTGGTGTCCCCTGTGAGAAGTTTGGTGGCTCGTTTGTGGCTCTCTCAGTTGTTCCCTTTCACAGAGCTCGGCATTTCTCCCCTTTTCAGTTTCATCCTGCAGAGCTTCGTTCCTGCTGCCGCAGCGTGTTCTGAACCCTCCGCTCGCAGCCTGGGGGTGCCTTTTGTGCTGCTCCTCCGTGGGGCTGCCTTGAGAGCGGAATCAAGGTTGGAAAAGACCTCGGAGATCACTGAGTGCAACCAGCACCAGCACGGCCGGCGCTGACCACGTCCGCCCATGCCACAGCCACAGGTGTTGGAGCACTCCCAGGGGTGGGCACTCCAAACCTCCCTGGGCAGCTGTGCCAAGGCCTGAGCGCCCTTTCCATGGAGGAATTTCCCCAATATCCACCCTGAGCCTCCCCTGGCCCAGCCTGAGGCCGTTCCCTCTCCTCCTGTCCCTGTTCCCTGCGAGCAGAGCCCGACCCCCCCGGCTGCTCCCTCCTGTCAGGGACTTGTCCAGAGCCACAAGGTCCCCCCTGAGCCTCCTTTGCTCCGGGCTGTGCCCCTTTCCCAGCTCTCTCAGGAACTCTCCAACCCCTTGCCAGCTCCGTTCCCTTGCCTGGACTGGCTCCAGCCCCTCCGTGTCCCTCTTGTCCCAGAGGTGCTGCCAGCACTGCAGGTGCCCCAGCAGTGCCAGCACAGGGACGGGCCCAGCGCCCCGCGCATGCGCAGTGGGGGGTGAGGGGGGCCCAGTTCTCCCGCGCATGCGCAGTGGTGTGGGGGTAGGGCCAGCGCGTCCGCGCATGCGTAGTAGCACCCGCGCCCGCGCATTCGCAGTAGCCACCGCGCCCGCGCATGCGCCGTAGCCCCCGCGCCCGCGCATGCGCAGTAGCCCCCGCGCCCGCGCATGCGTAGTAGCCCCCGCGCCCGCGCATGCGCCGTAGCCACCGCGCCCGCGCATGCGCCGTAGACCCCGCGCATGCGCAGTAGCACCCGCGCCCGCGCATGCGCAGTAGCCACCGCGCCCGCGCATGCGCCGTAGCCACCGCGCCCGCGCATGCGCCGTAGACCCCGCGCCCGCGCATGCGCCGTAGCCACCGCGCCCACGCCCGAGCATGCGCCGTAGCCCCCGCGCCCGCGCATGCGCAGTAGCCACCGCGCCCGCGCATGCGCCGTAGCCCCCGCGCCCGCGCATGCGCAGTAGCCCCCGCGCCCGCGCATGCGTAGTAGCACCCGCGCCCGCGCATGCGCCGTAGCCACCGCGCCCGCGCATGCGCCGTAGACCCCGCGCATGCGCAGTAGCACCCGCGCCCGCGCATGCGCAGTAGCCACCGCGCCCGCGCATGCGCCGTAGCCACCGCGCCCGCGCATGCGCCGTAGCCACCGCGCCCGCGCATGCGCCGTAGCCAGCGCGCCCGCGCATGCGCCGTAGCCCCCGCGCCCGCGCATGCGTAGTAGCACCCGCGCCCGCGCATGCGCCGTAGCCACCGCGCCCGCGCATGCGCCGTAGACCCCGCGCATGCGCAGTAGCCACCGCGCCCGCGCATGCGCCGTAGCCACCGCGCCCGCGCATGCGCAGTACACCCCGCGCCCGCGCATGCCCCGTAGCCACCGCGCCCGCGCATGCGCCGTAGCCCCCGCGCCCGCGCATGCGTAGTAGCACCCGCGCCCGCGCATGCGCCGTAGCCACCGCGCCCGCGCATGCGCCGTAGACCCCGCGCATGCGCAGTACCACGCGCGCCCGCGCATGCGCAGTAGCCACCGCGCCCGCGCATGCGCCGTAGCCACCGCGCCCGCGCATGCGCCGTAGCCACCGCGCCCGCGCATGCGCAGTACACCCCACGCCCGCGCATGCGCAGTAGCCACCGCGCCCCCGCATGCGCAGTAGCCACCGCGCCCCCGCATGCGCAGTAGCCCCCGCGCCCGCGCATGCGCAGTAGCCCCCGCGCCCGCGCATGCGCAGTAGCCACCGCGCCCGCGCATGCGCCGTAGCCACCGCGCCCGCGCATGCGCAGTAGCCACCGCGCCCGCGCATGTGCCGTAGCCACCGCGCCCGCGCATGCGCAGTAGCCACCGCGCCCGCGCATGCGCAGTAGCCCCCGCGCCCGCGCATGCGCAGTAGCCACCGCGCCCGCGCATGCGCCGTAGCCACCGCGCCCGCGCATGCGCCGTAGCCACCGCCCCCGCGCATGCGCAGTAGCCACCGCGCCCCCGCATGCGCAGTAGCCCCCGCGCCCGCGCATGCGCAGTAGCCCCCGCGCCCGCGCATGTGCCGTAGCCACCGCGCCCGCGCATGCGCAGTAGCCACCGCGCCCGCGCATGCGCAGTAGCCACCGCGCCCGTGCGGGCGTGCCGAGTGGGGGCTCCGCGCAGAGGGGCAGCGCGCCCGCGCATGATGCGCAGAGGTTTCTTTCGGACCTGGGCTGCATTTCCATCCCCCGCTCTGGGAGTCACCCGGTGCGTTAGGAGCGAGCCGATCCCGCTCCCTGAGACACAAGGGCTTGCTCGAGGAGACTGTTCCTGTTCCTCTCTTCCAGCCACTCTGCTCTCCCCAAAACACCCATTTCCTCGGAGCTCCTCTGCAACTGCATTTCCATGGACCCAGGGCTCCAGAAGCTGCAGAGTCGTGCAATGGGGTTTTTTTGGGAAGGGACCTTAAGCTCTTGCACTTCCACCTCTGTCATGAGAATCTCAGGGCTCTAAGACTCACAGAACCATTTGGGCTTGGAAGGACCTTCAAGCTCATCCAGTGCCAGCGCTGCCACGGGCAGGGACACCTCCCACTGTCCCGGGCTGCTCCCAGCCCCAGTGTGCAGCCTGGCCTGGAACATTCCAGGGCATCCAGGGGCAAATCCCCCTCTCTGGGCAGACAGAAGGAGCTAAACCTGGCTATTCCTGAGGGAGTGATGGCAGCACAGCCGAGTCCTGCATCCCTGATTCCCACGGGGAATCTCCATGTCCTTCCTGCTATGGGATCCAGGAGTTGCAGTAGGATTTTTGTGTTTGGTGCTGCATTCCCAGCATGGGCAGAAGCTGTCACGCTCGGAAACACAGCCAGTGTGACAAGGTTTTGCTCCCTTTCTGCTTTGTTTTTGCTGTGTTTTGTTTCTCTCGACAGCTGGCTTAGAACTTGTGTGTTGCTGTTTAGACATCAAGCTTTGGGGCTGAGGTTTTTTTATTCCCAAGTGCTTGCTGGCAGTAAAAATACACTTCACATCTGCAGTGTGTGCACGTGGCTTGGGCTGTGGATTCACACTTCTGGGGCAAAAAGAAGTCCCTTCACACCTGTGCTGCTGGTGGTGTCCCCTGTGAGAAGTTTGGTGGCTCGTTTGTGGCTCTCTCAGTTGTTCCCTTTCACAGAGCTCGGCATTTCTCCCCTTTTCAGTTTCATCCTGCAGAGCTTCGTTCCTGCTGCCGCAGCGTGTTCTGAACCCTCCGCTCGCAGCCTGGGGGTGCCTTTTGTGCTGCTCCTCCGTGGGGCTGCCTTGAGAGCGGAATCAAGGTTGGAAAAGACCTCGGAGATCACTGAGTGCAACCAGCACCAGCACGGCCGGCGCTGACCACGTCCGCCCATGCCACAGCCACAGGTGTTGGAGCACTCCCAGGGGTGGGCACTCCAAACCTCCCTGGGCAGCTGTGCCAAGGCCTGAGCGCCCTTTCCATGGAGGAATTTCCCCAATATCCACCCTGAGCCTCCCCTGGCCCAGCCTGAGGCCGTTCCCTCTCCTCCTGTCCCTGTTCCCTGCGAGCAGAGCCCGACCCCCCCGGCTGCTCCCTCCTGTCAGGGACTTGTCCAGAGCCACAAGGTCCCCCCTGAGCCTCCTTTGCTCCGGGCTGTGCCCCTTTCCCAGCTCTCTCAGGAACTCTCCAGCCCCTTGCCAGCTCCGTTCCCTTGCCTGGACTCGCTCCAGCCCCTCCGTGTCCCTCTTGTCCCAGAGGTGCTGCCAGCACTGCAGGTGCCCCAGCAGTGCCAGCACAGGGACGGGCCCAGCGCCCCGCGCATGCGCAGTGGGGGGTGAGGGGGGCCCAGTTCTCCCGCGCATGCGCAGTGGTGTGGGGGTAGGGCCAGCGCGTCCGCGCATGCGTAGTAGCACCCGCGCCCGCGCATGCGCAGTAGCCACCGCGCCCGCGCATGCGCCGTAGCCCCCGCGCCCGCGCATGCGCAGTAGCCCCCGCGCCCGCGCATGCGTAGTAGCACCCGCGCCCGCGCATGCGCCGTAGACCCCGCGCATGCGCAGTAGCACCCGCGCCCGCGCATGCGCAGTAGCCACCGCGCCCGCGCATGCGCCGTAGCCACCGCGCCCGCGCATGCGCCGTAGCCACCGCGCCCGCGCATGCGCAGTACACCCCACGCCCGCGCATGCGCAGTAGCCACCGCGCCCCCGCATGCGCAGTAGCCACCGCGCCCCCGCATGCGCAGTAGCCCCCGCGCCCGCGCATGCGCAGTAGCCCCCGCGCCCGCGCATGTGCCGTAGCCACCGCGCCCGCGCATGCGCAGTAGCCACCGCGCCCGCGCATGCGCGGTAGCCACCGCGCCCGTGCGGGCGTGCCGAGTGGGGGCTCCGCGCAGAGGGGCAGCGCGCCCGCGCATGATGCGCAGAGGTTTCTTTCGGACCTGGGCTGCATTTCCATCCCCCGCTCTGGGAGTCACCCGGTGCGTTAGGAGCGAGCCGATCCCGCTCCCTGAGACACAAGGGCTTGCTCGAGGAGACTGTTCCTGTTCCTCTCTTCCAGCCACTCTGCTCTCCCCAAAACACCCATTTCCTCGGAGCTCCTCTGCAACTGCATTTCCATGGACCCAGGGCTCCAGAAGCTGCAGAGTCGTGCAATGGGGTTTTTTTGGGAAGGGACCTTAAGCTCTTGCACTTCCACCTCTGTCATGAGAATCTCAGGGCTCTAAGACTCACAGAACCATTTGGGCTTGGAAGGACCTTCAAGCTCATCCAGTGCCAGCGCTGCCACGGGCAGGGACACCTCCCACTGTCCCGGGCTGCTCCCAGCCCCAGTGTGCAGCCTGGCCTGGAACATTCCAGGGCATCCAGGGGCAAATCCCCCTCTCTGGGCAGACAGAAGGAGCTAAACCTGGCTATTCCTGAGGGAGTGATGGCAGCACAGCCGAGTCCTGCATCCCTGATTCCCACGGGGAATCTCCATGTCCTTCCTGCTATGGGATCCAGGAGTTGCAGTAGGATTTTTGTGTTTGGTGCTGCATTCCCAGCATGGGCAGAAGCTGTCACGCTCGGAAACACAGCCAGTGTGACAAGGTTTTGCTCCCTTTCTGCTTTGTTTTTGCTGTGTTTTGTTTCTCTCGACAGCTGGCTTAGAACTTGTGTGTTGCTGTTTAGACATCAAGCTTTGGGGCTGAGGTTTTTTTATTCCCAAGTGCTTGCTGGCAGTAAAAATACACTTCACATCTGCAGTGTGTGCACGTGGCTTGGGCTGTGGATTCACACTTCTGGGGCAAAAAGAAGTCCCTTCACACCTGTGCTGCTGGTGGTGTCCCCTGTGAGAAGTTTGGTGGCTCGTTTGTGGCTCTCTCAGTTGTTCCCTTTCACAGAGCTCGGCATTTCTCCCCTTTTCAGTTTCATCCTGCAGAGCTTCGTTCCTGCTGCCGCAGCGTGTTCTGAACCCTCCGCTCGCAGCCTGGGGGTGCCTTTTGTGCTGCTCCTCCGTGGGGCTGCCTTGAGAGCGGAATCAAGGTTGGAAAAGACCTCGGAGATCACTGAGTGCAACCAGCACCAGCACGGCCGGCGCTGACCACGTCCGCCCATGCCACAGCCACAGGTGTTGGAGCACTCCCAGGGGTGGGCACTCCAAACCTCCCTGGGCAGCTGTGCCAAGGCCTGAGCGCCCTTTCCATGGAGGAATTTCCCCAATATCCACCCTGAGCCTCCCCTGGCCCAGCCTGAGGCCGTTCCCTCTCCTCCTGTCCCTGTTCCCTGCGAGCAGAGCCCGACCCCCCCGGCTGCTCCCTCCTGTCAGGGACTTGTCCAGAGCCACAAGGTCCCCCCTGAGCCTCCTTTGCTCCGGGCTGTGCCCCTTTCCCAGCTCTCTCAGGAACTCTCCAACCCCTTGCCAGCTCCGTTCCCTTGCCTGGACTCGCTCCAGCCCCTCCGTGTCCCTCTTGTCCCAGAGGTGCTGCCAGCACTGCAGGTGCCCCAGCAGTGCCAGCACAGGGACGGGCCCAGCGCCCCGCGCATGCGCAGTGGGGGGTGAGGGGGGCCCAGTTCTCCCGCGCATGCGCAGTAGCCACCGCGCCCGCGCATGCGCCGTAGCCACCGCGCCCGCGCATGCGCAGTAGCCACCGCGCCCGAGCATGCCCCGTAGCCACCGCGCCCGCGCATGCGCAGTAGCCACCGCGCCCGCGCATGCGCCGTAGCCCCCGCGCCCGCGCATGCGCAGTAGCCCCCGCGCCCGCGCATGCGTAGTAGCCACCGCGCCCGCGCATGCGCAGTACACCCCGCGCCCGCGCATGCGCAGTAGCCACCGCGCCCGCGCATGCGCCGTAGCCACCGCGCCCGCGCATGCGCAGTACACCCCGCGCCCGCGCATGCGCAGTAGCCACCGCGCCCGCGCATGCGCCGTAGCCCCCGCGCCCGCGCATGCGCAGTAGCCACCGCGCCCGCGCATGCGTAGTAGCACCCGCGCCCGCGCATGCGCAGTAGCCACCGCGCCCGCGCATGCGCCGTAGACCCCGCGCATGCGCAGTAGCACCCGCGCCCGCGCATGCGCAGTAGCCACCGCGCCCGCGCATGCGCAGTAGCCACCGCGCCCGCGCATGCGCCGTAGCCACCGCGCCCGCGCATGCGCAGTACACCCCACGCCCGCGCATGCGCAGTAGCCACCGCGCCCCCGCATGCGCAGTAGCCACCGCGCCCCCGCATGCGCAGTAGCCCCCGCGCCCGCGCATGCGCAGTAGCCCCCGCGCCCGCGCATGTGCCGTAGCCACCGCGCCCGCGCATGCGCCGTAGCGCCCGCGCCCGCGCATGCGCAGTAGCCCCCGCGCCCGCGCATGCGTAGTAGCCACCGCGCCCGAGCATGCGCAGTACACCCCGCACCCGCGCATGCGCAGTAGCCACCGCGCCCGCGCATGCGCCGTAGCCCCCGCGCCCGCGCATGCGCAGTAGCCCCCGCGCCCGCGCATGCGCAGTAGCACCCGCGCCCGCGCATGCGCCGTAGCCACCGCGCCCGCGCATGCGCCGTAGCCACCGCGCATGCGCAGTAGCACGCGCGCCCGCGCATGCGCAGTAGCCACCGCGCTGGCGCATGCGCAGTAGCCACCGCGCCCGCGCATGCGCCGTAGCCACCGCGCCCGCGCATGCGCCGTACACCCCGCGCCCGCGCATGCGCAGTACACCCCGCGCCCGCGCATGCGCCGTAGCCACCGCGCCCGCGCATGCGCAGTAGCCCCCGCGCCCGCGCATGCGTAGTAGCACCCGCGCCCGCGCATGCGCCGTAGCCACCGCGCCCGCGCATGCGCCGTAGACCCCGCGCATGCGCAGTAGCACCCGCGCCCGCGCATGCGCAGTAGCCACCGCGCCCGCGCATGCACCGTAGCCACCGCGCCCGCGCATGCGCCGTAGCCACCGCGCCCGCGCATGCGCAGTACACCCCACGCCCGCGCATGCGCAGTAGCCACCGCGCCCCCGCATGCGCAGTAGCCACCGCGCCCCCGCATGCGCAGTAGCCCCCGCGCCCGCGCATGCGCAGTAGCCCCCGCGCCCGCGCATGTGCCGTAGCCACCGCGCCCGCGCATGCGCAGTAGCCACCGCGCCCGCGCATGCGCAGTAGCCACCGCGCCCGTGCGGGCGTGCCGAGTGGGGGCTCCGCGCAGAGGGGCAGCGCGCCCGCGCATGATGCGCAGAGGTTTCTTTCGGACCTGGGCTGCATTTCCATCCCCCGCTCTGGGAGTCACCCGGTGCGTTAGGAGCGAGCCGATCCCGCTCCCTGAGACACAAGGGCTTGCTCGAGGAGACTGTTCCTGTTCCTCTCTTCCAGCCACTCTGCTCTCCCCAAAACACCCATTTCCTCGGAGCTCCTCTGCAACTGCATTTCCATGGACCCAGGGCTCCAGAAGCTGCAGAGTCGTGCAATGGGGTTTTTTTGGGAAGGGACCTTAAGCTCTTGCACTTCCACCTCTGTCATGAGAATCTCAGGGCTCTAAGACTCACAGAACCATTTGGGCTTGGAAGGACCTTCAAGCTCATCCAGTGCCAGCGCTGCCACGGGCAGGGACACCTCCCACTGTCCCGGGCTGCTCCCAGCCCCAGTGTGCAGCCTGGCCTGGAACATTCCAGGGCATCCAGGGGCAAATCCCCCTCTCTGGGCAGACAGAAGGAGCTAAACCTGGCTATTCCTGAGGGAGTGATGGCAGCACAGCCGAGTCCTGCATCCCTGATTCCCACGGGGAATCTCCATGTCCTTCCTGCTATGGGATCCAGGAGTTGCAGTAGGATTTTTGTGTTTGGTGCTGCATTCCCAGCATGGCAGAAGCTGTCACGCTCGGAAACACAGCCAGTGTGACAAGGTTTTGCTCCCTTTCTGCTTTGTTTTTGCTGTGTTTTGTTTCTCTCGACAGCTGGTTTAGAACTTGTGTGTTGCTGTTTAGACATCAAGCTTTGGGGCTGAGGTTTTTTTATTCCCAAGTGCTTGCTGGCAGTAAAAATACACTTCACATCTGCAGTGTGTGCACGTGGCTTGGGCTGTGGATTCACACTTCTGGGGCAAAAAGAAGTCCCTTCACACCTGTGCTGCTGGTGGTGTCCCCTGTGAGAAGTTTGGTGGCTCGTTTGTGGCTCTCTCAGTTGTTCCCTTTCACAGAGCTCGGCATTTCTCCCCTTTTCAGTTTCATCCTGCAGAGCTTCGTTCCTGCTGCCGCAGCGTGTTCTGAACCCTCCGCTCGCAGCCTGGGGGTGCCTTTTGTGCTGCTCCTCCGTGGGGCTGCCTTGAGAGCGGAATCAAGGTTGGAAAAGACCTCGGAGATCACTGAGTGCAACCAGCACCAGCACGGCCGGCGCTGACCACGTCCGCCCATGCCACAGCCACAGGTGTTGGAGCACTCCCAGGGGTGGGCACTCCAAACCTCCCTGGGCAGCTGTGCCAAGGCCTGAGCGCCCTTTCCATGGAGGAATTTCCCCAATATCCACCCTGAGCCTCCCCTGGCCCAGCCTGAGGCCGTTCCCTCTCCTCCTGTCCCTGTTCCCTGCGAGCAGAGCCCGACCCCCCCGGCTGCTCCCTCCTGTCAGGGACTTGTCCAGAGCCACAAGGTCCCCCCTGAGCCTCCTTTGCTCCGGGCTGTGCCCCTTTCCCAGCTCTCTCAGGAACTCTCCAACCCCTTGCCAGCTCCGTTCCCTTGCCTGGACTGGCTCCAGCCCCTCCGTGTCCCTCTTGTCCCAGAGGTGCTGCCAGCACTGCAGGTGCCCCAGCAGTGCCAGCACAGGGACGGGCCCAGCGCCCCGCGCATGCGCAGTGGGGGGTGAGGGGGGCCCAGTTCTCCCGCGCATGCGCAGTGGTGTGGGGGTAGGGCCAGCGCGTCCGCGCATGCGTAGTAGCACCCGCGCCCGCGCATTCGCAGTAGCCACCGCGCCCGCGCATGCGCCGTAGCCCCCGCGCCCGCGCATGCGCAGTAGCCCCCGCGCCCGCGCATGCGTAGTAGCACCCGCGCCCGCGCATGCGCCGTAGCCACCGCGCCCGCGCATGCGCCGTAGACCCCGCGCATGCGCAGTAGCACCCGCGCCCGCGCATGCGCAGTAGCCACCGCGCCCGCGCATGCGCCGTAGCCACCGCGCCCGCGCATGCGCCGTAGACCCCGCGCCCGCGCATGCGCAGTACACCCCACGCCCGCGCATGCGCAGTAGCCACCGCGCCCCCGCATGCGCAGTAGCCACCGCGCCCCCGCATGCGCAGTAGCCCCCGCGCCCGCGCATGCGCCGTAGCACCCGCGCCCGCGCATGCGCAGTAGCCCCCGCGCCCGCGCATGCGCAGTAGCACCCGCGCCCGCGCATGCGCAGTAGCCACCGCGCCCGCGCATGCGCCGTAGCCACCGCGCCCGCGCATGCGCCGTAGACCCCGCGCCCGCGCATGCGCAGTACACCCCACGCCCGCGCATGCGCAGTAGCCACCGCGCCCCCGCATGCGCAGTAGCCACCGCGCCCCCGCATGCGCAGTAGCCCCCGCGCCCGCGCATGCGCAGTAGCCCCCGCGCCCGCGCATGTGCCGTAGCCACCGCGCCCGCGCATGCGCAGTAGCCACCGCGCCCGCGCATGCGCAGTAGCCACCGCGCCCGTGCGGGCGTGCCGAGTGGGGGCTCCGCGCAGAGGGGCAGCGCGCCCGCGCATGATGCGCAGAGGTTTCTTTCGGACCTGGGCTGCATTTCCATCCCCCGCTCTGGGAGTCACCCGGTGCGTTAGGAGCGAGCCGATCCCGCTCCCTGAGACACAAGGGCTTGCTCGAGGAGACTGTTCCTGTTCCTCTCTTCCAGCCACTCTGCTCTCCCCAAAACACCCATTTCCTCGGAGCTCCTCTGCAACTGCATTTCCATGGATCCAGGGCTCCAGAAGCTGCAGAGTCGTGCAATGGGGTTTTTTTGGGAAGGGACCTTAAGCTCTTGCACTTCCACCTCTGTCATGAGAATCTCAGGGCTCTAAGACTCACAGAACCATTTGGGCTTGGAAGGACCTTCAAGCTCATCCAGTGCCAGCGCTGCCACGGGCAGGGACACCTCCCACTGTCCCGGGCTGCTCCCAGCCCCAGTGTGCAGCCTGGCCTGGAACATTCCAGGGCATCCAGGGGCAAATCCCCCTCTCTGGGCAGACAGAAGGAGCTAAACCTGGCTATTCCTGAGGGAGTGATGGCAGCACAGCCGAGTCCTGCATCCCTGATTCCCACGGGGAATCTCCATGTCCTTCCTGCTATGGGATCCAGGAGTTGCAGTAGGATTTTTGTGTTTGGTGCTGCATTCCCAGCATGGCAGAAGCTGTCACGCTCGGAAACACAGCCAGTGTGACAAGGTTTTGCTCCCTTTCTGCTTTGTTTTTGCTGTGTTTTGTTTCTCTCGACAGCTGGCTTAGAACTTGTGTGTTGCTGTTTAGACATCAAGCTTTGGGGCTGAGGTTTTTTTATTCCCAAGTGCTTGCTGGCAGTAAAAATACACTTCACATCTGCAGTGTGTGCACGTGGCTTGGGCTGTGGATTCACACTTCTGGGGCAAAAAGAAGTCCCTTCACACCTGTGCTGCTGGTGGTGTCCCCTGTGAGAAGTTTGGTGGCTCGTTTGTGGCTCTCTCAGTTGTTCCCTTTCACAGAGCTCGGCATTTCTCCCCTTTTCAGTTTCATCCTGCAGAGCTTCGTTCCTGCTGCCGCAGCGTGTTCTGAACCCTCCGCTCGCAGCCTGGGGGTGCCTTTTGTGCTGCTCCTCCGTGGGGCTGCCTTGAGAGCGGAATCAAGGTTGGAAAAGACCTCGGAGATCACTGAGTGCAACCAGCACCAGCACGGCCGGCGCTGACCACGTCCGCCCATGCCACAGCCACAGGTGTTGGAGCACTCCCAGGGGTGGGCACTCCAAACCTCCCTGGGCAGCTGTGCCAAGGCCTGAGCGCCCTTTCCATGGAGGAATTTCCCCAATATCCACCCTGAGCCTCCCCTGGCCCAGCCTGAGGCCGTTCCCTCTCCTCCTGTCCCTGTTCCCTGCGAGCAGAGCCCGACCCCCCCGGCTGCTCCCTCCTGTCAGGGACTTGTCCAGAGCCACAAGGTCCCCCCTGAGCCTCCTTTGCTCCGGGCTGTGCCCCTTTCCCAGCTCTCTCAGGAACTCTCCAACCCCTTGCCAGCTCCGTTCCCTTGCCTGGACTGGCTCCAGCCCCTCCGTGTCCCTCTTGTCCCAGAGGTGCTGCCAGCACTGCAGGTGCCCCAGCAGTGCCAGCACAGGGACGGGCCCAGCGCCCCGCGCATGCGCAGTGGGGGGTGAGGGGGGCCCAGTTCTCCCGCGCATGCGCAGTGGTGTGGGGGTAGGGCCAGCGCGTCCGCGCATGCGTAGTAGCACCCGCGCCCGCGCATTCGCAGTAGCCACCGCGCCCGCGCATGCGCCGTAGCCCCCGCGCCCGCGCATGCGCCGTAGCCCCCGCGCCCGCGCATGCGTAGTAGCACCCGCGCCCGCGCATGCGCCGTAGCCACCGCGCCCGCGCATGCGCCGTAGACCCCGCGCATGCGCAGTAGCACCCGCGCCCGTGCATGCGCAGTAGCCACCGCGCCCGCGCATGCGCCGTAGCCACCGCGCCCGCGCATGCGCCGTAGACCCCGCGCCCGCGCATGCGCAGTACACCCCACGCCCGCGCATGCGCAGTAGCCACCGCGCCCCCGCATGCGCAGTAGCCACCGCGCCCCCGCATGCGCAGTAGCCCCCGCGCCCGCGCATGCGCCGTAGCACCCGCGCCCGCGCATGCGCAGTAGCGCCCGCGCCCGCGCATGCGTAGTAGCACCCGCGCCCGCGCATGCGCCGTAGCCACCGCGCCCGCGCATGCGCCGTAGACCCCGCGCATGCGCAGTAGCACCCGCGCCCGCGCATGCGCAGTAGCCACCGCGCCCGCGCATGCGCCGTAGCCACCGCGCCCGCGCATGCGCCGTAGACCCCGCGCCCGCGCATGCGCAGTAGCCACCGCGCCCGCGCATGCGCCGTAGCCCCCGCGCCCGCGCATGCGCAGTAGCCCCCGCGCCCGCGCATGCGTAGTAGCACCCGCGCCCGCGCATGCGCCGTAGCCACCGCGCCCGCGCATGCGCCGTAGACCCCGCGCATGCGCAGTAGCACGCGCGCCCGCGCATGCGCAGTAGCCACCGCGCTGGCGCATGCGCAGTAGCCACCGCGCCCGCGCATGCGCCGTAGCCACCGCGCCCGCGCATGCGCAGTACACCCCGCGCCCGCGCATGCGCAGTAGCCACCGCGCCCGCGCATGCGCCGTAGCCCCCGCGCCCGCGCATGCGCAGTAGCCCCCGCGCCCGCGCATGCGTAGTAGCACCCGCGCCCGCGCATGCGCCGTAGCCACCGCGCCCGCGCATGCGCCGTAGACCCCGCGCATGCGCAGTAGCACGCGCGCCCGCGCATGCGCAGTAGCCACCGCGCCCGCGCATGCGCCGTAGCCACCGCGCCCGCGCATGCGCAGTACACCCCACGCCCGCGCATGCGCAGTAGCCACCGCGCCCCCGCATGCGCAGTAGCCACCGCGCCCCCGCATGCGCAGTAGCCCCCGCGCCCGCGCATGCGCAGTAGCCCCCGCGCCCGCCCATGTGCCGTAGCCACCGCGCCCGCGCATGCGCAGTAGCCACCGCGCCCGCGCATGCGCGGTAGCCACCGCGCCCGTGCGGGCGTGCCGAGTGGGGGCTCCGCGCAGAGGGGCAGCGCGCCCGCGCATGATGCGCAGAGGTTTCTTTCGGACCTGGGCTGCATTTCCATCCCCCGCTCTGGGAGTCAGCCGGTCCGTTAGGAGCGAGCCGATCCCGCTCCCTGAGACACAAGGGCTTGCTCGAGGAGACTGTTCCTGTTCCTCTCTTCCAGCCACTCTGCTCTCCCCAAAACACCCATTTCCTCGGAGCTCCTCTGCAACTGCATTTCCATGGACCCAGGGCTCCAGAAGCTGCAGAGTCGTGCAATGGGGTTTTTTTGGGAAGGGACCTTAAGCTCTTGCACTTCCACCTCTGTCATGAGAATCTCAGGGCTCTAAGACTCACAGAACCATTTGGGCTTGGAAGGACCTTCAAGCTCATCCAGTGCCAGCGCTGCCACGGGCAGGGACACCTCCCACTGTCCCGGGCTGCTCCCAGCCCCAGTGTGCAGCCTGGCCTGGAACATTCCAGGGCATCCAGGGGCAAATCCCCCTCTCTGGGCAGACAGAAGGAGCTAAACCTGGCTATTCCTGAGGGAGTGATGGCAGCACAGCCGAGTCCTGCATCCCTGATTCCCACGGGGAATCTCCATGTCCTTCCTGCTATGGGATCCAGGAGTTGCAGTAGGATTTTTGTGTTTGGTGCTGCATTCCCAGCATGGCAGAAGCTGTCACGCTCGGAAACACAGCCAGTGTGACAAGGTTTTGCTCCCTTTCTGCTTTGTTTTTGCTGTGTTTTGTTTCTCTCGACAGCTGGCTTAGAACTTGTGTGTTGCTGTTTAGACATCAAGCTTTGGGGCTGAGGTTTTTTTATTCCCAAGTGCTTGCTGGCAGTAAAAATACACTTCACATCTGCAGTGTGTGCACGTGGCTTGGGCTGTGGATTCACACTTCTGGGGCAAAAAGAAGTCCCTTCACACCTGTGCTGCTGGTGGTGTCCCCTGTGAGAAGTTTGGTGGCTCGTTTGTGGCTCTCTCAGTTGTTCCCTTTCACAGAGCTCGGCATTTCTCCCCTTTTCAGTTTCATCCTGCAGAGCTTCGTTCCTGCTGCCGCAGCGTGTTCTGAACCCTCCGCTCGCAGCCTGGGGGTGCCTTTTGTGCTGCTCCTCCGTGGGGCTGCCTTGAGAGCGGAATCAAGGTTGGAAAAGACCTCGGAGATCACTGAGTGCAACCAGCACCAGCACGGCCGGCGCTGACCACGTCCGCCCATGCCACAGCCACAGGTGTTGGAGCACTCCCAGGGGTGGGCACTCCAAACCTCCCTGGGCAGCTGTGCCAAGGCCTGAGCGCCCTTTCCATGGAGGAATTTCCCCAATATCCACCCTGAGCCTCCCCTGGCCCAGCCTGAGGCCGTTCCCTCTCCTCCTGTCCCTGTTCCCTGCGAGCAGAGCCCGACCCCCCCGGCTGCTCCCTCCTGTCAGGGACTTGTCCAGAGCCACAAGGTCCCCCCTGAGCCTCCTTTGCTCCGGGCTGTGCCCCTTTCCCAGCTCTCTCAGGAACTCTCCAGCCCCTTGCCAGCTCCGTTCCCTTGCCTGGACTCGCTCCAGCCCCTCCGTGTCCCTCTTGTCCCAGAGGTGCTGCCAGCACTGCAGGTGCCCCAGCAGTGCCAGCACAGGGACGGGCCCAGCGCCCCGCGCATGCGCAGTGGGGGGTGAGGGGGGCCCAGTTCTCCCGCGCATGCGCAGTGGTGTGGGGGTAGGGCCAGCGCGTCCGCGCATGCGTAGTAGCACCCGCGCCCCCGCATGCGCAGTAGCCACCGCGCCCGCGCATGCGCCGTAGCACCCGCGCCCGCGCATGCGCAGTAGCCCCCGCGCCCGCGCATGCGTAGTAGCACCCGCGCCCGCGCATGCGCCGTAGCCACCGCGCCCGCGCATGCGCCGTAGACCCCGCGCATGCGCAGTAGCACCCGCGCCCGCGCATGCGCAGTAGCCACCGCGCCCGCGCATGCGCCGTAGCCACCGCGCCCGCGCATGCGCCGTAGCCACCGCGCCCGCGCATGCGCCGTAGCCACCGCGCCCGCGCATGCGCAGTACACCCCACGCCCGCGCATGCGCAGTAGCCACCGCGCCCCCGCATGCGCAGTAGCCACCGCGCCCCCGCATGCGCAGTAGCCCCCGCGCCCGCGCATGCGCAGTAGCCCCCGCGCCCGCGCATGTGCCGTAGCCACCGCGCCCGCGCATGCGCAGTAGCCACCGCGCCCGCGCATGCGCGGTAGCCACCGCGCCCGTGCGGGCGTGCCGAGTGGGGGCTCCGCGCAGAGGGGCAGCGCGCCCGCGCATGATGCGCAGAGGTTTCTTTCGGACCTGGGCTGCATTTCCATCCCCCGCTCTGGGAGTCACCCGGTGCGTTAGGAGCGAGCCGATCCCGCTCCCTGAGACACAAGGGCTTGCTCGAGGAGACTGTTCCTGTTCCTCTCTTCCAGCCACTCTGCTCTCCCCAAAACACCCATTTCCTCGGAGCTCCTCTGCAACTGCATTTCCATGGACCCAGGGCTCCAGAAGCTGCAGAGTCGTGCAATGGGGTTTTTTTGGGAAGGGACCTTAAGCTCTTGCACTTCCACCTCTGTCATGAGAATCTCAGGGCTCTAAGACTCACAGAACCATTTGGGCTTGGAAGGACCTTCAAGCTCATCCAGTGCCAGCGCTGCCACGGGCAGGGACACCTCCCACTGTCCCGGGCTGCTCCCAGCCCCAGTGTGCAGCCTGGCCTGGAACATTCCAGGGCATCCAGGGGCAAATCCCCCTCTCTGGGCAGACAGAAGGAGCTAAACCTGGCTATTCCTGAGGGAGTGATGGCAGCACAGCCGAGTCCTGCATCCCTGATTCCCACGGGGAATCTCCATGTCCTTCCTGCTATGGGATCCAGGAGTTGCAGTAGGATTTTTGTGTTTGGTGCTGCATTCCCAGCATGGGCAGAAGCTGTCACGCTCGGAAACACAGCCAGTGTGACAAGGTTTTGCTCCCTTTCTGCTTTGTTTTTGCTGTGTTTTGTTTCTCTCGACAGCTGGCTTAGAACTTGTGTGTTGCTGTTTAGACATCAAGCTTTGGGGCTGAGGTTTTTTTATTCCCAAGTGCTTGCTGGCAGTAAAAATACACTTCACATCTGCAGTGTGTGCACGTGGCTTGGGCTGTGGATTCACACTTCTGGGGCAAAAAGAAGTCCCTTCACACCTGTGCTGCTGGTGGTGTCCCCTGTGAGAAGTTTGGTGGCTCGTTTGTGGCTCTCTCAGTTGTTCCCTTTCACAGAGCTCGGCATTTCTCCCCTTTTCAGTTTCATCCTGCAGAGCTTCGTTCCTGCTGCCGCAGCGTGTTCTGAACCCTCCGCTCGCAGCCTGGGGGTGCCTTTTGTGCTGCTCCTCCGTGGGGCTGCCTTGAGAGCGGAATCAAGGTTGGAAAAGACCTCGGAGATCACTGAGTGCAACCAGCACCAGCACGGCCGGCGCTGACCACGTCCGCCCATGCCACAGCCACAGGTGTTGGAGCACTCCCAGGGGTGGGCACTCCAAACCTCCCTGGGCAGCTGTGCCAAGGCCTGAGCGCCCTTTCCATGGAGGAATTTCCCCAATATCCACCCTGAGCCTCCCCTGGCCCAGCCTGAGGCCGTTCCCTCTCCTCCTGTCCCTGTTCCCTGCGAGCAGAGCCCGACCCCCCCGGCTGCTCCCTCCTGTCAGGGACTTGTCCAGAGCCACAAGGTCCCCCCTGAGCCTCCTTTGCTCCGGGCTGTGCCCCTTTCCCAGCTCTCTCAGGAACTCTCCAGCCCCTTGCCAGCTCCGTTCCCTTGCCTGGACTCGCTCCAGCCCCTCCGTGTCCCTCTTGTCCCAGAGGTGCTGCCAGCACTGCAGGTGCCCCAGCAGTGCCAGCACAGGGACGGGCCCAGCGCCCCGCGCATGCGCAGTGGGGGGTGAGGGGGGCCCAGTTCTCCCGCGCATGCGCAGTAGCCACCGCGCCCGCGCATGCGCCGTAGCCACCGCGCCCGCGCATGCGCCGTAGCCACCGCGCCCGCGCATGCGCCGTAGACCCCGCGCATGCGCAGTAGCACCCGCGCCCGCGCATGCGCAGTAGCCACCGCGCCCGCGCATGCGCCGTAGCCACCGCGCCCACGCATGCGCCGTAGACCCCGCGCCCGCGCATGCGCAGTACACCCCACGCCCGCGCATGCGCAGTAGCCACCGCGCCCCCGCATGCGCAGTAGCCACCGCGCCCCCGCATGCGCCGTAGCCACCGCGCCCGCGCATGCGCCGTAGCACCCGCGCCCGCGCATGCGCAGTAGCCCCCGCGCCCGCGCATGCGTAGTAGCACCCGCGCCCGCGCATGCGCCGTAGCCACCGCGCCCGCGCATGCGCCGTAGACCCCGCGCATGCGCAGTAGCACCCGCGCCCGCGCATGCGCAGTAGCCACCGCGCCCGCGCATGCGCCGTAGCCACCGCGCCCGCGCATGCGCCGTAGCCACCGCGCCCGCGCATGCGCAGTACACCCCACGCCCGCGCATGCGCAGTAGCCACCGCGCCCCCGCATGCGCAGTAGCCACCGCGCCCCCGCATGCGCAGTAGCCCCCGCGCCCGCGCATGCGCAGTAGCCCCCGCGCCCGCGCATGTGCCGTAGCCACCGCGCCCGCGCATGCGCAGTAGCCACCGCGCCCGCGCATGCGCAGTAGCCACCGCGCCCGTGCGGGCGTGCCGAGTGGGGGCTCCGCGCAGAGGGGCAGCGCGCCCGCGCATGATGCGCAGAGGTTTCTTTCGGACCTGGGCTGCATTTCCATCCCCCGCTCTGGGAGTCACCCGGTGCGTTAGGAGCGAGCCGATCCCGCTCCCTGAGACACAAGGGCTTGCTCGAGGAGACTGTTCCTGTTCCTCTCTTCCAGCCACTCTGCTCTCCCCAAAACACCCATTTCCTCGGAGCTCCTCTGCAACTGCATTTCCATGGACCCAGGGCTCCAGAAGCTGCAGAGTCGTGTAATGGGGTTTTTTTGGGAAGGGACCTTAAGCTCTTGCACTTCCACCTCTGTCATGAGAATCTCAGGGCTCTAAGACTCACAGAACCATTTGGGCTTGGAAGGACCTTCAAGCTCATCCAGTGCCAGCGCTGCCACGGGCAGGGACACCTCCCACTGTCCCGGGCTGCTCCCAGCCCCAGTGTGCAGCCTGGCCTGGAACATTCCAGGGCATCCAGGGGCAAATCCCCCTCTCTGGGCAGACAGAAGGAGCTAAACCTGGCTATTCCTGAGGGAGTGATGGCAGCACAGCCGAGTCCTGCATCCCTGATTCCCACGGGGAATCTCCATGTCCTTCCTGCTATGGGATCCAGGAGTTGCAGTAGGATTTTTGTGTTTGGTGCTGCATTCCCAGCATGGGCAGAAGCTGTCACGCTCGGAAACACAGCCAGTGTGACAAGGTTTTGCTCCCTTTCTGCTTTGTTTTTGCTGTGTTTTGTTTCTCTCGACAGCTGGCTTAGAACTTGTGTGTTGCTGTTTAGACATCAAGCTTTGGGGCTGAGGTTTTTTTATTCCCAAGTGCTTGCTGGCAGTAAAAATACACTTCACATCTGCAGTGTGTGCACGTGGCTTGGGCTGTGGATTCACACTTCTGGGGCAAAAAGAAGTCCCTTCACACCTGTGCTGCTGGTGGTGTCCCCTGTGAGAAGTTTGGTGGCTCGTTTGTGGCTCTCTCAGTTGTTCCCTTTCACAGAGCTCGGCATTTCTCCCCTTTTCAGTTTCATCCTGCAGAGCTTCGTTCCTGCTGCCGCAGCGTGTTCTGAACCCTCCGCTCGCAGCCTGGGGGTGCCTTTTGTGCTGCTCCTCCGTGGGGCTGCCTTGAGAGCGGAATCAAGGTTGGAAAAGACCTCGGAGATCACTGAGTGCAACCAGCACCAGCACGGCCGGCGCTGACCACGTCCGCCCATGCCACAGCCACAGGTGTTGGAGCACTCCCAGGGGTGGGCACTCCAAACCTCCCTGGGCAGCTGTGCCAAGGCCTGAGCGCCCTTTCCATGGAGGAATTTCCCCAATATCCACCCTGAGCCTCCCCTGGCCCAGCCTGAGGCCGTTCCCTCTCCTCCTGTCCCTGTTCCCTGCGAGCAGAGCCCGACCCCCCCGGCTGCTCCCTCCTGTCAGGGACTTGTCCAGAGCCACAAGGTCCCCCCTGAGCCTCCTTTGCTCCGGGCTGTGCCCCTTTCCCAGCTCTCTCAGGAACTCTCCAGCCCCTTGCCAGCTCCGTTCCCTTGCCTGGACTCGCTCCAGCCCCTCCGTGTCCCTCTTGTCCCAGAGGTGCTGCCAGCACTGCAGGTGCCCCAGCAGTGCCAGCACAGGGACGGGCCCAGCGCCCCGCGCATGCGCAGTGGGGGGTGAGGGGGGCCCAGTTGTCCCGCGCATGCGCAGTGGTGTGGGGGTAGGGCCAGCGCGTCCGCGCATGCGCAGTAGCCACCGCGCCCGCGCATGCGCAGTAGCCCCCGCGCCCGCGCATGCGTAGTAGCCACCGCGCCCGAGCATGCGCAGTACACCCCGCGCCCGCGCATGCGCAGTAGCCACCGCGCCCGCGCATGCGCCGTAGACCCCGCGCCCGCGCATGCGCAGTAGCCCCCGCGCCCGCGCATGCGCAGTAGCACCCGCGCCCGCGCATGCGCCGTAGCCACCGCGCCCGCGCATGCGCCGTAGACCCCGCGCATGCGCAGTAGCACGCGCGCTCGCGCATGCGCAGTAGCCACCGCGCTGGCGCATGCGCAGTAGCCACCGCGCCCGCGCATGCGCCGTAGCCACCGCGCCCGCGCATGCGCAGTACACCCCGCGCCCGCGCATGCGCAGTAGCCACCGCGCCCGCGCATGCGCCGTAGCCCCCGCGCCCGCGCATGCGCAGTAGCCCCCGCGCCCGCGCATGCGTAGTAGCACCCGCGCCCGCGCATGCGCCGTAGCCACCGCGCCCGCGCATGCGCCGTAGACCCCGCGCATGCGCAGTAGCACCCGCGCCCGCGCATGCGCCGTAGCCACCGCGCCCGCGCATGCGCCGTAGCCACCGCGCCCGCGCATGCGCCGTAGCCACCGCGCCCGCGCATGCGCAGTACACCCCACGCCCGCGCATGCGCAGTAGCCACCGCGCCCCCGCATGCGCAGTAGCCACCGCGCCCCCGCATGCGCAGTAGCCCCCGCGCCCGCGCATGCGCAGTAGCCCCCGCGCCCGCGCATGTGCCGTAGCCACCGCGCCCGCGCATGCGCAGTAGCCACCGCGCCCGCGCATGCGCGGTAGCCACCGCGCCCGTGCGGGCGTGCCGAGTGGGGGCTCCGCGCAGAGGGGCAGCGCGCCCGCGCATGATGCGCAGAGGTTTCTTTCGGACCTGGGCTGCATTTCCATCCCCCGCTCTGGGAGTCACCCGGTGCGTTAGGAGCGAGCCGATCCCGCTCCCTGAGACACAAGGGCTTGCTCGAGGAGACTGTTCCTGTTCCTCTCTTCCAGCCACTCTGCTCTCCCCAAAACACCCATTTCCTCGGAGCTCCTCTGCAACTGCATTTCCATGGACCCAGGGCTCCAGAAGCTGCAGAGTCGTGCAATGGGGTTTTTTTGGGAAGGGACCTTAAGCTCTTGCACTTCCACCTCTGTCATGAGAATCTCAGGGCTCTAAGACTCACAGAACCATTTGGGCTTGGAAGGACCTTCAAGCTCATCCAGTGCCAGCGCTGCCACGGGCAGGGACACCTCCCACTGTCCCGGGCTGCTCCCAGCCCCAGTGTGCAGCCTGGCCTGGAACATTCCAGGGCATCCAGGGGCAAATCCCCCTCTCTGGGCAGACAGAAGGAGCTAAACCTGGCTATTCCTGAGGGAGTGATGGCAGCACAGCCGAGTCCTGCATCCCTGATTCCCACGGGGAATCTCCATGTCCTTCCTGCTATGGGATCCAGGAGTTGCAGTAGGATTTTTGTGTTTGGTGCTGCATTCCCAGCATGGGCAGAAGCTGTCACGCTCGGAAACACAGCCAGTGTGACAAGGTTTTGCTCCCTTTCTGCTTTGTTTTTGCTGTGTTTTGTTTCTCTCGACAGCTGGCTTAGAACTTGTGTGTTGCTGTTTAGACATCAAGCTTTGGGGCTGAGGTTTTTTTATTCCCAAGTGCTTGCTGGCAGTAAAAATACACTTCACATCTGCAGTGTGTGCACGTGGCTTGGGCTGTGGATTCACACTTCTGGGGCAAAAAGAAGTCCCTTCACACCTGTGCTGCTGGTGGTGTCCCCTGTGAGAAGTTTGGTGGCTCGTTTGTGGCTCTCTCAGTTGTTCCCTTTCACAGAGCTCGGCATTTCTCCCCTTTTCAGTTTCATCCTGCAGAGCTTCGTTCCTGCTGCCGCAGCGTGTTCTGAACCCTCCGCTCGCAGCCTGGGGGTGCCTTTTGTGCTGCTCCTCCGTGGGGCTGCCTTGAGAGCGGAATCAAGGTTGGAAAAGACCTCGGAGATCACTGAGTGCAACCAGCACCAGCACGGCCGGCGCTGACCACGTCCGCCCATGCCACAGCCACAGGTGTTGGAGCACTCCCAGGGGTGGGCACTCCAAACCTCCCTGGGCAGCTGTGCCAAGGCCTGAGCGCCCTTTCCATGGAGGAATTTCCCCAATATCCACCCTGAGCCTCCCCTGGCCCAGCCTGAGGCCGTTCCCTCTCCTCCTGTCCCTGTTCCCTGCGAGCAGAGCCCGACCCCCCCGGCTGCTCCCTCCTGTCAGGGACTTGTCCAGAGCCACAAGGTCCCCCCTGAGCCTCCTTTGCTCCGGGCTGTGCCCCTTTCCCAGCTCTCTCAGGAACTCTCCAACCCCTTGCCAGCTCCGTTCCCTTGCCTGGACTGGCTCCAGCCCCTCCGTGTCCCTCTTGTCCCAGAGGTGCTGCCAGCACTGCAGGTGCCCCAGCAGTGCCAGCACAGGGACGGGCCCAGCGCCCCGCGCATGCGCAGTGGGGGGTGAGGGGGGCCCAGTTCTCCCGCGCATGCGCCGTAGCCACCGCGCCCGCGCATGCGCCGTAGCCACCGCGCCCGAGCATGCCCCGTAGCCACCGCGCCCGCGCATGCGCAGTAGCCACCGCGCCCGCGCATGCGCCGTAGCCCCCGCGCCCGCGCATGCGCAGTAGCCCCCGCGCCCGCGCATGCGTAGTAGCCACCGCGCCCGCGCATGCGCAGTAGCCACCGCGCCCGCGCATGCGCAGTAGCCACCGCGCCCGCGCATGCGCCGTAGCCCCCGCGCCCGCGCATGCGCAGTAGCCCCCGCGCCCGCGCATGCGCAGTAGCACCCGCGCCCGCGCATGCGCCGTAGCCACCGCGCCCGCGCATGCGCCGTAGACCCCGCGCATGCGCGGTAGCACGCGCGCCCGCGCATGCGCAGTAGCCACCGCGCCCGCGCATGCGCAGTAGCCACCGCGCCCGCGCATGCGCCGTAGCCACCGCGCCCGCGCATGCGCAGTACACCCCGCGCCCGCGCATGCGCAGTAGCCACCGCGCCCGCGCATGCGCCGTAGCCCCCGCGCCCGCGCATGCGCAGTAGCCCCCGCGCCCGCGCATGCGTAGTAGCACCCGCGCCCGCGCATGCGCCGTAGCCACCGCGCCCGCGCATGCGCCGTAGACCCCGCGCATGCGCAGTAGCACCCGCGCCCGCGCATGCGCAGTAGCCACCGCGCCCGCGCATGCGCCGTAGCCACCGCGCCCGCGCATGCGCCGTAGCCACCGCGCCCGCGCATGCGCAGTACACCCCACGCCCGCGCATGCGCAGTAGCCACCGCGCCCCCGCATGCGCAGTAGCCACCGCGCCCCCGCATGCGCAGTAGCCCCCGCGCCCGCGCATGCGCAGTAGCCCCCGCGCCCGCGCATGTGCCGTAGCCACCGCGCCCGCGCATGCGCCGTAGCGCCCGCGCCCGCGCATGCGCAGTAGCCCCCGCGCCCGCGCATGCGTAGTAGCCCCCGCGCCCGAGCATGCGCAGTACACCCCGCGCCCGCGCATGCGCAGTAGCCACCGCGCCCGCGCATGCGCCGTAGCCCCCGCGCCCGCGCATGCGCAGTAGCCCCCGCGCCCGCGCATGCGCAGTAGCCACCGCGCCCGCGCATGCGCCGTAGCCACCGCGCCCGCGCATGCGCAGTACACCCCGCGCCCGCGCATGCGCAGTAGCCACCGCGCCCGCGCATGCGCCGTAGCCCCCGCGCCCGCGCATGCGCAGTAGCCCCCGCGCCCGCGCATGCGTAGTAGCACCCGCGCCCGCGCATGCGCCGTAGCCACCGCGCCCGCGCATGCGCCGTAGACCCCGCGCATGCGCAGTAGCACCCGCGCCCGCGCATGCGCAGTAGCCACCGCGCCCGCGCATGCGCCGTAGCCACCGCGCCCGCGCATGCGCCGTAGCCACCGCGCCCGCGCATGCGCAGTACACCCCACGCCCGCGCATGCGCAGTAGCCACCGCGCCCCGGCATGCGCAGTAGCCACCGCGCCCCCGCATGCGCAGTAGCCCCCGCGCCCGCGCATGCGCAGTAGCCACCGCGCCCGCGCATGTGCCGTAGCCACCGCGGCCGCGCATGCGCCGTAGCGCCCGCGCCCGCGCATGCGCAGTAGCCCCCGCGCCCGCGCATGCGTAGTAGCCACCGCGCCCGAGCATGCGCAGTACACCCCGCGCTGGCGCATGCGCAGTAGCCACCGCGCCCGCGCATGCGCCGTAGCCCCCGCGCCCGCGCATGCGCCGTAGCCACCGCGCCCGCGCATGCGCAGTACACCCCACGCCCGCGCATGCGCAGTAGCCACCGCGCCCCCGCATGCGCAGTAGCCACCGCGCCCCCGCATGCGCAGTAGCCCCCGCGCCCGCGCATGCGCAGTACACCCCGCGCCCGCGCATGCGCAGTAGCCACCGCGCCCGCGCATGCGCCGTAGCCCCCGCGCCCGCGCATGCGCAGTAGCCCCCGCGCCCGCGCATGCGTAGTAGCACCCGCGCCCGCGCATGCGCCGTAGCCACCGCGCCCGCGCATGCGCCGTAGACCCCGCGCATGCGCAGTAGCCACCGCGCCCGCGCATGCGCAGTAGCCACCGCGCCCGCGCATGCGCCGTAGCCACCGCGCCCGCGCATGCGCCGTAGCCACCGCGCCCGCGCATGCGCAGTACACCCCACGCCCGCGCATGCGCAGTAGCACGCGCGCCCGCGCATGCGCAGTAGCCACCGCGCTGGCGCATGCGCCGTAGCCACCGCGCCCGCGCATGCGCAGTAGCCCCCGCGCCCGCGCATGTGCCGTAGCCACCGCGCCCGCGCATGCGCAGTAGCCACCGCGCCCGCGCATGCGCGGTAGCCACCGCGCCCGTGCGGGCGTGCCGAGTGGGGGCTCCGCGCAGAGGGGCAGCGCGCCCGCGCATGATGCGCAGAGGTTTCTTTCGGACCTGGGCTGCATTTCCATCCCCCGCTCTGGGAGTCACCCGGTGCGTTAGGAGCGAGCCGATCCCGCTCCCTGAGACACAAGGGCTTGCTCGAGGAGACTGTTCCTGTTCCTCTCTTCCAGCCACTCTGCTCTCCCCAAAACACCCATTTCCTCGGAGCTCCTCTGCAACTGCATTTCCATGGACCCAGGGCTCCAGAAGCTGCAGAGTCGTGCAATGGGGTTTTTTTGGGAAGGGACCTTAAGCTCTTGCACTTCCACCTCTGTCATGAGAATCTCAGGGCTCTAAGACTCACAGAACCATTTGGGCTTGGAAGGACCTTCAAGCTCATCCAGTGCCAGCGCTGCCACGGGCAGGGACACCTCCCACTGTCCCGGGCTGCTCCCAGCCCCAGTGTGCAGCCTGGCCTGGAACATTCCAGGGCATCCAGGGGCAAATCCCCCTCTCTGGGCAGACAGAAGGAGCTAAACCTGGCTATTCCTGAGGGAGTGATGGCAGCACAGCCGAGTCCTGCATCCCTGATTCCCACGGGGAATCTCCATGTCCTTCCTGCTATGGGATCCAGGAGTTGCAGTAGGATTTTTGTGTTTGGTGCTGCATTCCCAGCATGGGCAGAAGCTGTCACGCTCGGAAACACAGCCAGTGTGACAAGGTTTTGCTCCCTTTCTGCTTTGTTTTTGCTGTGTTTTGTTTCTCTCGACAGCTGGCTTAGAACTTGTGTGTTGCTGTTTAGACATCAAGCTTTGGGGCTGAGGTTTTTTTATTCCCAAGTGCTTGCTGGCAGTAAAAATACACTTCACATCTGCAGTGTGTGCACGTGGCTTGGGCTGTGGATTCACACTTCTGGGGCAAAAAGAAGTCCCTTCACACCTGTGCTGCTGGTGGTGTCCCCTGTGAGAAGTTTGGTGGCTCGTTTGTGGCTCTCTCAGTTGTTCCCTTTCACAGAGCTCGGCATTTCTCCCCTTTTCAGTTTCATCCTGCAGAGCTTCGTTCCTGCTGCCGCAGCGTGTTCTGAACCCTCCGCTCGCAGCCTGGGGGTGCCTTTTGTGCTGCTCCTCCGTGGGGCTGCCTTGAGAGCGGAATCAAGGTTGGAAAAGACCTCGGAGATCACTGAGTGCAACCAGCACCAGCACGGCCGGCGCTGACCACGTCCGCCCATGCCACAGCCACAGGTGTTGGAGCACTCCCAGGGGTGGGCACTCCAAACCTCCCTGGGCAGCTGTGCCAAGGCCTGAGCGCCCTTTCCATGGAGGAATTTCCCCAATATCCACCCTGAGCCTCCCCTGGCCCAGCCTGAGGCCGTTCCCTCTCCTCCTGTCCCTGTTCCCTGCGAGCAGAGCCCGACCCCCCCGGCTGCTCCCTCCTGTCAGGGACTTGTCCAGAGCCACAAGGTCCCCCCTGAGCCTCCTTTGCTGCAGGGCTGTGCCCCTTTCCCAGCTCTCTCAGGAACTCTCCAGCCCCTTGCCAGCTCCGTTCCCTTGCCTGGACTCGCTCCAGCCCCTCCGTGTCCCTCTTGTCCCAGAGGTGCTGCCAGCACTGCAGGTGCCCCAGCAGTGCCAGCACAGGGACGGGCCCAGCGCCCCGCGCATGCGCAGTGGGGGGTGAGGGGGGCCCAGTTCTCCCGCGCATGCGCAGTAGCCACCGCGCCCGCGCATGCGCCGTAGCCACCGCGCCCGCGCATGCGCAGTAGCCATCGCGCCCGAGCATGCCCCGTAGCCACCGCGCCCGCGCATGCGCAGTAGCCACCGCGCCCGCGCATGCGCCGTAGCCCCCGCGCCCGCGCATGCGCAGTAGCCCCCGCGCCCGCGCATGCGTAGTAGCCACCGCGCCCGCGCATGCGCAGTACACCCCGCGCCCGCGCATGCGCAGTAGCCACCGCGCCCGCGCATGCGCCGTAGCCCCCGCGCCCGCGCATGCGCAGTAGTCCCCGCGCCCGCGCATGCGCAGTAGCACCCGCGCCCGCGCATGCGCCGTAGCCACCGCGCCCGCGCATGCGCCGTAGACCCCGCGCATGCGCAGTAGCACGCGCGCCCGCGCATGCGCAGTAGCCACCGCGCCCGCGCATGCGCAGTAGCCACCGCGCCCGCGCATGCGCCGTAGCCACCGCGCCCGCGCATGCGCAGTACACCCCACGCCCGCGCATGCGCAGTAGCCACCGCGCCCCCGCATGCGCAGTAGCCACCGCGCCCCCGCATGCGCAGTAGCCCCCGCGCCCGCGCATGCGCAGTAGCCACCGCGCCCGCGCATGTGCCGTAGCCACCGCGCCCGCGCATGCGCCGTAGCGCCCGCGCCCGCGCATGCGCAGTAGCCCCCGCGCCCGCGCATGCGTAGTAGCCACCGCGCCCGAGCATGCGCAGTACACCCGCGCCCGCGCATGCGCAGTAGCCACCGCGCCCGCGCATGCGTAGTAGCACCCGCGCCCGAGCATGCGCCGTAGCCACCGCGCCCGCGCATGCGCCGTAGACCCCGCGCATGCGCAGTAGCACGCGCGCCCGCGCATGCGCAGTAGCCACCGCGCTGGCGCATGCGCAGTAGCCACCGCGCCCGCGCATGCGCCGTAGCCACCGCGCCCGCGCATGCGCAGTACACCCCGCGCCCGCGCATGCGCAGTAGCCACCGCGCCCGCGCATGCGCCGTAGCCCCCGCGCCCGCGCATGCGCAGTAGCCCCCGCGCCCGCGCATGCGTAGTAGCACCCGCGCCCGCGCATGCGCCGTAGCCACCGCGCCCGCGCATGCGCCGTAGACCCCGCGCATGCGCAGTAGAACGCGCGCCCGCGCATGCGCCGTAGCCACCGCGCCCGCGCATGCGCCGTAGCCACCGCGCCCGCGCATGCGCAGTACACCCCACGCCCGCGCATGCGCAGTAGCCACCGCGCCCCCGCATGCGCAGTAGCCACCGCGCCCCCGCATGCGCAGTAGCCCCCGCGCCCGCGCATGCGCAGTAGCCCCCGCGCCCGCCCATGTGCCGTAGCCACCGCGCCCGCGCATGCGCAGTAGCCACCGCGCCCGCGCATGCGCAGTAGCCACCGCGCCCGTGCGGGCGTGCCGAGTGGGGGCTCCGCGCAGAGGGGCAGCGCGCCCGCGCATGATGCGCAGAGGTTTCTTTCGGACCTGGGCTGCATTTCCATCCCCCGCTCTGGGAGTCAGCCGGTACGTTAGGAGCGAGCCGATCCCGCTCCCTGAGACACAAGGGCTTGCTCGAGGAGACTGTTCCTGTTCCTCTCTTCCAGCCACTCTGCTCTCCCCAAAACACCCATTTCCTCGGAGCTCCTCTGCAACTGCATTTCCATGGACCCAGGGCTCCAGAAGCTGCAGAGTCGTGCAATGGGGTTTTTTTGGGAAGGGACCTTAAGCTCTTGCACTTCCACCTCTGTCATGAGAATCTCAGGGCTCTAAGACTCACAGAACCATTTGGGCTTGGAAGGACCTTCAAGCTCATCCAGTGCCAGCGCTGCCACGGGCAGGGACACCTCCCACTGTCCCGGGCTGCTCCCAGCCCCAGTGTGCAGCCTGGCCTGGAACATTCCAGGGCATCCAGGGGCAAATCCCCCTCTCTGGGCAGACAGAAGGAGCTAAACCTGGCTATTCCTGAGGGAGTGATGGCAGCACAGCCGAGTCCTGCATCCCTGATTCCCACGGGGAATCTCCATGTCCTTCCTGCTATGGGATCCAGGAGTTGCAGTAGGATTTTTGTGTTTGGTGCTGCATTCCCAGCATGGCAGAAGCTGTCACGCTCGGAAACACAGCCAGTGTGACAAGGTTTTGCTCCCTTTCTGCTTTGTTTTTGCTGTGTTTTGTTTCTCTCGACAGCTGGCTTAGAACTTGTGTGTTGCTGTTTAGACATCAAGCTTTGGGGCTGAGGTTTTTTTATTCCCAAGTGCTTGCTGGCAGTAAAAATACACTTCACATCTGCAGTGTGTGCACGTGGCTTGGGCTGTGGATTCACACTTCTGGGGCAAAAAGAAGTCCCTTCACACCTGTGCTGCTGGTGGTGTCCCCTGTGAGAAGTTTGGTGGCTCGTTTGTGGCTCTCTCAGTTGTTCCCTTTCACAGAGCTCGGCATTTCTCCCCTTTTCAGTTTCATCCTGCAGAGCTTCGTTCCTGCTGCCGCAGCGTGTTCTGAACCCTCCGCTCGCAGCCTGGGGGTGCCTTTTGTGCTGCTCCTCCGTGGGGCTGCCTTGAGAGCGGAATCAAGGTTGGAAAAGACCTCGGAGATCACTGAGTGCAACCAGCACCAGCACGGCCGGCGCTGACCACGTCCGCCCATGCCACAGCCACAGGTGTTGGAGCACTCCCAGGGGTGGGCACTCCAAACCTCCCTGGGCAGCTGTGCCAAGGCCTGAGCGCCCTTTCCATGGAGGAATTTCCCCAATATCCACCCTGAGCCTCCCCTGGCCCAGCCTGAGGCCGTTCCCTCTCCTCCTGTCCCTGTTCCCTGCGAGCAGAGCCCGACCCCCCCGGCTGCTCCCTCCTGTCAGGGACTTGTCCAGAGCCACAAGGTCCCCCCTGAGCCTCCTTTGCTCCGGGCTGTGCCCCTTTCCCAGCTCTCTCAGGAACTCTCCAGCCCCTTGCCAGCTCCGTTCCCTTGCCTGGACTCGCTCCAGCCCCTCCGTGTCCCTCTTGTCCCAGAGGTGCTGCCAGCACTGCAGGTGCCCCAGCAGTGCCAGCACAGGGACGGGCCCAGCGCCCCGCGCATGCGCAGTGGGGGGTGAGGGGGGCCCAGTTCTCCCGCGCATGCGCAGTGGTGTGGGGGTAGGGCCAGCGCGTCCGCGCATGCGTAGTAGCACCCGCGCCCCCGCATGCGCAGTAGCCACCGCGCCCGCGCATGCGCCGTAGCACCCGCGCCAGCGCATGCGCAGTAGCCCCCGCGCCCGCGCATGCGTAGTAGCACCCGCGCCCGCGCATGCGCCGTAGCCACCGCGCCCGCGCATGCGCCGTAGACCCCGCGCATGCGCAGTAGCACCCGCGCCCGCGCATGCGCAGTAGCCACCGCGCCCGCGCATGCGCCGTAGCCACCGCGCCCGCGCATGCGCCGTAGCCACCGCGCCCGCGCATGCGCCGTAGCCACCGCGCCCGCGCATGCGCAGTACACCCCACGCCCGCGCATGCGCAGTAGCCACCGCGCCCCCGCATGCGCAGTAGCCACCGCGCCCCCGCATGCGCAGTAGCCCCCGCGCCCGCGCATGCGCAGTAGCCCCCGCGCCCGCGCATGTGCCGTAGCCACCGCGCCCGCGCATGCGCAGTAGCCACCGCGCCCGCGCATGCGCGGTAGCCACCGCGCCCGTGCGGGCGTGCCGAGTGGGGGCTCCGCGCAGAGGGGCAGCGCGCCCGCGCATGATGCGCAGAGGTTTCTTTCGGACCTGGGCTGCATTTCCATCCCCCGCTCTGGGAGTCACCCGGTGCGTTAGGAGCGAGCCGATCCCGCTCCCTGAGACACAAGGGCTTGCTCGAGGAGACTGTTCCTGTTCCTCTCTTCCAGCCACTCTGCTCTCCCCAAAACACCCATTTCCTCGGAGCTCCTCTGCAACTGCATTTCCATGGACCCAGGGCTCCAGAAGCTGCAGAGTCGTGCAATGGGGTTTTTTTGGGAAGGGACCTTAAGCTCTTGCACTTCCACCTCTGTCATGAGAATCTCAGGGCTCTAAGACTCACAGAACCATTTGGGCTTGGAAGGACCTTCAAGCTCATCCAGTGCCAGCGCTGCCACGGGCAGGGACACCTCCCACTGTCCCGGGCTGCTCCCAGCCCCAGTGTGCAGCCTGGCCTGGAACATTCCAGGGCATCCAGGGGCAAATCCCCCTCTCTGGGCAGACAGAAGGAGCTAAACCTGGCTATTCCTGAGGGAGTGATGGCAGCACAGCCGAGTCCTGCATCCCTGATTCCCACGGGGAATCTCCATGTCCTTCCTGCTATGGGATCCAGGAGTTGCAGTAGGATTTTTGTGTTTGGTGCTGCATTCCCAGCATGGGCAGAAGCTGTCACGCTCGGAAACACAGCCAGTGTGACAAGGTTTTGCTCCCTTTCTGCTTTGTTTTTGCTGTGTTTTGTTTCTCTCGACAGCTGGCTTAGAACTTGTGTGTTGCTGTTTAGACATCAAGCTTTGGGGCTGAGGTTTTTTTATTCCCAAGTGCTTGCTGGCAGTAAAAATACACTTCACATCTGCAGTGTGTGCACGTGGCTTGGGCTGTGGATTCACACTTCTGGGGCAAAAAGAAGTCCCTTCACACCTGTGCTGCTGGTGGTGTCCCCTGTGAGAAGTTTGGTGGCTCGTTTGTGGCTCTCTCAGTTGTTCCCTTTCACAGAGCTCGGCATTTCTCCCCTTTTCAGTTTCATCCTGCAGAGCTTCGTTCCTGCTGCCGCAGCGTGTTCTGAACCCTCCGCTCGCAGCCTGGGGGTGCCTTTTGTGCTGCTCCTCCGTGGGGCTGCCTTGAGAGCGGAATCAAGGTTGGAAAAGACCTCGGAGATCACTGAGTGCAACCAGCACCAGCACGGCCGGCGCTGACCACGTCCGCCCATGCCACAGCCACAGGTGTTGGAGCACTCCCAGGAGTGGGCACTCCAAACCTCCCTGGGCAGCTGTGCCAAGGCCTGAGCGCCCTTTCCATGGAGGAATTTCCCCAATATCCACCCTGAGCCTCCCCTGGCCCAGCCTGAGGCCGTTCCCTCTCCTCCTGTCCCTGTTCCCTGCGAGCAGAGCCCGACCCCCCCGGCTGCTCCCTCCTGTCAGGGACTTGTCCAGAGCCACAAGGTCCCCCCTGAGCCTCCTTTGCTCCGGGCTGTGCCCCTTTCCCAGCTCTCTCAGGAACTCTCCAACCCCTTGCCAGCTCCGTTCCCTTGCCTGGACTGGCTCCAGCCCCTCCGTGTCCCTCTTGTCCCAGAGGTGCTGCCAGCACTGCAGGTGCCCCAGCAGTGCCAGCACAGGGACGGGCCCAGCGCCCCGCGCATGCGCACTGGGGGGTGAGGGGGGCCCAGTTCTCCCGCGCATGCGCAGTAGCCACCGCGCCCGCGCATGCGCCGTAGCCACCGCGCCCGCGCATGCGCAGTAGCCACCGCGCCCGAGCATGCCCCGTAGCCACCGCGCCCGCGCATGGGCAGTAGCCACCGCGCCCGCGCATGCGCCGTAGCCCCCGCGCCCGCGCATGCGCAGTAGCCCCCGCGCCCGCGCATGCGTAGTAGCCACCGCGCCCGCGCATGCGCAGTACACCCCGCGCCCGCGCATGCGCAGTAGCCACCGCGCCCGCGCATGCGCCGTAACCCCCGCGCCCGCGCATGCGCAGTAGCACCCGCGCCCGCGCATGCGCCGTAGCCACCGCGACCGCGCATGCGCCGTAGACCCCGCGCATGCGCAGTAGCACGCGCGCCCGCGCATGCGCAGTAGCCACCGCGCCCGCGCATGCGCAGTAGCCACCGCGCCCGCGCATGCGCCGTAGCCACCGCGCCCGCGCATGCGCAGTACACCCCGCGCCCGCGCATGCGCAGTAGCCACCGCGCCCGCGCATGCGCCGTAGCCCCCGCGCCCGCGCATGCGCAGTAGCCCCCGCGCCCGCGCATGCGTAGTAGCACCCGCGCCCGCGCATGCGCCGTAGCCACCGCGCCCGCGCATGCGCCGTAGACCCCGCGCATGCGCAGTAGCACCCGCGCCCGCGCATGCGCAGTAGCCACCGCGCCCGCGCATGCGCCGTAGCCACCGCGCCCGCGCATGCGCCGTAGCCACCGCGCCCGCGCATGCGCAGTACACCCCACGCCCGCGCATGCGCAGTAGCCACCGCGCCCCCGCATGCGCAGTAGCCACCGCGCCCCCGCATGCGCAGTACACCCCGCGCCCGCGCATGCGCAGTAGCCACCGCGCCCGCGCATGTGCCGTAGCCACCGCGCCCGCGCATGCGCCGTAGCGCCCGCGCCCGCGCATGCGCAGTAGCCCCCGCGCACGCGCATGCGTAGTAGCCACCGCGCCCGAGCATGCGCAGTAGCCACCGCGCCCGCGCATGCGCAGTAGCCACCGCGCCCGCGCATGCGCCGTAGCCCCCGCGCCCGCGCATGCGCAGTAGCCCCCGCGCCCGCGCATGCGCAGTAGCACCCGCGCCCGAGCATGCGCCGTAGCCACCGCGCCCGCGCATGCGCCGTAGACCCCGCGCATGCGCAGTAGCACGCGCGCCCGCGCATGCGCAGTAGCCACCGCGCTGGCGCATGCGCAGTAGCCACCGCGCCCGCGCATGCGCCGTAGCCACCGCGCCCGCGCATGCGCAGTACACCCCGCGCCCGCGCATGCGCCGTAGCCACCGCGCCCGCGCATGCGCCGTAGCCCCCGCGCCCGCGCATGCGCAGTAGCCCCCGCGCCCGCGCATGCGTAGTAGCACCCGCGCCCGCGCATGCGCCGTAGCCACCGCGCCCGCGCATGCGCCGTAGACCCCGCGCATGCGCAGTAGCACGCGCGCCCGCGCATGCGCAGTAGCCACCGCGCCCGCGCATGCGCCGTAGCCACCGCGCCCGCGCATGCGCAGTACACCCCACGCCCGCGCATGCGCAGTAGCCACCGCGCCCCCGCATGCGCAGTAGCCACCGCGCCCCCGCATGCGCAGTAGCCCCCGCGCCCGCGCATGCGCAGTAGCCCCCGCGCCCGCGCATGTGCCGTAGCCACCGCGCCCGCGCATGCGCAGTAGCCACCGCGCCCGTGCGGGCGTGCCGAGTGGGGGCTCCGCGCAGAGGGGCAGCGCGCCCGCGCATGATGCGCAGAGGTTTCTTTCGGACCTGGGCTGCATTTCCATCCCCCGCTCTGGGAGTCACCCGGTGCGTTAGGAGCGAGCCGATCCCGCTCCCTGAGACACAAGGGCTTGCTCGAGGAGACTGTTCCTGTTCCTCTCTTCCAGCCACTCTGCTCTCCCCAAAACACCCATTTCCTCGGAGCTCCTCTGCAACTGCATTTCCATGGACCCAGGGCTCCAGAAGCTGCAGAGTCGTGCAATGGGGTTTTTTTGGGAAGGGACCTTAAGCTCTTGCACTTCCACCTCTGTCATGAGAATCTCAGGCCTCTAAGACTCACAGAACCATTTGGGCTTGGAAGGACCTTCAAGCTCATCCAGTGCCAGCGCTGCCACGGGCAGGGACACCTCCCACTGTCCCGGGCTGCTCCCAGCCCCAGTGTGCAGCCTGGCCTGGAACATTCCAGGGCATCCAGGGGCAAATCCCCCTCTCTGGGCAGACAGAAGGAGCTAAACCTGGCTATTCCTGAGGGAGTGATGGCAGCACAGCCGAGTCCTGCATCCCTGATTCCCACGGGGAATCTCCATGTCCTTCCTGCTATGGGATCCAGGAGTTGCAGTAGGATTTTTGTGTTTGGTGCTGCATTCCCAGCATGGCAGAAGCTGTCACGCTCGGAAACACAGCCAGTGTGACAAGGTTTTGCTCCCTTTCTGCTTTGTTTTTGCTGTGTTTTGTTTCTCTCGACAGCTGGCTTAGAACTTGTGTGTTGCTGTTTAGACATCAAGCTTTGGGGCTGAGGTTTTTTTATTCCCAAGTGCTTGCTGGCAGTAAAAATACACTTCACATCTGCAGTGTGTGCACGTGGCTTGGGCTGTGGATTCACACTTCTGGGGCAAAAAGAAGTCCCTTCACACCTGTGCTGCTGGTGGTGTCCCCTGTGAGAAGTTTGGTGGCTCGTTTGTGGCTCTCTCAGTTGTTCCCTTTCACAGAGCTCGGCATTTCTCCCCTTTTCAGTTTCATCCTGCAGAGCTTCGTTCCTGCTGCCGCAGCGTGTTCTGAACCCTCCGCTCGCAGCCTGGGGGTGCCTTTTGTGCTGCTCCTCCGTGGGGCTGCCTTGAGAGCGGAATCAAGGTTGGAAAAGACCTCGGAGATCACTGAGTGCAACCAGCACCAGCACGGCCGGCGCTGACCACGTCCGCCCATGCCACAGCCACAGGTGTTGGAGCACTCCCAGGGGTGGGCACTCCAAACCTCCCTGGGCAGCTGTGCCAAGGCCTGAGCGCCCTTTCCATGGAGGAATTTCCCCAATATCCACCCTGAGCCTCCCCTGGCCCAGCCTGAGGCCGTTCCCTCTCCTCCTGTCCCTGTTCCCTGGGAGCAGAGCCCGACCCCCCCGGCTGCTCCCTCCTGTCAGGGACTTGTCCAGAGCCACAAGGTCCCCCCTGAGCCTCCTTTGCTCCGGGCTGTGCCCCTTTCCCAGCTCTCTCAGGAACTCTCCAGCCCCTTGCCAGCTCCGTTCCCTTGCCTGGACTGGCTCCAGCCCCTCCGTGTCCCTCTTGTCCCAGAGGTGCTGCCGGCACTGCAGGTGCCCCAGCAGTGCCAGCACAGGGACGGGCCCAGCGCCCCGCGCATGCGCAGTGGGGGGTGAGGGGGGCCCAGTTCTCCCGCGCATGCGCAGTGGTGTGGGGGTAGGGCCAGCGCGCCCGCGCATGCGCAGTGGGGGTGGGGGGGGGGGGGGAGGGGGGGGGGGGCCGTCCAGCTCTCCCGCGCATGCGCAGTGGGGGGTGGGGGGGGGCTTAGCGTGCCAGCGCATGCGTAGTGGGTAGGGCCTACAGAATTCCAGTGGTAGCAGCAGGAACTTCTGTTCTTTACTGGCAGGGCTGTGCCATGAAGGGGAGCTCGGAGATATTGGTCAGCTCAGGGAATGAGCCTGGCTCATGGTAAGGAAATTCACTGTGCAGTTACTTTGGGCCCTTTCTCTCCTTCTCCTTCTCCTTCTCCTTCTCCTTCTCCTTCTCCTTCTCCTTCTCCTTCTCCTTCTCCTTCTCCTTCTCCTTCTCCTTCTCCCTTTCTTCCCAACACCAGTTCCAGACCTCAGTATAATCCATGTTCCCACAGCCTGACCTTGCAGTTTTCCCAGTTTAGCAGCCCCAGCCACACTTGCAGCCTCTCTGTCTGGACTTTGTCTTGCTGAAATCTCCCTTTGTTGATCCTTTGCTGCCTCACCTTTTATCCAGCAATAACGTGCAGTGGGTGGAAGCTTCTCAGAATTCCCTCCCTGTTCCACTGGAAACATTCCCAAGTGGAAGCAGCTGCACTGCCCATCAGCACTTGCCTGCTTTTAGGGGTGGTTGAGGCATGAAGGATGCAACAAATGGAGTTGGCTCCAAGGGGATGAAATGCTCCCCCTGAGGCTGCTCAGAGAGCTGGAGCTGAGGAATCCGGGTGGGAATCACTCCAAGAAAAAGGAAGGAAAAGAGAGCAGAGGAACAGGGATGCAATTCCAACCTCTCCAAGGACTGGGATGGGCACATTCACCAACACCATTTAATCTAGACACGATTTCTTCTTTGCCTCTGGCTGCCAGGAGCAGGATGAGCAGTTTAATGAGTTTAAATAGTGAATAGTTTAATTAGCTGGAAGAGACTGGATCAATAGCTGCTTAAACAAACAACTGGATCCCTGTTTCCAAGCTTGGATGTAGTTTTGGAAGGTTCCTGGCAGTTTGGCAGGGATTAGTGATGCTGAGAATGTGCTTTTTTGTGGGTTTGGGGCTTTTACTCCTGTTCACGTGGCTGCTCTTTTTCATGTTGAGTGGAAAACAGGAGGGAAAGAGCAACGATGGAAGGAATTCCACTCTTGCTGCTTCAAGGGATGGATCAGGAAGGGAACAGGCTGCAGGGAATTTGGAGTGCAAACTGAGATCTCTCCGATATTTTCGGCTCAGTCAGTCCATCAGTGCTTGGTGGCTGTTTAGGCCACGTGCAAGGTGAATGATGGTGCACATGGCAGAGCTGCTGGTGGCTCCTTCCCCTGCCCGGCTGTCAGTCACCCTGCAGGGTGCTGGAGCAGCGTGCCAGAGGCCGTGGATCCTATGGATCCCATGGATCCCAGGGGCGTGATCAGGAGCCTGGGCCTGCTGGCCACTCCTTGCTCTCTCTTACCCTGATTTTTCAGCTCTGCAGCGAATCCAGCTTGAGTTTTTCAACCCCCTAGAAACCCAGGGACCTTTCATGTCTGTTCTCAGATCTGGGATTTAAATCCAGCCCTTATCAAAGCACCCCGTGACCAGGCAGGCCCTGAATCCCAGCAGGGATCTGATAAAGAGGGACCTGACATCCTAAAGAAACCCTTTGAAATCCTGCTGGGATTGATTTGTATCCATAATGGAGCCCCGAGCTCTCTGCCAGGGAGAGATGAAGCTGCTCCTTTGCTTTATTATCCTCAGGCCCTTCCCAGCTTTGAGGGAAATTCAGTCCCTCTTCAAGCCCCAAAATCATGGAAAAGCTCCTTTGTATCCTCTCCACAGCCCCTACGTGGATTAATCAACTTTTTATTTGATATGGTGTCATTCTCCTTTTTTTTTCCATGGATAAAACTCCATGGTGAGCAATCAGAGCAGAAATAGGAAATGCAGGAGTCTTGGATTCCACAGTGGGATTAACTTCCCTTTTCTGCTCTCTTTCAGGACAGGAAAAACCACTGAACTCGCCCCATCTTTGGGACCAAGAGCTTTGGTGCTGGAGTAGGCAAAGCCAGCTAGGGCCCCCCTTGTCCTGCCCATGGTGTGGGTCAGGGACAGGCTCCTCTTCTCCTCTGTGCTGGGATGAACTGCCTAGGGAATGCTATTTCTGACAGCCCGGTCCTAGCCCCGGCTACTGGAAATGGGCAGAGGTGAAGAGGCAAGTGCCAGAGTTGCTTGGGGATGATGGAATTGTGGTGTTTGGCTGTGCCCAGAGGGGCAGGTTGGGCATTTCTGTGTGTCTGAGGACCGGTTTGGGTGCTGGGGAGCCCGGGGAGCCGAGCTCTCAGTGCATTCCCAGCTCTCCCAGTGGTGGGAGCTGGTGCAGGGCTGGGTGACAGCCTCTGGTCGGGCTCGGGGCAGGCCCTGGCCCCGGCACAGACACGCTGGGGTGGTTTGGGGACGCTTGGGGAGCAATGGGAAGAAAATGAGGGATGGTGCTGGGCGGAGCGATCGGCCTGCGCTCGTGTCAACGCAGCCGTGCAGGGCACTGGGATCTGGGTAAAACACCGGCTCTCCTGGTGTTCAGGGATGCAAGGTCTGAGGGACTGGATTTACTTGGGGTTTTCCAGGACAGCAGGAACAAGAGGAAATGTGGTGCCAGAGGTGCGTCCCATCAGGTTGCAGTTCCCTCTTTCCCATTTCCATTTCCTCCTCAGTGCAGGTGTCCCCTGCAGCCCATGAGCACGGGGCCGGTGACAACTCTCTGTCTGTAGAGGGATTCCTTATGGAACAAGGGCAGATGACACTTGTGTGAGGCTTACGACTGTTAGATTTAGACCAGGATGGGTTTAAGGAAAACTAGAACCGTGTGTTAATCTTACTGGTCAATGAACAAATCGAATCCACACTTCTGTAAGAAAAAATAGAGTGTATGGAGCATATAGAAGAAGCTGGTTTTGCCTGCTGCTGCTGCTTGGCTTTATCATGTAACCCCGTTCGAACTCTGCCTTCAAGACAGCTGTGAGACCGTGAAATAAAGAACTTAGCAGAACAGCAGCCTCCTCTGCTCTTTCACCCTGGTCCGAGAAGGAGGGGTACCCTGTCAAAGGCTCAACACTTGCCTTTCTGACTTTGTTTCTAAATTTCTACCTTTCTAATTTTGTTTGTTTCTAATTTTTTTGTTTGCTTGTTTCTAGCTTTGTTTGTTTTCAACTTTCTCCCTTTAGAAATTTGTTTGTTTCTTGTATTTTACCTCTTTGTTTGTTTCTAAATTTCTGCCGTTGTAACTTTGTTTCTAACTTTCTACTTTTAAAATTTCATTTGTTTTTAACTTTTTACCATTCCTCCCAGCGAGGGCTGTGTGCAGAATACTAAAACCTGTTAAGTTCTTCACTTTTACGTCTATAGGCAAATGCTACTGATTTAGATGTAAATTCATTTGGAAATAAGCCAGCCCTCTCTGTCTACTCTGTCGCATACAGCAATATAAGAAGCTGGGAATAGAGATCCGCAGGTTTTGAGAATAAGGAGCCGGCGTTTTTCTGTAGGAAGGAAAGCAGCAAGCGCCTGGCCGCAGGAGCCGAGACGCTCGGGCTGCAGGAGCTGCAGAGCGCCCGGAGCCGGCTTTTCCCTGTGCTCTGTGCCTGCCCCCGGGCTGAGCTGGGCGGCGCTGCTGCCGCCTGGTGGCGAGAGCGCGGCACTGCCGCCCCCGACACGGCGCCCCGGCGCTGCTGCCGCCCGGTGCCGGCTGAGCCGAGAGGGCGGCGGCCTCGGTGGCTGCCGAGCGTGGCAAGGAGCGGGAGCGAGCGGGGCCGGGTCTGTCAGCGGAGGGGAGGGGCGAAGGGCGGTTCGCAGCGCCAAGGGACACGGCCGTGCATGAGCGGGGCCACAGCTATGGAAAGGAGCGGGCGCCGTGCGGGGCGGTGACCGCGGGGAATGACAGCGCGGGGGGCGGCCCGGCGGGGCCGGTTTTGCCGGGCAGCAGAGGCGCGGTCGCAGCGCGACCCGGGCGGGAGGCACCGGGCGGGCACGGTCGGAATCGAGCCGCCCGCGTGTCGCTCTCAAGGAGGCGGCTCGGAAAGGAAGGCGCAGTTCCGCGCTCTCGGGACGGCGTTAAGTGACGTTTTTATTAGAATATGACAGTATTTATTTGATTTTATTATTTTATTATCTGCCAGGACCTTGCAGAAGGTGGTTTACACTTCCGCCACACTCAAGATGGCGGACGCACTAGGCCCCCTGCGAGAGGTGTCCCTGCCGATGCCTGCCGCCGGTCGCGGAGCCGTCGGCCGCCTCCGGCGCGGCTGACCCCGCCAGCCGTGTCCTCGCACCGGGAAGCACGGCGGAAAATCGCGCGGAAAGCGCGGGGCCGGCGTCGGAGTCCGGGCCGGATTCAGGCAGCCGAATAGACAGAAGCCCTTGTGAGGGGCGGCGGGGGCCCTAAGTGTACCACACTAAAGATGGCGGCTCGACCGGAAGTGGCTTCTGCCAGCACCCAAGATGGCGGCGAAGGGAGGAAGTTACGTCACTGCCACACTAAAGATGGCGGTCGTGTGCACTGTTTTCTGACCTTCTCAATATGGCGGCAGGGAAGCCCCCCCCCCCCCCCAAGCTGCGTCTATTCGGCTGCCTGAACGCGACGCCGACGCCGACGCCAGCCCAGCGCTTGCGCGCAATTTTCTGAGGCGTTTCCCGCTACGCGGACACCGACTGTGGGGTCAGCGGCGCCTGGGGCAGGCGGGAGCATTCAGGCAGTCGAATAGACGGACCGGAGCGGGGGGGAGGGGGGGTATTTCCGGCCGCCATCTTGAGAAGGTCGAATAGCCACATCGGTGCGGTACCGGTGACTTCCGCCCTTCTTCGCCAGGAGCGGCGATGGCGGGGAGCCCGGGGAGCAGCGCTGCCGGGCCGGGGGCACCGGGCTCGGAGGTGAGCGGGGAACGGGGACAGCCCCGAGCGGACGGTGGGGGCCGCGGGGGATCGGTATTCCGGCCCAGGGATGAGTGTTCCGGCACAGGGGTGGCTGTCCCGGCACAGGGATGCGTTCCTGGACTGTCTAATAATATTGTTTAACGATCGTGCAAGGAGATCTGTATAAAAAAATCCTCCGTGGTCATCCTTCTCCCAGCCCCGCTGTGTTTTCAGGATCTTGGGGGAAGAGTTTGGGTCTGGACAAGGCTCTCGGGCACAGGGTGGGATTCTTGGGGTGCAGGGCCAGGATTTGGACTCGATGCTCCCTGTGGGTCCCTTGCAGCCCAGGAAATGCTGCGATCCTGTGCCTCTGAGGGTGAAATAAAGGGGAGCGGTGGCGTTTGTGCCCGCTGTGTTCACGGCCCCGCCGGCTCAGGGCGGGTTAAAGGCGCAGCTGCCCCGAGACAGCGGGACCGGCCGGGGCTGCTCGCTCCCGGTGCTGCCGCCTCGTGGGGAGAGCCCGGCACTGCAGCCCGCGCAGGCGCTGGACCACGGGATGGGCGTGGAACAGCAGCGCAGGGGATGCTGAGGCAGCCCAGGGAATGCTGCGGTCCCAGGGAAGGCTGAGGCGTCCCCTGCCCGGGGCACTCGGCAGCAAACCCCTGATGTTGAGCAGAAAAAGGAAAGTTCTGGGTTAGTGGGAGGAGGTTTCTGGAATGGAGCTGGGACAGGTGCTGATCCACGCATGGAATCACGGGCTGGTTTGGCTTGGAAGGGACCACCAGGATCATTTACACTCTGTTTGTTGTCTGATTGCACAGCGAAGAACATCCAGAACTGCCACCTCACCCTCACGGACAGCAGGAATGTCTTCCATAGCTCTTGTTTTGGAATGGGAATGGCTGTTGGGAGCTCTGGCAGGACCAGGTAAGAAGAGAAATGGGATCATTGTGGCTGCTGCTGGAGGTGGTTTTCTGCTTTCCGGCTGTTCTTCTCATTGATCCTTTCACAGCAGTGTTCTAGGGCACATTTGAGGGTAATTCCAGGAATTTGAAACCAGATAAAAACTGGTGGGGAAAAAATGTGAACGCGATCCATTTCTGGTAGTTCCAAGCTTCTCCCACAACACCGTTCCAGGGGAAAGCTGATAAAAGGGTAAAGATGCAGAGGAACAAGTGCTGTAAAGCCCCCTGGCGCTCTGAGAGAGCAAACCTTCCAGTAGTCCCAGCAGATCTCTTGGAGAAAGTGTGGGATCGCAAGGTTTTCCAGGAAAGCAAAACAAGGGTGGAGATGAGGGAATAGGCTTCCAGTTCTTCCTTTAGCTGAAAGCCTGGGGGAATTGAGAGGGGCCACAAGAACTGTTTGTGTAGGCAAATGGGAGTTTGGGGGCTGAATCTGAGTTTCCCTCTGGGGCATTTTTGAGGGAAAAGCTGAGGTGCTGTTTAAGGGAGAGAATGCAGATTTTTGGGGTGGAAAAGGTTGAATCAATATTGTAGAGGAAGTAAAACGCTGGGGGTAAAAGTGGATGCAATGTGGAGGGGACAGATTGAATATTTTGGAGGCAAAATGGGGAACTGAGTAGTGGAGAGATGGGGAACATTTTGGAGGCAACACTTGACAAACTCTCTGGGGTGGAGAACGACCACATTGAGGGAAAAATGAGGTGATGAGCAGTGGGCACGTAGGGAAGGTCGTGGGGGTAAATCTTGAGAAAAGCCCCGTGGTATTCAAGAAATCCTTGGAAGCAGGACTGAGGAATTCAGTGGTGGAAAAATAGGGGAATTTTGCGGGGGTAAAACTTTAAAAGATCTAAGAGTTGAGAGTGTGTGTTTTTAGGTAGAAAGGATGTCTTGTTGAAGTTGGGCGTCTGGATTGTGGCATTTATGGATCCAGAAAGTAGAAGATAAAGGAGACTCCCAAAGCCTCGGTAGCTGTGTTAAGAAATCCGTCCCAGGGAAGAAAGGTACCTAAACCTCCTAGAAGTAGGGACTAATTGGCATGGGAAGGGGAAAACCCACCCCCAGTGGGAGAGAGCACGCCGGGTAAGGGAAGAGAAGGATGCCCTTAAGAAGAAGTAGGGAAGGTGAATTTCTCGGCTTGCTGAAATGTATCAAAAAGTTTGGAATCTGGGTCTGTGTGGAGGCCGGGATTTTCTCAGCCATATGCAGAGCCCAGCACTAGGAATAAAGGAATTCCAGGCTTTACAACGCCAAAAATGCAGTACCAGAGAGTTCTGTTATCCCGAGGACTTGGGGGATACTTGGCAAAAATTTTCGGGGGCCCAGGCTGGACCGAGCTTTTAACGCTCCCCGGATTCACGGGATCGGGGATTCCGGCGTGCCCTGCACGGGTTTTTTCAGGGAAGTCCCAAATCCTTCGTGTGAGCACGAAGCAGAATCCCCTGGGAGCTGTGAAGGCAACAGGATATTTCTTGGGAATTTTGAAGGGTTGGGTGAGTCCTCAGTGTTAGGTTGGAATGAACGCAAATTGTCCGGGAGTTGCTGGTTTGGGGATGGCCGGGTCTGGGTTTGGATTTGTGGGCACCGAGTGTTCCTTGTGTCAGCTTTAGGTCTTCTGGATTGGTGGGAATTGTCAGAGAAAAGAGAAGGCAATTGAAATGCGGAGCTCCATTCCCGGAGAAATGGTCGGGATGGGAGAGGAAAGGCTGTGGAGCTGCTGGGAGCTCGTGGAGAACGAAAGGATCTGAGGCCTGGAGGCAAAAGCTGTGGAACAAAGCCTGAAAAGGGTGTGGGGTGGGGCGGGAGGGGAAGGAGGGCACCGTGGTGGGGGGAAAGAGGGAAAGGATCCCTGCTCCGGGAATCCAGCAGGGACCAGGAGAGGATCATTTTCCATCCACTGCTCTCAGTGGAATCCTAATAAGGACGGTGGAAGGGAAGTGATTCGTTTGTTCTTAGGTTTGGAATGAAAGGTGCTCTTCCAGAGGGGACTATTGACCTGTTAAAATTCTGTTGGATACAGGAAAAGAGGAAGCAAGCAGCTGGGGAATGAAGGGGTGGATTTTTTGGTGGATACAGGGAAAGACACGGGAAGGGGCTCTCAAGTAAAATACACCTCACGGGCAGCACCAGGAGAAGCCTCAAGTGCCCTTTTTTTCCAAGCTCTGACATTCCAGAGGAGTAAGCAGTGGTCAGCCCATCACTTTCTGTATTCCTTGGATGCCCAGTGCTTTGTTGGGAAGAGATAATATTTGGAAATGAACAAATCCGGGGATGTAATTTCCTGATAGTAAAGCCCCAGAGAGCCTGGTTTTGATATCCTTCCAGCACCCAAACGCAGCAGAGGGAATCCTGGCGGAGCTGGAAAACGCTGTCGCTCCGTCGGTGGAATTCCTGGGAACTGGAAAGCAGCAGAAGCAGCAAGAACAGAGTTGGAAGCAGGCTCCAGCCGGGTAAGGCAGACACCAAATCCTTTGGAACTGGGCAGGGGTGGGAAGAATGAATTCTTACATTTGTAGCCCAGGGATTCCTGAGCAGGATCCCGGCAGGGAAGACTGCAGGGATCAGGCTGGGGCCTGATCGCAGCTGGGGGCAGCGAGCCTTGGAATTGGCTGAAGGGAAGAAAGAGGGATCCTTTGAGCACAAGGATCAGGTGTCAAATGCGGAGATGGCATCAGACAATTCCTCGGGAGGGTTTAGTTCCTGGGCCAAATCGATCTCCTGCCTTGTGAAGGAGCTCAGAGAGCTGGGAAGAGCCCAAGCAACGCAGGGAATGCACCGGCAGATGAAAGTGCCGGGGAACGGTGGGGAAAAGCATCCGAACAGGGGGCCTCGTTTTGTACAGGGACGGTACAAAAAATTGTCCGAAAGAATAGGAATGGAATGGGATTTTACGTATTCCTCGGAGGCCACAATCCAGTGGGAAGGCTGAGAGAAAGAAACAAGGCCTAAAAAGGCAGATGAGCCAAATCTGCCCAAAGCCTCCAATGGCCACATTCCCTGGCATTGCTGAGGACTTCAGCCAAGCTCCAAGCAAAAGGTGAGCCCCTGATTTTGGTGCCAAGGGAAACTCCAAGTTAAGAACGATCCAAATATGAAGCGCTTCTCACAAAACTCAGCTTTGCAAACCTTTCTTTGGGCTAAAAAAGAAAAGATGGGAATGCCCTTGGCAGAAAAGCAGCTGTGAGGCACAGCAGGCTTCAAATGCCTGTCAGCAGGAGCTCCAGGAGAAACGGCTGCTGGCTCCGGGCATCCTGGGCTTTCCAGGCAGGTTTTGTAGCGGATTGCAAGGCAGTTTTCCTGCCTCTGGGGGGTGGCACCTGCATCCCGCTGGAAAGGGAAAATGTGGAGAGAGGGGCAAGCGGGAAGACGGTTGCTGATGTGTGTCCTTGGATCGCAGTTCCTCCCGGTGAGTCTGTGCTGCTGGAAGTTTGAAGGAGATCAGTCCTGGAGTACGTGTGGGTTCACCTGTGGGGTTTGGGAGCGACGCTGGCCATGAAATTCCAGGGATGTTCCCTTTGCTGGAGTGAGAAGCAGTGGAAGCACTTTGCTGTCTGCTTCTTCATTGCCTTCGCCTCGGTCCCCTGGGGCTCCAGGTAATCCCCTCTCACCTTTGCTTTTCCAAGGGTCTCTAAATGAGGGCTTGAGCTTTGGTGTAGCTCCCTTTACAGGGAAGATCTGTTCCAGGAAAGGTCTCCTGGTCTGGACCGATGGCGTTGCAGGAAGAGCAGGAAACCCCGCAGCTCCTGTGGCTCCCTCATCCGATTTGCCTGCAGGCAGCAGCAAGGATCATTCCCAAGTGTCATCCCCTGGCTCCGTGACTCGGTGAGGTTGTGTTCCCCCAAAGGCCAGGGGCCGCTTTGTTTTGCGGCTCACGAAAGTCCAGCTCGGTGGTGCTGGGTTTGGTTTTTGTGTGTAATGAAGGCACTAAAAAATTCCCCTCCTTCACTGGCACAGCCCTGGAGTGGGAGCAGATTCCCCTTATCCCGCAGTTATCCCGCTCCTGCCCTGGATCCCTGCGGTGCCGTGTGTTCTCCAAGCTCACAGCACTGCTGGCTCTAAACAAGAAAAACAATCCCTGTTCCTTCTCTTCTCCGTCCTTGATGTTCCCAGGCCCTGCATCTCCCTGGCTATTCCCTGTGGGAGTCTTCATCTCCATCCCACCTTATCCCGATCAGGTAAGGGTCTGAGACATGTTTAGCAGCAAATGCATTCCTGTGAAGAAAGCCAAGAGCAAAGAGCATCCAGATGCAGAGAAGTCTTTAGAAAAGCGTTCCAGACGTGCAAATGAGGGATGTGTCTTCCTGCATCTCCTGTTGTTTTTCTCTGTCACGTTTTGGAAGGGTTTCTCTCAGTGATTTCCTGCAGTCCAGGTGCGTCCCTTCTTTTGTCCAAATCCAGTGCCAGAGGATCGAACAACTGACGAGTGGGGCCTGGGATGAAAACGGTTCTCCTAAAATGAGGGAAACAATGCTAGAAGAGAAATGAGCATCCTTTTAATGCCTGGAATAAAAATGCTGGAAAAGGACACTTTTTATTTGATATGGTGTCATTCTCCTTTTTTTTTCCATGGCTAAAACTCCACGGTGAGCAATCAGAGCAGAAATAGGAAATGCAGGAGTCTTGGATTCCACAGTGGGATTAACTTCCCTTTTCTGCTCTCTTTCAGGACAGGAAAAACCACTGAACTCGCCCCATCTTTGGGACCAAGAGCTTTGGTGCTGGAGTAGGCAAAGCCAGCTAGGGCCCCCCTTGTCCTGCCCATGGTGTGGGTCAGGGACAGGCTCCTCTTCTCCTCTGCGCTGGGATGAACTGCCTAGGGAATGCTATTTCTGACAGCCCGGTCCTATCCCCGGCTACTGGAAATGGGCGGAGGTGAAGAGGCAAGTGCCAGAGTTGCTTGGGGATGATGGAATTGTGGTGTTTGGCTGTGCCCAGAGGGGCAGGTTGGGCATTTCTGTGTGTCTGAGGACCGGTTTGGGTGCTGGGGAGCCCGGGGAGCCGAGCTCTCAGTGCATTCCCAGCTCACCCGGGGGTGGGAGCTGGTGCAGGGCTGGGTGACAGCCTCTGGTCGGGCTCGGGGCAGGCCCTGGCCCCGGCACAGACACGCTGGGGTGGTTTGGGGATGCTTGGGGAGCCGTGGGAGGAAAATGAGGGATGGTGCTGGGCGGAACGGTCAGCCTGCGCTCGTGTCAGCGCAGCCGTGCAGGGCACTGGGATCTGGGTAAAACACCGGCTCTCCTGGTGTTCAGGGAAGCAAGGTCTGTATTTATCCATACATATTTATCCCTACATATTTATCCCTAAATTTATCCATGGATTATCCATATATGTTTATCCATATACATTTATCCATATTTTTATCCACGTATTTACCCATGTATTTATTCCTATATTTACCCATGTATTTACCCAGGTATTTTATGAACACTCAAGTGCCATATCCATGTATTTTATGAGCACTTCCAGGGTTGGTGACTCCACCACTGCCCTGGGCAGCTGTTCCAGCGCTGGACAACCCTTCCCATGCTGGGCCAGGAGATGGATTCTGGAAATGCAGACTCTGAGGAGCTGGGGATTAAGGCAGCATTGGATTCCTTTATTCTCCCAGAAGGATAAAGGAGATTTATCCCCAGACGAACCAGAGGTGATCACACTGAGGTCATTAGTGGGATTTCTTCCTTACTCCCACAAATACCCACTGGGGTGACAGAGTTCCCTACAAGGGCGGTGTTGGAAGGAGCTGCTGGAATGTTTTGCTGTTTATTGGGATCCACAGGATGTTTGGTGTCTCTCAGAGCTGTTCCAGGCTCTCCACAGACCCAAACGCTCCTCACACTTCTCCTCAGAGTAGAGAGGTTTCCCAGAGTGCTGGTTTTTAATTTCAGATGCTGGGATAACGACACGGCTTCAGGAGGCAGGAGACTCATTGTGCTGTGCCTCAGTCCAGGCAGGGACAACCCCCAGCTAATAAAAACCTCTTTAAAGCACAAAAAGTCCCATTAAACTGATATTATAAAGGCTGCAAATTGAAGCAGGCCTCAATCAGAAAGCAGCAGAATTTAATTCCCCCCCCTTACCCATTTGCATGATCATCTCCTTCCTAATTGCCCATCCACGCTTTTCCCACAGAAGTGCTGTCCCGAGGTTGGAGATGGTTCCAGCTTTACGGAGCTTTGATCTTTATCTGGTTTTACTTTTTACAGGGCACAGAACCCGAGAGTGGCAGCTGCTTTCCTCTTGTTCCTCCTGTGGCAGTGAACTGCTCTTCCCGAGGACGGCTGCAGGAATTCTCAGGCAGCATAACGTATGGAATGCCAGGCACGCTACAGAATTCCAGTGGGAGCAGCAGGAACTTCTGTTCTTTACTGGCAGGGCTGTGCCATGAAGGGGAGCTCGGAGATATTGGTCAGCTCAGGGAATGAGCCTGGCTCATGGTAAGGAAATTCACTGTGCAGTTACTTTGGGCCCTTTCTCTCCTCCTTCTCCTTCTCCTTCTCCTTCTCCTTCTCCTTCTCCTTCTCCTTCTCCTTCTCCTTCTCCTTCTCCTTCTCCTTCTCCTTCTCCTTCTCCTTCTCCTTCTCCTTCTCCTTCTCCCTCTCTTCCCAACACCAGTTCCAGACCTCAGTATAATCCATGTTCCCACAGCCTGACCTTGCAGTTTTCCCAGTTTAGCAGCCCCAGCCACACTTGCAGCCTCTCTGTCTGGACTTTGTCTTGCTGAAATCTCCCTTTGTTGATCCTTTGCTGCCTCACCTTTTATCCAGCAATAACGTGCAGTGGGTGGAAGCTTCTCAGAATTCCCTCCCTGTTCCACTGGAAACATTCCCAAGTGGAAGCAGCTGCACTGCCCATCAGCACTTGCCTGCTTTTAGGGGTGGTTGAGGCATGAAGGATGCAACAAATGGAGTTGGCTCCAAGGGGATGAAATGCTCCCCCTGAGGCTGCTCAGAGAGCTGGAGCTGAGGAATCCGGGTGGGAATCACTCCAAGAAAAAGGAAGGAAAAGAGAGCAGAGGAACAGGGATGCAATTCCAACCTCTCCAAGGACTGGGATGGGCACATTCACCAACACCATTTAATCTAGACACAATTTCTTCTTTGCCTCTGGCTGCCAGGAGCAGGATGAGCAGTTTAATGAGTTTAAATAGTGAATAGTTTAATTAGCTGGAAGAGACTGGATCAATAGCTGCTTAAACAAACAACTGGATCCCTGTTTCCAAGCTTGGATGTAGTTTTGGAAGGTTCCTGGCAGTTTGGCAGGGATTAGTGATGCTGAGAATGTGCTTTTTTGTGGGTTTGGGGCTTTTACTCCTGTTCACGTGGCTGCTCTTTTTCTTGTTGAGTGGAAAACAGGAGGGAAAGAGCAACGATGGAAGGAATTCCACTCTTGCTGCTTCAAGGGATGGATCAGGAAGGGAACAGGCTGCAGGGAATTTGGAGTGCAAACTGAGAGCTCTCCGATATTTTCGGCTCAGTCAGTCCATCAGTGCTTGGTGGCTGTTTAGGCCACGTGCAAGGTGAATGATGGTGCACATGGCAGAGCTGCTGGTGGCTCCTTCCCCTGCCCGGCTGTCAGTCACCCTGCAGGGTGCTGGAGCAGCGTGCCAGAGGCCGTGGATCCTATGGATCCCATGGATCCCAGGGGCGTGATCAGGAGCCTGGGCCTGCTGGCCACTCCTTGCTCTCTCTTACCCTGATTTTTCAGCTCTGCAGCGAATCCAGCTTGAGGTTTTCAACCCCCTAGAAACCCAGGGACCTTTCATGTCTGTTCTCAGATCTGGGATTTAAATCCAGCCCTTATCAAAGCACTCCGTGACCAGGCAGGCCCTGAATCCCAGCAGGGATCTGATAAAGAGGGACCTGACATCCTAAAGAAACCCTTTGAAATCCTGCTGGGATTGATTTGTATCCATAATGGAGCCCCGAGCTCTCTGCCAGGGAGAGATGAAGCTGCTCCTTTGCTTTATTATCCTCAGGCCCTTCCCAGCTTTGAGGGAAATTCAGTCCCTCTTCAAGCCCCAAAATCATGGAAAAGCTCCTTTGTATCCTCTCCACAGCCCCTACGTGGATTAATCAACTTTTTATTTGATATGGTGTCATTCTCCTTTTTTTTCCATGGATAAAACTCCACGGTGAGCAATCAGAGCAGAAATAGGAAATGCAGGAGTCTTGGATTCCACAGTGGGATTAACTTCCCTTTTCTGCTCTCTTTCAGGACAGGAAAAACCACTGAACTCGCCCCATCTTTGGGACCAAGAGCTGTGGTGTTGGAGTAGGCAAAGCCAGCTAGGGCCCCCCTTGTCCTGCCCATGGTGTGGGTCAGGGACAGGCTCCTCTTCTCCTCTGCGCTGGGATGAACTGCCTAGGGAATGCTATTTCTGACGGCCCGGTCCTAGCCCTGGCTACTGGAAATGGGCGGAGGTGAAGAGGCAAGTGCCAGAGTTGCTTGGGGATGATGGAATTGTGGTGTTTGGCTGTGCCCAGAGGGGCAGGTTGGGCATTTCTGTGTGTCTGAGGACCGGTTTGGGTGCTGGGGAGCCCGGGGAGCCGAGCTCTCAGTGCATTCCCAGCTCTCCCAGTGGTGGGAGCTGGTGCAGGGCTGGGTGACAGCCTCTGGTCGGGCTCGGGGCAGGCCCTGGCCCTGGCACAGACACGCTGGGGTGGTTTGGGGACGCTTGGGGAGCCGTGGGAGGAAAATGAGGGATGGTGCTGGGCGGAGTGATCGGCCTGTGCTCGTGTCAGCGCAGCCGTGCAGGGCACTGGGATCTGGGTAAAACTCCAGCTCTCCTGGTGTTCAGGGATGCAAGGTCTGAGGCACTGGATTTACTTGGGGCTTTCCAGGACAGCAGGAACAAGAGGAGGTGTGGTGCCAGAGGTGCGTCCCATCAGGTTGCAGTTCCCTCTTTCCCATTTCCATTTCCTCCTCAGTGCAGGTGTCCCCTGCAGCCCATGAGCACGGGGCCGGTGACAACTCCCTGTCTGTAGAGGGATTCCTTATGGAACAAGGGCAGATGACACTTGTGTGAGGCTTACGACTGTTAGATTTAGACCAGGATGGGTTTAAGGAAAACTAGAATCGTGTGTTAATCTTACTGGTCAATGAACAAATGGAATCCACACTTCTATAAGAAAAAATATAGTGTATGGAGCATAAAGAAGAAGCTGTTTTTGCCTGCTGCTGCTGCTTGGCTGTATCATGTAACCCCATTCGAACTCTGCCTTCAAGACAGCTGTGAGACCGTGAAATAAAGAATTTAGCAGAACAGCAGCCTCCTCTGCTCTTTCACCCTGGTCCGAGAAGGAGGGGTACCCTGTCAAAGGCTCAACACTTGCCTTTCTGACTTTGTTTCTAAATTTCTACCTTTCTAATTTTGTTTGTTTCTAATTTTTTTTTTGTTTATAACTTTGTTTGTTTTTAACTTTCTACCTTTAGAAACGTGTTCGTTTCTTGTATTTTACCTCTTTGTTTGTTTCTAAATTTCTGCCGTTGTAACTTTGTTTCTAACTTTCTACTTTTAAAATTTCATTTGTTTTTAACTTTTTACCATTCCTCCCAGCGAGGGCTGTGTGCAGAATACTAAAACGTGTTAAGTTCTTCATTTTTACATCTATAGGCAAATGCTACTGATTTAGATGTAAATTCATTTTGAAATGAGCCAGCCCTCTCTCTCTACTCTGTCGCATACAGGAATATAAGAAGCTGGGAATAGAGATCAGCAGGTTTTGAGAATAACGAGCCGGCGTTTTTCTGTAGGAAGGAAAGCAGCAAGCGCCTGGCCCCAGGAGCCGAGACGCTCGGGCTGCAGGAGCTGCAGAGCGCCCGGAGCCGGCTTTTCCCTGTGCTCTGTGCCTGCCCCCGGGCTGAGCTGGGCGGCGCTGCTGCCGCCCGGTGGCGGCTGAGCCGAGAGGGCGGCGGCCTCGGTGGCTGCCGAGCGTGGCAAGGAGCGGGAGCGAGCGGGGCGGTGTCTGTCAGCGGAGGGGAGGGTCCCGGGAGCGGCCCCGGTGCGCGGGGCGGGCCCGGCCCGGGAGAGAGGGGCGGGGCCCCGAGCGATGGAGCCGCCCCCGTGCCGGGCAGGGCGGGCCCCGGGGCCGGGCGGGGCCGGGGCTCTGGGGCGGGGCCGGGCGGGGCCGGGGGCGGCTTCAGGGGCGGGGCCGGGCCCGGCTCAGGTGCGCGGGGCGGGGTCCGCACAGGTGCGCGGGGTCCCAGGGCGGCTGCGCAGGGCGGGGCCGAGGTGATTTAAGCCCCCGAAATCGCCCCTGCCGCCATTTGCTCCCTCAGAGCTCGGGGAGGCTGCGGCCGGGCCGGGCTCCCCCGGCGTGGCCCGGGAGAGGCCCCCGCTCCCCCTCTTTCTTCCCCGTCTTTCTTCCCCCCGTTTCTCCTGCCCTTATCCTCCTCCTTCTTCCCCCGCTTATCACCTCTTTCCTACCCCCCCCAGTTTCTTTCTCTCTCCCCCACACCCTCCCTGTCTCTCCCAGCCCCCTGCCTGCCCTCTCCCCAGCGCCCCCCCACCCTCTCTCCCTGCTCCCCTGTGCATCCCCGACCCCCCCCGCCTCCTTTCTCCCCCACCCCTCCTTTCTCCCCTCTCCGTACCCCGCTCCCCAACCCGACTCCCCTCTCTTCCTCCTCCTCTGACCATCATCCTTCCCCCTCACCCGACCTTTCCCTTCCCCCCTCGTTCTCCCCAACCCACCCCGACTCCTCTCCCTACCCCATCTCATCCCTCCCCGTTCCCTCTTTCCCCCGCAGCCGCGGGGCTCGGGGCGCCGGAGAATAAAGCCCAGAGGGCCGGAGCCCGGCGCCCCTGCCCTCGCTGGAGCCTCGCACGGGGGACCCGCTCGGCGGGTCCCCCGTGCAGTACAAAAACAGCGCCGGGGCTCCGGCTTTCCACACATCACACTGGGGATCCCCTCCTCAGGAGGAGTTCCCGGGGGAGGTGGTGGGTTTTGGGGAGGGTGGTGGGTTGGGGTGGGCCCCCTCCTCAGGAGGGGTTCCCGGGGGGGTGGTGGGTTTCGGGGAGGGGGGTGGGTTGGGGTTGGGGTGGGCCCCCTCCTCAGGAGGGGGTCCCGGGGGGGTGGGTGGGTTTCAGGGAGGGTGGTGGGTTGGGGTGGGCCCCCTCCGGAGGAGGGGGTCCCGGGAGGGGGTTAGGGTGGGCCCCCTCCGGAGGAGGGGGTCGGGGGGAGGGGGGTGGGGCGGAGGGGGGACTTTCCCCCCCTCCAGTCCCCGCCCCCTCTCCCGGACCCCCTCCTCCGGACGGGGCTCACCCCAGCCCCCTCCCCGGGACCCCCTCCTCCGGACGGGGGCCCCGGAGGGAGGGAGGGTGGGGTGGGGGGGTCCGGGTGGGAGGGGCTGTTGGTTTGGCCTGTGGTCTCTATGTCTGTTCATGCCACAGAGTGACGTGACCCCCCTCTGCTTCCCCCCCCCCCCGAGGCCCCGGTCCGGAGGAGGGGGTCCCGGGGAGGGGGCTGGGGTGAGCCCCGTCCGGAGGAGGGGGTCCGGGAGAGGGGGCGGGGACTGGACGGGGGGAAAGTCCCCCCTCCGCCCCACCCCCCTCCCCCCGACCCCCTCCTCCGGAGGGGGCCCACCCTAACCCCCTCCCGGGACCCCCTCCTCCGGAGGGGGCCCACCCCAACCCACCACCCTCCCTGAAACCCACCCACCCCCCCGGGACCCCCTCCTGAGGAGGGGGCCCACCCCAACCCACCACCCTCCCCAAAACCCACCACCCCCCCGGGAACCCCTCCTGAGGAGGGGATCCCCAGTGTGATGTGTGGAAAGCCGGAGCCCCGGCGCTGTTTTTGTACTGCACGGGGGACCCGCCGAGCGGGCCCGGCCCGTGTGGGGCGAGGGCAGGGGCGCCGGGCTCCGGCCCTCTGGGCTTTATTCTCCGGCGCCCCGTGCCCCGCGCCCCGCGGCTGCGGGGGAAAGACGGGACAGAGGATGGGAATAAGGGAGCAGAGGGGGTCAAAGAAGGAGCGCAGGTGGGGGGTTCGGGGTGTGCAGGGAGAGGTGGGATGGGGGGACAGGAAAGGAGGCGGGGGGAAGACGAGGACGGAGCACAAGTGGGGGGTCAAGGTGCAGAGGGGAAACGAGGGAAGAGGAACAGGGGGAGGTGGAGGGGGAAGGAAAGGTGGCAGACGGAGGGGGAGGATTGAGGGCAGGTGGGGGGAACTGGGAGGGGAAGGGGAGCAGGGTGAGGGGGCAGGGGGGACCCGGGATGGGGGCGAAGGAACGGTGGAGAAGGGGAGAGAGGGTGGAGGGGTAGGGCAGGGTTGGGGTGTGTAGGGGGACAGGGAGGGGGGATGGGGGGGACCGGGCCGGGGGGGGAGGGAGGGGAGGGCTAGGGGGGAGAGGGGGGGGGTAGGGGGGGGGTGTAGGGGGTGGGGGAGGGGAGGCAGAGGGGGGAGAACGGAGAAGGGTTAGAAGAAGACAAACTAACACAAATATAAAGGAAAAGAACTACAGAGACATAGAAATATGGAAATACAGAGATCTAGAGCCCGGTCCGGCCACAACCGTTCCCACGGAGCGCCGAGGGAGCAAATGGCGGCGGCGCCGATTCCCGAGGCTTAAATCCCCTCGGCCCCGCCCCGCGCAGCCGCTCTGGGGCCCCGCGCACCTGTGCGGACCCCGCCCTTCACACCTGTGCCAGGCCCGCCCCGCCCCGCCCGCGCCCGTAAATGCCGGTGGATCCGCACCCGCTCCGCTTTGTGCGGTGGATGCTCATCCTGCTCCTCCCGGGCTGTGGCGGGACCGTCGTTCGGAGCGCTGTGCGGAGCCCGGCACCGGGGGCTACTCCCGGCGCTGCGCCGAGCCCGAGGCGCTGAGGTGGGAACGGGACCCGGGCCCTGGGATTCGGGGCTGGGTCCTGTCGGTGTCTGTTGGGGGTCCCGGGCCGAGCCGCTTGTCTCTCGGCGGGCGGGGTGCGGCTGCCGGGCTCGGAGAACTGAGGTGGGATGGGGGATGGCATTAGGCATCGGGATCGCCGCGGCTGGCAAGTGCCGCTCCGGGATTGGCGCTGGCGCCGAGCCCGGCGCTGCCGCTCCGGCTGCGGCCAGCGCGGGGCTGGGCTCCCGCCGGAGCTCCGGCTACGCTCCCGCTGCGGCCGTGGGGAGCCGGGGCCGTGCCGGTGCCGGGCCCGCCGGGAGGGCGGCGCTTCCCCGCAGCAGGCGCTGGATCGCGCCTGGAAGCGGCCGGGCCGCGGGGACCGCCCGTGCCCGCCCCGGCCCCCCCCGAGGCCGCCGCTCCCTCAGCGCCGCCCGCCCTGTGGGGCGCCCCCTGGCGCAACCGGAGCGCCGGCGCTCCCGGCCCGGCCCCGCCCGCAGCCCCCGCGGGGACGCGGAGCTCCCCCAGCCCCGGCACTGCCGAGGCCGCCGCTCCCCCTGCCCCGGGCCGCTCCCCCGGGGGCCTCCCGCCCGCCGCGGCCCCGCCCAACCAGCGCGGCTGCAGCGGGACGAGCCGCTCCCCCGGCCCGGCCGCTGGCGCCGAGGCCGCTGCTGCCGCTCCTGCTCTGACTGCGCCCGCTGCGGGACCGGGGCCTCGCCGGGGCTCGCTGCTGCTTGAGCCGCTCATCCCACAACTGCCGCTTGAGACCTGATGCTCTCCTTCCTCCCCCCCGCTTTCTCTGCGGCTTGCACGCTCCACTGCAAAAACCTCTGGCTTTAAAAGGCCAGGGAAAAATGTTTCTTCTTTGTTTCCAGAGTACAGGAGATCCTGAGTGGCAATAGGTACACAAGGACCACCAAGTCGAACCCTTATGTGAATGGCTCCTCTGGCCACTGAACCCACACCTGGGCACTCTCAGCACCCTGCTCCAGCCAAGCCAATCTCAGCTCCTGGCAATGTCCTGCCTGGGATAGGAATGCCAAGTGCCAGCAAGATCATTCCTATGCAAATACAACTCCTTCTTTTATGCTAATGCTGCTTGCCACACCAGCCCCTGTAATTGCCATAGGGCAGAGCTCCATGGCCAGCACCTGATCATGCAACAACACAGGTGAGCAGTTGTGTGACAGCACTGAACTCTTCCCATAACCCTGATTTCCTGCCCTTTCCAGGATTTACCCAACAGCTGTAAAGGTGCTTGTTCCATGGCCCTTTCCAGGGAGAAATGAGCAAGGCAAGTCCTGAGGGTTCACTTGCTCCACAGCCAAAGCTCTTCTGGAGAGGGTCAGGGCTGCTCCTGCCCGCAGAGGGGCCTTTCCCACAGGTGAGTGTTCACAGCCCAAAATCCCAGGGGCTGCTGAGGCAGGGCCAGCTTTTGTGGCCCAGAGCTGCACAGAGCTCTCAGCGACTCCTGCTCACTGCCAGGAGTGTTCCTTGGTGCTCCTTCCGTGTGTCCCAGCTGGCAGGGAATGGGGGGAAGGAGAAGGCCAGGAGGCCCAGGAAGGGAAGCAGCAGCTCTTGTGCTTTGGATTTGCAGAGAGGAGCTGTGCCTGCAGTGTCCTGCCCGTGGCACGCAGTGTGCCAAACACACATCCCTGGAACGGGCACTGGGCTGCCCGGGCAGCGCTGGGATGGACATGGATAAAGGGCTGCCCGCAGCCCCTCGGCCAGGGGCTGCTCTGAACAGGCACCCAGAGATGCTTCAGTCCCGACAGACCCCACTGACACCCCAAAAATGCCCCAAGGAACAGCTGGCACTGCGGAATGTCAGAATGGGCTGTTTGCAGAGGGGCTCAGACAGCAATTCCCAGTGCTGACCTCCCACACACCTGCCAGCTATGTCCCAGCCACCCAAAATGCCTTCCCTTCAAGCCTGAGGCCATCATCCCTCAGCAGTGTTAAGGCCAAGGCAAGCTTCGCCCACAGCAATGAAATGCCAAGCAATGCCCTCAGAGATGCCTTCAAATGAAAGGTCAGAGTCAGAGAAATCTCTTTGGATTGAGTTGGGAGTTTTTGGGGAGCCAGCTGGAACTGCACAACTGATGGAAAGCTTTCCCAGGTGGCTCCCACTGCAGGTGCCCTGAAGGCAGGGATGTGCATCCCTTTCCTGAGGGAAAAGAACTTGCAGAGGCCACTCCTGAGGCTCTGGAATGAAATCAGCTCCTGCAGGGAGAGAAGTCCTCCCGTGGGCACAGGGGCTGCCTCAGCACGGGCTGGGAGCGTGTCCAGCCAGTGCCTGTTCCTGCTTTCAAATATCACCTGGAGCCCCAGCTCGGGGGGTGCAGGCAGCTGAATTCCAGGGAACTCTGTCAGGTGCCCCCAGGGACATTGGGGGGGGGGCTGGGGGATGAGGGTTACAAACAGCAAATTCTATGGAACATGAAGCTGTCCTTGCCCTGACCCTGCTGAGCTTCCCTGGAAGCTCTGCTGGGTCTTGACACAGCTGGTGTTAAATAGGCAGCTCTGCATGGGAATATCCATGCTCCAGGAGGCGCTGGGAGGCTATGCCAGTGGCAATTCAGCAGGGAATTCAGGGCTTTGGGTAGAATTCATCTGAACTAGCAAAGCCAACCCCCAAATCTGCCCACCACCCAGGGAACAGTCTTTGTGCTGCCCTGGCAGCCAAAGCCCCTGGGCTGGGAAATGTCAGCAGGCAAATGGATGGAATGATCTAAATGCCAGCATCCCCCAAAGGGACAATGCCATCACCTCCCTTTGCTCCCAAAGTGTCCGCTGTGTTCCCCACAGGTACCCTGGGGATGCCAGGGAGGTGCCTTTGCCCACAGTGCCTTTCTCCTGCCCCTCTCCAGCCTGAGGCCTCTTCTCCCTTCCCTGCCAGCTGATGCCAAGGAAGGAAGACACAGTGAGTGCTGAGTTGACCTCCAAATAGTCCTTCCCTCACCTTGAGATGACCTGAGATTTTACCCCCAAAATGTCCCCATCTGCCTCCTTCTGAGTTCCTCATTTTTTACAAGGAAGCATTCTTTCTCTGCTCTGGAGATTACCACAAGATTTGCCCCCAAAACTTTCCCCACCTGTCCACTACCTCTTTCCTCATTTCCACCTCAATCTTTTCATTCTTTGCCCTACAGATGCTTTCAATTTTTACCCCTCTGAACTTCCCTACCTGTCCATAAGTGATTACCTCAGTTTACCCCATCAAGTGCATTCTCTCTGCTACAGATCACCTCAGATTTTACCTCCAACATTTTCCGTACATCTCCACCACTGACTGAGTACTTTATTTTTACCTCCAAATACTCATTTTCTACCATGGAGATTCCCTCAAGTTTTACCTGCCAGATTTACCCACCTGTCCACAGCAATTCCCTCCGTTTACCTCAGGATGCTCCTGCTCTCTCCTAGAGATGACCTCACATTTTACCCCCTCAGTTTTCCCTACCTGCCCAGTTCTGATCACCTCCTTTTTACCTCAAAACATGAGTTCTTTCTTCTACTGATGAACTCGGATTTTATTACCAAAATGTCTATTTTGTCCCCTGTGCACTGACTAGATTTTAAAACCCAAACCACGCAGGTTATGTCTGTCTTACCCCCAAAATGTTCATTCTGTCCCCTACAAATTAGGTCAGATTTTTTCTCAAAACCACTTATGGTTCCTACATAATTACCTCAGGGTTTGCCCCCCACATTCTACCTCATCTTGACTACTGATCACCTCATTGCTTCCTCAATATGTTCATTCTTTGCCCTACAGATCTTCCCAAGTTTTACACCCCAAATTTCCTTGCCTAGCCCCAGTGATTGCCTCAGTTCATGTCAGTGGTCACACTCTCCCTAGAGATTACCTCAAGTTTAACCCCCAAAATTTTCCTTAACTGTCCACAACTTATTACCTCATTTTTACCAAAAAAGATTCATTCTCAACCTTTAGATCATTTCAAGTTTGACCCCCCAAAATTCCCCTACCTGTCCACTACTGATTCCCTCATTCTTCCTTCAATATTTATTTCCTTTCTACCATGTAGCTTCTATCAAGATTTACCCCCAAAGTTTTCCATCTGTCTACTACTGCTTACCTCATTTTTACCTCAAAATGTTCTTTCTACAGCTTATTTAATATTATTTTTACACAAGTTTCCCTATCTGCCCACAACTGATTCCCTCATGTTACCTCAGTGTGTTCATGCTCTCCCCTAGAGATTAGCTCAGATTTAGCCCCCAAATTTTCCCCACATGCTCAGTATTCATCACCTCCTTTTTCCCTCCAAGTGTTCATTCTCTGCTCTTGAGACTTTGTCAAGTTTGGCCTCCAAAATTTTCCTTCTTTGTCTACTACTGAGTACCTCATTTTTGCTCCAAAATATTCATTCTGTCCCCTACAGATTACATCAAGTTTTACCCCCCAGTTTTTCCTTCCTGTACAATATTAACTCTTTTCTGCCCCAAAAATGTGCATTCTTTCCCCTAAACATCACCTCAGCTTTTCCCTCAAAAATGCCACCTTGCTCTGCTTGACATCACCTCCCATTTTCCTACACAAACAATTCTTGTGTCCCCTCTCAGTCACCCCAGGTTTTCAGCTGAAAATGTCTCCTCTGTCCCCTCAAAGTCATCCCAGGTTTTCCCAGTGAGGAGCTGCAAGGAATTCAGGCAGGGCCAATGACACCAGGGAACAGCTGTAAATTCAGAGGCAGAGAGAGAAGATCTACCAGGAAAGGGGAAAGGTTCAGAAAACATTTCTGCAATTAATTAATAATTATTTCCAGTTCCCCACTGAGAAGAACACAACCTCACAGCTGTTAAGGCCTGACAGTTCCCTGCAGGGAGAGCTCAGCCCATGTGCCCAGAGGCAATCCCAGCATCTGCAAGAAAGAAAGAAGCAGCAAAAGGTGATTGCTTCTCTTTCAAAGTTATTTCAAGTGCTCACACCCAAACCCACCTTTGCTCTTGATTCTGGCCGGGTGCATGGTGAGCGCTGGGCACAGGTCATGTCATCCATGCTGGTGTGAGTGATGCTTTCTGGGGGAAAGCAGCTGATCTCCAAAGTTCCCTTCCTGCCCCGTGCCTGATCTGCAGAGGAGAAAACCTCTTCCAGGAAGGGATTGTGCTCCCTCTAATGCCATTTGCCCAGTCTGTTCCATGGGGATATTGCCAGCCTGGGGCAGCAGAGGCACACGCAGCTCTCAGCACTCCCTGCTCCAAGCACAGCTCTGGGCTCCTTTGCAGACTGCCTCTGCCATGGGGTTTTCTCCAGGAGAAGCCAAGGAATTGCTCCTGGAAGGGTGCAGATTAAGTTATCCCAAAGGGAAGCAAAGAGTAAGTACTCCAGGAAGAGCCCTTGGGATCTGCTGGGCTGAGGTGGGAAGGGGACATTCATTCCCTGCAGGGCCAATACACAACAACCTCCAAGCCAAAGCACAGACTGGCAGGTGGGGTCTGACAGCAGCACTCTGACAAACCTCCTTGTCATTCTTCCCTGCAGTGACTTTTGCAAGCAAACTCTGAAGCTGACAAGCCCAGAAGCTCCATCCAGCCACTCTGGAAGGAAAGGATACTCCCAGGGATGAGGCACATTCCCAGCAAACTCTCCCAACACAGCCTGGAGGCAGCGCTGGAGCTCGGGTGTGGGGCTGGGAAGGGCTGCCAGGAGCACGCAGCCCCCAGGTGGGGTGGCAGCGGCAGCAGCAAATTCCCACAGGCTGATGGCACAGCAGAGAGACAAAGGCCAGCAGTGCCCACGGGAGGTGCAGGGTTAATTCTGCTCCCTGCTCTGCCCCATCCCCGCAGGAAATCTCCAAGGGGGAGAGAAACTCTCAGGGTGCCCAAAATGCAGCATCTGTCACCCTGATCCAGCTTCAACTCAGTGTGGGGGGCCAAACTCCCCCCACAGGTAAACACTGAGCTGAGCTGGTCAGTCTCAAACACAGCCCCAGTTCTCACCTCCAGCCTGCTCCTGGGGCTGCTGCCACATTCCTGACAAGGAGCCCCTTTGGACAGGGCTCTCTGTGTGTCTCAGGTGCTGGGCACTGCAGGGACCAGGGCAGCCCCCTCTGGGGACAACTGGGGATTCATCCCACACCACAGGCAGGACCAGGGGCCCTCCAGTACAGGCTGGTGGGGCCAGAGCCCCTTGGGTTTGGCTGCTCAAACACCAAAGCTTTTGGCAAAGATGGGACAAGTTAAGTGGGGCTTCCTGTCCTGAGAGAGAGAAGAAATTGTTGAAATTAAGCATGGCAATTAAGTCCACTGTGGAAGTCAAAGGCTCCTGGCTTTCCCACTCCTGTTCTGATTGCTCACTAGAGGGTTTTATCCATAAAACAATGAGAGGTGGCACCAAATAAAAGAGCTCTTTTTCAACATTTTTCCCCTACTTACTTTCATACCTAAAAAGAATGTCCATTTTTTCTTAGTGCATTCTTTGCCTAATTTTAACAGAATCGTTTTCCTTCCAGGCCCCACTTGTGGGTTCTTCAGTCCTTTGCCATTGGACTTTGGACAAAGGAAGAGAAGGATCTGCTCCAAACAGGTGTCATCCTACAGGGAACACCCCCTGTACCAGCCCCAGCCTGGGCCAAGCACGCTGCCTCACTCTCCCCATTCTGGATGCTGGCTCCAATCCAGTCTGAGTTTTCCCCTGTTTTCCATGTCTAAGGACAGGAACTTGTCCTGGTCAGGGTGTAAGGCCTTAAACTGCACCTTGATCTGGGGGGCTGGGACTGGGATTCCAGCAGGGAATTCATTGTTTTACAACTAAAAATTATTCCAGGGAGCTGCTGCTTCACCACACAATGTCAGCAAAAGAGAGAAAACACCAAAGGTGTATCCAAAACCAAGGATGGAATGATTCCTCCTGCTTTTAGTGGGATCAGGGCTTATGCTGCCCTGGAATGACAAAGAACTTCCCCCTCAGCCCCCTAGAGAGCCTTCAAAAAGCCAAAGTGCAGCAGGGAAGGAAGGAAAGGCACCTGCTGGGGACAGCACAGCTCCAGCTGCTCATGGGGACTGGGACTGAGTCTGGAGCCAAAAGCCCCTTCCCAGGCTGGAGGGGCTTGCCTAAAGCACCACCTCTGGGAAGCAAAGGGCTATGGAAGAAATGGAGTGGGAATTTACAATAATAATCATAATGGATCGGGAAAGAGCAACAACAGAAGCAACAATCATTCCAAGGGAGCAGGAGGGATGCTGAGCTTTAAACAAGGTTTGAGTGAGGCAGCAGCTCCTGGGAGGTCTAACCCACAGCTCCAGCTCTGCGATTCCAGGAGCACTGCAAGCTCCTCCTGCCCAGTCCCTGGCTTTGCCTCCTGCCAGTACTCGGCACCTCGGGCACGGGTGGCTGCGAGTGCTCCAGTGCTGCTGCCCCGAGGGAGCGGGAAAATGGCCACTAAACCCCTTCCCACTGGGCTGGCTCCGAGCTCTGGCTGGGGAAAACATTTGGCACCCCTGGCATTTCAATGCAATCAGTTTCCATCACTTTGAAGATGCACTGAATAAACCCAGGGCACATAAGTAAACCTCTCCCCATAAGGAGAGCCCCAGGGAATACGCAATTATTCCTATGCCTGGCCAAAGAAACCAGCAGCCAGGTTTTGGGGAGAGACTCCAGACTCTTATCTCCTTCCCTGGCTGTAAACCACTTGCAGAGGCTTTGGAGTTCATACAAGCTTGTCAGGATTTGGCTACCTCATTTAAATTCCATTCAGATACTGGAATGGAAGTGTCCTAAAGGCACCTCCACTCAGACTTTAAGCCCTCTACCACCAAAGAATTTAGATGCTCTTTTCTTAGGAACACCCCACCTCTGCTTCTTTAGGTGTCTCCATGTGGGACATCAATTAAATGTGGACAAATTTTAGAATGCAGCTTCCAAGTCAAGTTACCTGCTAGGAAATGACTCCAGCTCTCTGGCACCTTGGGCTGTTTTAAACACAGCCTGGCCCTTCATGGCTGAGGCTCTGAGCTACACAACTTGTGAGCTGGCAAGTAACAGCAGCTGAGGTCTCATCCCAGCTGTACACAAAAACAGGGAGTGGGGGCTGCACTTGGATACATGCAGGCAGGGTTGGGCCCCTTCTGAAAGCTTCAATCCCTGTTTTTCAGAGACTCAATCAGGGATAATGACATTTTCACAAAGCTCTCTTAAGGCACGTGAAAACCCGAGCAAGAAAATGGAATCAAAGCCTTTGTTCCACTGGCCTCACGCCCCAAATTCCAACGGGACAGACAAGTCCCTCTCCTCGCAAGGCAACGTCTCCTACCTGGATCTGTGCCTTCCCCAGCCTTTGGTGGCCGCTGTCTCCATCCTCACACACTTCCTCATCTTCCTCCTCAGCAGGCCTGGCTTCCTCATCCTGCAGAGCAAGCACAGGGACACTCACCAGCCTGCTCATCCCAAACCTGGGCAGCAGGGATGGACTGCTGGGACCCCCTGGACACTCACCCCTCTGCTGGCCACCATCCCTGCTCTGCAGTCCATTCCCGTTCCTGGCCTGGCATCTCCTTTGAACGGGATGTTAAACCACAACCACTTGCTCTGCTGGGTTTTGGGACATCAGAGACTCCCCCAAGGCAGTGGACAAAGCTCCTGTTCCCACACCCTCTGCCTCCCAAAGCCCTGCTAGGGCCAGGCAGAGCAAGGGAAACCCCTCAGTTCCTGCTGGAAATTTCCTCTTGTGCCCGTAAACCCAGGGAAATCGTGGCTGCCCCATCCCTGGAAGTGTTCAAGGCCAGGCTGGCCGCAGCTTGGAGCACCCTGGGGATGGAATGAGGTGATCCTTAAGGTCCCTTCCCACCCAAACTATTCTGCCATTCCAGGATGATTCTGTGATCTCTCCCTGCATTTATTTTGCATCGTTTCCTCTCTAATCTGAATTCCCAAATCGAAATGATTTTTTAAAGAAATCATTTAAAATTATCCCAGGAATAAAAAGGGGTGCATCAAACATACAGGAATCATTCCTACCTCCATCAAATCATTGTTAATTGGAAGCCTATTTCCTCATCTCTGTCCTTAGTTTTCCTTTCCTAGGAAACCTTATGATCTCACAGTTTCTCCAAGAGATTTACTGGGATTGCAGAAAGGTTTGCTTTGTCAGGGAAGCAGGGGGGTTTACAACACTTGTTCCTCTGCATCTTTATCCTTTCACCAGCTTTCCCCTGGAACGGTGCTGCAAGAGAAGTTCAGAATTACTAGAAATGGATCAGGTTCACCTTTTTTCCTCATTCTTTTCCAACGACTTCCAAATTCTTGGAATTATCCTCAAATGAGGCCTAGCAAGCTACTGTGAAAACATCAATCAGAGGAACATCTTGACAAGAGAAAACCACATCCAGCAGCAGCCAAAACAATGCCACTGCTATTCTTACCTGGTCTCCAGGTGCTCCAGCCAGAGCTCCCAACACCCACTGCCATTCCATGGGGGTGAGGAGGCAGTTTTGGACGTGTTCTTTGCCACGGGATGGGATAACAGAGCCCAGAGGGTCTTTGTGTCCCTTCCAAGCCACCCCATGATTCCATGATACCATCAGCACCTATACCAATTCCATTCTGGAAAGCCCAATTCCATTCCTCCCATCAACTCAGAATTTCTCCCTTCCTCTCTCTGCTCCACATCAGGCATGTGTTGCCACAGGCATGGGATGCCTCAGCATTGCCTGGGAATGCCACTCAAGGCTGCCCTGGTGGCCTCAGTGCTCCAAAATGCCCAGCTGGCTCCCGTTCCAGTCAGGAATGTCCCAAACAGCAGCGTGGGGTGTGCCCTCTGCCATCCCACCATTGGGGCAGCTCCCATAGAATGTGACCAACTTACTGGGTTTGGAATTCCTGGCTTAAAAGTCAGGTGGTGGAATATCCTCTCCTGGGAATACCCAGAAGACCAGAAGGCTCCCTGGAAGCCACAGGTCAGGGACAGAGTCAGATGAACGATCCTGAACTGGTTTTCAGGGGATGCATCCCCAGCCTGTGGCTGCAAAAACTCCAGAGCTGTTCCTTCCCCTTGGGACAGCCAGGGAAAACATCCCCAGCATGGATTTCTGACAGGAAAAACCTCACTGCTCC